>NC_138909.1:52094365-52694365 GCF_965231255.1 Vanellus vanellus | reverse complement strand
AATACATTTGACCTGTAATTATTGAACAGATTTTGTTTAACTGTAAATGTGCTACATACCAATCTGGTTCTGCTGGAGTATTTGTTTGGTTTTCATAGTATGTCACAATTCAAGGCATCTTCATTCCTGCACCTGCATTTTCACCTAATCATGGGCCCTGCTCGAAGTTACATCAAACCATTCTTCGAAGATGCCAGTGCACAGGCTTTGAACTCTGAACAACCTTGACCATAGATTACAATAGCAAAAAAGTTTGAGTGCCTTCTGTTGAAAAATCTGTGCAGGAGTGTAGATATAGCACTTCAGCTAAAGGGTACACAGGAGGTGGGGAAAAAGCTACCCTCCTGAGACACCACTATCTGACAGCAGCTGGGATACAGCTAGTCACAGATTGCAGGTTGCAGTAGCAAGAGACAGATTCAACTTCCCCCACAGAAGGAAGATACCAACCTTGGCAAATTCTCCACATTGACTGCAAGCCAAACAAGTTTTATTCCCTATGCTGTTCTACTTTGTAGCATTTTTCATCATTATGGAATCAGAGCGATATAAAAAGTATCTACAATATGATGTTTCCTCCTTTAGCCTCTCCCCAGGGGTAAAAACATATGCAGGGGAGCATTTTATTTTACTAGGCTTTTTGTTTGAACTGGCTCTCTACTCCTGGGTAATAAATATAAATGATGCTCTCACCTTACTCCCCCTAATATAAAAACAAAGGTGTGCCCTCAGCATTTGGAATGAGAATAGCAGTGCTAATGGCTGTAACTCAGCAAGAGAAGGACAGAGGGCTGAGGACTGTCAGTTCACTCTTTCCTAAGCTTTCTAGTGTCCCTGATACCCCAAGGAAGAAGAATTTCACAGATTATTGCATAGAGACGTGACATGTAATTACCTGGCCTCACCTTGGAAGATAGGACAGTACAGTTGACTGTCTTGTGCAAAATCTATCCACCTTACCAACTTTTATGCACAGCTTTTTTTGCATATTAATAAAAAAAAAAATTGAATGTTTCCTTACCCTCATGTCTAGATTATATGCTGTCTTCTTTAAATCCTGTAGAGCCCTCTGCATGAACTCAAATGCATGGCAATCAACACAGGGACGACCTAGGAGACCATTTATTAGAGCAATTACTAGAGAATCTTGACTATATGGCATGAAATATTAAGTGGAAGGAACAAACAGTGATTTTGAGTATGAGGAAGAGCTACAGAAAAGAGTCCACACAATGAGTACTGATGTATGCACTCTTGAACAATCTAGGTTATTGTAAATGGTCCATCATGACGGTCCAACAACAAAAGAATTACTTCAACAAAGTTGTATTAAAAATTTTCTTCCTCCTTTATTGCTGTTCCTCTCGTCCTTCTCTTGTCACAGTTCATAGTGTGGGAAAACTAAACCCATAACCTGAGTCTTTCATTTTGCTCCACCGACCCTGAGCACATTTTCAACCTCATCTTCAGATTTTTCAGAAATTACCTCTGAAAACATGAACCTGTTTCCTGTAAAATCTTGCCTCCTAATCTCACAAACTTGAGCTCTAAATAGAAAGCTAATGGAATAAAATTGACTACAAAGAAAGATCACTTAGTCTCTAACTTTGAATATGATACAGCTTTGTCCCAAGCTAGCGAAGCAAGCAGCAGATAAACACAATGCCCTGTCATTAGTGGGCATTGCTGATAAGCAGAACTGCTGCATTCTGGACTAATTGCAGTGTTTAAGATAGTATTCCCATATCTAGATATCTAGACTGAAGGTCACAAGGCCTGCTTTGCCTTGATCATCATGTAACACAAAGCTGTGCCCTAACAGATAGCAGTACTGAGACAGAACAAATATAGACATGATAAAATGTCTTCAAATCATTGGGCTCTACATATGCTCTCATTTGCTTCTCAGTGCCTGTGTCTCTCTGACAAATTCATAGGAAATATTGCGCAACTGAGAAAATCTGAGTGCAGGTTTAGTTTGCTCTCTGAGATCTGGTAAGGAAGAAAGGATGAAACCTAGAGTGATATTGGAAAATCCTGCAGTGCCTGTCAGCCTATTTTGCAAACACTTGATATTTGACTGATTACTACATGCCTTTGATAAGCTGCAGTATAAGCTTCCAGCTCATGATCTGTGTCGTAACCAGCAGACAGAAATCCTGCCTGCTGGAGAAAAGGAGTCTGCCAAATTCTCTAACTGGATAGGAAAAAAAGAAAAAAAAAAAAAAAGAGATAAAAAATAAGCATTGAATAGTATTACAGAACTCCTCTTTCATTCTTGTACCACCACCCAACTTTAGTGTTATTATATATGCACCAGACATAAGGAGAGGACAGCATTTTCCACATCAACTTGATGCAAGGACCTGCCGTTATGTTTATGATGTAAATTAAACTCAACACAGATCAGCAAAAGAGAATTAGGTGGTTGAAGGCTGCAGGACTAAGTGTTGACAAAGTGTGCCTTCTTGGCATTTTCATTGTGATCCTTTTTAATAAAAAATACTGACTTTAATATAGCAGACATTACCAAGAATGAAAGATGTAATCAACAGACAATGTCAGTAGAAAAAAACAAGTCTCATGAATGTCTCTGAAAGGCAAACAGGGTCATTCCTGGCATTGAAAGGGCTAACACAATGAAGGGGATGTAGAAAAGAAAAGGTACAGAACAGTGGCAGATTTCAGGCATAAGCAAGACAGCAACAGGCAGGAGATAAGGGTAAGAGAGTGGAGAGCCTTGGATGCAGGAGAAAACCAGCACTGGTATGCTATCAAGTTGTGATTTCAAAAAATCATAAGCAAGACATGTCCAAAATCGTTTGAATTATTTGGACAAGCTTCAGTAATATGAAGTCCTGCAACATTAAAACTACAGTACAAGCTGTATGAGAGGACTGTAGGGTGGTACGTACTTTCAGCTGGTATGGCTGTTCCCGCTTCTTGATCAGATCTAACAGGCTCCACGAGAAGCAGTGCAACCACAAAAACTAAAGGAACTGTAAGGACCACTCTTCTCAGAAGGCAGGGTGCCAGCATCTTGGGAATGGGTGCTTCTCTATTTATCAAGAGACATAAACAAGTCAGTGAGGAACATTACAGATACAAGGGGTTTATTACAAAGAACTTAATGTTCCTGATGGCTAAAGCACCGCAGTCTTCCTTTGAAAGCAAAAAGAAAAAATTAATACCAGAAGATCTAGACCATGGACAGAAGTCCTCTGTAGTTTTCCAGCACTGCACATAAAACCCAACTGGGAGAGAATGTCCCCAGACATGAAGGAGAAGATCAGAAGTCCCTAGACAGTTTGTGGTTTCATTTGCAAGACAGGATGCCATCAGCTTTGCCTGCCTTGTTACTCTGATCTTTTATCTAACTACACAGTCTGAGACTAGCACATGAATCTGGACAGCTGTTTCACTGTTAGACTTCAAGATCAAAACTGCAGGGATTATAGAGCTGGCTGCAATAGACCTGAACTTGGAAATGAAGTTTTTACCCACTTGCTTGCTTTAATGATGCACCATCTTTTCACAAGTATAACTAAAGCTAACCCTTATCACTAATGACACACCACACTGATAATAAAAACTTACTCCTTTATGAAAGTAGCCGAAGGAAAAGACTTTTGTTAAACCTCCACTAATTCATAAGTAGAATTTCTAACAGTAAATGCATCGAAACTCTTAGACTTTCTGTTTCCCCTCCTAATCCGGGTTTCAGACCTTTATTTGCAGCCCTACATTTGTTCCTGAACATCACAGCCAAGCCACACCATGCCCTGAAGATAGGTACAATTTGGTGCAGCAACACCTCCCCTTCACACGGAGGTAAATTTTTTTTATAAGTACATAGCTTTCAAATGAAGCGTTTTCTTGGTCCAACATGTAAACTGTTCAGATCAAGAGGAAACATGGGAAACTCGGACTGGGTCAAGCTGCAACTATTACAGATTTCAATCGAAGCCTCAAGGATCCTGGCAAACTGCTAGGGCGGTCTTTAGCTCAGCTGTTTACCTTCCATTCCTGTATGTTCAAATGGAACAAAGAAAGAATCAAATAGGGTTAAGTTGTAGCAGCACAATAAAATCCACATGAAAATTCTCTTTAGCTGAACCCAGGAAAGCAGGACAACATTCTGTCCCTTCCTGATTTTTAAGTCGTTGCATACTAAGCAAAAGAAGTTGCATAAGAACATCAAATCTGCATGTGCTGAATGCAAGAGTACAGCACTCCCCAAAACAGCTTGTATTTCACATTTGGAAGGGCAATAGAGGGAGGCAGTAAAGGAAAGGTTTTTCCCCATCTTGCCACAAACACAGAACAGAACAAGCTTACTCTTCAATATATGCAATCCACCATTTCAGATACTGAAATCTGAAGCTGCAAATTCTGCACAAACACTTGCAGCACGTGCAAACCAACAATTAATTCAGGAAAGGGGCAGCATTACACACATCCCCTTCCTGTGCATCTCAGCCTAAACATAAGAATAGGGGATGGTTCAGAAGCAAGAGACACACATGTACATGTACAGTGACAGACATATTTGGGCCCACACCAAAAAATAGACCTGGTAATATAATTCCTATAACCTCAGAATGGGGCTTTCTATCCCTCCCACTATTTAGAAGTGATCTGATGTGATCCTTTTTCTTATTTCTACAATCCTTAAAATAAAGGGATTAAAATCATAACAAGCGGTTTGGATTTTCTATTTTAATTAATGGTGATCTGCAATCAAAGCAAGTAGAATCAAAGACACCAGGCTTTGCAACAGGATGCAGCAGAGTGTCTCCAAGTAACTGTAAATTAGGATAATACCAGCCTCCTTTGAAAGTACCTAATGCAGAAGCCTCCTGGTCAGTAGGAGCAGAGGCAATTCTCATAGATGACTATGAGGGCTAGAAAGGTTCAACAAAACAAAGCAGATACGCTGCTAAACTTTTTCAGGGTACCTTACACATCACCCACCCCAGCGTCAGCTCAGCTTTGTATGTGAGCCCCGCTGCAAAATAATTGCTCCCCAAATGCAGCAATTACCTCAGGCCACATCTAACTACTGCCTCTTAGTTATTCTGTGGGAATTTGCTATCTGCAAGGAACAATCATGACAGGCTTCAAGGGTGGTCTCTCTCTGCAGTGCAACTGGGAATGGAGACAGATCTGTCCATGGAGTTCTGTGAAAGAGAAAAGTCACCCCCTCTAACAAAGGAAAAAAATATCAGTACCTGATCTCCCTCTTGTCTTTGTGATGGTCTCTTTGAAATGGCCGCTGCAAACTGCTAACAGAACAAGTGCAGCATTTCTGAGCATGTGCACTGTCTCTTTTTAACCTTCTCTGAAAGAGGTTATTACTATGGGGAGATTTCTGCCATGGCAACAATGCAGAGCACTGCAGCGCACAGCACAGATTTAAAGAGGAACAGGCTGTGTCTCCCAGGTCTGGGGAAGGATGTTTCTGCTTTGACATGTGAGTTCCAGCAGTGACTTACCTGCTTTGGCTACAGTTTTTAAAGCTGGGCCATTTAATGCATCTCTCGAAGTCTGCTGAATGTTTTTCCTGAAGTCTGCTCAGCTGGATGTGGTGCGTGATTCAAGCAACTTGCTTCCTAGTGCCTGAAAATAACGATGACAAATTACACCTACTTTATGGGAAAGCAGGAAAAGCTATGGGATTGCACTCAGGAATGGCAAGGCACGTCCCAGCTGAGACTTTGGTGAAGGCAGGACTTGTTCAGTCCACAGTCTGCCATTTAAACAGAGTTATAGGGGTCGTAACCACCCATGCCTGCTTTCCCGGGCATTTCTATGATCCCAGTCTCAGGGCTGCCAGGAACAGCTGCAGGAGTGCAGGCACGTAAACTCTGAGGGGAAACTTGAGTCTGAACTCAGAGTAAACTTCACCCTCCTTTTCCAGCCTGCACCTATGTTCTCCTTTTCAATGCCCCATGAGCTATTCTCCAGAACAACACTGACGGCATTCGTGTTGAATGCCATACAGTGATGGAGCGCAGATGATAAAAGTGCTTTTGTCAAAGCAAAGCTAAGTTCAGGGGTCACATCTCCCCCTCCAAATACATTTCCCATCACAAATTAGACACTACCAGTTCTTGTTCCAGAGAGAATGAACACAGCTTAGGGCAGGCGCAGCACTGAGAAGTGTGCACAGAACTTCAAAGGGAACATGCTCTGTGTTTGCTTTTAGCCGGTTCAATAGGGGCTCAATCTCAAATGCTTTCATGGAGAAAGTTGGGGGCACCCAGTGTCCAGGAAGGTTAGGCACACAACGTATTTTTTTTTTACGTCCCAGAATTATGACTAAATTGCTGGCTAACATTTTTGTTTTCAACGTGCTCTAAAACCTGGCTCTCCTGTACAGCCCTAGGGGAATGGTTTGCTGCCATCAATTTAACTTTTTAAGTAAGATGCTAAAATTTCAGGTTGTTCCATGTGTAACTACACAAAGTTACAGCATCCATGAGCAGAGTCAAAAGGGGATTAATTATAGTACTGCCATCCTTATATATCACAAAAACAGAAAAAAGGGGAAAATAATTTTTAGAAACTCTTCTTTTGCGTAAACAAGATTTAGCATTGTTCTTCCAGAGATAACCATACAGGATTTGGTCTAATTATCTACCTATACACAAAGTACAAATGCAGAACTTTATTCATGATAATTCTCAGCCATCTAAGCTCACGCCTTGGCTTCTCTTCCTGATAAATAACATAGATATTCACATATATACACACACAAATATATATATATATGTATATATGCCTTTTCTTAACCTGTGCTCTTGATCATTCCCAGTAAATCTTACCTCGTTCTCCCAAATCCTGTCCTTTCTCTATCACAACAGTAACATAAAGCAGCCAGCCCTGGTAGCTCGGTTGTTATCACTAATTCATTCTTCCAGACCCATGCAATGGGCTTCTGACTCCATTAAATACAATTTTAAAAATCGTTTTCTGCCATTCTCAGCTGCCAAATCCTTGCTCTAAGCAACTCATACCAGCTACTGTGACCTCCCCTCTTTAGCCTTGTCCTAAATCTACTTGTACAGCAAGGAACAAGTAGAACTTATGTTTTAACCACATTTCCTCTTTATTCACTTCTCCTCACTCTGCACTGTGTTAAGCACCAGCTTTTCTCTTCACCGAGGCTAATATATAATAAATTTTCTCAACCAGAGAATACCAGTTCACCAAGGAGACTTTCCGCACAAGAAGATATTTTCATTTGGGAAATGTTTTGAAAAAAATTATTTTGACAGTTTTCAAATTGATCATTTCGGGCTTTTTGCTTGAAAATTATTTCCTTTTTAAACCTAAGCTTAACAGAGTGGTAACACACTTCATGCTCAGTTCATGGAACTGCAGAGCGGGAGCAGCTCTTACCTTAAGGGTATCGGGGCACATCCCCACCAGAACATTACAACCCCAATAAAATCTTTCCTACTTTTATTTCCCCCATATATGAAGTGTAGGTGATACAGGTGCTAGTCCTAGGGCAGCCTAAAACTGGAAGTACAGACCAGAACTGTGACTACACAGCACCTGCAAAGCAGCCTTCAGTAGCAATTTCACTGGTGTGCCCAAAGTTGCAGTGGGAGTCATGCAGCACCTTGGCCTGAGCATGAAAAGCAACATTTAAGTGAAAGCTGGAACGTCCTGACTCCCCAGCTGCCCAGTGGGATCATCCATGAGGTAAGCAGAGAGAATTTATAGTTTCTTTGTATAATGAAGTCAAACACAATGGATGTTTTTTGAGATCCCCACCAGCTAAAAAGCATCAAAGCACTGTTTCTGAGATTTCAATTTTTCATCTTGATAGCACATTTTTTGATACTATAAATATTTCTGTGGGATTGGGAGAAAAGCTCAAGCTTTTACCTCTAAGCCTCTTCACTGCTTGGTCTCTCCTTGGCTCTTAAATCTAATACTCTGTCACAGCAGAAAACTTTCTTCCCTCACTAAAGATAACAGATTCTGTCACTTCTCCTGCAGACACTTTTATGCTTTCTCACAGCCTGCCCTCTAAATCATGGTTAAAATCTCCCCACAAGGTACCATCTTGTCTTCCATCAAATCCTCTTTTAAGCTTTACCTCTGCCACGAATCCTACAAAGCACTGCTGCCTGGCAGAGCCTGGGGAGGAAGCTGGCTGTGACTGCTGATGGTATGCAAATGTGCTTGTTATACCAATATCTCACTGCCTCACACCTCTCACTGAGCCCACCCCTTGTCATCCCCTCATAATCCCGGGCTGCGAACGCTCGAGGGCAGGAGCTGTGTTTGCACTTGTTGGCACAGCACCACAAGGCTGGAGTGTTGATTGAGGCCTTCAGGCAGATATGATGAATAATAATAATGTCAAACTACCTAAAGCTGATTGCATTGTCCCACTCTGATATACGAGCTATTCATAGAGCAAGCCTCTTACTCTTTTCCTTCCAATTTAAAGTTCTTGGGACATGTCAGAGTGACCAGCTTAAGAAATGAAACATTCCTTTGTTCCGCAAACAGATCTCACATATCTTGGTAGCAGCAAATAATTGAAACTGTTCCTCCTTCTATTTTCCTCACCAGTAATTTTAGGAATAATTTCCTTGTCACTTACTACAACTCCTGCAGTCTCTATCTGTCAGAGCACGGCTCATCTGAAATGATTCTAGGCCCTAAAAGTGCAACACTATGGCTGGGCTCATGTCCAAGTCTGAATTTTCCACACAGCACTCAGGGAGACCTGCACTGTCAGAACGACTTACTCCTTTTTGGATGAGATGCTAAACTGAGGTCAAATCTTTGAGCACGTCTCTTAGAGTTGAGAAGCATTTAAAAATCCCATGGCAATATTCAGGAAGGGTTAGCATTACTTGAGCTATCCTGGGCATGCACTGTCCCTATCCACCCTCCTGCACACACATCTTTGGGGAAATAAGCTGTGTTCCAAGTTGTGCTTGAGCTATTTCTAGGTACATAATAGTTTCAACTTAAACTAGTTTGCTGAGTCCACAGGGATGTCTTGAGTCCTTTGCAGCAACTATACAAATATGCACAAATATTGAACTGGAGGGGAGCAAACTGCTATCTTTACAAGCTTCCCATTCTAGATCCAGACTTCAGAGTCCAGTGTCCTCTTCTAACATGGGTGGCGTAGAAAAGAGAAGATGTCTTAGCTGAGAATCAGTGCACCATTAGCCAGTTTTCTTGCAAAGGCTGCCTTGAAAAATAGCAACTGAGGAAACTAATGGAAAGCATGAAGAATCTTATGTTAGTCTTCTCATTTACTAAGTTACAGATAGTAGTAGCAACTACTGCCAACCTGTTAGCATGTCCAATGCCAAATGTGCTGTCCAAATGCACTGCAGGGCACTTCCCACACTAGAGGTGATTGCCTTCCTACACTCTGACATCCAGTCTTGGTTTCTAAGCAATGCATTCTTTCATTTCTAACATCTTGGGATGTATCTTTGCTTTCTTCTGCACTTGTCCTCCTGGTTATGTTATTGGCTTTCACTGCACGCTGTTGTAAATCACATGTATGTATGCAGAAAGACAGCATCTAGGATCTAGCTAGTACAAGATCCCCATCCAGTTTTAAGTAGACAAATGCATGGCATAGCTGCTTTAAGACGGTTCATTCGCTGTGCACTTCCAACATCTGTTAGAATATGCAAGGCAGTTAAGTATCTCATGCCCCAGCAATATCAAACTCATCTTATGAAACACAATGGCAGTTCTGCAGTTCTGAGACTATGCAGAATGCACTTTAAAAGAGCTGAGAACAAATCAATCTTGTTGAGGACATTTGTCTGCACAAGTAGCTTCAGAAGAAATATGGTGAATCCAGAGTGTGAACAGAATTAAAAAATGCTTCAAAATCTTCCTCTCAGTAAAAGCCTTTCAATAAACAGCAACCTCCCAGGAGGCTGAAATGCTGAAATGCTCCACTGAAATGCTTCTTTTTCCCCTGTACTCCTTCTAATCTTCACATCTACCCACTTAAAGAGCTACAAAAAAACCCTACCATGGGCAAAAAAGTGTGTTCTATGGGGATGAGGATGTAGAAGGGAAACAAATATACCGTGATGATAGGTGTATTAAAAAACACTAAAGCAGACAGATATATATTATTTTAAGGTCAGGTTAGATTGGTCTTTGAGCAACCTGATCTAGGGGGAGATGTCCCTGCCCATGGCAGGGGAGCTGGACTAGATGATCTTTATAGGTACCTTCCAACCCAAACCATCCTATGATTCTATGATTAGTAGATGACAGATAATCTTAGAAAACTTTCAGTTTTCTAAAACTTTCAGCTAGGAAAAGGAGTATTTTCCTCTTATGGACAAAAAAATAATAAGCTGCCCATCTATATAAAGAAAACTCTTTGTACTCCCATCACTCTCCATGCAAGGGCAAAGATTCATCTATAACTTAGTTACTGATATGAGGAGATAATGATAAGTTTAATTTTGTCAAGTAGGTTGAAGGACATGTGGTGAGCAGCCCCAGATACAGGTCAAATTGAAGGGAGATTTCCTTTTGTGGAGAAAAGAGCAAGCACAGTCATGCAGGATGCAGACAAAAGTGGGGAGCTGAAGTTAACATAGCTGCAAAGCAAAAGTGGTATGAGATAAGAAAGTAGGTTGGGCAAGTGAGGAAAAAAGAAGGGCTAGTTTAGCTGGAAAAGTGCAGGAAAGATCAATTTTCTTAAGCCTTTGAAGTCCTCAGACAAGATTTGTATAATTGTGATGGACAAGAATGCTGTATATTGGGAGGTGAATTTTTTCTAGACCTTCTCAAAAATGTCAATAGTGATACACAGCACTTTGAGGAAGGAACAAATAACCTGACTTTGAAGTTCTAGAACTGATCCATGAGCTACAAAATGTTGCTCAAGGGATGTAGACATCAGGGTAACACATCACAAGGGTAACATATCATAAGGGTAACGTATCATAAGGGTAACACATCATAAGGAGTGGGATGCCATGATGCAACTTTGTTGTATGGGGTACTCTCTAGACGTGCCCCACATACTATGGATTACTGCTTTTAGAAACTTAAACCTTAGCAAATCAAGAAAAACAGGGTTTTCACTGTTATGCTGCAACCCCAAACTGTCAGAAAGTCACAAGCATGTCTGTCTGATAGGTGAATCTACTTGCCAAAACATATGAACACTTCTTCCAAAACTCAGCACTGCCTGAATGGGGACTTCGGTAGATGTTTATACAATTTTAATAGCTTGAAACAGTGGTTATGTCTAAAAGCAGGAGCAGATTATTTACAGTGCAGCCAAATTTTCAAGGTGAGGAGGAAGAGAATCACGGAATCACAGAGTTGGAAGGGACCTCTAGAGATCATCTAGTCCAACTCCCCTGCTAAAGTAGGATTGCCTAGAGCACATTACTCAGGACTGCATCCAGGCGGGTCTTGAAAATCTCCAGAGAAGGGGACTCCACAACCTCCCTGGGCAGCCTGTTCCAGTGCTCTGTCACCCTCACCGTAAAGAAGTTTTTCTGTGTATGTGAACGGAACTTCCTGTGTTCTAACTTGTGCCCATTACCCCTCGTCCTGTCACTGGGAACCATTGAAAAGAGCCTGGCTCCATCCTCCTTCAACCCACCCTTTAGATACTTGTAAGTATTAATAAGGTCTTCCCTCAGCCTTCTCTTCTCCAGGCTAAAGAGTCCCAGCTCTTTCAGCCTTTCGAAGGCTGAATCACAGAAGATATTTTACTGGGTGCTTAGAGATGTGCACCAGACAGGATGGCAGCAGAGAGAAAACAAGAGGTGTCTGTCAACTAAATTCCTCCCTTTCTTACTTTGCCTCTGCCCCTTTTATAAATTCCTCTTGTCTCTTATACAACTTATCCTGTAATTATTCTTCTCTCTATCTGTCTCTCTTAGTTCTTTGTCCCCCATTTGACACCCTTTGTTCTCTCAGCCCATGACATTCTCCTGCAATCCGATGCTCAGCTGCAGCATGTGAATGCAGACCCCTGGTTTGGGCCCTCAGCTGTCTGAGTGCAGTTTAGCGACCCTCCAAAGGTTGCTTATGCACCTCTCCACCACCTTATCCCTCTGCCAAAATGCTCCTGGTTCTCTAGAAAGGTGGTTGGAGCAAACACATTGGCTTCTCATCCCCTGGCATAGCCTGGCATACTATGATAGCCTGGCATACTACGCCAGAACAGATCATAGAGTGCTTTGTAAAGGGCAACATGGAGCGTCACTGAATGACTACACGCTTGTCCCATCTGCCAGAATTAGCATCAGCTCAGATGGCTTTCCGCTCCTAACACAGCTAGCTCCAAGCAGTGTAGACTGTAAACAAAGATGTAGATGAATGTAAAACAAAGAGAGACTCCTGTTTTTAAAGTCATGTAACTGCCTTGAGAACTTCAAACACGCGTGGAAGTCTCTCAAAATATTGTGGAGATAGTCAGTGGCATAGGTTCCCTGAGATCAGTCAATAAATCAGTATGGGTACTGTGACTGTGCTGAATCAGTGTATATCAGCTATTTGGGGACAGTAAGACACAAACATATACTTTTTTTAAAAGGAATGTTATAGGCAGGGGAGGGCTGGGAGAAAAATCTGCCCAACCCATCTCCCAAAAAATAACAGCTGGCTCCAAGTCGAGCCCTCAGCCATTAGCAGGAGGCTGTAGGAGTGCTGAAAAGGCCCTCACTAGAAGTTCTCCACCTTTTCCACGTTGAGGCCCATCTTGCCTTTTCTAGGACTTTCTACTCATTTTCAGGGATATGGGAAAGACAAGGCAGTAACCACCTGGTTATTCCTGTTCATTGCTTCTGGATGAGGAGTCTCCAACAGGGAGGATCGCTGTTCACATTCACTCGGGAATGTGAGCAGCCCACAGTACCATCCTGCATTATTTTAAGTGCTATGTTCGAATCTGTGATAATGTACAAACTACTTCTCATCTCTACATCTCAAAAAAGGAAAGAAAAGAACAAGGCAGACCTCTCAGTTGCATAGTTTTCTCTTGCCAAGGAATCTTTTCTGGGCAAGCATCCTGCATTTTTATCCCTGACAGCAGAATTCTCTCCTCAGAGAGCAGGTATCTTTAACTTAGATTCCTACTACATTCTGGAAATTGCATCAGAAGGACAAAAAAGAGATTATGTGTGGGTTAAAAGATCCAATTTTTCAAAGCATAAATTCCATAAATGCCTATGCTAATGGTGCACTTGTGATATGCTAATTTTGCTAACATGAGCAGCCGCCTCTCAAGAGTTACTGTATAATCTAATATGACCCTGAATCGCTATGGGGCAATGTGTTCACATCTAGGGCATGTGGTTGTCATACAGGGAGGTATTTTAATAAACAATTTGAAGCAAATATTTTTCAGGATTTAAATAGAATACATTCTAGTGGATTTATATCAACTTTACAATATAGTTGAGGCAAAGAAAGGTTTTCAAGTAACATTATACGAAGTATCCTTTTAACAAAGAGGTACCAGGGCTCTCTACAGTGTTTGAAAAAGCATGCACTACACATGGCAGATGAACGTGGCTACAGTGCACTGGGTTGTTAAAGCTGAATTACAACTTTTATTGTGATCCTCACTTAACCTCTCCAACTGCTAATTTTTTCATACACTGTCCCAGCACAGAAGTTAATTTAGAGAAAGCACTTTAAACAGAATTGATGCACTGGTGCAAGAACAAAACAAGCCTACCGTTCCTCATCGGTTCCAGTGGGTTTTTTGAGCCTGAAACACTCCCACTTGGTTCAGCTGTTTTTATATTTAAACTTGAATGGTTTTGAGTCAAAACCAAAGAACATCTGTTCAGCAATTTTAAAGCTAGAAGTATTTAACATTTTTCCCTTGATGTGCACGATTTGATTCACTGCCCTGTTGTATTGATGTTACTGGAGGGGCTTTACGCATGATTTAGAAGACAGATCAGCAATACAGGACACCCAAAATGGCAAGTAGGCAGAGAGCACACTGTTGGGCTGGTGCAGGGCCAGGAGCCACAGCTTCTTTAGAGAGGCATTTGTGAGAGGCAGTAGCTGTCAGCTCCTAGTTCAAATTGAGTTCTGAGCCCACCAAGAGCTGCTGCCTTCCAGAGGGGCAAAGAACCTCCCATTAGCCAACCAGCTGCAAGATCTTCTCTCCTGGAGAGTCAGGATCGCCTGGTTCCAGACCGGTTTCTGCAGGAATACATACTCTCTTTTTAAGGAGAGAAGAATGAAGCACCTCCAGACCAGCAGTTTAGCCCTCTTTATCCTGAACCTCAGGAGTGTCTCTCCTCATTAGACGTGCAAAGCTGTTTTTCTGCTTCAGGCTTGCTGAAAAAAAAAAAAAAAAACATATACATATTCTGAAATTATAAAAATCTCATAAAGAAGAAAATATTTTCTGGTTTACTATTAATTATTTTATTAGTTGGACTGTTTTTACTTAGTCGACTATTTTATTTATTGGAGAAAGAGTCAGGTGTATTTTTTAAAGGCTGTAATTAAGCACAGTCAGGAGCCATTAGGTTATTCAAAAAGCCTGCCACTTCCCATTAACTAATAGCAACTGCCAAAACAAGGGGGTTTTTTTATGTATTAGGCCTAGCTCTAAGTGCAAAAGTATCTTGGAGGGCAAAGGCACAGACTATACTTAGAGATCCCATCTTCATGCTATTGAATGCTATACTTGGCAATTAGTTCCTTCCAAGCTAGAGTTGAAAATTGTCTCTTTCCAAACAACAAAATTAACAGAGGATTAAATTGTCACCTTTTGCATAAAAATAGGCTTTGAAGGCTGATTATGCTATGAGTCACCTTTTGTCTTGATAACAGCCATTTAAATCTGATGCAGGTTGCACTTTTTTGCTAGCACTTTTTATCTAGGTGGAAAAGAGACTGGATATTGTGGTGTGGCATGTTTCTGAATCAGTGAGTTCTGGCTTTTCTATCATCTAACCAGTGTTAAATTGCAAATGTCATTGGAGAAAAAAGAAGAGGGTATAACAGCAGCAGAAATGGTAACTCTCCAGAATAAATGAAATATAGTCTTAAGACCCCATCTTCATCTGAGAAAGACAAACGTTAAAAATATCTTTGTTGCACCAGCAAAAAAAAAGCCATAAGAAAATGTTTGGGTGCTGTTCATGTCACACCATATTATGTTGGCATTTCCATTTGACACGCAGACTTGTCAGTTTTGAGCGTAGCTGTGAACTACAGATGCTTTTAAAATAAGGGATAGAGGAAAATAGATTCCCATTCAAAATAGAACCTGTGCTGAATGTCTATTCCAGGTCTAAAAAGGTCTGAGATTTACGAGCTATACAGACAATTTTCCAGCTGCACTAACATTAAGGGAGTGACAGAACATATTGAGGTCCTCTTTTTCCTTTATCTTTCAAGCTGGTTTTAAGATCTCTGAACAGAAATATTTCCTCTGCTTCTAGAGACCAGCTGTTCAACAAGAGGTGGGAAATGGAGGGAGCAACAGACAAGCAGCTTTGAAATCTGCTCATATTGGCATGGCTGAATTGTATTAACTCATCCCTTGGCTGACAGCATGTAAAATAGAAGACAATTCACAGAGAATTTTCTCACCTGTGCATTTGTAAATAGACAGAAGAAAATTAGTTATGGTCCCTTTTTGCTGTCTCTCCAATGCTAGACATTAAACCAAGTGTGACTGGCGAGGGGCATCCTTCTTTCTGAGTAACAGACTTGCAGTGGCTGGGGCTCACTATGTATGCCACCTTTTGTTGATTATCATCTCCTTCTGGAGCCAACGCTAACATTGTGAAAAGGTGACTGAACTGAGGACAGACTAAATAGGAAGGCAAGTTGCAGGCACTGGCAGGCCAGGGGCAGCCACTCACACAATAGAGAGCAACAGAAATACTGCACACCTAACCACCTACCCAGTGCTGTGCTGCTGAGGAACATCTTGATACAACCACATCAAAATCCTCCAGCCTCCCTCAAAGGCATCTCCACTTATGACAGACGCGGACAAAAGCCTGGAAATCTTCCTCCATATGCGCTTTGCATGGCCTTATTGCTATGTATATTTTAATACTTTGCATTCGTGTGCTGGGCTTAACATCAAGTATAATTTTCATATAAGCATTGTTGCTCCTCTTCTACTCTTATGAGGGAGAATGTGATGTATGTGCTTCTGTGTGACAGACAGCAGGCTAGAAACTTGCTCTTCCATTTGGAGGGATGACTAATAATTTAAGATCATTAATACCTAGAAGAGTTTTGTCTTCAGTCTGTGAGCTACTCTCCAAAAATGCATCTACACTGTCAGTTATGACGGATGAGAAGGATCACATGCTTTTAGTCACCTAAGCAATTGTCATGGTTTAACTGCAGCTGGCAACTAGGACTACACAGCCCCTCACTCATTCCCCCACTTGGGATGGGGAAGACAATCAGAAAAGTAAAAGTGACAAAACTCATGGGTTGAGATAAAGACAGTTGCATAAGTAAAGCAAAAGCTGCACACACAAGCGAAGCAAAATAAAGAATTAAATCACTGCTTCCCATTGGCAGGCAGGTGTTCAGCCCTCTCCAGGAAAGGAGGGCTCCATCATGTGTAATGGTTTCTTGGGAAGACCAATGCCATAATTCCAAAAATCCCACCCCCTTCCTTCTTCTTCCCCCAGCTTTATATACCAAGCATGTTGTCATATGGTATAGAATAGCCTTTTGGTCAGTTGGGGTCAGCTGTCCTCCCAACTTTTTGTGTACCCCCAGCCTACTTGCTGGTGGGGCGGTGTGAGAAGCAGAAAAGGCTTTGACTGCTTAGCAACAACCAAAACCACCAGTGCACTAACAACACTATTTCCCATCCCAAATCCAAAACATAGCACTATACCAGCTGCTAGTAAAAAAGTTAACTCTATCCCAACTGAAACCATGACAGCAGCCTTCCCTGCATCCGCATCTTGCTTGTCAGCACCAGCTTCCATGTCTTTTTCCTTAAGCCATCACTGTCTATGAATTGACTTTCTTCATTAAGTCTTATCTCTTGCTACAGACAGCAAAGACAGGAGGTATAGTGCCATGTGGGATTGCTGCTCACCACTACCCATACTTGCAAGCTGCAGCAGCTAGATGAACTAAGTATATTACATAACTTCAGAAAAGCTTCTGGAGTCAGATTGGATGGCTGCTGAGGCTTCTAGTTAGGGCACTTCTTTATAGGCATCTACCGAGTTGGGGCTTGAACTGACCCTCGAGTTTTCTGTAATTATCAGACATATTCTTATCCTTTCTGTGCATCTATTCTCCAGCTGGCAAATGGGGCTAACTGAAGTTCTCAACTCTCTCAACTTGAGAGGCTTTATTTACCCTTATGGTAAAAAAATTCATAGTGCATCAGGAACAGTATTGTTAACTCTGGCCAACATCCCAGAGCAGTGTCATTTGCAGTTTCCAGGCCAGGCCACGGAGCAGCTGGGAAATCACAACTGAGACCCTGAGTATGGGAAGCCAGTGTAGAGAGCAGAAATCAGTTTGATAGGCATGTGGGTGTTTTGAGCTATTAAGGACACACACTGCAGTGTTCTGTAGCAGTTGTGTTTCCTGAGGACTTGTGGCATCATGCCAAGTATACAGTACCCCTGCAGTTCTGAGAGCAGGTTATGTTTCAGAATGCTTTCCTCTGCCTCCAGATCTCTTTTCCAGACAAAATGGAAAATGGGTGTCTCTGGGCATCTTTCCAGAAACCTCTGAACTGACACACTTATGCAGCAAAACTCAACTGGTACATGTTCATGTCCTTTTCACCTTGGTATTTGCACCGCATAAAGTATTTGCCCTACTTTGCCACTCCTTTGGATGTCCACTGGCCTTTTGTCTAGTTACCAAAGCAGCAAGTACCTAAGTAGGAACAAAACTATGTTAAAGTCTGACAGATCAATAGTATCTGCCAGATACTATAGACTCGGGCTTCTTAACAATCAATACTGTTAATAAAAGCGTTAAGATCTATAGGTAGATGTCTCTTCTGAATTTACACTACTGAGCTGAAATTTAACCCTTCTTCACATTTCCAAAACTCAATCAGTCTGTCATTGAAACAACGGAATAAAATCACCAGGTCTTGATCTGTTCCTGTTTCTATTTAAAGGTGATAAACAGTTGATTTCATGTAAGATCTCATCAGCGTTCCTTAGTCACCATGATTGTTCTGGACTTCCTGGCATTCTGACAAACTGAGCAACAAAGGTTATTTAGGAGCTTAGATCTAGGATGGATAGAGAGGGAAAGCAGACAATATGCTGCCACCTTTTGGTTATAGAAATGAGAACAGGTATTATCTGGAAAGATCTATCTAATGGAAATTAAAAGACATCTACACTTGTTCTGTGTAATAAAACAATCTGAAAGTCCATATAGCGTGAGATGCATCCCTTCATGTTCTAAACTGTTGCTATAAGCTTAGCTCACATATTTCACATTTGTTCACTCTTGTTTGGGCTAACTAATAATTATCAATCAATAACTAATAATTTCTCTCATTTAAAACATGTAGGGTTGAGTTCACTCACCTAAAACTAATGCTTTGCATCACTAAACTGATTTGAGGAACACTGCTGCAGAAATATGAGGTACAAGATCTCGGGAATTAGTAGCTTGTAAAAGTAAGTTACTGCATGTCATAACTCCTGTTTCACTATTTGTTTGGACATGCATAATTAAGGCAGCCTGACACTTTCATTACTAGGTTCATTATCAGTATGATCATCAGCATGTTACAACTTTTAACCTTAACTGAGAGATTTTCTGTGCTGGATGATGGCTGAGGACAGGAAGGGTATTTTGTTTGCTTGCTTATTAAAACGATCGTTCAGCTGTCTATGAGAATAAAAGATATAAGAATGCACATCTTAATAAAACAAATGCAAGATTTTTCTGTTAAAAATTTGTGCACCTTCTAGTTTGATGAAGAGCCTTGAAATTTAACAGAGAAGCTACCTGTATCAGGGATGTGCTTCTCACTGCTCCTATGAGTCACCGCACAAATTCGGGCCAAGTGATAACCCTTTGAAA
The DNA here is from genome assembly GCF_965231255.1 of Vanellus vanellus. Classification (NCBI taxonomy): domain Eukaryota; kingdom Metazoa; phylum Chordata; class Aves; order Charadriiformes; family Charadriidae; genus Vanellus; species Vanellus vanellus. Next base: position 52,675,300 of record NC_138909.1, on the reverse strand, counting down.
ATCTCAGTTCAAATATATTCTGTAAAGATTTATGGGAGCTTGTGAGTTCAAGTCCATGAATGTTCTGTCACTCTCAGCTTCCATGTGCCAGAGGCTCTTTACATTTATTGCACATACAGATTCACTGAATCTGACAAACACTTGATCTTCTGTTTCACAATGCTGGCACTGAATTCTCAATCTCTTCTGCTGGTATACAGGTAATGTAAAGGGGGATCCTGTCTGCTTGTACTGCAGAAGGGACAGGGATTCTCCAAGCATATTAAAAGAGTGTTGGTAGGTCTGTATTGCCCTATACCAGTGACACATTGGTCCTTGAGCCCTGAAGCCCTTGACAGTCTGCAAGATCTAGCTCTGGGAGTACATGATGGGATGCTGAAGGTCCCTCAGGTGGAACACCAGGACCATATACCCTAAGGGTGTCTGGCTGTGAGATCACCTTACAGGACACCGCTCGTGCAACCTGTGCAGACTGCACTTTGGTGCACCTCCCACCTGGTGTAGCCCCAGTTACTCAACCATGGGCAAAGCTGTGCAGCAGACCTGAACTAGGCCCTTATGCCACATCATGCCGTTGTTACACTTTACACATGGGTGCTTATGCAAAATGTCCCTGCCTCAGGAAAGACTTGCATACCTATAATATATTAACGGTGCCACCCTACACTGTCTTCTGCACCACAGTCCAAGTCCAAAAGCTGGGAGTTAGAGACCACCCTTGTACCTTGTGGAGTTCTAGGCTCTCCTAGAACTATTCCTAGGCCATTTGGAATAGTATCCAGAGGACCACAGATACGAGAAAACCACTAAAATTAATCTTTTTTATGCACTGATCACTCACGGATGGTTCCAGCAGAGGCACTCAACAGCTTGACAGACACTGTCGTATAAAGATCAAGAAGCTGAAGGAGACATACAAGAAGGTTGTTGGTAGGAATTTTGAAGGAAAACAACCCCCACCTATGTATTATCACTTTTTCAGGGGGTTTAGCTCCATCACCCATCAGGAAAAGGAAGAGAGGAATTGATTTTATCTTGCTCTTTTTAAGGAGGGATGTGGTACATTGATTTACCGTGCATTGCTGTGCTTAACCTCTCCAGGTTGAGGGCATCCTGTTATCTTTGAGGATCACACCATTAACAATCTGGGTCAGTGGTGGGAAACAGCAAGACACATCCTTCCAAAGATAAATGAGGCTGCCTTTTTCTACCAGCAAATCCCCTTACGCCTCTTGGCAACCAGAATTCCTTCTCCCCATCTCAGCACTCATCTTCCACACACCTCATGAACTGCTTTTTGCCCATTTTCCAAGGGTGGATTTTTTTATCCATTACTCAGCACCAGCACAGACAGGCAGTTGCCCAAAGCAGTCACTGAAGCCCCATCAGGTTAGAGAGGCAGGGATATAGCTGGACCATCAGGCCTGCTAGAAATACTTGCAGGGCTGGGCTTTTTTTTTTTCTTTTCTCTCCCTCTGTAACTTTTCCATCATTTTTAGGGAAGCATATCTAGCTTGTTGGTATAGAGGTGTATATAGAGATTCTGTGCACTGAGTAGCTCACCTCAGTGCACAGAATGGACTGTGGTATGGAGATAAGTCAGGATTGTGTAATGAATTAGATCTTGTCCAGAGAATCCTGGCTCTTTTGTTGCAGAAAGTGAACATGATGATTGCAGTAAGAAAAATAAGTGGCTGCTGGCTAAGGCATTTGTATGCTGCTCAGAAGGACTGGATTCTATTTTTGTCTTTCACACAGACTACTAAATTAGCCACTTAAAACCCCATTTTTCATGGGTGGCCATGAACTGGGTGCAGAGTTTTGCTGAATTCTAACCTTGTGCTTTTATGGCTAAAAATGTAGCTGCAATGTAATGTAATTAGCTGTAATGCTATCTTGTCCATACTTTATAAGGATGTTATCAAAATACATTGAATTCTGTTTGTCAAATTCTCAGCTCCTACACTGTTGTATACCACTGAAAAGTCCATAACAAAATTACTAACTCTGTCTTCGGAGCAGGATTTGAACAGTAAATAGTAAAGCATGGAGTCCCACATCAAGCATCAAAGAGAGAACAAACTATTGAATAGTTGTTGCTCATTAAGTGACTACCATCCTTTCTGTGCACTGAATGGGCTCATGTCATTAATCATTGCAATCAAACACAAGGGGAGGCAAATCAAAGTTCTGCAAACAACATGAATTCTGGCATTTTCTAACTTCAGAATGCTTGACTTTGTAGCCTTAAAAGCTTTCATATGATTTTTGTGTGGAATTTAAAATACATTATGTAAAAAAAAGCATTAAGAACCACAAAAGGAATCTCTGTAGATTAAAAGTGCATTAAGACTGAAATTTCTGAGACTTTAACCCTGATTATTGTGGATTGGTTTAAACCTATACATTTATCAGAGTAAGCTTTATCATAATATTAGAATTGTAAAAGGGTCCACAGAGTTTTGAACTAGTTGTACTAAGCTGCTGTCAAACAGCAATGAGGCAGTGCAACTCTGTATAAACAGACTTATGATAATAATATGAGACATTTAAAAAGACAGTGAAAGTGTAAATTAATATAGAATATTTTGCTATTTAGCTAATTATTCCCTTTGGAACACTACACTGATGAAATTATGCCTGTAGCTAACATAATTGAGCATCTGTGTCCCATGCTTCAGTGCATAAAGTTGACACACTTCGTCCTGGGTCTATGGCACTGCAGTGGGTTCGTCTTTTAGCTCCTTTCATCAGGATATGGGTTGTTTGAGCTGTCAGTAACAATCCTGCCTCATAAATTCAAGATGTAGGAGGTAAAACACAATCCCAATACATCAGCCAAGAGGATAGGAACACGCTATTAGAACACTAAGAATTTTCATGTTTATGGTTTTACACAAAAGACCTCTTTCTATATCCACCTTCATCTGTCCTGGTACCTCACATAGCTGCCAGAAATATGTTTTCCAAAGACCTTTAACCAAATTTACTCAAAGATACACCAATCCTGCCATCTCTGCATGTGATTGAATTACCCTCTTCTGAGCTTCCTCCCTGGATTCCTGCAAGATCTTCTGAAAAGCTGGTTCTGGAATCAGTTTTGTAAAGGTTTGTGTGTGAATCATCAGGACTTTCAGCATTTCATCTGTGAACACTTTAACAGTGAAAAAGCAAATAGCAAATGACAGTAAAACAAAAAAAACTTAAATCCACCATTGTTTTCATGTTCATCACCACCCCATACTTGGCTGGGATCAGCTTTCCCTTTGCTTGCTCATTCCCTGTTGGGCATTTTCCTGCCATGTTATCAAATGTGCAAAGAACTGGTTTATCCCTGCCTCACCAGCATCAGCGTTTTACCACATTATTCCCCCAGTTACTCTGGAAAGGTTCTGTGTAGCCTGCAGGTTAGGGCTGTGGTATTTCAATTACAGTTTCAAGGCTTACATTTTAAGTGCTAGGATTAAAAGTGGATCCTTACAAGGTATCTGGCAGCTTTGCATTTGGCAGTTTGCAAAGAAGCTGGGTACCTAGTTCAATGGTGGAGTTAGTTTCCTTGTTCTGTATCACTCGATATGTAATTAGGATACAATTGCACTACCGGGCTTTCCACATGTCAGTGTACAATCTATTCCATCTAGTCACAGTAAATTACACACTCATCATTATCCTATGAAACAACATAGTACCAGTGAGTCAATTATACCTTACGGTCAGATTGTTCTGTGTTCAGTGTCTTCCTATTACGCCTGATCTTCTTTCCATTAAGCTCAATGATGGTGTCCTATTGATTTTAAAAAGATCTGAAGAGATTTTAAGAAATAATGTGAAAACTGCTATAATTAACTTTTCCCAAAACATTTACTGAAATAAAAAATATTCTTTGTAATTACTGGGTTTTTTTAATTTCATCCTTGTTTTTCTCTTCCCTGTTCTGGTCTTCTCACTCTCTTCCTCCATCAGTTTGAAAACCTAAGTCCATAATGTCGCCTTTGAAAAGGGCTTTGAGAGCTATAGATCAAAAACTCTTCTATGTGTGTCAATACAATCCATTTCAAAACATCTTCTGATTTGAAGAACAAGCTAATTTGACTGAACAAGCTAATTTACATCACCCCACAGCGAAAAAGGGATTAACAGATTAAGATGGATTTAAACATCTCCCTCATTAATACAACTGAAAATTGGGAAGAGTACACCTTATTTTTAACTCCAGCTTTCTCCTCCTTGGTTTAGCCCAGCTAAATTTCAGAAGAGGAAAAATGTAGAGTAAAAATCACCCATCAGATGTTGGAGAACTGAGTTAAAGATCTACCTCATCTAGTTTTCTTACCTGGCCCTAAGCACATAATTTCATCTATCCTAGTCCTTAGCTCCCTTTTTGTTAAACAGGGTAACAGACGTACGAATCTCATAAAACTGTAAGAATCCTTTTTATCAGGGACTGAGTCAGTAAAATTCAATGGCAATTAGAACCATACCAACAGATACAAATAGCACATGTAAACCAAATTTATGCCTTCTGAAGCTTCCTGTAAATGTGTCCATCAGGACATCACCTCAGTTACTATAATATAACAAATGTCTTGCTAAAGTGTAATAATAATCTTTTTAAAGCAAGAAAATTCTCAGCACATCAGAGTGAAACAAATAACACTAATCCAAAATCCATGGAAAAGTAAAATTGTTTAAAAAGTTAATTTACAGGGTTTATAATGAACATGCAATATCAGTTTGTGCTAAGAGTAGCAATGTCTAAGTAAATCATAAGCAATCACATACTCAATACTGTAAGTTTGCCTGCAAAAACTGCAACCTTGTAAGTTATTATTACAGTTCTGGGGGCAATCCAGCCATGCTGAGAAAATCTGTGCTGAAAAATAAAGTTTGTACAGACAGGTAATATGTTTTATTAGATGAAATTAGACCAAGCCTGAAAGCTTGTTTATTTTTTCCAATTATATCTGACAAAATATAATGATGTCTTCCTACAAGCCTAACATTTCTTATAGACTACAAAAGCATTACTTTAAAATAAAGCATTTACAAGAAACACTTTACTATGGTTGATAAATATTAAAAAACAAATGGACACATGAAATGACATAATAAAACATGTCCATTTGGAACCCTTCCTTTGCCAATAAAGCCTGAGATAACATTACTGAAAAAGATCAGAAGATTTATAATAATTTTCACTGGTCTCTATGTAGTTCTAAAACTGTGTAAAGCTAGTAATTTTCCTCTGCTTATTTGGATTTTTCTCATTGTAATGAAAAGAACAAAAATAAAAAACTTTAAAGAGCCATTGTAAAAACATAAAAATGGGTGGAGAAAATTCACTGGAATGAAAAAACTTGAAAAGCTTTTAGTCCATTTTATCTTTAAGTGACTATAGTTCAAGTTCACTGTACCCCTTAAACATGAGAGATGTTTTGATTTCAGTCAGACTCTTCAGTTACGCATATCTTGTCATGCTTTTTGGAGGTTTCTGCATTTTTTTCCACTGTAATTTGTATTTTTCAAAAGGACTCCAGTTCTCAAAGCAGTATCTGAACTAACACTAGAGATCTTCATTGCTAGGCATTAACTGACATTTACTGTTCATTCAGACAAGCTGGAAAGTGTGTATGCATTTGAAATTTATTGTGGGTGAATTTGTATCATTTTATGATTAATGATTTGCCTTTTTTTTTTTTTTTGTGAACTCTCCAGCTTTATACGCACTACTATTAGAACTTCTTTGGAAAAAGTATAACTCAAACAACGCCCATCTGCCCAAGCATGTCTTACTGAAATACTATCCTGAAGCCATCGTTCTGCAACTACTAAGTGGTTCCACTGATAAAAAAACCCTGATTTTGCTGGCTACCTGGATTGTCCTTTCTATCACACTTACCAATTGCCTCTACAGCCTGAACTACTGGTGTTCCAGCTTCTGACACATTCCCATACCAGCAGACTTGTGTCTGTGCAGCCAAGCCTCAAGCGTCAGTGTGGTCTGGTACTCAGATCCTGATTTCATTGTCCTCGGAAAGGAGTACATGCTGTCCCATTGGAATTCAGCCCAACAAACTGCACAAATACAGAAACAAATATGAACGAATGAAGGAAACAATTGGAACATAAGCAAATACTGCTATAAGGAATCTCTCTTCTAATTGTAAGAGTAAGAAATACATCAGCAGTAACTCTGGAAAGCTCACTGGGTCAGCAGCTACCATTAAAAGTAGGAAATTCTGTTTGTGGGATTTATCAACTTGTAAATTCAAGTACTTCTATCTTGGGTCACTACCAATGGTGGCACTAAGCAGGACCCAGAGCAAGCAGAGATGGACTGTGAAATCCAGGTTCTCCATTGACTCATAAATATGGAAAGAGATTCAGGCCCAGATACCTACCACTCCTAAAACACATCTAGAAAATCCAGCTGTATCACACATGGAGTCTCTCAAACAGTGGAATAAAGTATGTACAATACAATAAGTCTTAGATACCATAATACCTGTCTGGATATTTTAGCATGTCCGTTCTCTGCCTCCTAGGCTTTTAAATCTTCTCCAAGTGCTCAGTGTGGGATCTGTGCCAAAAATAATTACAAATTTTCAGTTCTCTTCTACTTTACTTCATACAGTGACACAAAATTGGTCTTTTTTGAGAAAGTATAGGCTGGGCCACCAGTCTGTCAGATGGTTTGAAAATTGATTGGACTGCCAAGCTCAGCTGGTAAAGATGAATGGTTGACACGTAGCTAGTGAAGAACACAGTGCTCAGCATCTTGATCAGAGGCCCAGTTGCTGGCACAGAATGCACCCTGAGCAAATTTATGGACGACAAATTAAGGAGTGGCTGACATGAGGACTGGCAGAAATTAATCCACAGAGATCTCAATAAATTTGAGGATTGGGCCAACAGATACCTTAAGCTCAAGAGAGCAGAATAACCCCAGGTGTCAGGACAGGCAGGAAACTGGCTGAGCATCAGCCCGTGAAAAGGACCAGGGAATCACAGTGATGCCAGGATGAGCATGAGTCCATTGAAGCCAACAGTGCACTCTCACTGCAAATAAAGCAAACTGCACCCTGGAGTCCATCGAGGGAGGTGTGGCAGGGAAGGTATTATCCCATAGTCATTAAAACAGAGAAGTTAGGAGCAAAAATTTTCACGGAGGCTGACAAATTCTACTTTAACTAAATGTTTATCCAGTATCCATAGAAAGAAAAAGAGCACCTCTTCATAAATATGGGCATAATCTAGCTGGGAAATTAGAAGCTAGCAATCCTCACCAGAGCAGTGAGTTTCTGGAATAGTCTTCTGCCTTCAGTAGCAGGATAAAACATCAAACTAGTTGCAAAATGGAGTGTAATAGTTTATAAAAAGACCAATGTTGCACATGACAGCAAGTAGTGATGTAGGAGGTCTCATCCAGCCCTACATTCCTGGATTTTGCATGCATAAAAAGTGATAAAAAATTAAAGAAGATGAAAAATAGTTTCTGAAACATAATAAAGAGGGAGAGAAAAGGGGAGCGAAACATATGGGTGTTGGCAAACAAAGTCCACGGAGGTAATGAAGAGGGAAGCAATCTTCCTTGAAAACCTGATGACTTTCTTGTCAGATATCACAACATTGTGGCCTGATGCCGTTGCCCTTAAAAACTCTCATTTTGGAGCACAATTTAATTGTGATGGCTGCTAGAAGCACTACTGCTTCTAGCAAAACAGCAATGCCACGTTTTTTACTGCGTGTGCTGTGGGATGTCAAGTAACAGATGATCCTGAACGATTCCCTTGAATTCCTTATCTACAAAGCAAGGCCTTTCTACCATTTGGTCATATCATCATAAGCAGAGGCAATTTGAGGCACCACACATGCACAAATACACGACTTTGAAAGAAAAAGTTCATTTGTGTGAAGCACAATTTAGGGCCTAGTGTTTTTTTAAACCCCCTAATGGTTTTTAATTTTGCTCATTGTTATGCCTAATTAATGGTATTCGTACTGCTCACAGTGATTGTGTTCCTGTTTATTAGAAAGTAATTGAGAAGGTAATTGAGCTCTGCATTCATAGTTTTATGTTTTAAATAACTATTTAAATGCCTCCTTTTGTTACAATAATACATTAAAAAACTTACTAAAATCAAGAGTGAAAGAAAGGCAGTGGCAAAGGCAAGTGCTGCTATGTTAGTGAAAGCAGCAGCAATGGCTGTAGTCAGAGGTGTCCAGAAAAAGCTAAAAGAATACTCTTCAGCCAGGCCCACCAGCCCTGAGAACAAACACACTTTTGATGACCTCTGAGGTCAAACATGGGAAGCAAATAAGACTCCAGTGAAATCTAAAAGTCCCATTAATCACCCTATGTGCCCTGCTAGCTAGGAGGGCAGCACCTTCTTCAAAGTAGCACATACTAAAGAAGCCAGGGCAACCCTAAGGAGGATACACTACCACCACACTGATTAGCTGCTGATAAGTGACACATGGAGATGGGGGAAAGTAGAAGCAGAGTTTCCAAACAGATGGCTGTGTTTCCTCAGGGATGGGACCTGTCACATAGGTATGCTGCTCCGCAGAGACTTCAAGGAAATTGTTCCATCACTGCTGATAACCTTCAATTTTCAGGCCCCATTAGCTACTACTAGACATCAGAGCCCAAGAGTGGCAGCGTATCAAATGAAACTGCTCTAGAGCAAGATAGAAAGGAAATGACTGTTTTGAGTTCTACCTCTCACTCTTTGTGGGCATTTATCATCTTTGGGATGAAGTCACTACACTATTTTGAAGTTTATTTGGGGGAAAAAATAATCAGAGAACAGTGTAGCTGAAGTCATAAGAGGGTGTGACGACAATGTAAGCACAATCATGGACACAGGTAGCCAGATGGAGCACCATTGCAATAATTACTGCCCATCATGCCATGCCCATTCACAAGACAAGATGTATCCAGGACACTTTTCATAGCTTTTATCTTAATTTATCTTTATTTCTGCCAGAATAGAGTTATATCAGTTTCAAGAGACTTTGCCTGCCAGGGAAGGTAGCTGGCTGTGTCATACCTCACACAAGAGGTTACCATGAGTAAGCTTCTCATTTGATTTGAGGAAGTCAGATAATATGGTTTTGTTTGAGTAAATTCTCAGACAGTGTTTCCTTTCAGATCCCATCACTACAGCAAAGTTTTAGCATGGGTCAAATAAACTCCCATACAAAATGATACACCCACCACAAAATGAAAATGCATAAATTCATAATAAGCAGCATTTTAGGAACCGAATCAGTTTAAAAATGCATTGATAAGTATTAAACCCAACAGTAAATACCACTTTATAAAATCACCTACTGCTTAATGATAATTTGTGTACGTAAAGGTAGTGAAATGGATTTTCCTTAAAATTATGTGCACCTTAGACCCACTGACAAAACTCTGTTGCCAGTTAACATAAAGGATATTAGCCTGTTACTACTACCAGTTACTCCATTAGTGCCCCTGACAGGTTTAACCATGCATACAACTCGTGTCAACATGATACCACATGATAAAATTTTCTTCTTATGCTTCAAAAATCGAGGAAACTGCACTTTAAAAACATACTGAAATATTGAATGTTGGATGTACTAAAAAGTTGCAGTGTTTAGAACTCCAGATACGAATGTGAAAGTAAAAATAAAATTGCAGAAAAGCTCAGTTATTCAACCTTAATGGAAATGTTGGGGGGGTGGGAGAGTGTATTGTATGGTAATACATAATCTACTGCTTTGTCTACCTCCTTGGGCTGGCCCCTGGCAGCATGACATGAATCACAACCTAAAGCCTTGTTGGCCCAGAAACTGCCATACTTGCCATTGCAGAATGGGATGCCAGTGGGAACTTAGTGCCACTGCTAATGCTAATGTATTTATTGCACACGTGTCAGTGCTTCCTAAAACACAGTGAAAGCAGCTTCTTGCTCACTGAGAGCTCAATGCCAACACCAATCTGAAATCTCAGTGTACCCCTCCTCAACTGGGGTGGCCAGCTGAAATGCATTGCTGGTTACCCTTGTGGTTTAACCCCAGCCAGCAGCTAGGACCATGCAGCCATTCACTCAATTCTTCCCATTCCCGCAGAGGGGTAAGGAGAAGAGGGAGAAAAGGAGGGGAATGGGGAAAAAAAACCCTCTTGGGTTGAGATAAAGACAGTTTAATAGAACAATAACAGAAAAGAAAAACAACAACAATAATAATAATGGTAAAAGAATATACAAGATAAAGTAATATAACACAAGTCGTTACCACCGTGTGAGAATTGGTTGCCAGTCCCATCCCAAGCAGTGACCCTGCAGTGGACTCCTGCAGTGGATTCCTGCCCAACACTCAAACCCCTATTTATCTACTGAGCGTAAGGTCTATGGTATGGAATATTACATTGGTGAGCTTGTTATGTCTGTGCTCCCTCTCAGCTTCTATGGGAAGCTGAAAAAAGTCCTCGACTAAGGACAACTAAAACAATATGCACTATGGACATTCCTTTCATACCAAATCTGAAACACAGTAGCTACTAGAAAGAAAATTAACTCTATCCCAGCTGAAACCAGGAAAACCCTGAACCAGAAAACACCAGGCTCTATTCCTGTAACATCCTTCTGAGTATACACAGTTACTGTGAGTCTGATAGGGAACACAGCACTCTGGCCTTAGTAGTGCGGGACTAATTCACCCCAGCATATGTATTTTTCAACATGTAGTGAGACAAATGGCAGGTTAGGAAAGTCCTGGAGCACTGATTTTGGTGTGAGATAAAGTAATAGCTCTCTTGAAACAATAATAAAGTGGATTCAAAGACATGAATCTTTGCCTATGTCTGTTTTTTATTTGAATACTGTCACAACTGGGCAAGTGAATCTAGGGTGTCTCCCTCCAGTTCTTCTCAACAATTTGATATTCAACATCATCAACTTTGAAAAAGTTGCAACTTAGAGGAGAAAACATCTGCAAACAGTTAACTGTAATGCAACATCACATGGGATATAAAGCACTTCCAGAGAAATCAAGCAGATCCTTTCTAGCACTAGGAATCCCTGAGGAATGAGCACTTTTATATTTGGCATATTACTCAGAAAATCACTACCCAAACTAAAATAACTACAATAAAGTAAAAAATAAATAAAGCTGTATTATATTCAAACAGAAAGTTAAGGTACTAGTAACTAGACAGAACAAAAGCATGCTCTTACAGCTAGCTAGCTGGCACTTTGTCTTCATCTCCACAGCGTCTGCATGCCCATTCAGTTAACAGCTGATAGGGACAAATTTGCAGGCGATAGGACTGGAGCCAAACTGACTATGCAAACCTTATATTCCAGATACATATCACAGAATAGGCTCCCTTTTCAAGTCATACTTCAGATAAGAACATAAAAGTGATTACAGTAGCTCAGACTAGATAGCCAGGGAGTTCAGTGCTTTAACACTAGACAGTGTCCAAAAATAGATGCCTCGAGGAACTCATAGGAACAAAGAAAGTATGTAATAACACTGCTTTTGCTTCCATCACTGTGCAGTTTGGCATTGCCTGAGAAAGCCAGTACCTAATCCCACACAAAGTTTACCAGAACAAAGATACCCTTTCAAAATAGCATTCAGTCCATGTGAACTGATAGAGCAAGGCTGCACAACGGCACACTTTGCACTACGGAGTTGTAGAGTGTTCATCAGGTCTGATGCTTAAAAAACATTTGTGCCATCTCATGGAACCAGGTTAACTCTCTGTGTGAGCTACTGTTTGAAGACAACCAGCTGCGCAAACCAGTGCATGCACTCTGATTTAGTTCATCCAACCCACCTTTAAAAGCAGTTGGTTACTTTTCTCCTCACATTTGAAGGTGAAAACACTGCTAGCTTTCCTTGCTTAACTAGGGTTGGGGTTTTTTTTAATTACGCTATCTCATGGATTATACATTTTCAAAAGCAGCTGACAGCAGAAAGCAGAGTTAGGGGTGAGATATTAAGCTATGCCTCACCAACCAGTTTGGGGAATTTTGTCACAATTGTGCCACTTTGCACTTTTTTTATTTTCAGAATGCTCAGTGCAGACTCCATACCCTTAAGTAAAATCAGACTTAAATCTATGAGGGGCTACATAAGGTACAGGAACACATGCTCTCATGCCAGGTAACCTGCAATCCAGAGTTCACTCTCCTGCCATAAAATAAATAGTTCCAGTGAACTCGATGGGATTTTGCACTACAGTTAAGCATGTACCTAAGTCTTACAAATATCAGTGCCTACTTTAAATAGCTGGGTATAATTAATGGAGGGTAAAGGTTATTAGTGATAGTGACATGTTAATTATATGTCTAAACTAATACCACTCCTTTACGGCTGTTTTCCAAACCTTTTGCTTTAATTCATTTCTTATTCTGTTTTCAATTTAATTATTTATCCTAGTCTCTTATTTACATTTTATTTCTGTACAAACTAACCAATAAATAGTTACTCATGGATAAATAATTCTCCCACAACTATGTACTGAACTAACATACTGAGATAGAGGTCAAGTGAAATTCTGGACAGAAAAATTTATGTGGTAGACAAACTGCCTCAACTCTGTTTTTGCTGTTCTAAAACATCATCTGACTGTGTACAAAAGTTCTGTCTTAAACCACACTGGTTTTGAGTATATATTGATCGTACCAGCAAAATGTACGTGTGCCTTTGCACACACATTTTAAATGATTAGCTGTGGAAAAAAAAAAATCCCAATGTGATGTCTAAAGCAAAAAGTTAAAAATTTATCAAGAAAGTTTTGGTCAGGACATAGCTGAGGCATCAAGGAATGTACCTAACCTTGAATAGCATAGGAAATGAAACAATTTGTCTTATGTGTTCTTTTGTAGTTGCTGACTTAGGCATCAGATAGCAAAAAATATAACTTCTGGACCAAATTTGAGCCAAAAGCATATCCCAAATTAACCTTGGGTAATTATAATGCTAAAATAGACACCCCTTCATGAATAATGAGCATGCTAATCAGGTAACCTCCCTAAATGTTTTAAACTTGGGCTTAGAAGCACATGTGTAGTTAGGAGTAATGAATCATTATTGACCAAACAGCTGTATTTTATCGTTATAAATATTGGGTGGTTTGAACCATGAGTTTTGCCAGCTGTTGTTAAATGCCTGGCAGATTTTGCAGAACTGAAATAAAAACAAATATCTTGACTCAGTGTGTTGATTGGTTCTTGCACACCGGGTGAGGAACCCTTATTTAGGGACAACAAATGTACTAATATAGAATTTATTTACATGGGAACTCTTTCCTCTAAAACACTTCCACACTGACAGAAGTCAATGTTTCATAGCACCCAGAAGTTGCAGTCACTCGGCATTTTGGCTATTAGTAAAAGTTGGGACCAAGAATAAAATATAACACTCCACAACGCCATATTGAGGAAATACAAAGCACGTCAGCAACAACTGCTCAGCTCTCCTAGAGAAATCAGTTGCAAACAATCTCCTTTAAAGGAAGAATGTTGTAAAGAACACGTTTTCCTTCAAAAACTTAGAAAAGAGAGAAGGTGAATTTGCTACGCGCTCCTACAACTCCTGTGCTTTCATTTAAATGAGAAGACACTAAAACGAACCGTTTATGCCGCACTTGAAATGCGCTGAGTCTTCTGGGATTTAGGCAATTGATTAATTTTTCATATTTAAATAACAATGAGCTGAGTCGCGAGGGAATGCCAATGTACGCACAGCAGCCCCCAACTTCTGAGTGCCTCCCGTTGCCGTTACAGACACTGAGGTAACCTACACCTCTGAAGCTCCCAACACGAAAACCTCTGGGAAAAATAATGAAAAAGACGCTCAACTCTACTTGTGCCGAATCGTAGCACCACGGCGGGGCGGGGGGAGGGGGTTCACCATCTCGCACCACGATCCGGGCAAGAAGCAACCCCAGGGGGCTGACAGGACCTGAGGCAATCCACCGAGGTGGGTGCGCTTTAAAGCTTTATCGGTGCCCATAAGCTCCCCGTGGCGCTGGATGAGATAAACGGGCTGGCTTTTCAACGCAGGCCGACCCGAGACAGAGCAAAAGGCGTGCTGGCGGCGCCCCGGCGAGAGGACCGCGTTACCCGCCCCCTCGAGGACACGGGGGGCCGTGAGGGAAGGAGACGTGGTGCTCAGGCAGACGCTGCGGCAGCAGGCCCGGGGGCCGGCCCAGCCGCAGGGAGGGAAGACGGGCTGGCAGCGGGGCCCTCAGCCCTTCTCCCGCCTTCAGCGTCGGGCGCGCCGAGCCAGGGAGGCGGCTCCCCGGGCAAAGGAAGGGGAAGGTGGGAGCCGCCGGCCGGGGGGAGGCCAGCCTCCTCGGCGGGGAGGGGCGGGAAAAGGGCTGCCTCTGAGCCGTGCCGCCCGGCCCCGCAGTGGCTCGGCACGCCGCTCCTGGTTCTTGGCCCTTTCCTGCCTAGGGGAGCTGCAAAGAAGTTAGGGCGAACTGTGAGGAACAGCCATTCGGGGCTGACCAAGAGGTTTCTCGGCGGTGAGGCGGCGCCATCTTGCAATACGGAAGAAAAGCTGCGGCGTGCGCCATTTTGCATCTGAACGAGAGATGAGAAGCGCCTAGATGTTTTTCACCGCGTGGGCGCTGCCATTTTAGGTTACGGCAGGATCTGCGCCTTCTCTAGCGCCACCTCACTGGGCGCCGCCATTTTGGCTTACGAACAAGACGGCGACCCGCAGGGGTCCTCACCCCCTCCCTTCCTCCCTTTAGGTGTCTTCTTAAAATGCCCGTGGAGAATCCCCTCTTTTTTCGCCCCGCTCCCAAGATGGCGTCGATGCGGGAGAGCGACACTGGCCTGTGGCTACACAACAAACTGGGCTCCACAGACGAGCTGTGGGCGCCGCCGAGCATTGCCTCGCTGCTCACCGCTTCGGTGATCGACAACATCCGCCTCTGTTTCCACGGCCTCTCCTCGGCCGTCAAGCTCAAGCTGCTCCTGGGGATGCTGCACCTGCCCCGCCGGGCGGTGGATGAGGTGAGAGCTGGGTAGGAGCTTGCGCGGGAAGCTTAACCGAAGCGGGGTGCCTATGTGTGTTGGGGGGGGGGGGGGGGGAAGTTGGAGATGGCGTGAGGGGAGAAAGGGGGCGGCAGCGCCAGCACCACCTCCCTCGCCCGCCCGCCCGCCCTTTTTCTTTTCACAGGGAGTCTGTGGGGAGGGGAGACCCCGCCGCGCCGCGCCGCCTCGCGCTGCCCCCTCCCGCGCGGCGGGCGCTTGGAGCGGGCAGCTGCCCACGGCCGCCCTGAGGAGCGGACGCGGGGGCGGGAAGCCCGGTGGTGGCGGTGGCGGCTCCTCAAGGGCAGGTGCCCGGCCGCACTCGGCCGGGGCTGGGAGGGGGGGTGGTGTGTGGCGCGGCTGGTCCCCGCAGACGTTCCCCGCTTCCCCCTTGCAGCCTCCCTGGGATTGGGGATGCAGGAGGTGGTGGTGGCTGGCAGAATGGTGCCTTGAGGCCCCAGCTCGGAGGTCCTCGGTGTGAGGAGAGAGTGCTCAGATTCCCCGTGGTAAGGGAGCTTTGCTGCTGCCCCTCCTGCCCTTCGGGAAATCGCGGGTTGGCACTAGTCATTTGAAAGCATTTTTGACCTGAAACCCGTCTTTACGCCTCCACACGGACTCATAGTTGTAGGGCTGTGTTTTGATACAGTTTAGGTGGCTTTGGGAAAGAGGGCTTCTCTGAGGCGGTGCTTGCTCTAAGGTTAGGACAGAGAGTCATGATCATTTAGGAACAGCCCTGTTTGTTAGACTTCCTTCGTTCTCCTTCCTTAATACTGGCAGCTGTGTAGGTGTCCCCAAGTTGAACATCTCAGCTTTAGGAAGGACAGCAGCAAGTGCTGAAACTTTGGGAATGGAAGATCTAGGGTCTGCACCAAACAGTGCTTTTCCCCACCTTCCTGCAGTCAGGTCTTGCTTGAGGAAAACTGCCATGCTTTTTTTGCTTCTCTTTACCTTTCTGGGAAAGGCTGGTGCTTTCCTTTGCTGTCCTACCGCAGCTAATAAGCTGGCTGGCTCAAGTCTGAGCTGGCTCTGCGAGCAGTCATCATAGATCCAGAAAAGCTTATTCATTTGGCCCTGGACCATACCTCATCTGCAGCTGACTTATTCTTACCAGTAGGCAGCTACTGATGTTTGGGGCAATAGCTGGAGAACGAATGGGAAATATTTCAGTTTCTTCAGCCAGGTTCGAGGAATTCCTCTCCTATTTCAGCTGTGTATGGTATTGGATCCCAGTAACAATCATGGAGGTGGTGTGTAGTTAATCCCCACCTTCTTGTGTAGAGTATCCTCAGCTGTGCTCACACTCGTCTCTTTCTCGGCTAGGACACAGCTGCTGCTTAGGCCTAATATACATATATACCAGGCAGGGCGTGGGGAGACAATATGTAACTTGGATTATTGTATGCTCAGCTTTTGTGTACTTCTAAGCAGAAAATGCACAAGCATCACATTTAAAGCAATAGTTTAGCATATGTCGATGTCTGTTTTGCTGCATGCATCTGTATGATTGCTCACTGTGTTACATGTAACTGGTGTCACTTAAAAAAAAAATCTTGTTCAGCATATTTACATTAATTTTTAAAACATGATATTCATATTTAGTGCCTGTCTGGTGCACAAGCTATCTTAATGAAGAATGTGACAAATGCAGTTGCGTTTTGGACAAACAAAATAACCAAGGCCAGAAGGGGGGATGGGGAGTTATGCATAAGCTCATGTGAACTTTGAGCATGCAAAATTCTTCTGAAGTAGTGTGAAAATCCAAGTAGTTTAGAAGAAATGAGTATTGCAGTGTCTAGAAGCAGCTCACAAATTAATGATGTTTTTAGATCAAAGAGAGCTTCAAAAAGCTTAGGGACCTTCTTAACTAATACTTATGCCAGCTCTTTGAGGGAGCAGTGTTCAAGCAAACTGAAATAATTTGTTGATATGCTGCAGGAGTGTTCACTGGGTGGGTAAAAGAACTTTTCAGACTGATTCTGAGGATGATGGTAGTCGGCAACTTTACTTGATCTGTGCTTTTGTTAGCCATGGAGGTAAAGTGTATGTAAAGAGCAAATCAGTTGCTGTGCCTTTTAGTTTATCCTTAAAGTGACCAGTTGTATTCCAAATATAATGCTGTTGTTACTTCTGTAACAAAAAATATTGTGGGATTTTTTTTCACTTCTTTGGTAGAGTTTGTGAATTCAATCATAAATCTAATCTTTCATTATAAACAGAGCACATTTGATTGAGGTTTAGGGATTTAGCATCTTTTTCAGTCCTTTGCACAGTACCTGTAACATCTTAATTATTTCAGGGACATATGATTATTTTTTTTTTTTTTTTAACAGGACTTAAAATTGTTAAAAACTCATGAGGCAGAAACCCTTAACGTTGCTAGTAAGTCTGCTATTATCATGATAGACTTCCTTCTATAAATGGTAGAAATAGCTGGTGTAACCAAACTGCTGACAGAAAGGGATGTTGTCTTACCAGATACTTGCCGTTTGTGGCGAATTTGCTAAAATAGGTTGTATTTGTGAAGATATGTTACATAACTTACTGTCGAGATTTTTGATGTTTTAACTGGCATTGGGTATCTTACACATGATACCGAGAACATATATGGAAATATGCTTGTGTTCAGTATTATGAGTGCTATGGTGTGTACTTCTCTGCAATATTCTTTACTCAGTGTATTGGGGAGTGCTGAACACATGTCTTTTTGCTAGCAGAAGTACATCAGTATAGGATACTGCCTGGAAGTAGAATTTGTCATTTGGAAATCACTCCCATATCTGAAAATTATTAAACTTAACTGTGAAAGTACTTCATTAGTCTCTTTGGAAAGTCATCCGTGTTTTCCATGCCATGTGCCAGTCTGTATCAATCATGTGTGAGAAGCACTGAGCTGGCATTTGGAAATTTAATAATATTGGAAAATATATCGCATCAGCTTTGTAAAGCTTTGGGAATCTCGATAGCAGATGCAGTATATGTTACTGGTTTGTTATGTAACATGTTAAATCATATTGCCCTCTCTAGATAACAGATCAGATTTAGTTGTTTTCTCTTCAATATTTTTTTTCCTGTTTTCTCTGTAATAGCCTTTTCACTGAGGCATAGAGTAACATGGAAATCATTTGGGAGCAGCAATCTGAGTAAAAAGTTATGTGGGAATCAAGAAAAGTGTTGGTGGTATTTGGTTTAGAAGGGGTTTCATTGGCTGCTCGTCCTTTCTAAATCTCTGTTAAAGCTTCAATCTAGACTTCAGTGAGCTCTCTTGAAAGCTCAGTTCTCTGCTTAAGTGTGTTTTTCCTTCAATTTTCATAATGTTTTCATTCAACACTCCAAAATTGTATAGATATAAGTGACTTAATCCTCAATACTCCTGTGGGATAGGTAATAAACTGAAATTTTTATCGTGCTGTGAACCTCATTACTGCTTGTTTGTTCCCGCTGACTAGTAAGAATAATTGGCTCCCATTTTCATTTTAAGTTAAGTGTGTTCTGTAGGCAGTTATCAAAAATACCCTTTCCCCACTGTTATTCTCTGGGCAGAATTTGCTAACTCTTGAATCTCCCTGCCCCCCAGCTTTTCATCTGCTATTTTTTTTCCACATAATCATGCTTATTTGAAATGATGCTGAAAGCTCAGTGTAGTGCTGACCAGAGTTTCAGTTGTGTATTTGGCAGAACAGTTACTTCTGTTTATTTTGTATATTGTATTCTTGTTAACCTGATTCACAATGGCAAGTGCAAGTTTTCTTTTTGTGCCAGCGTTTCATTTATTTGTTCAGGGTTAGACTGCAATGTTATAACCAAGTCTGTAATGAGGACTGTGTGCTCCTGTGCTCTCTGAATTATCTTGAGAAGAAGATGCTGCCTATCCCGGCAGTGGCCTGCCCTTTTATTACAGTAGCTGCAAGAGAGCAAAGGTCAAGACTGTTTCTTCTTGCTTGCCTGTGTGAATCAGGAGTCCTCTATTCATGTGAGTGGGAGTTGTGGTGTACTAGTGCAAAGTAGTAAGAGGACAACAGACACTTGCCTTTCCCTCTGTGTTCAGAACAGGCAGGCTGCTATGCATCTTTCTGACCTGCATTTAGTGTTCTTAATTTTTTTCTGTGGTGTAATATGGTATATTTTAATTTAATATTACTCTTGGCCACTTCTACTCTTTTTCATTATTAAAATACGAAATGTATATAATAGTGATATTTGATCCATCCTAGTTTTGTGTTGCATAAATATTAATACTATACTTTCAATCCAGTGCTTTTAGCTTAATGAAAATGCTCTATAATAATACAGATACCTATTAAATATCTTGTCCTCTGTGGCCCCTGAAAGATTAAAACTTGATTGGGTTTATTAGCCAGCTGTTGATGCAATTATCTAAAGGTATAGTCACGTACATTAATTTAGGCATAATATAAAGCAAATGAATGGAAATTCTTTGCAAGAAGTCAATCTTGGAGCTATCACTTTGTGTATTTCTAGTAACATTTCCTTTTTTACACCTTCCCATGATGCTGTTTGTGTGTTCTTCCTGCACAGCCATTATTAATTTCCCTTTGTTTGTCTCTGTTCCCAGACTTATTCCATCCTGCCTGATCCTTTCTTGTTAGATGTTTTTAGTCATGCCCTATCCTTTTTTTTTTTTTTTTTTTTTGTGCCAGCAGGCTGAGAAAAATACTTAAGATCCTTAAGTTTTAGATGAGAGAAATGCTAGAACATGTTGCATCAGATCTTGACATTCATGCTTAACAAGATGCTGGTTGGAGCTGATGGAACTCTTACTGACCTAGTGTTGCAATCTCACACAATTAAGAGTTTGAGATTATGGCTGTGCTCTGTAAAGTAACAGAAAAACTGTATGTAGGATTCTCTGTTATTTTGAGTTGTTTCATGCATTCTCAAACCACAAATTAAGCTTTTTTTTCAGCTGCCAGTTCAACAGCAAACTGGGAACATGTATTTAAATCATCATTTGAAGACAAACCTGAGTCAAAGCTCAAATCCAGGCTTGTTAAATGCAAACCTATATTCAGGCAAGGTCTCTGGTTAGCTCACAGTACATGTTAGTGTGCTTTGCTTCCCTGTGTGTGACAGTGACTGTTCTTTCACCATGTTCTTTCTGCTGTGAGACCTTGTGATAATGTTATTTGCCCAGTGCTAGGTAAACAATTTGTTGCTGGGCTCCTTTCTTTAAGGAACCAAAATCGTGTGAAGTGGTGGGTTGTAGCATATGTAGGTTGCCTGAACTTTACCTGCCCTGAAAGCAGTGTGGATGTAGCGTGCCCAGACAAGAGCTCCATAGGAACATACATAGTATAGGCATGTAGCTCTGAATTTTTGCTACAAATAGTTTTGTGGAGCAGATATGAAGGGTAAATTGGGAGGATGCAGGAGACCTCTTTCTTCCAACTATTACCTGAGTTTACTTTGATGGAGGAAATTACATTCTATACGCTTACGTGCATTAGTGGTGTTCAGACAAAAGCTTGTAAAAGAACTATAAGAAAGACATAGCTTCATCAGCTTTTATGGCATGTTTTAAATTTTCAGGTGTTTTGCGTAAATCAGTACTGCAATTCTTATAGGATAGATAAGACAATAAAGGACTTTGTTTCAATAGTATTCACACTGATCCTTATCCACTGTAGTGTAAGTGACTTGTGATGAGCAGTTCAGGATTAGAGAGATTGACAAGTCTGTGTAGAGTCTGGGTAGGTTTGGGCTTTTTTTTATATTTACTGAGAAAGAAATGAGCAATGGAGGACAACAAAGACTAGAACCTTAGAAATTGATTCTTTGCATTTGGGTAAGCGTTGGTTAAACTTGACAACACATTAAACAGTGTGTGGTCATGGTTATGTGGTCAGTTTTAATCCAAAGCAAATCAGTAGTGCTGCTGAAGATGGTAACTAACTGCTGTAGTGTCTCTTTTCTGCTCTACTCTTTTCCTGGTTCTAGTGTGTGTGTGACTGTAGTCAGCCATACCAGGAGGCCGATCAAGCTTAAAGCTATAGGGAGATGCTAGTTCTCAGTCAGATGAACTGATCTGGTTCATTTCACAAGCATATTACTATGAGTGCTAAAACACACAATGGGTAAAGGACAAATTGCCCCTATCTTGCGCTTGTGAACCTTTCTGAAGTGAGAGGGCAATAACATTGTGTAGGTGAAAAGAATTGAGAATTGTCAATATGTTTGCTGAGGCTTTAAAGTGTTTGGGAGGTAAAAAAGGAGAGCAGAAATTTAACTTTTATTTCTTAAAGTTGCATAAGTAGAATAAGCTTATTTTATGAAACTTTTTCATAGAAGAAAGGGCTGGTTCTAAATAAAGGGAAAGAAATACAGCATGAAGGTGAATATCTTGCTTGTCTCCATGTGTTCAGAAACATGTAGACTGTAACTAAGCTATATGTGCCACAGTGGGTTCTGAAAAATCAAAATTCAAGTATTTCCCTATACTTGCCTGTAAATACTTCGATGTTAATACCATACAGATAGAGTATGTCTAAATACTTTATGTGGTTTTACTCTGTTATGTTTTGTGACTTGATAGACACACAGTACATCTCAAAACATCTTTGTTTTGTGAAGCTGATACTGCTAATGCTTACGTAAAATTTTACTTACTTAGTCTTTATTTGGGGGGCTTAGGCTTACCTGTGAATGAAGTAAAACAATTTAAAATTTCTAATTTAAAAGATTCACTGTGTAAAACCCTGGCTGTAGTTGCCTTGATTTATTTTTTTTTTAATGTCATTTTGTGGTGCCAACAGACATGTTGATCAATAATTAAAAAAAAATTACTATGACAATGCGGGCTTTTTTTTAATTAATCTTATGCATTATATCACCCTTTTCAAGATACATGCTTGAAGAAAATTTTTTCTGATTATAGAAACTGGGTAGATGGAAAATCTTGTTGCTTGTGGCACAATAGAGGGTTGGGTCTACTTCTGTAATACGTATTTTTTTTCAAACAATACAAAACCACATTATTTTGGCCAAAGCTTAAGTACAATTCTGAGGAGTTAGTTTGTGTTCATATGATGCAGATTCGGTCTCTCTGCTGTATTAATCTGTAGCCCAGAAAGGGGCACATCTTCATTTAGATGCCTGTTCTAAATAACTTATTGCATTCTAGTGGTATATTCTTATCACTGAATATAAGGTGTGGGGTACACTGGGAGTGTAAGTGTAGAACATAAGCAACAGGCCAGATTCTTATATTACTGTCTCCTTTTAGTAAAAATGTTCAGCGCTAAACAAAGCTTCAAGCTGCCAAAAGCTGAAAACAAACTTGGGTTAGACTGACCGAAAGCAATATATAAAAAAATTATCTTGGTTCATTCTTTACTTAGTTCTAGAGTTAATGTGTAACTGTTTTGAAGCAGTCTCCCTCTTCCCTTCCCCAGTAGTAAAACATTGTGCATGTTTATGCTAGTGTCTTTTTAAAATTAAAAAAAAAAATCCAAGTATAACCTGTTTAAAACTGTCTCCAATTGGCTGATTTTCTTTTTCTTTTTTTGTTAGATGAAAGGGGCACTGACTGAAATTGTCCAGCTCGCTACCTTGGATTCAGACCCCTGGGTCTTAATGGTAGCTGATATTTTAAAATCCTTTCCAGATACTGGCTCCCTTAACCTTGATCTTGAAGAACAGAATCCCAATGTTCAAGATATTTTAGGAGAGCTTAGAGAAAAAGGTAAGCCTTTTTGGTCGGTGAAAATTTCAGAAGTATGATGCCTTTTTTCAGAAATAACCTGCCATTTTACAGGCAGTCCTGCTATCTTAACAATATTGGTAGCAGAGCAAGCAGTATGTCTTGTCTCTTCACTGCCACGGTTCATGACCTTGCATATTACTGGACCGGGAACTGTGATATTTGAGGAATGGTAACTTCTTAAGTTATCTTTTCACACATCATCAGAACTTGCATGTCAGGTATTACCCTGAATGTTTGTGAAGGGCAGGTTAATGTGGATTCATTAGTATCATAGGCTGTATGTGCACTGATAGGTAGTAACTGACTTACTGCAGCTTAGTAAGTTGGGCTTTTTCATATATTGCACTGTCTCATATGTTGTAGTACTAAAGACAACAGTAGGGCTCTGTTTCTGCAGTGTTTTGTGTGGAAGCACCACTGTTGTGGTGGAGTGCATCTCTGCTGAAAGTCCTCCTATAGCCAACAAATGATAGGTGCTTGGGGGAAGACTGATCCCAAGAAGAGTTACGCTGCTGATGTCCAACTAACTATGGATTGCCTATCAGCTGAAAATATTCACTTGGGCACTTGCACAGTTGCTGCTTCAAACAAAGTAGTAACTGGTGATGCAAAGCTACTCCTACTTCAGTGGGTTTGATTTAGCACATTGCCTAGAAAAAGCCCTCAGGCATCAATGGACAGACATGGTCTTGGATTTAGGATTGCAGCACACTAGTAATGAAATAACTTGGAGGTGGAAGCATTTTCTTTTCTTAGTATAAACAAATGATCATTTGTCTGTTCACAGTTTTGATTTGAACTTTTGTTTAGTACTTTCTTTTTTATGTGTAATTTATAAAGAATCTGAGAATTCAGTAATTTTTGTCTTTTAGTCTGACAATAGTAGCATATTTAAAATTCCTATAATTTGAATAAGTATGATTAACATGGAAAGTCTTGTGAAGCTAATGTAAAAAACAAACATCCTAATAACTGGTTATATGCTGTGTAATAATTAGAACTAAATTACTCTTGGTGTTTAAACATGTAATCTACAATTTAAAAACACCTGTAGAGTCTAGTTGTAAAATGTTTTGTAATTAGCTGTCAAAGAGGTGCTAATACCCATGTATGTGTACTGTGTTAACTCTTCATGCAGTAAGTGAATGTGAAACTTCAGCTATGTTGCCGTTGGAATGCCAATACTTAAACAAAAATGCCTTGACAACACTAGCTGGGCCACTTACTCCCCCAGTGAAACACTTCCAGCTGAAAAGAAAGCCTAAAAGTGCCACTCTCAGAGCTGAACTCTTGCAGAAGTGTAAGTAGTATTACAGCTAGTTGATAAGATTGAGTAACAAATTAAATGGTGGTAGGAAAATCTATATTCAGTCTTACTCTTCAGCATGGGTATATACATTAAAATTTTCTAAGAGCTTTGCTGGCTGATTTTTTTTTTTTTTTTTTTTCTTTGATAGACTGATGTGTGGAAGAGCAGGTGCAAGTCGTTCTGGCCATGACTACATTAAAATGCTGATCTTGATTTAAATGCTGTTCAGATTTCAAGACATACAAAAAGCTGTGGCTTTTTAAAGCACAGATATATTCTCTTATGGGTGTATTTTAACAGTCAGTTGTGAAGACTTGTGAAGGACAGCTTTGGTTAAAGCTCCTGAAACAAAACCAAAATAAGAACCTAGTTTTATTTCGCCATATGTTTTTGCAACAGGGAGCAAGAGCTGCTAATTGATGCTTTCTTTTGCTCAGTATGGCTATATAGGGTGTGAAAGCCAAGAGGGGGTTTGTTAACAAAAGGCAACATATATGTGCATATATGTATTGGTAACCACTTTAACTAAGTGGTCTTAAAATAGTTTACAGTACTTGCAGCTCTGTTGCAGCAGCTTGCTGCTTTTTTGCATGTGACGAGTAGTTGGTCTGGTTAAATACAAGATTTGTAACTTTTTATGATGTTACATAGAACTTTCTTTAATTATTTTGGTCTCTACTGAGTAAATTGCCTACTCTGGTCATTTCTTTTAGCTTAGACCATCTTGTCAGTTGCATAGTCATATTGATTTTGCATTTTCTCCGAATGCTGTGTTTACCTTGCATAAATGACCTGGATTTTAATTAAAATATAATTCTTTCTTTGTTACTATTCCCATCTTTTTATGCATGAGTTAATAACATTTCATATAAGAAGGAATGTATTGTATTTTTTCAGCACAGATTCTGTAATAACTAAAGCCCTCTTTCTTTTTAGCAACAGAAACTGCACAACAGCTGAAGAAGACTGCAGGAGTGCCTTTCCATGCCAAAGGCAGGGGACTGGTCAAAAAGATAGACACGACAAGTATGGCTCACTTTCATCACTTCCTGGAAGGAAAATCTGACAAAATAGCCTTGATGAAGACTAAAATTACTGTCTAGTTTTTACAAAAACTTAATTGTTTTTGAAGCAAAGGATTTCTCCCTTTCTGCCTTCCTCTCTCCTGATATTTAAATGTTTCTGACATGTCTTGTCAGAAAGAACAAGAGTGTGAGGTTTTTCTTAAATGACAAGTATATCTGCCATGCTTCTTAAATGTACGTAGCTAAATCATGCCTGTAGAGTTTGGTAAGAATTTAATTTGCATCACTCCAGGAATAACTCCTGACTAAGCCATATTGCTCCAAAAGGGAGCAGAGTAGATCACAGTAATCTGCTGTGCTCTTTGAAATGCTGTGAAGTAGACTGAAACTATTTTGTATTTGTATAATTTGGCATGGAGAAAGAAGAGGGGACAGTGTCCTTTCTGCAACCAAGGCTGTGCAGTGGTTTCTATTTAATGGGCATGACAAAGATGTATAATCATTCTTCAGCTTTGCATTAATAGATTTCAACTGTTTGCTGAAGTTCCTGAGCTGCTTGAATTTTTCAAATAAATTTTTGACTAGGAGGAAGATGAGGGTTCAAAATTAGTTACATACTTTTAAATCACTGCACAGATATAACTTTTCTGACCACTGATATGATGCTGAGGTGTAAAACTTGAGCGATTTCTTGGTGCGGTGGCTAGAAGCTATGAAATACTTTGTGTCAATGCTATTTAAGATGTGGTTTTGAGCACCACATGTTTGGCCACATGTTCATGCAGCAAATGCAAAAAGTGTAGTTTTAATTTGAACTAAAAGTTGTCGCAGTGTAGAAATTAACTATTAGCTCTTCTTGACATTCTTTTTAGCTGTTGAAGACATTCTTTTTAGCTGTTGAACTAATAAAGCTAGTTTTTAGACTTGGTGTTTAGAGCTGGGAGTCTCTAGAAATGTGAGTTATGGGACCAGCTGAGGTTTAGATTGTCCTATGGTAAAAAGGTTTTCAGTACAACATATAGAGGAATACAGAGTATCTAACCTCAAACTAAAATTCAGTGTTTATCTTCAAATTGTAGAGTATGATGAGATTGTCAGGAGGCTCAAAGGCGTGATAAATATGTATATGTGTCCCTAAGTTTTTAGTAGTTGATGAAAGAATGCTATTTTCACTGCTTATGTTAAGCATGAGGTAGAAGGGTAATGGTGTAAAGTTGAGGGAAAACAGCTGCTTCTAGGTGTGCAGTTTCTACTGAGTATTGAGACAGCAGGTTTTCTGTTTGCAATATAGACCCAAATTGGGTCCTCCTTCTTGTGCAAACAGCCGCTCCAGAATTTCAAACCCCTGTGTGAAGCAGTAATTTACCTTTCCAGTAGATTATGAGCCCTTAGCCCTGCAGAAGCTTGGCTAAGAATCTCTGATTAAATACAGTTTTACCAAGTAACTAAATCTTAAAGTTGAAAGAGCAGCTTTGGATTCAGAACATTTGTGCCCAATACCTTTCTATCTGTTAAAAGTTTATCTTTTATAAGTAAGGAAAGCATCAATGTATGTTGGAAAAGTCTATTTTGATAGCAGTGCACCTGTTTGATTACTTTCTGTAGAATGGTGTTGCAAGCATTAGCCTAGAGGTTGGCCCTTACTCCTTGTTTGAACGGTAAACCTAATCTGACCTTTGAAGGACGCATAGTGAATTATAGACAGTTCCACACTATAAACATTTGAAGTTGGGGGGGTGTTAAGAAGGGGAAAAGACTAAGAACTCCGTATTACTGTTTTTTTGTAACTAATTAAACATATATTACAATTGTTGCCTTTTTTGATCTTCTCTAAGCACCACTCAAAGGAATACCAAAACAAGCTCCGTTCAGGAGTACTTCAGCACCTAGTGTATTTAGTCCTTCTGGAAACAGAACTCCTATTCCTCCTTCAAGAACACCTTTGCGCAAAGAAAGAGGAGTAAAGGTAGGCGCACTCTTTCTTAGTCACTTGCTTTCCTGCTTGGTTCTCCTCCCTGATCTGAAGTGAATTGCTGATGCTGTTTTGAATCAAGTATCAATATATTAAAGAAAAAATTAAGGACAATATTTAGAGATCAACTACATAAATTTAACGATGGTTATTAAGTTCTTTATGGTCTTTCTTTTTTAGCTTCTAGATATCTCTGAGCTGGATATGGTAGGTGCTGGCCGTGAAGCGAAGAGAAGAAGAAAGACGTTAGGTTGGTATAGCATGCTACTCACAAAGGTGGTTATATTCTTGCAAATAGGATCCAGATTCGTAGTACCATTTTGTTCTTAATTTGTTAAAACTTACCTTCAGCAAAACTTTAAAAAAGGGGAGGGAAGGAGAGAAAATAAAAAACAACAACAAACCAACCAAAAATGCGTTAAGGGAGAATTTTCACTTTTTTTTTTTTTTTCAATGCTTCTAATCATATTACCATGTGTTTAGGTAATAACTTAACAAGGATTAAACGAGTCAGTTGTACTTTGGGCAGCACATAGATAGGTGAATGGCTTCAGTACTGGAATTGTTCTGATATATTTTGGTATGCTTATTTCTACTGGCTATGTGGCCAAGTAAATTAATTGAAAGTAATGTTGAAGAAATTTATAGCGTTCTCCAGAATTCTGTCTGAGAGATCTTAACAAGTGAATAATATCTGATGTACTGCTCTTAAGTCAACTGACAGTGCAGTGCTCTACTTAACCATATCAGGAAGATACACTAGTTGCTCCAAAACAACCTTTTTGTATTTGTCACTAAAAAAAATGAGTACCACTTCAGAACAAAATCATAATTGCAATTAGATTTTTGCTTGGGGTTTGAGGCTTTCTAATACTGCAAAATTAGCCAGCTCTGCCTAATTAATCAATTACTGTATCATGATGGATATACATCATATATATGTTCAGTTCATAATAAGGTTGATTATAAAATTGTGTATGAAGATTACTGTATCTATCAGCCTTTCAGCAACTACCTCTTTAAGCATGTTTTAGCAGACTTTGAGAAATGCATTTTTGTATCTTTGTTTAAAAAAGTGTATCTAATTCAATGTTTCAGAAAGCTTCCTTGAACTGACTTCTATTTTTATGCAATAGATACAGAAGTAGTGGAAAAGCAAGCCAAAGAAGAAACAGTAGTAGAAAATGCTACACCAG
This sequence comes from Vanellus vanellus, assembly GCF_965231255.1. Classification (NCBI taxonomy): domain Eukaryota; kingdom Metazoa; phylum Chordata; class Aves; order Charadriiformes; family Charadriidae; genus Vanellus; species Vanellus vanellus. The sequence continues at coordinate 52,647,049 of NC_138909.1, read as the reverse complement.
ATTATGCTGCTGGCCTTGTGTCTACACAGGTAAAACCAAACAAAACCAAACAAAAAACAACCAACAACAAAAAAGGGAAACCATGATGCATGTTATTCTAAAGCACTTAAACACTGTAATGATATTTTACTAACTTGTTGAAATGTGCCTCTTGAGGTAAAAATCTTTACACAATTATTTCAAAATTCTATTATATTTTCACCCAACTACGTAAAATATTCAAAGTCAAGGTTGTTTAGCCTGGAGAAAAGGAGGCTCAGGGGAGACCTTATTGCTCTCTACAGCTACCTGAAAGGAGGTTGTAGCAAGGGTGGGGGTTGATCTCTTTTCCCAAGTAACAAGCAATAGCACAATAGGAAATGGTCTCGAGTTGTGCCAGGGGAGGTTTAGGTTGGATATAGGAAAAATTTCTTTACCAAAAGGTTTATCAAACATTGGAACAGGCTGCCCAGGGAAGTGGTGGAATTGCCGTCCACATGGTTTAGTAGTGATTTTGGCAGTGTTACATTTATGGTTGGACTCAGTGATCTTAAAGGTCCCTTCCAACCTAAACAATTCTATGATAGTAAAGTTTTTGATTGTTTTCTCATTGTTATTTTAAGTTTGTGATGGGGTATGGCATTTCTATAACTGAGGATTGTAGTCTTCTGTCAGAGATGAAAGGGATAGGAGGGCTCTCTGACCCTAGAGAAGTAGAATCATTTGGGGGAGTTCCTGCAGGTTTTACTTTGTGCCTGTGAATCCTTTGTGACCCTAGTGGAGTAATGCCCACAGAAGTCTCAGTGAGAACTTGTCATTGGCCTACACCCAGGAGGGACAGCTGAATATAAGCACCCAAGTAAGAAGGAAGTCTTTACAACTCATCTGTCTTCTGGCTTGAGAAAAGCTAGTACCCTTCTGTGTTTCTTTTCTGCATTTTTAGCTTGTAGTCTGAGAACTGATGCTTAATCCAGAAGGCAGTTTTCTCTGAGGTCTCCAAACCTGCCTGTAACTAGGCTTAGCCACACCCAATGCTACTGAAAGGGGAGGAGAAATACAGTGGAATTGATCTCTGTCCAACTTAACCATGGCTTATAAATTTGTTATTAAAACCCATAAAGTTCAGAGGTGGCTACTGCTTGTCTTAACAGTTCTTTTTTCCTTTTTGATCCAAAAGTTGTTAAGCATCCACTGAAAAAGCTAACCTGTAGTTCAATCAGGGGGTGGAGGGAGGAATTTTGTGTAGGTGTCGTCCCCCCGTCCCGTCCCGTCCCCCCCCCCCCCCCCCGTCCTTTCAGATATGGTGCATTGGAAAAAATGCAATGAAGCTTTGTTTTCTCAGTCAGGGCATAGCTTTTTACAAGAGTGTTAGGTCTTCCCCCGGCTTCCGAGTTAGAAACTGTTCTATTCCAGCAAGCCTTGACTTGGAATTAATTTGGACAACTGGGTTCTTTAGATAGTAATAGATAATTTGAGCTGCTGCACCCAGTGTTTGCAAGCCTCTCAGGACGATAGAAATCCATCTCAAATCTTAAGTGCCTTTTCTTGTTCAAAATTTTAAGTGGTCATGCTTAGCTGTCTCTTTAAGTCTATGTGTTGACATACAACACTTGCTTTTGGAGAGCACTCTATTTAAAAGACCTGTAGCTTGATTGGTAAGCCAGGCATTGTTTTCTCTAGAGCCTAGTAGTAAACACATGCAACATTGGTCCCATGGTTATGGGGGTAGCAATCTATGGCACACATGCCAAAAACAACATATAGGCAGATATTGGTAGGCCTGTGTCAGAAGTGAAGGTCATAGTATTCTGCAGAAAGACCAGCAAAGAGTATCTTTTTTTGGCAAGCTCCACGTGTTTCAGAATATCCACCTTACTTTTGTATAGTAACACTACCTTAAATGACTTGTCTACTAGATTCGCTCTGCAAAACTTCTTTCATCTGTCAACCCCTTACATTTATAAGGATGGATTGGACGAAAGTGAAGATTTTCATAGAGATACTGTGCTGTTGTCTTTATGCTGTGTGTGCAATGTCATGTATGATTAAGTACAAAATGTGGCATTTTCTTGGCTTGGTCCTAGATGACATCCATCATGTTTGTGTTGACTGCCTCTTTCAGTGGAAATGGGGTTTTACCTGTGCTTTTATTGCTGCCTTCTGCTTGCTTATGTCCCAGAGGCCTTTTTATTCTCTTGGGTGATATTTTAGTAGGCCTTTTGTCCATGGACGAACACAGGTTTCTGCTTGCTAATAGTGAAGAGCGTGCTTTCCTCAGTGTTGTAGTTTAGGCCAAACTGGCAATGCATTTGGCAGGTTAAACAGAATTGACTCAATTAAGCGCAAACAAAGCACTCTCAAGGCACAGTATAACATTTTGTTTTAGAATGACATGATGTGAGCTGTCTGTTCTAATCTCTGAGCAAGCTGGAATTCAAACTATTCAGGCAATCTATCACAGTTCTGGTCGAGCTCTGCTCGTGCCCCATGTTGGGTGCCAATAAATCTGTTGTGGTTTAGGCTGAACTGGCCACTGGGCGAGCGACAGATGCTCCCCTTTTTCAAAGAGAGGCAGAGGAGGGAAAAAAGGATTTATGAGTTTAGAAGGAACTAAACTACTTTAATGAAATATTAATAATAAAATAAAAAGGAAATAATGAAATAAGTACAAAACTGGATCAAGCTCCCAGGATGACAATCACGTCACTGGCTGGTATTGGGGAAGTCCCAGATTGGACTCAGTGATGGACAAGAACTGGATTCTGGATCTGTATTCAAGATTGAGATCAAAGGCAGACAAACAGACACAGTCCTCCTCGGACACCGGCCACTGAAGAGAGAGGCTGACCCTTTGATCCCTCAGCTTTTATACCGAGCATGAGACAGATAGGATGGAATACCCTGTTGGTCAGTTTTGGGTCACCTGTCCTGTCTGCACCTCCCCGCAGGTGGGACCCCTCTACGCTTCCAACCCTCCAATGGGGCAAATAACAAAGCTGGCCTTTGTTGTTATAGCAATAAGTATAAGCAAGAGCCTCTCTGCATACCATTCCTTTGCATCAACTATAAACATAGGTCTCATCTCTCTGAGAGTGAACAGTGTCTTCACAATACGCTGTTAATTTCAGTAGCGAGAAGAGACCTAGCTAAAAAGTAAAGTTACTGAACAAAATTGGTCCTGGTTTACCTTACAACCAGGGCACTCAGGTAGAAGATCACTTATTTCTATAGTGTAATTCTTCAGAGAGCACCATCTGCGCAAATTTCGTCATCTGGTCTCCACGCTATTAACTGAGGAATGGGACAAAGGAACAGCAGCTTGACTCTCTTTGCAGAAGTACGTTCTCTGTAACAGTATTCTTTCCTGGCTTAGATTGTGCCTTTGGAAGCAACTTTGGTCTGAATTAGGGGAGATAAAAGCTGCTTTTTCTCTCCTAGGGTAATTCTAATGTCTGAAGTTTGTATAGGAAGATACGGGTGAAAGGGCAAACTTGCCCTAACAGAGGAATCCATAATTCAGTTCCCAGAAGGAGTATCGTAGCAGAACTAATGTTGAAAATGTATTTAAAATGCAGAAACAGCACATGAATATGTGCAGTATGGCTATAACACTTTCTTTTCTGTTTTACAGAAACTTGGCTCATTGAACAATGAACCTGCATTACCTTCTACAAGTTACTTACCTGCTACCCCCAGTGTGGTGCCATCTTCCTCATATATCCCAAGCTCTGAAACACAGCCAGGTATAATATTCTTTTTTGCTTTGGGGACCTAATACCTCCAACTCCATAGAGTTTTACTGTCTAGCTCTTTTATTTACAAACCTATTACCCCTCAACTCTACTAAAACTTAACCTTAGCAGTCTAAAAATCTATTGCAGGAACCCAGCCTTTGGGTTTTGGGTAACCAGACATGTCATTTAGCCTAAATAAAGAAAACGCTTGTTGTTTTTAAGTCTTAAAATGACTGCTAGTTGAGTCAAGCAAGGAAAGCAATTTACTGTTTGTTTGGGTTTTTTTTCTTACTCTGTAATAGAAAATCCAGTTGTTTGGTTTTTAAGCTCTAGAGACACCAGTAATACATATAAGTAGAGTACATTCACATATCCATATGCATGCACTTACAAAAGAGTTGCTTTCAAGAGTCAGATAAATTTCTAGAGGCAAGTACATCTTAGCTTTCACACAGACTGGGATCAAGCCATCCGTTTTCCTTTTACTTTTCTGTAACAGTCTGATAAATAATAGCTGTGCTCTTGTATATTTTGAAAAGTGCTACGTTATTTTCAATTCTAGAAAATTGCCTGTAGTAAAAAGGAGTGTTTGTACAAATCCTTTATTTCTACACCTTTTATTTTAACAAATTGATTTTACTTTTTCTTCTCTGCTGCCTGTAAAGTCTTAAAGGAACGTATCAGTTTGCACTAACAGATGTGCATGACTGGGATTCATTACTGGACCTTGTAGTTAATAGAGAACTAATGTTTCAGTTTAATGCATTATTTTTACTCTTGCTTGTTGCAATTTGGTACTGTGATGTTTGTCTTTATGTATGTGAGCTCTAGCATGTTGGTCACTGTAGAAAAATGCAAATGCAAAACCTGATCGCTCCACTTGGCGCTGAAACAGTTCAGAATCTCTCTGAAGGTCCATGCAAATCTTTCTCTGGCAGAAAATTGGCATCTCCAGAAGGAACTCAGCCAAGAGCGCATCAGCGTTGTCAGCAGCTAGTATTATTTTCCAGAGCCTTGGCGTTGTATTCAACAGCAGGAAAAGCCTAGTTTAAAATTCTCTATTGTCTTTGCTCTCTATTTTTTTTCCTAACTTATTTTTTCCTTCTGGAGTATGGGGTATCTAGCTTTTCTTATGGACGAGGAATATAAAACTGCTTCCTTGATAAGAGATTCACACAGAAGATTTACAGATTTGGTCTCGTATAATCTGAGGTTGCATAATTAAGACGTTACTTTATGCAACTCAGTTATTCTGATATGAGATGAAGTCAGTAATAAAACTTAAGACGTTTGTACATAATTAAGGGGTAAGAATCATTACAGACGTTTGTCCTCTTAAGTGTTCACAATCATGTCCTACGTCTTGCTGGATAATAGCCATATTCTTAAAACCCATGGTGTATCTGTGACTAGATGGAGAGTGGTAGACCTCACTCTAAATCTGATCTGAAAGTCATCAGCGTAGCTCTGGTCTGTATCTGCCTTTTAGTCTACTGTGAACACAATGTGAATAGATTAGCTTAAACTGAGTGAGATTTGTGAAAGGTGCTTAAGCAGCTGTGCCTGTGTCTGAGAGCTGCAAAAGAATGTAACTGGCTAAAGTGTGTGCTGGGTAATTACTGTTTGCTGGACAGATGGTAACTTACAAAATTGCAGTAACTTGATCATACGTCTAACCTCTACCTGCAGCCAGGTTCAGAATAGTAACTCCCTTAAATGCACGTGAGCGGGTCAACTTTGAGAAATAACAGACTTAGGACATGGCAATACTGTGGGGTTTTAAACCTCTTAGTGTTTAAATGAGTGATTTGTGAAGACTACATTTAATTCTGTCATCCGTTTAAGTATTTGTTTATTTTCAGTATTTGTTACTGGGTGAGGCTTAATTACCATTTCCTTTGGAAGCTTCTGCTACATTAGGTAAAAACTGATGAAATATTTTTATGGTTTTGGCTTCTACATAACAGTTCAGCAATAATCCTGGTAGGGTCAGAGTACAGTTGTTATAGCAATATAAGGTAAAAAGTAAATCAGTTTCAATTTAATAAATCTGATATTCATTAACAATAAAATTTGATGTTAAATATAGTGTAATCCATATTGGACAGCTGGTCACTCAGTTGTCTAATTATTGCTAAAGATAATTGAGTGGAAAAAGCATTAGCTCTTTGTTTTTTTCATCTAGATATTAGATAGCATATTGATTCATGGTGCTAAAACGGAATAATCAGAATTCTTAGTTTTCTTTAAAGGCCATTGGTGATGCTAATCCCTGTTTGTGGATGATAATGTTTTTAATTATCCTGATTGGGCTTTGCAGCTGGCTCTGCACGAGAGGCCTTGCAGACTAACAGACAGACTGAAGAACCTGCAGCTCCAAATGCTACCACAACTCTTCCTGCACAATTCAAACAAAGAACACCCATGTACAACAGTAACTCTAATCCACCTGCCACTACACCTACCTCACCCCTAACACCTACCACACCTCCTGCCATTTCCCCTGCGGCACAAGCACCACAAGTGACCCCTCAAACTCAGCAACAGCCACCACCGAAAAAAAGCCTCTCTCTCACAGTAAGTAAAACCAGGTTCTTTTTGACTGCTGTTTGATGTAGACTGCAAAACGCAAATTTTTATTGTGGATCTCATTTGGTATGTTGGCGGTTCAAGGCCTTTGGATCATGGAGGGGTTGAGGCTGCTTTTTTTTTTAACCAAAGTTAATGAAAATGTTTTGTGGCTTTGTTAGCATTGCTGTCTTAAAAATGTTAATCACAACACTTTTAGTTGTGCAGTGTTAATGTTACAGTAGGATGTCTTTATTTGCTGCTATTTATTATGCAAAATAATGTTGTGTTACTCATTATAAAGAATTTGGGGAGAAAGGTGTATTTCCAGCAGAGCTGTTGCCCAGCCAATTGTATATAATGTAAGCTGTTAAAAAGGATCCTGTCATTATGGTGGTAGGAGAAAAGATATAAATAGATCATTCTAAGGTGAAAGCCTTTATTTCTTCATCCCCTCACACACACACACACACACACACACACACACTCATTACACATCTTTTAAAATCTGAGAGTGGGGAGGAGAGTAAACTCAACAGCAATTACTAACATCCTGAAGTGCTGCTATGTTGGTATATATTATGTGCATGCTTGAAGTTAAGCAGATAACTAATTCAAGATGCAGCTGATTTGTGCTTAGCAAAGTCTCCATCTATAAGCCTGGCTTGCAAGATAGGAGTTTTAAGAAGCTGGGTGACTTTCTTTTCAGTACCTCTACTTCACTTATTGAAGAAAAAAAAATAATCTGAAATTATTGCAAGCCTGGGTTTGTTGGGCTGTAGAGTAAGCATTGGGTTTTTTCTTCTTTTTTCCTAATGTCATAAAGAACACAAAATTGGTAATGTAAACATTAAGTCTCTTAGCACGTGTTTCTGTAACTATTTCAAGACTTTTTTTTTTTTCCAGTTGCAGAAATCAGTTGTCACTGCTGTAAGTGTTAGGTGTAAGCATTAAAGAGGGAAAGCCTTGAGGTTAAGCCTTTTCTTCTTTACTTTCTGTAGGTCTACAGACTTCTACCTTACTCCAGTGCTTGTCTGTGGGTATTAGTTCAGTACCTGTTGGCAGTGTTTTCTCCACTGGAATTCATATTTGTTTTATCTGTTGCAGAGGGAGCAAATGTATGCTGCACAGGAAATGTTCAAGACTGCAAACAAAGTTACAAGGCCAGAAAAGGCTCTTATACTTGGATTCATGGCAGGATCCAGAGGCATGTATTAAGACTAATTTAGCTTGCTTTTGAATACCCAAATCTGAAATACAGCCTAGCGTTTCTATATGTATGTGAGTGCGAGACTCTTGCTTTAGCTTTGCTCCGTATGTACTGGATTCTTTGCTTTACTCTGAAATGTACATAGTTTTATGGATTACAGTTCTAACTACCTGGAAAAGGGGCTTTAGGCTCTATTTCCAGTAAGTCAAACAGTCTGTCACAGCAGTTGCTAAATACAATATATACATAACTGAACACGTAATATCATAGCTTAGAGGTTGAGGAGAAGCAAGGCAGCCAGTCAAAACAGTGAACAGACTGGTTAGGTCCTAGTCTGTCTAGAAGACCAATGAATGTAAGTTCTTTCACAGAAAGTCAAGGTACAAGTTGGGTAGTACAGAGCCTCTGCGCTAATTCCTTAGCATTAGAAATGTTGCAACTGTTGTCTCGGAGACTTTAGGTAACCACAGGTGCTGTGCAGGGAGATAAGCTGTCTTATAGCTAGATCCTGTCATATATTGGCCTTGATAGACCAAGGCTGTTTTACCCAGAAGATTATCAGATGTAAGATGAGAAGGGGCTTAAGAGTCCTTAAGTGAACTCTATCATCTGCACTAGCTCTGGTTTCTAATTTGGTATTTGAGGGCTCTTATCACTGGAGTGCTGGAGCCTAAATGTGGCTCACGCATTAGGATTAATGCAATACATTATTGAAGATGACCAGGGTAGAGTTACTGTGATGATCCCTGGGCTTTAAAAAAGTTCTGTGGATTTTGCATTAATGATGGTGCTCTTAGTACCAGATGCAGTAGGAGGGTGTACTTTAATATCTACACGGACAGTTTTTTGTAATGCAAGGTAAAATATTATTTTGGAAGTGTGCATATGTGTGTTATATATATTCACATATGCATATATAGATAAGTATATAACAATATGAGTTCCTTCAGTAATAATGTTGGCACCTTCTGAAGGTTGGGTAAATAACTGCCAACTATGATATTCTTGAGCTTCCTGAGTGGCAATTCTAGTACCTTGAAATGTAACATTGAATACTTCTGCTGGAATGGAACTGAGTGTTGGACAAGTGATTTCAGTGAAATTGTTTGGGCTTCCAGAACAGCTGAAAATTATTGAAGCTCTTAACTACAAAATGTGTTCCAAATAAAGTAACTCTGGTAGTTCAAGTTTACCAACTCTCATTTAAATATAAACTTCTCTATGGTTCTTGAGGCAGGCAGAAGTGATGTTGGCATGCTTTTCTCCCCCTTCTGTTGTTCTTCCAGTTATGTTAGCCTTGGGGTTCATCTTTTGGGGGCTGGTTTTTTTTATACTTAAAGCTCAGTCTGTGATGCATGTGTGGAGGGAGGAAGACCTTTGTGTGGGTATGTGTATTAGTGACATCACTTGCTCAGGTTTGGGTTTGGGGTTCGTTTGTTAAGTTTGGGGGTTCTTTTTCTTCAGCATAAAGTTTAGAATCTCCATCAAGTGCTCTTTACCTTTTATAATACAGTGATTAAATGTATAATTTGTTCCTATTCTTGTTTTCACAGAGAATCCTTGCCAAGAGCAAGGTGACATCATCCAAATCAAACTTAGTGAGCATACAGAAGACTTACCAAAGGCTGATGGCACTGGCAGTACCACTATGTTGGTTGATACGGTCTTTGAAATGAACTATGCTACTGGTGAATGGACCAGATTCAAGAAATACAAACCTATAACTAATGTTTCCTAAGAGATACAGCAACAGCAGACTGGACCAAATCAAGCTTAGAGTCAACCAGCTCATAGAGTAATTCAACTGTACAAAATGGCATTCATGTGTACATTTATTACCCTCCAGAGTAAAAGCTGTGGCTCTTCAACCTAACTGGGCTCAGTGAACACAGAAGAAGATGGTGTCAAACTTGCTTTTCTTTTTTTTTTCTTGTTTGTTTGTTTTTAAATCTCGGGAGAGGGAAAGGTGATCTTAGTGGGAGAAAGTTGTTGGTGTGTTTTTGTTTTCCTACAGTTCCAGATGGCAGAAAAGGAGATCGCAACTGAAAGATTACAGATGAGAGCAGTTTACTTCTGAGTACTCGAAGAGAAGACTACTGTGCAGTCATTCACGGTTTACCATTAAACGAGGGCACAGATCTTTATTGCAAAAATATTTTCTTTGGCTACATGGGTTCTGTTGTAAGAATGGACACTTAAAGCACCACAAGTTGGTGCTTGATTATTTTGTAATTCAGCTGCAGTATATCTACGTACTGCAGGTGGTAGATGTCCAGTGTCTAGTGGTACCCACTGTATGTTTAGCTTATTTATGCTTGGGTCATAGGATGGGATTGAGCAGCTTTTTTAAGTCACTATATTGTCAACGTCCATGCCCAGCATGAGTTAATCTACATTTGGCATTATTTGAGATTGAAAGAAACAGAGTATCGTAACTTTCTGAAGAAAAAAAAAAATCAAAATTAAGAAAAAAGTGGTGGTGGCTTGTCACTGCGTGGAAGTGACAGGTCTTTGCTGTGTAAATCTTAGAGTAGAAGCTGATCTATGTCTCTTGCATAGCAAGCCCTTTGAACAACACAACTTACCTGGGAGGAACTGAAACTATTGCATCTCAAGACCAATTGCAGCTTAATTTAAAAATGGCCCTAGAAGTGGTTGAGCGACACATATCTGAATATAGATGGCTGGGAAGACTTGTTGTCTTGAGGCAGTGTTAATTTATGTTTGGTTGAGCAGTCATAAAGTGTTTGATTGCCAAGCCCTGATCCAAAAAGTTTTGAATGACTGTAGCTGTGGTTCTTACCAGTGTAGTTATATCGGTATAATCACTAATGTGTCCACAATTATACTAGCATATAAATGTGCCTTATACTTGTCCCCTCCTAGTAGAAGCACATTTCTATCTTTATAACTGTGTTCACACCACTGGTATAATCTGGCTTTACCAGTATAAATAAAGTGTGCATTTATGAGAAGGCTTATGTACACAGTTCAGGATTCATCCTTTGGAGACTTGGATTAAAAATCTGGTTTCTGCCAGTACTTGTATGTGGAGCTGTGCTTGGTTGGGAGTGGTGCCTAGAAGGAAGAAATGCAAAGATGAGTAGTATAATTGTTGTTTGGTGCTGAGGAGATACCTTGGGCTGACTAGAGGTTCATGTTAAAGTGGAACTCTTCCGACAAAATGAGTCTTTTTCTTTTTTTTTTTTTTTTTTTCCTTTCTGAAAAGAAAGCAGACCAAATCCCATACATACACTTATATACTAACAAAGACGTTTAGGTGATTGATTAGAGTCTTTTTGTATTGGGGAATTTTTAGTGCATTTTATTTTTAGTTTTTCAAACAAATTCTCCAACAGGACAGGGCAAGTATAAATAATAAGAAAATCTGTATTCTACAGTGTTTTAAGATGTGACCAAAAGTATAGATTTTTTTAACTTTATTTAATCAAATATACAGAATGTTCTTGCTCCTGTAGCGAGCAAGTTATTTGATGGTACCTGCTACCATTACGGAGTGTTATGCATGTATTAGTGTGAAAGTTACTCGCATAGAGCTGTCACACTGGGAGCTCTCTTCCAAATATTTATCCCATTTCAGAAGCAATGTAGATTGATTCTGATTGTGATTTTTTTTTTTTTTTTTTTTTTTCTTCTGTAAACAGCTAGAAAACAGCCTGACAAGTGAGGATGAGTAGTGGGTTTTAGTTTTTAGAATGAGTTCAGTAGAAATGCGTTTTTATGATTATAACTTATTTGATTATAGTATGTTACACGGTAAGGGCTAACAATATTACATGAAAGTATTCATCTTTTAAAAGAAAGGTTTAAAGAAAAGTGACATTCCTTTTCTTGTCTGCATTCAGATTTTTAAAGTTTTTTCTTGTGATGACCAGTTTTCTGTAAACGTGTATGATACTTCTGTTCCTGCTTGCTAGATAAGCTGCAAGTACCAAATAAAATTTTTAAGAATGAACTTTTAGAAAATCGGCTGACTTGAGGGGCATGTACTGTTAATCGTTGATGCAAGACTCTGCAATTCAGTAGTGATCAGGAGCTGCTGTGTGATGGCTAAACTTTCTTGGTCCGCAGACATCTGCATTTCGGACCTGTGCTGTCCCTCTCCTCTTCAAGAAGCCCTTCTAGAATGCAGCTGAGTCATTTGCGTGCGGTAGTGTGTAGGAAGCTTAACGATGCTGCTACCTATTTGTACTTGCTGCATAACAAAGTTGGTCTCCAGGCCGTTTTGTCTAAAGTCAGTCATATGCAATAAATTGAAATTTTAAATAGAAGCATAGTATATTTTTAATTCCGTTAAGTCATTAGGATGAGACAATTTAACACTGCAAAAATAATTTATTTTTAAAAGTGACTTTATGACCCTCAGTACCAGAGCATTACTTCAACTTCATCTGTGAATCTAGAAACTTTTTTTTAGATGCTTAAAGAAACGAAAGCATTTGCAACATAGTTAAAATGATGTGGTAAGAAGTAAAACTACATGGAGCTCTCTGGTTCAGAGAATGAAATCATCAAACCAGTGCCCTGTAAGTAGGGATAATGCCAGACAATTGAGAAAGGGCATCATCAACATTTAAATTCTAATATAATGGAATTGTTGCATACAGAACAAAATCTGGCCCTGGAACTTAATATTTTTTGTCTTGAATGTTCAGTCACTTGGATGTTAGCTGGATTTTATTCAGTGAGGCTCAATGTGTGTGCCATAAGATTAAACAAAAACATTTGTTGACTCTAGAATGACTTGCAGATGTACTGACAAATTGACCAGAGAAGTAGTTCAGAGTTTTCTTCAAGCTGAGTTTGTGTCCTTTTCTCTTTCCCTTTATCCAAGCATGAAGTTGTAGGAAATAGCAAGCCCAAACTTCTGAAGTGTGTTACTGTACCCCAGCGAGGCAGGATGTCCCAGCTTCTCTTGCCCTTGCTTGTAAAGAAGCACTTGTCTGTGCAAGCCTATGCATGATATGGATTGGCTCATTTGAATTATTTTTTTTTTTAAGAGCATGGAATACTAGAGAAAGAAGCAGAGAAAGTGGCTTGTGGTTTTTTCCCTGTCTTACCCAAAATTTTTATTCTTAGGGGAGAAAGATACATGCATACCCAGGCTTCTTTAACAACTTGTCCTACAGCAAAGTGCTGAGTTTCTTTAGGCTCCATTTTCTTTCACGAGTGCTGTGAGGAACAGAAAGAGTGAAAATGAGTGTAATGAAGAAGGTGAGCCCAAGGAGGAAGCTGAGCTAGGGTTCAGGTCATAGATTCCATCTTCCATTTAGACAGAATATTTTTTTCCTGCTCTGTTGCTCTGTAGTTACCTCCATACAAAACAGTCTAGGCTTAGTATGGTTAACGGTCTGGGATTAGGCCAGTATTTTGTGGGTTAACTTGATTTTTACTGTTAGCTTTGTCATTTAATCTTTCAGTTAAATACCATAGGGTGCTGGGTGCAATGTGGGGGAGCCTTTGGTAGTTGCTTGACACCTCAGTTTGAAATTGGTCACTACTCTCACTAAGTTGTGTCAAAGTGCAGACCACTTGACTAGATGAAAGAAGCTTGAGACTTTGACATACAGTTTTAAGAGTGAATCATGTTTTCATAGTAAGATCTGACTGGAAAAAAAGACTAAAAAATGTTAAGCCAGAGCCCTCTGGGAATCTGGTGCCTTTAACAAGAACTGTCATTTTGTAAAATGTTACGTCTATAGCATAGCCCGTATGTTTTCTATTGTTTTGGGGTTTTTTTTGTACAGTTGTAAATTCAAAATATTCTGTCTTTGGGTACGTATTTTCAGTGTAATACAGTATGTATAATAAAAATTTAGATTTTCTAAGGAGATGGACTGATACTCTTTTTAATAATCAAGTTGTGTATTGTACTAACAGTTGAATTGGTGATGTGTACCACTGGCCTGAGACCAAACAGACAAACTGCATGATAACGTGTATCCATTTTAGATTTATGTCACATGGCTTCTGTAGATACATTTCAAAGCTGACATATGCTAGTTTTGCTGGTTAGTGTAGCTGGGAGTAGGAGGTGTTACCAAAATACCTGCTTGTGCTTTCTGGGCAGATTCACTGAAAGCTGATTAACCTTGGGTGATGTGTCTCCGTAGCGTGTGAGTGTGCATATACTGAAGCCCTTGAGCCATAGCCTAGACCTGGTGGTAGAAGGAAGGTGTGCCATGCACGGCTTCTGTGAATGACCCATGTAGTATCCATGGAAGTGTGGAATAAACTTTTTTTTTTTAAGGCTTTCTTTAGATGAATTTCAGCAACGACTTCTCTCAATTTTGGAGTGGTGTGGAAGGTGGGTGTGTTTTGGTTGGGGGGGTGTGGTTTTCTCGTTTTCATGTTTGTTTTTTTTTTATTTGTTTTTGTTGATTTCTTTTTTTTTTTTTTTTTTTCCCCAGAAACTGTTTTCATGCTCAGAGATACCATTTATGGTATCTACGGTCTAAATCTTGTGATAAACATGAAGGCTTATCTTACAATGTTGAGTTACGTGGACATGTGTGGCTGGTCTCATTCCAATCTTGTTATGTACCGCTGTGTGACATGGCTCTGTGACACTTGTCTGTGCTGGTGCAGTGCCAGACAGTCTGAGGTTTTTCTTTTCTGTGTCATATCGACCTTATCAGATAGCTGGGAAGGAAATTCTGTTCCAGGTCAACTGCTCTGGTAGAACACTGGGGACAAAGTTTTGAGAATTATGAGATGCACGTTTTGTTTGTTATTTCATAGGACACTTACTCTGTCAAAGTGCCCAAATGAGTGTTTTATATGAATAGGCACGTGCCAGTTTGCTGGTCTTCTGAGAATGGCCTATGCAGAATCGGACCCATCTATTTTTAGTGATCTCTGTGTCACTAGACATTTTGGACAGGCTTAGCAGGTACAAGCATGTAGGTTTTGTTAATGTTTAGGATGCTGCTCTAATACTAGCTCTTGTGACTGATGATTGACCAAACCTTTGACCTCTTTAAGACCCAGACAAACTAGCATCAGATACTGTCCTAAAGCTGTCCTCTGTTGTTAATGCCTTTAGACAGAAACTAAAACATCTCAGACTTCGCTCTTCTCCCTGCTCCTGTTTATGCAGGTGTGCTTATATGGGTTCTCCTGGGAGCAGGAAAGGAAAACTAAAGCAAGAAGCAGAAAAGTGATGGTTCTAAAGCAGATGAGGTAACATAGTTTTCAGAACCTGCTCTGTTTCAAGACACTTGCGTGGTACCAGACCTTCTCCTGAGGAGCTTGAGGAGATTCCTTCATCTGGCTCTCAGAACATGGTCCTGAATAGCATTTGATATTAAAATACCCTTATTCCTTTCTGGTAGAAATTTCACGAACAACAGGAAACAATCCGTTTCTCTAAGAGTGGTTGATTCAAACCCTCAGGTTTGAATGATCATGACTGATCTTGCTTGTGCTAAATTTTTGTGGTTATCTGCATTGATGCAGAGCTGTTGGCTAGATGGGACCCAAGTTGTACCAAAATGGAAGATCAACCTTGTTTCTCTTTCCCTCCCTCAAATGCTACAGGCACTGACAGCAGAGGCAGCACTACCTGCACTGAACTTTAAGTACCAGTCTCCTTTTTTGGGTAGAATATAGCTCCTCAGGAAAACATTTCAGGCTCTTCTCTGCAAAGACCTTGGTGCTGTCCATTAAAAGCTGTCCCACTGGCTTATAAACAGATTGTGTTTTCTGTGTCTTCTATGATACAGTGCCTGTGAAATCCTCTCCCTGAAGTCTTTTGGTTTACTCTTTTACAGACCGCCAGCTACCCTGTCAGCATTCTGAAAGTTTGAGGCCTGGGGAGGTAATAGTTGGAGCTGTGGGCATGATAGATGTAAGAATTGCTGCCAGAGGAGTTCTCCATGCTGCTTTTATGGGGTTGGTTGGGTTTTTTTGATGCCTGAAACCTGCCCACAGAATGAATATGTATATGTGAGCAATGAGTTGAAGGAAAATGCAAGTCACCTTATCTTGACATCCATCTCCCCTTCTACAGAGTCCTTTGTTCTGGATCATGGTTTGAATCCAGTAGAGCTGGAGCACTGTAGGAAGGTCCCATTCTCTTATGTGTCGTTTTTTTTCATGAAGGGGGCAGGTTGTTGGTGTGCCCTGGGAGTTGCTGCTGGAAAATCCAGCATCTTCAGCCTGGGATGTTCAGGGGTTTAAATCCCCACAGGACCGACAAGAATATGGGCAGTGTGTTAGTGTGTCTCCAGCTGCTGCTGAAGTGACCTTCCTGACTTGGTAATGCTCTTAGTGTCTTAGCCGTGTCTGATCCTAGAGAGCTGCGCTTCAGATAACCACACTTACTCTCTTTTGCCTTTATTTCATTAAATCGTGCTTTTCTTCTGTGTATTCTGCTCTAAGGCAGCTGACCAATTTGTTTAATTTTTCTGCCTAGAGGACCCGCAACCTCAACACTGACTGCACCCAAGACACGCTGGTCCATTTTGAAGTTCTTCACATTTTAAGATCCTCTTTTTAACTGATGGGGACTAATTAAGAATTAAATGTTTAGTGCTGCTTCTGAGAAAACAAACCTCTGGACTTAGTTCATATATTATCACGGTTGGATAAACCATCAGATCTCTGCTGCAGTACCACACCTTTCCTTTGTCTATCTCTACTTTTTTTTTTAAATTGTCATTATTCCTTTTAAATCCAAGTGCAGAAGAAACACTTTTAAAATAAGAGGTTCAAGTTACTTGTTTCAAAGTGACTGTAATAACTCTTTTTATTACTTAAATTCCTTCAGCTCCCTTTTGTGGGTTTTGTTATTCCATCTATGCAACATATGCAACACCAATGATGGAGGTTTCTGCTGGTGCAGTTTGAGAAGAGCAGCGCTACCTTTTTTTTTTTTTTTTTTTCTTTGGTTAAGAGGTTTTTAGTCATGACTGAAGCATAGTGGTGTGTCCTCGCTCCCCAAAGCTGCGGTGCCATCAAGTGGCCGTTTGGTCAGGTACAAGCTTCGATGTCTGTTCAGAGCACAGAAATGTGTGTGTTCCTTCAGGAGCACTGATGGCTTTGGCATGGTTGTTTTTTTTCTTACCCGGGTAGAAGTGTCTCGGCCCTCCTCTTGGGCACAAAGCTGGTTTTCATATCGTGCAGGAGCAGCACAGTATGGCAGAACTTCTCTCCTTACCTGAAATGAAGGAAACTCCTGGTGGCCTCCTCCTAGAGTTCAAGGTCTACCCAGAACTGTTGAGGAGTCTGGTCATAATTCTGTAGCAAAGGTCCTCCTGTTTGGGAGGCTCATCCACTGCATATGCTTGTAGTGGTTTTGCAGGTAAGCTACTGAGGAGACTTCAGAGGAGAAGCTACATTTACGTTGCTGACTTGCAGACTATTGACTTGCTGTTGGACCGGTGTTCCTCAAGTCTGAGCTCCTGTGCTGTTTTATGAGAGTCAGTTTATATGTGAGGGACTTGGAATAACCTTGCATCTGGAAAGGGGGTTCTGGACCCACAGCTGGTTCCCAACCCAGCCTGTGGGGCAGTGCATCCCGTGGGTGTCGGAATACTTCAGTGCTTTCTCTTTTGGTCTGTGAAGGAGGAAGTGGCACCTGCTGGCCAGTACCTCTTCTGTATACAGCCAGGTTGTGGTATGGCATGCAAGCTGCAGTGCTTGAAGGGAAGTTGCTTTCCAAGACAAGCACCTGTCAGAAGCGAAGCCAGTTTGCAGTTTGACTATCTTGCTCTTTCCTAGGCAGTAGACACAGCTCCGCTGCAGCCCATTCTCTTCCTCCACCCCCCCCCGCCCTCCCTTCCCTGCTGCTCACTCAGCAGTAGGGTGCAAATCAGGAACACGCTGCCAAAGGACGAGCAGTCCTGCCAAACAGCTTGGTGCAGTACCCCAAGGACCATCACTTCCCCTGGCAGAAGGGGAACAAGATAGTTTTGCAGTAGCTTGCTTGGCATGGAGCATGACAGTCATCTGGCACTAGAACAAGCGTCTGTTAAGCCTAGGGCCCTCGCAGGGATGGTGGTGGATAACCATGGGAAGAGCATAAAGATATAAGAATAAAGCGATCTTTCTGCTCTCATCTGCTGGCAGTTAATAGGGACTCTCTGACTTTAGAGGTTCACCCAGTGACTGTTACCATCTTCAGGCTGATGGATATGTCCATTGACTCTCAGCTCATGCAATCCTCTCCTTTTCACTATCCTCGCTGTAGGTGGGACCTCACCTGGAGACATTCACCCCTGCAGCACTTACTGTCGTGTCCCAGTTAACAAAAGCTGGGGTGGTGGCAGCTCATGCTTGACGTTGCGAAGAAGGCTGGTGTTTGAGAGACTCTTCTGCTCACAGTTTCTTATTTAATCAGTAGCTGTCCTTCTAAACACATATCACTTGGATATCTAATACCCAGGTGACTTGCAGCCAACTGATGCATGGTCCTGGGGTGGCCCTTAGGTTTGTAATGCCTGGGTAGCTCAGAAATCCAAGTCATCCAAGCAGATGAAGTCTCCAAGGGCACTTCCTTCACTTGTCCAGCTTGGATGGAGATGTGGTTCTGGGAGCCTTGGACAGCATCTGTCCTCTCCAGGCTAGGCAACGCATGGGAGTTGACATGAACTGCCGGTGTGTTTGAGCAGGAT
The DNA here is from genome assembly GCF_965231255.1 of Vanellus vanellus. Lineage (NCBI taxonomy): Eukaryota > Metazoa > Chordata > Aves > Charadriiformes > Charadriidae > Vanellus > Vanellus vanellus. Next base: position 52,628,921 of record NC_138909.1, on the reverse strand, counting down.
GCCATGTTCTTTGGAGAAACATCACCTCTGCTGCCTCTGCCCTGTAAGGAGCCAGCCAATTTTTGAGAGTCGAGGGCAGTGTCTGGTTTATTTGGGGACACGAGATTCACCGCCTGTGGAAGAGCAACCGAACTGACAAGAAGAGGGCTGTGTGCCAGCCTAGGACTTCGCTTTTGATCAGCCATGACACTGTCTTTTATTCTCTGTGAACCAACTAGCAAAAGCATTTAATCTCAACAGAGGTGAGCCAGGGCAGGTCAGGAGTTTATAAATTAACCTGTTAGTACTTCTCTGCCCTGAAGTGGCATCAGACTTTTCCTGTCGGAAGAGTATTTCCAACTTGCCCCGTTGCTAAAGCAAGTGAGAGGAAAGCAACCTGTCTCGCCTCCCAGCTGGGCTCTGGTAGCTCCTACGAGAAGGTGGCTTTGAGGGCACGGAAAGGGGTTTAAAATGCAATTTCTCTTTCTCCTTCTACATGTTGGGCTGAGACTCGAAGTGAAGTCACATTGTCATAGTGGTGAGTGGCGGTGTCCACTTCTTAAGTGCTTTTCCAGTTGTGTGTGTGCGCACATGTGCCGCAGCTGCTCAGGAAATGGGCAACTTGCTCCTGGGGCTTGGGGGTGTCAGGGAGGCTCCCTGCAAACAAGGGGTGCAGGTCACTGTGTGGAGGGGACCAATCTGCCATCAGCTCCTCTCACAGAATAAATCTCACTGGATGGTTGCTGGCTGTGTTGTATCAGTGTACAGGGCTAGGGAAGGTCTAGATTGGATATTAGGAAAAATTTCTTCACCAAAAGGATTGTCAAGCCCTGGAACAGGCTGCCCAGGGAAGTGATGGAATCGCCATCCCTGAAGGTGCTTAAAAGACGTGTAGATGTGGTGCTGAGGGACATGGTTTAGTGGTGGACTTGGCAGTGTTAGGTTGGTGCTTGGACTCTATGATCTTAAAGGTCTTTTCCAACCTAAATGACCCTATGATTACGCAGAAGTTGCCCACCACTGCAGACCCTCAGCCGGGGCTGCCGAATGGATGGCCCCACGCAGGTGTGGGTGGATCAGGTCGTTGTGTTATTTACACAGGCTGAGATCAAACATGCTGTGTGGAGACTTGTAAAATCTATAAAGCCAAGGTGAGAAAACATCGTGTTGAGGGCCTGCAGGGGCAGGGCAGAGCTCCATGGCTGCCTTGCCATCAGCAGCTGGGCAGCGGCCCTTCAAGGGGCTGTTCCTGCAGAGCTGCAAAGCTGCAGGGGCCGAGTGCTGGGCCTGGGCCTTCAGTCTGGTAATTTGCTTTCTGGCAGCAAGCAGTTCAGATTAAGGTTATATTGAGAACTGTGTCCAGTTCTGGGATCCCCGGTTCAAGAAGGACAGGGAACTGCTGGAGAGGGTCCAGCAAAGGGCTACAAAGATGATTAGGGGATTAGAACATCTCTCTTATGAGGAAAGGCTGAGGGACTTGGGTCTTTTTAGTCTGGAGAAGAGAGGACTGAGGGGGATATCTTATCACTACTTATAAATACTTAAGGGGAGGGTACCAAGGGGATGGGAACAGCCTTTCTTAAGTGGTGCCCAGTGATAGGACAAAAGGTAACTGGCACAAACTTCAGCATAGGAAGTTCCATCTAAACATGAGGAGAGACTTCTTTACTTTGAGGGTGGCAGAGCACTGGAACAGGCTGCCCAGAGAGGTGGTGGAGTCTCATTCAAAACTCGCCTGGACGCCGTCCTGTGCAACCTGCTGTCAGTGATTCTGCTCTGGCGGGGGGGGGTTGGACTAGATGTTCTCCAGAGGTCCCTTCCAACCCTGACCATTCTGTGATATTTGACAGTGGGCTGCCAGCTAACTGACCTACAGCCACCCAAGTAGGTGATACCAGAGGTGAGGAGGCTGTCCTGTCTCCCTACAGCTACACTGAGGCATGCCAGCAGCAACAGCCTCTTGCTGCTGGAGACAGAAGGACATGAGTGTCCCCAGCAGAGCTGCGGGTACCAGAGAAGGTCCTTGGGCAGGGACTGGCAGGTGCTTGCATGTCCCGTAAGCAGGGTCCATGCCTCTCTGTGCAGCTGGTGCAGGAAGCGCCGCTGGGCTGCGCGGGCAGGGACTGCACGAGAAACCTTCCCTTGCACAACCTCCCGGCCCCTGCGGTGGCCGTGCAATGTTGGGGAGCAACCACACAACATGGGGGAGCAACCACATGTGCAGCCACGGTGCTGTTAGGGCACTGCGTGTGATGCCAAAGTGACCCTCCCTGGGCCACTGGGGAAAGCTTGGGGGCCTGGGTTAGAGCATGCTGACGGTTGGCTCGCCGTGTCGAGCCCTGTGGAGGATTTTGGAGCAAAAAAAGACATGGACTGCATGTGACGGTGCCTGATCTGTTCATGGAACGTGCTCTGTGTGCTGAGCATCCGCAGTCCCACACGAGTAGCCAGCTGTTACTGGAATTTGGGGGAAGATGTGACATACATGAGACACGGCATTCAGCCATACGTGAAAGGGAATCCTCTGTCATGGTTGAGGCTCAGCAATGCTGACTACTGACTGGTTTGGGAGAGGGAAATGGGGGGGGGGGCAGGGCTGCAAGGTGAGGAAACCACAGGGATACCTGTGTCCTCGGGCAGCAGGGGCACAGGCAGGAGGACCCGGCCTCAGGGCATGACCAGCAAACAGGAGAGCCACCAGGTAATGCGGGGAAAATGGCACGGGGCCTCACTAAACTTAATGCGCTCACCTCAATATCACCATCATCGGGACCACTGCGTTGGATCCTGCTCACAACTACTTGATGCATCAAGCTTGACACCTCAGGGGCAACAAGGCAGGGGTTAAATGCTGATTGGTAAAGCTCTACATGCACCAGAGGAGGAATTTTGGTTATGGCGTGGTTGGTGTCAGTTAAAATGGGAGCTGCTTTGAACCGCAGGCTCCCCTGGGGTGGTTTTTCTTCTTGTTTTGCTTCTTGCAGGAAATCCGGGGTGTCTTTAAAAAAAAAAAAAAGAAATCCCTTGACTTGACGAGGTCACGGGGGGGCTGGCCAGCAGCTAGGCATGGGGCTCCTGCGCAGCTCTGCCCGTTCCTCTCCACGAGCCCATTGCTTCCTCCAGGACGCCTCTCTTGCGCGTACTTCTGCACGCCGTGAGAAGAGGCTTAGATTTGCTCTCCTGCTCGTTACTTAGCTCACGCTATGCTTTGAGAAGGTTGGTAAGGTCTTAAGACCCATTGCGGTCTCCGAATATGAAACCCCGCTTTGTTGGGGGGGGGAGGAGGCTGACTGGACTGAGCCGCATGATCAGAGTCAGGTGACAGTATTGGGCACAAAACTGTAGGAGAATAAACAGTTGGGTGTAGGAGATCAGCTGCTGATCCCGCCTTTTGACCAGCTGTGATACTCCTCAGGGAAAAATGAGTGCCTGGCCCCCTCCTCTGCTTTGGAGCTTAACTGCGGCGTGTTTAACAGGTAAGTCCTCCTAAAGTGGTGTTTCTCTCCGCCAGCTGAGCCTGGAGGTGGGCAAAGCCATGAGGGGCTTGGGAAAGCCCTGGGCTTCGCTGTCTGGGGGTGCTGCAGGAGGGCAGGGCGGGGGTGGGGGTGGGGGAAAGGCAGGAAAGGAAAGAAGTGTTGAAAGAGATGCAGTGCTGGTAGGGGGCTGAAGGTTGTAAGTATAAAAGCTTTTTTTTCCAAGGGGAAAAAAGGAAGGAATAGAGCCCTATAACTCTGCGTATGGAGGAGTTGCAGTGGCCTCTTCCCGGCTTTATCTTAAACCCCAAGGAAAAGGATGTCCCAGTATGTTCACTTTTTGGGACTGTTTTGTTAACTGGGTCTTCATAAGAGAAAGAGCATATATAAAAACGCCTGAATATTTTTGTAATCATGCCTTTATCTGCTCCTGGCTTTGTTCTTCTCAGCCTTTTGTACTGCTTAGCTATACAAAAAAAAAAAAAAAAAAATCTGTGTTTTTATAATTAATATTTTTTGCTGTGTGGGATCAGCAAAACTTGTTGCCCTTCAGGTCGTGTACCTGCCAGGACAGGTCTGCCCACGTGCGACTGGAAGGTGAACTGAGGGTGAGGTGCTGCCCTGTCCCCTTCCCACTGCAGCCCACCTGCGTTGGGGGCTCGGAGGCTGCCAGTGGCCCTGCGGCTGCCCCCCTTTTGGGGATATTGAACCCGTCAGCCCTATTAGAACAATTTGCATTTTTCAGAGTTCCTTGGCAAGGGGTAAAACTGCTCAGAGCAATTACCTGCAGAACCTCATCTTAACTGTGCGCGTGTAGGGCAGCCTGAGCACGTAAGGAGGTGCGAGCAGTAGTCTGGCACTCTCGAGGAATGAAACGATTTGGGGAACCTCTCCATTTCAGGAGCCAATTATTCAGCTGTGGAATTCACCGACGATGATTATTATCTTTACCTGGATCTGTAACTGTTGACTTGGTTGTGTTTTGTTTGGCTGGAAGGGTTAGTTTTTCAGAATGGCAGGCTGGGCAGTTGTGCAAGACGGAGGAAAGAAAAAAAAAAAGAAAAGGGAGTGTCCATCCTATTTCTGCGTTTTGTGAGTTCCCGGCCAGTGTCCATGAGCCTCATGAGTCGGCAGGGCTGCCCGCCTTATAAATCAGGAAGGATTAGCTCTGTAGTTAAGAGTTCAGTAACCTTCCCTGACATCCTCAAGGCTCTCGGCGTGAAACATCGTGCCAAGGTGTCACACAAAGACCCATCCGTGACGTGTCTCTGGACATACGCTTCTTGATTCACAGTGCTCCCCCCCAAAAAAAAAAGCCTCTAGAAAGCAAAATCACGTCTCCCTGTCATAGGTGGTGTAAGTGCAGGAGAGAAGATGGTCTGATGCAGCTAAGGTGGTTTGAATTTGCTTTTTCACACCTGTGATACTGTAACTGGTAAAACAAGATATTGCCCATTTTTACAAAGATGCTCAAAGCTATTTTTTCCACCCTGGCTACTTCTTTTTTTTTCTCCAGAAGTTGTTCCAATGAATTTATGAAGTACTGGCTACTGAAGGCTATTGATGGCTACTGAAGTTTTGCAAGCAACTCTTTAATGCCTATTTTAGTAACTGGTTATGAAAAGATATTTTCCATTAAAAAAAAAAAAAAAATCCATCTTAACAGTACCACTGTGTAACACCAGAACCAACCGACCAAGGAAAGCTTACCGAAGAGGCAATATTCAACTAAAAAAATCTTTTTAAAAAACCTGAACAAGAACACTCAGCTAGCTCTGTGCAGTCCAAGATGTTTAAATCCATGGCAGTGTCTCAGGCTGGCAGAGCTGAGCAAATGCTGGGGAGAGGCTGCTCTGTGGGAGATCAGACTTTGATCCCAGCGGTCCTTCTGAGAGCTTTTCCCAGGAGAACCTGATGGTGCCCTTGACTTACTGCTAGTGTTTACTTTGAGATTAGTTTAATAAAATGCAGGACTGGTGTGGCTCATTGCCAGGCTTCAGTCCTTAAGGCAGGTGAGTTAGGCAAGGGCAATCATAGAACCATAGAATGGTTTAGGTTGGAAGGGACCTTAAAGATCATCTAGTTCCAAACCCCCTGCTATGGCCAGGGACACCTCCCACTAGCCCAGGTTGCCCAAAGCCCCGTTGTGCATCTCAGTCCTGGGCTGAAGCACAGCCGAGGTCACAGCGTCCTCTGTGGGTACTGAAGAGCTGCTCTCCCTGGCTAGGAACAACCCTGGCATTTCCAGGTCACTTGAATTCATTTTTTTGTTGTTGTTGTTAAATTCGGTGTTTCTGTTTTGGGGGCTACAGCAAGAGAATGTGGGCAGGGGCCCAGATGCTGCGTGCTCATCTGCTGCTTCACTCAATAGTTACAGAAAGACGGGGATGTGCTTCTCTGTGGAGTACAAAGCAGACAGTATGCAATAGGGGGGACCACTCCCAACGGGCTCTCTCCATGTGATCACAACTTTGTAAGAACTCTTTTATTCAGTGTCCTGATCTTTCTGTAGAAATTTAACTAGAGTTATTAGTCATCTTGGTCTGCGTGTTGCTGTTCCTACCATGGCGGTGTAAAGCACTGGCACCCATGGTGCCCGGCCTCACGTGGTGTAGCCCGAGTTGAGCAAGAAATCGAAGGCTGGGGGAGAACCGGGCTTAGGAAAAAGCCTGCAGGGACCTGCAGGTCTGCAGCCACCTGGCACTTGTGCTGTCACCACTCAAAGATGTGTCCATCCGTCCCCCCCGCAAGTCTCCAGCTTCTCATCCTGCTCGTGTCCTTCTTCATCAACATCTTGCTGTCGGATATCAGCTGTGCTCTTTGGGCTCCTTAAAAACCCATAAAGCAATTTCTTAAAATAGTCCTTTTATTTTTGCTGCCAAGGGCCAGGTGATTTCAGCAGACCCTCTACCGGGGTGGCTTAGCAGATACGCGCGGGCTGTGAACATCTGTCAGCCGCAGTCGCATACTGATGCTGTATGAAGTTGGATGTGTCGAGAAGCTGGAGTTATTTTAGAGTAAATCCCTGCCCTGAGTTTCTGACCCAAGCTGATGTGACACTTGCTGTGGCAGGTGCTGGCTATTTCGGTTTTGCTCTGCTTCATTTGCTTAGTACCACACTGCTAAATTAAAAGCAACTTGCTGCTTTTCATGTTTAGTTTTATGGGTTTCTCCCCCATTCTGGGAGCGGAAGACATCCCCTGTGTGCGTGTGCCGAGAGATGGCTTTCACCAGCAGGTAGCACTTCAGTCCACTGCGTATCACCGCAGCATAACTGGAACTGCAGTAACGCTCCCTTTCTCTGACGATTACAGCTGTCCTTCTCTGACAGGGAGATTTCAGACTCAAAGTGAGTCTTGGCCTGCAGGCTCCCCTCTGGTTACTGGATATATCTCCAGAACAGTTTTCTAAAAAAAAATAATCCCAAACCCATGACTCTCTTCTTTGCTGATCCCTTTAACAGAGACGGGATAAACCAGCCGGCTGCTCGACAAGCATCTCGAATCAGATTGTTGTGGGATCTCGGGGTAAACTGCCTCATGCTGCAGCTAACAAAATCAAGTGTTTCAGGCAATTCTCACGGCATTTTATCTAGGAGAGTCAGACCTCCTGGGCATTGGCATCTACTGACTTGTCGCCTCATGGACCCTCTAATTTATTTCCTTCATTAGTCTCTTCCTTGTGTGGCAGGAATGCTCAGATGCTGCCAATGCTGTTTGCCTCCTTGCTTCCGTATTGCTCCATAGTGGACCGTAGCTGAAGGGAGTTCCTGGACATTGAGCAAGGATACATGGGTTAAGCAGTTGGTAAAGACCTAATTGGAAGCCTCCATTAAAAAGGAGACAATAATTTGGCCACTAAGTAAGTTGTTTTTTTCTCTTAGGTATTGCTTTAAGCCAGACAACCACCACCCAGGTCCCTATTGCATCAACACCAGTGCCTCCCAGTGCAACCACCACCCAGGTCCCTATTGCATCAACACCGGTGCCTCCCAGTGCAACCACTGCACAGGTCCCCATTGCATCAACCCCAGCGCCTCCCAGTGCAACCAGTACCATGGCCTCTGTGCCCCCAGCTGCCTCTGCAATGCTCTCAACTGGAGTGGCATCAACCACTGCAAACCTTGTCACATCCTCGGCAGTGCCTTCTGCTAATCCAGGCACAGAAGAGCCGGCTCAGACTCTGTCCGCCACCATCGATATGACCGTCCTCACCTCTGGCAGCATGGCCACTTCTCAGGTGTCTACAGGATCAATGGCTGTGTCCACTAGCACCTCAGTGTCCCCTCCAGGCATGACCACGTCTCCTGGGGTCCCATCAGCAGCTCCATTCCTCACCACCGCCAAGCCCTCAAACTGCAGCGGAGTGAATGTGACATCCTGTGCCCGCTGCTCCCCAGGGACATTTCCCAACAAAGGTAAGAGTCCCTGTTTGCCCCAGCTGTCACGTTAGGTGGAATAGTGACTTGTCAAGGGAGGCAAAACCAGCACACGTTCTCACTCTGGAGATGGGACAGGTAGCAGGAGTGGGAGTTAATTTGTTGCACCTTTCTGAAGTTAAAGATGTCTTTCTGAAGTTAAAGATGTGGCCTTTGCTGGCCTTGTGCTGTTTCATTGGTTTTTCCGAGGCTTCCCCAGTAGGATGAAGAAGCAGCAGGGTTGTGGCTGCAAAGTGTAACACAAGTGCAACCTGATTTATTGGCAGGAGGATGCTGTTTCATGGTACAGTGCCAAATATACGGACAGCTTCCGACTATCCCTCTCAAATGTTTGAAAGAGAATCTCTGCTACCGAAACAGCCTTTTTCACTTGGGCTTGAGAAACCACCTGGTGTCTGTGTTGTGGTCAGGAGTACATACTATTACCTCTTTCAGAAGTTATTTATGTGTTGTAATGTGGTTGGTTTGGTTTTTTAAAACACCACCACACCATCCCCCCAAAAATCCCAAATTAAAAAATCCTTAAAATACAAGCCATGTACTCTTTGTTTATTTCCCCCACTGCAGGGCACTTTTAAAGAAGGGAATAAGCAGCTCTGATGCTTCAGGGTAAATCTGCAGAAGCCCAGGAGGCAATTCCCACCACCCTCATGTGCAGGATGTTCATCCACAGGATGTTCTCCTCTTGCCCATGCTTGGTTGCTGCGGCACCAAGGACTGGTTCCTGCAGGCAGTGGGATGGCAGGTCTGGTGTGTGCAGCTACAGCAAATCCCACACGATTACTCTGGATAGCCTGGATTTGTTTTGCGGAGCAGAGAGGGCTAGAGGCTGTGTGTGGTGGGAATGCCGTGGTACCTGCGCTCAAAGAAAAGCTGTTGCTGCTGAAGGCAGATCCTCTGCTCTGGGGTTTTACTCTTCAGTTCTGCTTCCCTCAAGCCTAACTTGTCAGAAATCCAAAGGAGTATGTTGTTTGGGGTTTGTTTTGTTTGTTTGTTTGTTTTTATTTGTGTGTTGGAGGGAGAACAAGGACAACCCTCCTGGCCCTTCAAATTAAGAGAGAAAAGGAGTCATCTTAATTATCAGAAATCCACATTGATAGACTTGAGGCCTTAGATCACCTTACAGCTGTTCTTCAGATTGCTAACGATGCACAGCAGCATCATTAGCATTAACATTAGAGTTTTCTACCCCCCGGGACTGCCTTGCTGGAGGGGTTGCAACCCAATGCGGAACATTCACTGTAGTGACCTGCCCTGACGAGCAAAGGGGTTTAAGTCAAGTCTCACCATCCTGATGCTGACCTTTTTTGTTCTGATTTAGGCACCTCGAGCTGCTCGTGCTGCGTGGGAGGTACGTGCACAGATCCCAGTGCCTGCATCTCCTGCCCGCTGGGCCACTACCAACCCGAAAGTGGGCAACCGTCGTGCCTGCCTTGTCCGCAGGGGCGTTATGCCAAGTAAGTGACTGAGCCCCTGGCACGGGGTGGTGGATGTTCTACCTCACAACACTTCCCAGCCGGCAAAATCCCCTCCCTTCGGGCTAGGGGAAAAGTGCTGCCAGGGTGGGTTCTCAGTGGGGAACGTGGGGTTTTGCTTCCCCGAGAGAAAGAGCAGCTCAGGGCTCGCTGCCCCAGCACCCACCCGTGGTGGAAAACACTCGGTGGCAGCAGCAGCGAGAAGCTGTGTTGCTCCCCAGTTTCTCACAGGGCTTTGTGGCAAACTGGGTCAGGGAGCTCGTTCGCTGCAAAGCTAAAATAGCCATGTGCCTGTTAAACTAACCTACAGACTGTCCAAACCCTAGAGAAAAGCCCCAGGCTGCCTTTGGTCTGTGCTTTAAATGAGGTCCCTGTGGGGCAGGTGGAGGCGTGAAGGTGTGCACCTCTTCAGTGCTGCCAAACTCTTCTCTCCAGGAAGCCCTGGTGAGGGGCAGCCAGCCCCAGGTCTCGGTGGGCTGCCCTTTCTTCCATGGTCTTTTGTATGCATTAGGTGAGAATATGTTTTTTTTTGGTGATGGAGAGACACTTGGGAGCGAAGCATGGGTTCATCTCCACAGCTGTGCTGTGGGCTACCTCTGCCCAACTGGCTTCATTGCTGCACTTTGCCCAATTACTTTCTCGGTTTCTATTTCGTTGCCTCTGGGAGTTCTTACTACATTTAAGTCACTGGCAACTAAAGCAACATCCTTAGCTGATACAGTGGGGAAAAGCTCAGAAGACATCCCAGCCCGAAGCCCAGTCTTGCAATTCCACCAGGCTGCCTCGTCCTGGGGACACTGGGGGAGCGGCCTCCGGCTGTGGGGACACACGCACGAGCTGCCCTCACCATTTCCCATCACGTTTTCCTTTGCTGTACCCAATGTCTTCTGCAACCAACTGGTGGATTTTGTCCCTCTGGCAGCTGCAAGGACAGGAGGGGTGGCAATAGCTTCCCAGGACCATGTCCCTCGCAGAGCAGCTCCGTTCAGATCAACGTTGGGGAGAGGGAACAAAATCTGGCTGTGGGAAAGGGGGACCTGACCGTGCAGTTTGTTTGCAGCAGCCCCTGAGTTTGAGGGGCCACCGGCTGTCCCCTCCATGCTCCCCTCCATGCTCCCCTCCATGCTCCCCTCCATGCTCCCCTCCATGCTCCCCTCCATGCTCCCCTCCATGCTCCCCTCCATGCTCCCCTCCATGCTCCCCTCCATGCTGTCTGTGCAGTGAGGACCTGCCTTACCTTACCCTCAAGTGCTCTAAAAAAAAAAATAAAAAATCAAGAACAGTCTCCTGGGCACCACACAAACGCCGCTGTTGGGATGTGGGAGACCAGAAAGGGTCAGTGACTGGGTTCACGTGTGCTGGGGGGGAGAGGGGGGACCAGAAGAAAGGGGGATGCGGGGAAGCAGAGAGGAGGTGGTCCAGCAGATGCAGCGTGTGCGTGACCATCTCCATGGCAGCTGCCTGGGCCTCAGGGCTCCGATGGGATCGTTTAACATTTTTGTGGTATTTGGAGAATCTGGGCTCCCCTGAGCTTTCAGTGGGTCTGGCTGGCGCAGGCCCCGTATTGGTTGGTTATACGGAAATCTATGTTTCCAATTGATTTTTATTTTTTCCACAAATCCCGCTCAGCCTTGGGGTTTCTGAAGGAGCTAAAGAGTGTGTCCTTGTTTTCCTCCAAAGCATCCCTGAGTATGTTAACAAATTCTTACGCCCACATGCTCGTTGTTGGGGATTTGGCTCTGTTGGTGATGAATGCAATAGCTTGCCTCTTTCTCTGCCTTTCCCTCTTTTCCTCCCCCTCCTCCCGGAGGTCTAACATATTATATCCCCTTTTGCACAGCCCCTGTTATTTAAGGTCAGGACTCTCGCGCTTCGGTGCCTGTGGTTTCGCTCCTTTTTGCGACTCCAAAGCGACTGACTTTCAACAATGGAGCAGCTGCTTTTAAAATTGCTCGTGGATGCTGAACGTGAAGCACCTTTCCAATACAATTCAATTTCCAAGTGTGGATTTAAGAGCCTGACTTTAAACCAAGGTTTTTAAGCCTGGCTGCAACATATTTGTCAAGACCTAGAATTCAGATTTGGAAACCCATCCCTTTCCATATAGCCCACGGGCACAGGGCAGCTCTAATGTTACCAATATAAAAAACTTTTTTTTTTTCCAATGCCTTTGACATTCAGGTGAGGTCAAATCGTTGTTTTTCTGCCTGAACTCCTTTATAATTATTACCCTATTTCCAGACTTGTTAGTGAAACAGAGAGTTGTGCTCTGCTCTCTTCCCCTTAAAGTGGATAGAGGCTCGGGTCACCTAAAATAGCCCTCACCTCTGCTCCCATCTCTCCTAGCTTCACAAGGAGCACCGTGTGCCTTCCCTGTCCGCCTGGCAATTACGCTAATGAGTCTGGGGCCGCAGCCTGCAGTGCATGTGAGAAAGGTAGGCTTTGATTTGTCGTCAACCCAAATGCATTTTCATCAGGTGATGCTTTTTTCCCATGGCCAGATGCAATTACCAGGTAACTTAAAAGCACCAAAGAGTAAACAGGTTATTTTGTTCGGGCTAAAAATAGAATAGCAGATCTCTTCCCATTCTGTCACTGACATTTTTATTAAAATGGAAAGAACAGATCTCGGAGTCATGCTTCTGTTTGCAGTGTTCGTATCAGCTTGTTGCAACGAAAGCCCTTTCCAGAAAGTCAGGAAAGAAACTTCATGACATTCAGTTACAGCAGAAGGGGGAGGAGGGTGTCGGGGAAAAAAAGTATTCCCCTATTTTTAATGGCAAAAATGAGTGTAACCCAATCTTTGTTTTCAGTTAGGCAATCTTCTGCAGTATGAATATTAAGTGTAATACTCTCCTTTATTCCCCAGACATTAAAGACCGGGTTTGCAGCGTGAGCCTGGTGCAGTGTGTTCGCAGACAGCGTAACAACACATTCAAAACAGACCAGCGTTTACTTATGCAAAAACCTAATTAACACATGCAATGCAGGAGCTATTCTGTTCACAAATTAAGTGCTCCTCACACACGCACAACTGTTCTTCTGAAAATCCACGCACCAAACTGTTTGGCTGGTACCTAAATCTTGGCTACCACTTGCTAAGTTTGGGAGGGAAGAAGTCTAACTGGTGACAGCGCTGTGGTATGTCACTCCCTTTACTCAGCAAATTTGAGCACCATGTTCGACCACAGAGGAGCCTGTGGGGGTGGCCCTCAAAATTATGCAATTATAAATTTACGAAGTTCCTTTTTCCTCGCAGGGAGAGGGAGGTGATTTTGTTTTCGTGCTGCTCTGCCACAGCCTCTGCCGCTTGTCGCAAACTGGGGCCGGTTTGAAGGGTGTGAGGCAGATCTCACCCACACCACTTCCAGCCCCTCTCTGAACACAGGCACCCTAATTCTGTCCCATGTGGACCCATGGCAGTGACCAGTGTCGTTGCATCATCAGTCACCTTCCCAAAACCAACTCCCAAGTGGTGTTCTCCTGCCTTTAGAGGTTCCTGTCGGTGTGTCAGGGACTCAAAAACTGGGTCCTGCCTACCGCCCCTGCCCCCGCCATGGGCATTTTGGGGCATTTCACCACTTTTGTGCTTTGGGGAAGGGTTTGTACGTGTCCTCCAGCCCTTCCCCATCCTGGTGGTGCAGGGACGGAGAGCGAACAGCAGATTGCTGGGCTAAGCAGAGCCATCCTGGTTGGTGGGTCTTGCATCCTTCCCTTTTCAGGGAAGGAGATGCACCCCAACTTCCTGGAGGGGTTGGGGTGACCAGAGGGGTTTCCCCTGGCCAGAGACCTGCTGCAGCTGAATAACCCAAGAGTTGGTATGGGGATCACCTATTTCGGCTTCTTTCCAGTTCAACCTGTCATGCTGGGAAGGTTAACAGGTCTCCTTCTCCCTGGCAGGGTTTCGGATGCAAGAGTGACACCAGGGAAATCTGTCGCAGCCCTCCATGCTCCCCTCGGCACGGCAGAGGTCATTAGGAGACTTTTATTGCTCTTTCAGGGCTTTTGACAAACAGAAAACCAAGCGTCCTGAATTTGCCCATGAAATGCCACTTGAAGCGTGTTGTGGGGAGTTGATTTGGTTGCATGTAAAGTGGACACGAGCAAATATCCAGCGATGTGGGGCAGTGACGGTGGAGGAAAGATCCTGAAGTCTCACTTTTCTCCTTTTCAGGGTATTTTAGCTCCAAACAAAATGCAACTTTTTGTCTGCCTTGCCTGCCTGGATCATTTTGCAAGTAAGAAATCCACGTGTGAGCTTGGTCACCAGGGGGTGGTGGTGGTGGGGACACAACAACAGGAAGGGAGTAGTGTATTTCTGGTAGCCGCCACTGAGCTAAGAGACCCAATGTAGTGGCCAAAGTCAAGTCACCTGTCATTTCAGCTGTAGGGACATTGGTGCTGAGCCCTGGTGAGAGAGGGGTGGTATGATGGAGGGGGGGATCCTGGCTGGATGCGGAGATACCCTGGGATGAATGAGGTGGTAGAGCATCAGCTTGCAGCCCACCTCTGCCATCCCCTCTTGCCACTGTTGCTGCGCTGCGTGGCCATTGCACACCACTGATAAACAGGGGGATACTGGCACAGGGATGGAGCCGAGAATCGCTCTGGGTTTTGTAGATTTAAGCTGAGCTGATGGTTTGTTTACCCTGAGTCAGGAGGTGCAGAAGGCAGCAGCTAAACTGCCCCAAGGCTGTGCTGTCACCTTCGGGGTGGGAGAGCGGTCTTGGGAGAGGTGCTGGTGGGGTACCTGGCCATGGGCTCCGCACCCTGCTGTGTAGGGATGCCTGCACGGAGATTGCAGGGTTTATATCCAAAGCAGGTGAATTGGCATGTGAATACTTACCTTCCTTCTGACCCCGCTTGTCCACATTATGCAGCAGATCTCTGCTGAAATTTGGTTAAATTGCCACAAAACCAGATCTGGCTTACCCGCTGTATCTCCGGGCTCTCTCCCAACTCCCTTCAGTACCCGTTGACCAGTTCCAGCCGAGCTCACTAAGGAATAGCGACTTCTGGGAGAGCAAGTTCCAACAAGTTTCATGCAAGTAAGCAACCAAAGAGAGGATAGAAATGCCATCATGTGCTCGGCTCTAATTAGACATGAGAGAGACACTATGAATGCCCACAAAATGGCAAAACCCTAGTTCCTGGTAGACCCTGGAGACTTCTGTCTGTGCATAGGTAGGAGAGCTGGCTTTGGTGGGCTGGGCTGGCCTTGGAAGGGCTTGTCCCACAACGTCATCTGTCTCCTCTCCCCTTCCCAGCACCACCAGCTGCACGGGGTGTCTGCTGTGCCCTGGTGGGCAAGAGGCTCTTCGGGAGGCGTCGGAGGAGTGCACACCTTGCCCACCAGGTAACTTCTGTGGCGGAGGGTGGGGGGCTGCCATAGCCCGGCTGGGAACGCACGGCCTCAGCACCAGGAGGAATGACTTCTTCCTGAGACTGGTCTCCCTTGCCCCAGCGGACCCTGGGGACAGGGGGTTGCCCGAGGCTGGGAAGCAGCAGTGGTGGGGGGAGAGTGAGGAAATGAGTTCCATCCATGTCTTAAATAACATCAAACCGCAGCGGGTGAGTCAGCGGGAGGGCAGAGCGCTCCAGTCATCCCTGCAGCCACTGATGACTATGGTGAGCCTCCTCTCCGAAGACAGCACCAGGGATTTCTCATAGTCAAGTTGTGTTTTCGACATGCAAAAAAGCATTTACCTCTCTGAGAGCCGGGACCTCTCTGACCCGTCAGTCCCACAAAGCTTAGGAAACTGAGCCGTGGTTTAAGCTTTGCTCAGCAAGTTTCAAACAGCCGGAAAAGGCATTTGAATCCAGATATTGGAGAGGATGAAACACTGCTGACCTCCAGCTCCAACCTTCCCTCTGCTTTGAAGCCAGAGCTCACTACTAAACCCACCTCCCACCGTACTCCTACTCACACTTACTCTGCCAGACCTAACCTCTGATGTCCTTTAGTCCCTCTGTCCCTCTTTGTTGTCTTTTCTGCGCCTTTGCCACCCAGCAAGGACCAAAGCCCAGGCTCAGCTTTTGTTATGCACATGAAGTATTTAATAGTCTTCCTCCTTGTGGCTTGGAAAGCTGAATCATCCATCTGCAACTGCAAGGCACCGGGGTCTAGTCCCAGATCTTAATTTTGTTCTTATTTGCCATTTTAGGTACGTTCAAAGGTCCCAGCGACAACAAATGCAAGCTCTGCAGGACAGGAGAGTACCAATTACAGCGGGGCAAGGAGAGCTGTGACCTGTGCCCAGAAAATCACTACTGCCCTGTGAGTCTCCCTCAGCTGGTTTGGCAGCCTGGATTAACACATATAGCTGTCCCGTAACAAGCTAAATACACTTGCAATTAACACCTTTTTTTTTTTTTTTTTTTTTTAATCTGAGCCTGTTTCCTTTTCTTAAACGCAGACAGAGCTCTGATGGAGGGAGACAGTTAAAATTACGACACCAGGAGTCTGGCTTTGTGCCACCCTTGGAGCTGCCCGGTCTCACTGGGCCGTCAGAGGACGGTGTATCCATTAATGAGGGGGTTTGATGTATGGACGTGGTGTATAATGACACCTTCTGCTCTTCACCCTTCCCTGAGTAGCACCACAGGGGCAGACGAGCTGAATTTAATGTCGGCAGGTTCATTTCTTGGTTATTTTTCCTTGTGTTGGTTTTTGGTTTTTTTTTGTTTTGTGTTTTTTTTTTTTTTTTTTTTCCAATGCTGCGGTGTCACCTCCCTTCGCACTAGTTACCTTCTGCGGTCTTCCTCATTTGCTGGCGTTGAGCAAGTTGCTTTTTCTCTCCGGCAGAGCCCAGACGTGAGCCCAGTCAAGTGTCCTCCCGATGCCTTCTGCCCCGCGGGCAGTGCCGAGCCAGGGTATTGCATGGAGCTCTTTCTTTACAAGGCGGGGGACTCCTGCCAGCTGACTCCCCTGGTGGTGGTTCTCCTGGCCGTCTTCTCAGCAGGTAAGTGCTGGTCTTCTCTGTCCTCTGGTAAAATTACACACCCCTCTGCAGCTGGGCACCTTCACGTTAGGCCAACAGTGTTCTCTGGATGCTGTATTTTATGTTTCTGAAAACCCGGATTTCTAATAAAGGTCTTCCTGGCTGCTTTCACTGCAAATGATAATCCTTTCCCCGTTTGTAAGTAGGGATATGGCTGTACTTCCTCTGAAGGAAGGCTAGCGTAATGCTGAATGTTTGTGGTTTGTCCTTGGGAAGCAGGTGTGTGTGTATGGACCCCAAAACAGGAATTTCTTGGCTGCCCAAAAGTAGGAAAAACAGACGATTTTCCTTTGGTGTGAGACTTGACGTTTCCTAAAAGCTCCCTTTCCCCCCCCAACCTCTTGCTGCAGCACCCAGCGGGACTGGGTGCTGTCAGCTTCTGCACCGTTGGTTGTATCAATGCTGTGGTGCACCTTGGAACCAACAGGATGAAAGACAAGCGGCACCTACTGAGTATGTGGAGCATCCCTCAGCCCGGATGCCACCTGCTATAATTAGCACGTTAGGGTAAGCCAATGGGGTGGACGAGCTTTTCCACCTGGAAGCTACACCATGAATATTCATTCCAAAACAGTGAATATGCCTTTGTAGTCTTAGCAAAGGCAAAAAAGAAGAGTTGTGTAGTTCTTAACCAAAGTTTGGGGGAGGTTTAATCAGAGATAACAGTTACGATGCAAGTGAGCAATGCATACTGCTATGGATTGCAAAAAGAGCAGAAGAGCAAGCTGGGAAGAGGGACCCATCTGCTGGGCGCAGGCAGCTCAACAGAAGCCCCACTGTTAGTGCCATTTATGCTACCAGCTCCTCTGACACAACATCTTAACCTCTAAGTCATAGGACTTACCAGAGGATGCTGAGCAACCCGGTCTAGTGGGAGGTGTCCCTGCCCAGGGCAGGGGGGTTGGAACGAGATGATCTTGAAGGTCCCTTCCAACCTAAACCATTCTATGATTCTAAGGAATTATAGCCTCATATCCATGGTTTCCGTGTTTTAAGCGCAACCCTCATGTGCCTCCTGAAAGACCCATTCTGTGGTCCAGCTCACTGCTGTTAAAAGGCAGGGGGGAGATAAAATAGATGTGTTACTCCCCGGAATGAATAAGAGTGCAAAGCTGCTCCTCCAACAACACAGCAGGGCTGGTTGTTCTCATCAAACTCCTCTCTTGGCACCCGAGGAGAGGACTCCGTGGGGCACACAGGAGAAAATGACAGCAGGGGCTGGAGGGGCTATAGGTCTAGCAGCACCGCTCGACTGCTCTTCTCCAGAGGGCTGAAGTGCCCTGGTGGGAGCAGATGAGGGTTGTTCTCACAAGCTCCTCCGCTGGCCCCATGTTCCCTAGTGCCAGGCTGTAGTCCAAAAATCTGCCAAAACAGATGCCATCTGAAGTGAGTATTAATTAGAAAAAGTAAATTAAAATGAAGTGTATGAAAAGCCTGTGCACATAGAGACAACGGCCGATTAACCAGCGTTTCTGATAAACAAGTCTGAGGGTCACAGACCAACATTTTTCAGGGAAGTCCTGCCGGTCAAAGAGCTTGCTCAGAAGAGGGGTAAAAGAAACAGCCCTCACAGGAACCTGCGAGTATTTCACGGCTGGTCTAACAGATCAATTGTTTACCATGAGACTGTCTGCTCACGCAACCTAAATTTGGACATATTTGTCTGGCCATATTGCATCAGAGCGACAGATTTGTGCTCTTCTGTTAAGATCAATTTTCCCTGATTATGCTTCTGCCAGAAACAAACAAACAGAACGTCGCAGTACTTGGTATTTGCCAATTATTTCCATGTCTATGCCCAATCTAAAAGTAATTTTTCCTGACAGTCCTCATTTCAGTCTAGACTCCAAGTTAATCTAGGTCAGTTACTTCTTGTGCTTTGGTGTAAGTGCGGCACAGAGCAAACTTGTTTCTCAACAAGATCCTTCGGCGGGATCAGCAATGGATGAGATGCAAAGCAGAAAACAATAGTTCCACAGAGCAGAGAGTAAATGCGAGTAGCAAAGCCAGTTACTAAATTATTTCATTAAAACCTGCTGGGATTCTCCACAGC
Source organism: Vanellus vanellus (assembly GCF_965231255.1). Classification (NCBI taxonomy): domain Eukaryota; kingdom Metazoa; phylum Chordata; class Aves; order Charadriiformes; family Charadriidae; genus Vanellus; species Vanellus vanellus. Next base: position 52,610,502 of record NC_138909.1, on the reverse strand, counting down.
TTCCAGAACAAAGGTGAAATGCCAAAGTTGAGTATTTATTATTATAGCTAGCCAAACCTTTTTTTTTTTTTGTGCAGAATATGCAGGAGAAAAAAAAAAAAAACAACCCTTAATTTCCTAGATGAGAATACTTGAGTCGGGAAGCCCTAGAGCAAACGATGCCTGACGCTTTACCTTCCTGTCTGAAAATAACTACCCTTCCTTGCCTTTCAGGTGGAATCCTTGTTGTCTTTCTATTAATTCTGAGAAGGCGGCAAGAATATGGCAAGAAATCCTTAAAGTCTCTATTGCTACCCAGAGGCTCAGGACGACACACAACTTATGGGGGGACGGAGCACACAGAACCAGTCTATGCTGGCTGGTAGCGTAGGATGTGCCCTCAGCAAGCACCCGCTTCTCTTTTGCCCTGGCACAATACAGATGTGTGCATACGGGCAAGATGTTTAACCACAAGCAACCTATTTCTGTATAGCTAAAATCAGCGCTGAGAAACGAGACTCAATTTTTGAGTTGTGGCTCCGTGTAACCGATCCAGCTGACTGCTATAGTAAAATGGACTGATGGAAAAACTCTTCCCCTTTCAATTCCTGGCTTCATTCACGAGGAAATACTTTTCTCCTTTCCTCAGGGGGACAAAAAAAGCAAACAAAGAGCAAACAATTGTGTCTCCCTCTATTTCAACAGTCAGCTCAACAAATTAAGTGAGGATTGACTGCTCCAGTTATTGAGGTTCCTGTGATAGAACAGTCACTTCCACCTGAGCAGGAACTAACATGAATGTGCTACCTTTTAAGTATATGCATTTTTTTAACAGTTTTTTCTCCATTCTCCAAACTTTACCATTACTTTAAGCAAGAGATCCCCAAGCTTTCCCCTTCCTCTCAGCTGTGGGAAAACACGTGCAACTAAAATAATGGTTGATTCCAGGACAAATAAGTCCCTCTTGTTTCCTGCTGTAAGGTGGTGCTTCATACTAGAGCTACAAAAGCAACTCAAAACTTCCAGCAAACCTCCAGGAGTTGTTTTGTTTCTCTGCCAAGGCACACCAGTAAGATGTGAAACCGTGGCCGTGCTTTGGAGCCAAATGGAGCATCATGCTGCGGCCACGGAAGACGCCTCGCGTGTTTTTTGCACACCTAGCAGATGTGCCTGTACTAGAGCCATTGCCTAAATGCCTGTACAGAGTTCTCACCCTTACCCGGACACGTGGTTCATCTCCCACCCGCGGCGGCAGCAGCGCCTGTGATTTGTACCTGTTTGCTGTGCCAGTCCAAGCTTTCTCCTGTGCAGCTGCCCCAGTTCAACCATCTGGTTAAACGGATGTATTTGTATTTTACAGGGATGATTTCAAATTGTGTAGGTGTTTGTGTGGCTAGTTGACTCTTCTCTTCCTAAAGTTGTTGTTTGGTGTATTTTCCCTATCATGTTTTTTCTCCCAGTGATGTTTACCTTTCTGCACCTGGTCCTCACGGCCATTTGAGGTCTCACCAGCATACTGCATACCAGCCACACAGAAATGCCCATCAACTCTAACAGAGCCAGCTTCAACTGCTCCATGAGTATCGGTACCCGGGGTCTCTTAACCTTCCCACCTCGTTGTCTTCCTTCTCCTCCTTGGGCAGAATTCATACACCGAGTAGTTGTGCTGCGTAACCCCAGACAGACCAGCCAGCTGTGACCCTTTGTCACAGCGCTGTGCTTCACCAGCTCTACAAGCGCGAGTAAAAGTAGTATCTATGATTAAAAGACCTCTGCCTTTAAATGAATGTACACTGAGGTGGAGGCAGGTGTTCCTTCTCACATTAGTCTTTCACTGGGTTAGTGCAGCAGCAGAGTCAGCTGAAGTAACCCAGCTGGGGGGGGTTAAGTGGCTACTGCCCTCAGCTGCTCATTCTCCTCTCCCCAGGGGCAGTGTTACTGTGTTAAAAAAAAAAAAAAAGAATAATAAAACAAAATAAAAAATCAGTTCTCTGATCTCTCTCAACTATGTCGGATAGATAAATGGATGGGAAGAGAGGTACATCGTCCTTTGTAGTCAGACAGGTTGCCCAGAGAAGTTGTGGATGCCCCATCCCTGGGGAAGCATTCGAGGTCAGGTTGGATGGGGCGTTGGGTGACCTGGACTAGTGGGAGGTGTCCCTGCCCGTGGCAGGGGGGTTGGACTAGATGGTCCTTAAAGGTCCCTTCCAACCCAAACCATTCTGCGATTCTAACCTGGATCAGCAGCAACACGGACGGTACCTCTGACCATACCCCAAACTCCACTGCGCAGCACGGGCAGAGCTCCCTGCAGCCACCTCAGCAGTCTCCCTCAAGTTTAGCAGACATGCATTAAGTGTCTCAACTGGCAAAAAATCATGGCTTTTCATGGCAGCGACACAAAACTGACAGCACTACATGACCTCACAGCAGAACGGTAATCCTTTAGCATCATAGCAATTTTCTGAAATGCTCTTAAATAAAACATAGCTGCTGTCAGACATGGGAGATTCCACACCTGAAGTCACACCAGACCCAAACAAAAACCTGACTGGAAAAGCAAAACACAGTCAAAGTCAGAGCTGACCAACCAGGAACAGCACCTGTGACAGCTGAAGGAACCCAAGGGAATGGACCTGGTAGGACTGCATGACCCCAAGCTCAAAAGTCATTAAAGCCTATAAAATTACGAGCAACAGAAAACAGCAGTGTAACAGGAAACACAAATTGACATTTGCAAAAGATGTCAGTAGTTTTGTGATAAGCAACACTGTGAAAACAAGCCAAAGCACAGTCATTTTTACCTCCGTATAAACCTAAAACATTATTTCCACAGAGTCTCTTAGGAAATCCTGGAGCAACATCCTGTTCCCTCACTGCCAAACCCCGCTTGCCTAGTATATATCATTTCACCTTTTCTTTCTTTAAAGAAAAAAAAATTTGGTGCAAAAATAACTGTATAGAGCTGTTTTACAAAAAAAAAAAAGAATTAGCAACTTTTTAAATAACTAGGAATAAATTTTAATATTTAATAAGACACTGAAGTTTCTCAAGCAGTCAGACACGGAATAATGTGACTCAACAATATGGAAAAATCCCATTAATATGTCTTTCAAGATATTTTGCTTTTCCAAGTAATTAAAATTAAAATAAAATAAAAAAACACCTAAAAACTGACCATGAACACAAAGCTATTGAACAAAACAGACATTTAATTTGACAATTCTTCCTAGATTGTATGAAAATACATCTAACATATTCAACTGAAAATCGTTTCCATGCTTGCTCGTGTGATAAAAGAACAACAAATTCTGAATTTGGCTATCGTACCAGCTTTGAAGAGTTGCCTAGAAAAGGAAAGACATCTTTCTACTTTGATGGGCAAGACATCAAATACATAATTTAATGCCACATAATATGCCATACTTTGATATTACTTAGGTGAATTTATAACAGAAAATCTTTTAAGTTGCTGAATGCTAAAAAGTAGTGAGTTGCATCATGAGAAAGCTTAATTTTTCAAGATTGTTTTCCCTGGTATTTGAACAGTGGGAGAAGGAAAACAGTGAAACAACTTTTTTTTTCCCCTCTTTTTTTTTTTTTTTTTTTTTTAAGGAAACTTAAGCCTATTTTCCCAGTGCTGCAGAGTAAGGTACAGCAAAAAGACACCTACAACCCACCTTCCCTGAATCAGAAGCTAAAACTCTACCAGATCACCACCTGAGTGGCTTAGTTGAACTCATGGGGTTACATGGTCAGCACATACCGGGGAAGAACACGGTCCACATCGTTACTTTCAAAGAACAATCTCCAAAGTACGCGATTAGCAGAAGGAATGAACTCGTCGCAACTCAAAAGCAAACTCCTAGTTTGCAGTCGCAGCGATGCAAACCTTCAGTGGCCCAACGCGTTGAGTAGTAAAGAGCAGAGAAGAGGTAGAAGGAAGCAGAAAGGCCAACAGCCACTCGCTAAGATCTGTATGTGCAAACTCGACGTTGTGAACAGAGTGCCGAGAGGGATTGCTTTGAACACCAAAAAAATCCGTCTTTTTACCCACAGATACAAAATGAGTGGCTGTCCTGCATCCTGCCATACTAAATGTGCTTGTGAGCCCACCTGAGGGGCAGGCAAGGAGTTGTAGGCTCCACGACTGATCTTAAAACTGATGGTGTTACTGCAGCAGTGCCAGTCGGTAACTATGTGAGGTGGTGGCTTCGGGAAGTGGGTATCTGCCTCTTAGGACCTGGGGCATAACTGTTCCAGGGTGCCAGAGCTGTTACACCTACATACGAAGAGGAAAAAGCAACGAAACAACTAAAAAAAAATAGCAAATTATAAAAGCAATGGAATGTAAAGGTAAAATTTTATAATAACTTAGTTAAAGGTATTCTTATAAAGCCTTTCTTACATGGTATACTATTCAAAGAACGGTCCCAATAACATCAAATTCCTTCATTTTGTTTAAAAGCGATGAGGAGACTCTTTCTGCTTTACTACCTGATCTCACCTCCCTCCCCTGAAAACCCCAGTATTAGAGAAACATACATAATACCATTTTTTGGTTTTGATTTTAGGCACAGGCCTACGCTTCAGTCCTGGTATAACACATACCTCTAGCAGAGGGAAAGTTTCCCTCCAAATCAATTAAGAAATCTTGATTTTTTTTTCCTTGAGTGCAAGGCTTGGCATACCACTTTAAAAAATGCAAACACGTAACGCTTCCCCCTATTTTGAACTGTGATATTTTTTCAAAATTTTTTTCAAAAATTAACCTTCCAACAGTGTTTATAAAAACTCATTAAAAAACCAAAGCAGTTTGGTCACAAAATAGAAACCAGAGTTCAGGACAGGGCAATGCTACATTTAAAACCTCTTTCAATTAATATCTACTAATAAAATCAAAGTTTTTAGGCGTTGAGAACAAATGGGGATTTCGATAATTCCAAAAACTAAATCTGCAATCACATCCTGAAGAAATACTTTGGAAAAAACCATACTCTTTCATGATATAGCAAGGCTTCATTTTCAAAGGGGCTACAAAGAGCTTCTGCACTATTAAAGGCAAACTAAGCTAGAACACACACAAATTACTAAATGGACGTGAAGGCGCACATTGTGGCTAGATAACAATGGCACAAGTCAAAACTTACTTGTAACACTGCCTAATCACACACCGATGACATGCACTGGGAAGAAAACAGGTAAAGACATTTTTCTTTACCGTTTTTTCCTAGTTCTAATATTATTTCCATCAATACTAAATCTCGTATATTTATCTCACTGCAAGTGTGAGAACCTAACGGGAGCAAAGAATTCAAAACAGCTTTGCTGACACAACACAGTGGCAATAGATAGTTGAGAGCAGAGCTCCTAAAACAACAACAACAAAAAGAATTCTTTCAAACAGTCTGCCAAGTCAAGTAGCCAGTTTCACACAAACTTTCGCAAAAGGAACAGTCAGGCTAAATTTCACATTAAAATTGTTCCTTACGTGCTTCTCCAAAAATCTGTTTCACTTTTAATTAGTTGTTCTGAATTTAGTTTTTTGCACTTCAGTCAAGTTTCACCTTCTGTTTCGTTCGTGGGGGATTTTTGTTTCTTGTCAGGCATTTTTTGCATTATCACAAAGTTGTAATGCTTGGGCTCCACACATTCCAAAGAAATGTTTGCCTCTGCGTTTTACTTGACATTAAGGAAAAAAAAAAATCAAGTAATTTTTTCAAATAATAGGTTTTGTAAGATTTATTTTTATTAAGACACAAAAAATCCTAGAATATTGGGCCTAGACTGCAAGACAATATCCCTTTAAATCCAGACTTGTACAGCTCTGTAAGGTCAAGTCACTTCTGTTTCGCTGGGATGAAATACAGGAAAAAACAGTATAGAAAAAAATCTTGGTGGAAGGATGTTTAAAAACGCGTTTGTTTGTTTAAGAATTGTTCGAGAGCTATTTTATAAGAGCACAAACAAATTGTTATGGGTGTGGCTATAGAGAAATACGCACCTGGATCATGAATGGCATTCAAGCACTTGCTCAAAAACACACAAGGCAAGCAAATCTCATCGGGACCACAGACCGAGCCACTTCTTACTTAAAGGGACTTGAGAGCTAATAACTTCTTTCAAGGATACACTATTTTTAACATCTGTTGGTTGACAAATACTATCTCAAAAACCTATGTTTACATCTACCTGGTTTGATTTCAACCTACCTCCAATCTGCAAGTATTTTGGAGGGAACCTTGTACATTCGTAACAATTCAAGTGTAACTGTAATGCTGAGTAATAAGTTTGGTTTGTCCTGAAGTTTTCTGAACTATGCAGTTCGTTATCAGTGCAGAAGCAGCAGAAGACTGCTGTGGTTGGCTCAGTGGATTTATAAAAACAAAACAAAACAAAACAAAACATTCCCCCCCCCCCCCCCCCCCCATGTAACCTTTACAGAATATATGTAAAATTGTGTCCTTCCCTGGTCATATTCACAACTTATCTACAAGATAGTGTTGGCAGCAGAAACTGCAGTCCATGACTATTTGCATTCGGCTCTCATCCATCTGTTCCTCTGCTTTCTCTTAGGCTTCAACTTGTTCAGTTTTTTGCGGGGTTTCTCAGTCTTCTGAGTTTCAACAGAATCCACCCCGAGAACATGTTCAGAGCAGCATAACTGTCCATTCAACGTAGAATTTAGTACTGTCCCGTCTTGGTGTTCCTTGCAGAAAGAATTTGGGCAGAAGTGGCAGAAAGAGACAGAAGGTTTGCCACAAACATCGCAGTGGTGCCAAGGACACTCCCACTTTCCTGCGTTCAAAAACAAAGAGCGCGTTAGTAGGGAGTCAAACGTGTCATTGTCTTTTAAAGTTTTGCGTTTTAGCAGCTGAACGACGCATCTGTCGTTCACCTTAGTGGCCAGTCCGGCCCAAACCACAACACTTTCCCGACAAAGCTAGGCGAGCCGGCAACTACCGTGGCTAATTGCGAAAAATCAAACTGCTACATCGTACTTCTAAAGCTCAACTGACAGTAGTAAGTAGCAGACGTGACACCCTTTCATTTAAATACAGCAGTGAAGTCCAGCTAGAAGAAATTGTTCAGGCTTTACTCAAGAGCATTTTACAGAACTTGCAGGCTGGTAGAGTACGCAAACATCCAGTCAACTGCTGCCCACCGTTACAACGCTCACCTATTTTATGCAAGTTTTGCTCAGGGGTGGCTGATGGGCTTTACCTACAGATGTTCTTTTGCTCCAGCATATTTTACCAGTCATCGTTTTACTTGTTTCTGGGGTAACAGGCTTTGCCTGCTTCACTTCTTCACATCCCACCTGAGGTGGCTGACTATGGAACCGGGCAACTCCTGAGGTATCTGCTGCCCTTAACATTTTCCTACTCGCCTTGTTCCAGATGCTGCTGCTGTTCTTTTGGCTGGAACTCAACTGGCTTCATGCATTTCTTAGATGTAGCCAATTTTCCTGTGACAGGGCCACAGCGCTCCTAGAGTGATGTACTCAATTACCGACGTTTGTAAAACAAAAGGCTCATTTTGCCAGAGGCAGGAGGAAGCCATCGTTTTGCCTCCATGCTCAAGAAGAGCTCCTACGTGATGCACGAAGGAAGTTCTTGCCATATGAAAAGAATGTTTTCGAGAAGACACTCTTGACGAGGTTTCAGGGCAAAAAATGACGTACCTGCACAAGTTATTTATTTACACAAGTTTAAGAGGCAACGCGACTCACCAAAAGGACGTTTCACCAAACCAAGACAGGAGAGATGATAAGCTTTAGTACAAGATTTCCTGTCGCACAATACCAGCTGGCCTCCGTCACCACAACGGAAACAATCGTCTTCAGATTCTTTCTTCCCTTCATTTTTCGTTCTGCGTCTCCGTGTTCTCTTTTTGGTCTTTTTGCCTTTTTCTTCTGAGGCATTAGTGGAAGAATTCTAAAAGAGTAAGACGCAAATCTGTAATTGCCCGTTTCGCAAAGGAAAAATATTACACAACCTAGCAAAGCTGTTGACATGCCTGGAAGACTGCACACACAGGCAAAAATTTGACCTGCCCAGAGCCTCACAGTGCCTATCTCCGTTGATTAAAAAAACAGGCCGACCCTTGTAAAAAGTAATTTTGAAACCAGGTCTTGTGCCTCCGACCCCTTCCTATTGGAAAGCTCCTCCACTTTCTTATGACTGAAAAAAGGTCTTCCCGTTTCCAGTTTAATCCACTCGCAGCTCATTTACCTCCGTTTTGTTCTTATACCACAAATCACTTCAATATCCACTTTTCTCTTCCAGTTGTGTACGCTTATGCTGGAATTATTAAAAAGAGCCTCCACTTCCCTTCTTTGAGGAACAGATATCAGAATCTCAAGAACTGTAACTGTGCCCATAATGCTAGAAAGAATATGACAAGCCTTATCCCTATTTCCATCTGACAGTCTGCTGCTTGCACTTCAACTCTCCTTCACCAAATCACATAAAATTCATTCTGGATGTTTCTTCAGCATCCCTACCATCATTCCCCACCCCAGTAATCATTACCTACTTTCTTTTAAATTAGCCCACTCTGTCTACCAATGCAAACAGCCCTGCAAAACTGAACTGTAACATTTCATTTCTTCATGGCTGTCCGCATAAATTGATCACAGGCTTATGTGAAACCCCACTTAAGCCTCTCCCTTAACACAAACCAGCTATGTGAATTCTGGAGATTTTAAGCCCACCCACTGAAGTGCCTGACACTGAGCAGCGTGAAGGACCACGTGAAGGTGCAGCCTTTCTACACCCATGGCTCAGATTTTTTTTTCTCTTGGGAATGTACTTGTGCCTTCCCTCGCACTCCTATGCCAGCCCTTCAGGAAGCCCCATCAACTTCTGCTACATTATAGGTTTTAAATTAACCTGACACGAATCATACAGGCCATTTCTTGACACAATTTGGTATTATTTTCTCTCATTCAAAACTCAGCATTTTTTATTCTTCAGCTGAAAGATTTTTAACCAATCTTAATAAAATAATCATATTTTAAGGTTTAGATGGGGGAAATATGAACTGCAATGTCAGAATAATCTCACTGGCTATAGTTGGGCTCGTTCTTAGTCAGTTCCTAGCTCCTACAACCCTTCCCCTCCTTCATACTTCGAACAGAACTGGGCAGGTTACTCCCTCTGCAACCCCTTCTTTTATATGCTTTTGATTCCAAAAGCTAGTGCCAGTAGCTAGCAATATTTCTTATTCAGGACCAAAGGAATTAATTTCTCATAGGAGAAAGTGGGAGAAAATATTTTAGAGTGTTCCCCAAAGCAGTGTTGCCTGCCATACTATTACAGCATAAAAACATATTCTTTAGCACCAAGGTTATGTTTGGCAAAAGAATGTTTCCATCTTCCCAGCGAGGGAAACAGTAAGTTTTTTCCTCGGAGGACAGTCAGCACCTGTTCAAGCAGCACTAACCCGTATCATAACATAAAACTGGTCCACCAACGCATACCACAAAAGAAAAACAAGGCTAGTGTAGTTTGACAAGACACCGTCAAATTCTCTCGACATATTACTTGCCTTTGGTCTGTCCCCAAGAAATCCACTGCAGTTTGGGGCACCACATTTGCAGACTGTTTTTTCATTGCCCAGACAGTCAAGGTTGTAATTGAAAGTCAGCTCTGTCCCTGAGTGAGATAAGACGTACCCTTTTATTATGAAGGACAAGGCAACGAAGTCTATCAAAATTACTACAAACAAATAAAGCTTTCATTATCTGTCTTCTGGTTTTGTCCTTGCTTGCTGATCTATTATCATAGGGTTTTCCCCCCTCTTTACTGCTCATAAGCACTGACAATGATTAACAGCACGATGACTTATGCCATTACACCTAAAAATAAATTGGTTTGACTTCACAAAACTGCGCATGTGTCTGGTCTACACGTACACACACACGATATATAATATATATATATCTATATAGCTAGATATTGCTATAGATAGATACATATATGTGTGTGTGCACGTGTGTACACAAACTAGACCATACATACTTTTAAACAGCCTCCTACATCCCCTCCTTAAGCTTATTATCTTCACTTGAAAAGATACCAAAGTACAGTTTGAGATCTCTAAAACAAAAACCATGCTCCACAATACGGAGTGAATGCACGGATACTGCCGAGGGGTCCTTCGGTGTTCCCTTAGAAGCAAGCAACAAAAAGCAGCTATGGGACACACACTATTAAGAAACACTAAATAAATGGCAGATCACAAAGCATCTCTTCCACATGCCGCGTTCTTTAAAATCGTATTTGCACTGAATCAGTTAAACCACGACCGTCCCACTCAGAACTGTGCAAAATGTTTAACTTAGTGAATTAAACCAAAACCAACATATGCTGATATACCTGCAGGAATATCGCACACGGCAAACAGGCCGACACGAGTGTCTCCATTTACTGTCCATTTTAGAGTTTCACAATTTGGTTGGCAGCTGTGATTCATAAAACGAGAATAGTTTCCTTTGGGGCCAGCATCAATAATACGATCCTGGAGATCAAACCAGCAACAGAATGAATGTTTTTTCTCCCCCCCTCACAAAAAAAACCCAACCAACCAACCAACAAACCAGAAATTATTTCAGTAGTTGCATTCAAAGCAGACATGGTATTGCTACCCCGCAGCACACAAGCAAACCGATGGTACATGTCGTATTGAAAACTGTAGTGTCTCATGTGGCCTGGAATGTGACACTCCCAAAGCAATACTCCTGCTCTAGCTCACATTTTCCCAGAACCCATCGCAGCCACACGGCAGGACAAGTGTTCTTGTGAGCACTGTGGTGGACGTGTTAAGAACTCCCTCCCTCCAAAAAGCCTCAAAATTCAAACTCGGTCCAGTTACCTTTTACTTTGCATTCACAAAGCTGTGCCACATTTACAAATACTGTGCTTTATGGTATTTACCAAGTCACTGCATGATTACTTGCAGAGATTACCAGTTTCTCACCAGCTTGCTTTGCCCAAATCAGCCTAGTTTAAACAAAGACAAGCTCTTGGTAAACTAAAGAAACCCCATCCCTACACACAGTTGCCTTTTAATTTCTATCTCCAGCAAACACACTAGACATTAACAAAATAAGATACAGTCTTGGAATAGCCAAACTATGTTTCTTTGCAGCCCCACTTAAGCAAGCGTTGCTTATTTATGAAATATTATTATAGCTCTAACTCATTTTTATAATGCGCTTGTATGATTGTCATCACTCTGTGCACATACATCCAGCTGCATGCGCAGCTCAGCCTCGTAATCGCATGGCCATTTTTGCAAGACAGAACGACGATGACCATTTATTAACTATAGCAAGAGTCAAATGCACGTTCCGTTCAGATATTTAACACACTGACACTGTATGTCAGAGTTTAGTAGAGGAAAACCTAAGCGTTCAGAGAAACACGGTTTCAACATTCTTAGCTGATAACTCCAGTGCGGGAACTCCTCGGTTACAGGACTAATGAAAACAGTAGCTGTGGAAATGCAGAGCAGGACAGTCTCGGGCAAAAGAAAGGTGATTAGGACTGAAAAAACATGCAGGACTGACAGCCAAATCTTGTTTTTCTCCTAAGTAGCTGTTTGGGGACTGAAACGATGTAATACATATACATAATATGTCTACATATACATATATATATACACATATATACATATAATACATATGTATTATAATACATAATTATATATAATCATACACAATACATACACATAACACCCCCTCCTGCGCGGGTTCTCCACTTACTTCCCCCTTCTTGGGAATAAAATACTCAGAGGTGTGCACAGAGAACCACAGATGCTGGACTAATTTGCCGCGTTAATCAATTTGCTGGATTAATTTGCTGCAGAATCAATTTGCGGAGTGCTGGCTGGCTACTAACGCAGATAATGCTTTCAGAAAGGAGTTTCTACAAAAGCCCAAGCTTAGATTTGCTATAAACAAAGAAAGGGACGGATAGTTGCAAAAAGATTAAATGCCCGACATGGGACATAGCTTCACAACTATATTCCACACTACTCTCACGTGAGATTTTTTTTTGTTGTTGAAATTTTAGGGAAAGGATTGCTAACAGTAATTCTTCCAACTGTGTCATTACTATTTCCTGAAACGTCGTACTTCCTTTTAAGACCAGGCAGATAAGTATTTTTGCTGTACTTGATTTCAAGCAACAAAGCACAATTTATAGACCTTAATATCTACTTTATTACATTATGCAGTTAGAACAAATGAGACGCGTTGTACAGCTAGAATGGAGCAAGCAGGCACAGAAGATACAACACTGCGAACACGTGAAACTGTGGAACATCAAAGGTAGCAGAGCGCCCTACCGAGACGATCATCAGAAGGAAATAACAAAATTGTATTAAATGCTACAATTAATGGGGAAAAAAATTAAAATACTCTACCTTATCAATAGTGAGCATATAGAAGTGGGTAATGTCATTTTCATGTGCATATTTGATTCTTGCCATACATTCCTCTTCATCAATCAGCTCCCCGACGTACTCATTCACAAACTCTCCCTGAAAGATACCAAGCATCACTAGTAAAGTATATACCAAACCCACAAGCAGCATCACAAGCCACCGGTTCTTTACTAGGCAAGAACGATTCATACCTTCTTGATATCCCTCTTAGCCACCAGACCCCACCCTTTCCCATCGGTTTTGATGATCTTTGTCTCAGGATATTGACGTTTTGTAAAGCACTGGTTTTGGCACCGTTCTCCCGCCGGACAAACTTGTGGATGGCATTCGTACATCAGCATCCGATTTAGGCACTCAGAATCAAAGCCACAAGGGTTTTCATCTGTGGGCTTGCAGTTGCACTTGGGAATCTCAGAAATGTCAGCAGTATATATCTGCACTTTACCACAAGGTTTATTCACCTGAATAACACATTAAAATAGTTCAACCATCACTTTAAAACATTTATCGTAAGAGTTATTACGATCGTTACTAACTTGGTTTTGCAACACTAGATGTTCCAATAGAAGCAAAATTTCATCATCTCATGACTGTAAAAGCACAATTACCAGCACATCATCACAACCTCTCCTCCCCACCTCACCACTCAGCTCTTCCTCTCCAGCGCCGGCTCAGACCTTTTGAGTATCCAGTGTAATTTCCTCAAACTTTACCTTAATATGCTTGTATGGTGGAGGTTTACGTTCACTCTCTTGGGTTTCTTTGGCTTCTCGCTGTAGCTTTATTTCTCGAAATCGAGCTTCAGCTTCTTGCAAAGCTAAAAGAGATTTGTTGTATCAACAGAAGTGCTCGAAAGAGGACTACTCCCCCCAAGTTGACTTGCTCGTTCCCATGTGTGTTAAACAAAGAATCATCTACTTTCTAGTCCCGTCATTCAATTTTCTTGCAAACAATGCTTCGGGAGTGTTAATACTCTTAACAGGTGTCTCAATTCTACTCTTTTGGTCTCCCAGTGACACTCATCATTTCCTTTCCAGAAAGCAAAAAGCGTCAGAAGTAATTCCAGTTAGATGCGAGTCTTTTCGAAGCCACAAAAGGACTGCTTTCATTCAAAGTTAGTAATAGTGACTGCTGCCCGGGACACAAACAATTTTTTTAATTCAATATTGTACAACAAATGTACAAAACCAGTCCCAAGGCTATGTGTGAGGAAAGGAAAGCACGCATGTCACAAGATTATTTTTGTTTGCTTTAAGCTATGTACCATTTTTGAAGACTTTTCCAATTCCTTTGATTCCCTGGTATCTACTCCCTCTGTCTCCCTCCATATAAGGGAACACCCGCGCTTGGTGCGTCCAATAGTAATCCTTAGAACCAAAGAAAAACACAGGAAATTCTCCGATTTCATGCTTCATTTTCTGGATATTTGGGGGAACATTTTTCGGATGGCAAACTTCTGCAGGCCACCATCTAGCACAGAAGTACAAATAAAAAAATACAGCATTTTAGTCAAGCTCTTTCTGCATGAGACAGTTTAACAAAATCACCCTAAACAGCAGTAACCGATTATTATTTCCAAGATCCCAGCGGATTTTCCATCCTTTCCTCCCCCCGCTCAGGCGAGAAGACAGGACTAGAAAAGGGAAGCCCGACACTCAAATTTGTGGGACTTTTTGCCCGCCTGCAAGATAAGCGTACCCATAAAGCTCCTTGCGCCTGGTTAGCAAAACCAGCATCTTTAACAAGGCCTGCAATCACTGTAATTGTCAAAGATGAAGAGACGGCTGATAATAGCGATCAATGCCATTTAGGATAAACCCTCCCCCCCCCCCCCCCCCCCCCCCCCCCCCGCCAGTCTCACTCAAATCTCAAGTTACAGCCCGAGTGACTTATCTCCCAGCCTGCAAGGTAGTAATTTAGCCAATTACAAGTTACACCAGCTTAATTATTTGAAGAGATTTCAGAAACAAAAGGGATTGAAGGCTCATACACGGGAAGCAGATGTCAGAAGCCTACAAGGAGTCCTGTACGGGTAATGCCTTGGCCGAGAGCAGCAGTGAAGCCGCAAGTCATTGAACTTGAAGCTTGCAAGGAGATGAGGTCCCTAGTTCACAGAGGAATGAGAAATCTGCGTGCATCAAGGCTGGCCTACAGAAGCAACCAATTGTATGATCCTTAATTAAACATGCCAGTACTGTAAAACAAAATAAATCCGTTCACCAGACCTGTAATTTCCCAGTTTAACCCAAATAATATCCTGGAAATGGAGCTTCTTCCCCGCCCTGCAGTCGTTGCAGTACCAGCTCCCGTCTGGCATTTCGATGTTTAAACAGTCCGGGTGGAATGCCGCAGGACACGACTCGCAGCACAACAAGCTTCCTCCTTCAGGGAGGGAGAGGGGGAGAAAAAAAACAAAAAAAGGTTGAAAACCATCAAGACAAAAATAAAAGTTTTGCATTCCAACCAGGCTCAAAGCAGTGCGATACACATGTGGGAGGCTGAGTTAGAAAATAAACGGTTAAAACGTGCTGGCCTGCAACAAATGCGTATCGTCTAGTTGTGTACAAACCCCAAAAGGTCCTGACTAATTTGAATGCCTGGCAGACTCCAATTAGTAATACATACAAAACAACAAGCAAGCTAGCGATAAAAGAGCCAGAATAATGCACCGCAAGTTATAATTACTTTGTTTTACTTTAATGACTACAATGTATTTAGCAGAGTTTCATATATATTAATATTTCACTGTATGCAAGATTCTAACAACAACAGATTTCTCTTATGTTTGTTTTTCCTGGGGGGAGGGAATGAGGTTGTTAGTTTGTCCCATGAATTATCAAGTGGAAAGTTAGCTGCAGCTTAGAAAGCTGCTATGCTGCGTGTTGATTTGTTAACAAATCAGGTAAACTTTCACTGCTACAGTTTAATCAGCACTATGCACTTTGTGGTTCTTATAATACATAAATTTATTGCACAACGTAAACCAAAACACCCTTAATTAGCGGCACTCCCAGCAACAACTAATACTGATTCAATTTGCTGTCTGCTGCTAAACTAAAAGCAGCTCTTAAAATATTTATGTTTTAATATTATGCATTAGCAATAAAGAAATGCAAAAAGCCTCAGTACATTGAACACAGGGGAAAGAACAGAGAAACACTTCTCATTACGTGTCTCTGGTAAAGAATTAAATCAGGCTTTTGGTTGCTGGACAAAGTCCAAGTAAAAACATTCCTTAATAAATTACATCTGCAAAAAAAAAAAAAAAACTCAAAAACTTGAAGCAGTACAAGCCAACCTTAAGTTATTTCAATATCTAACAGAGCCTAACTTAATATGCCACATTTCTAATAATTTTCTACAAAGAGAAAATAGTGAAATAAAATTTAAATTGGAGAATCAAAGTTTTGATGCTGCATTTATGAAAGAGTTTTACGGCAGTTTACCTTTTGAACACACAAAGCACCAGCTCACATTGACATGCGCATGATGACTTTTTCCTTTCATGGCAGTGAAATGATTCGTACAAACAATGCTGTTGGAAGCGATGACTGCACATCCTGCAGCAATGCAAACGTCTCCAGCATGGTATGCAACAGGACAGCGAACACAACGCATCATCTTTCCTAGCAAAGCAGAATACTGCCATATTATTTTTGAACAGAACTGTTTTAGTATTTGAGCTAAAAAACAGCAGTACTGTCTGAGGTAGCTAATACACACACACACACACACACACACACACACACACTCTCTCTCTCTCTCTCTCTCTTATGTTTTCAAAGTCTGCATATTTGCATTTAGCACCAATACCGAATTCACAAAAGGTTTTTAAAGAACCCTAGAATGAGTTTAAAGCACTATAACATTTAAACGTGAGGGCTCTGACTATGCACACCAGGGTAGACAAGCGTTCCTCAGTCATGCGATTTTGTCTACAGATGTTGCCCAAAGCTAAAAGTATGCACAGAAATGAACGCGTCCACATTGGGCGAGCCTTGCTGCAGCGGCTCTGCGCTCACGGGTGCTGCCCTCGCTCCGCTCAGCCTGTCCCTCCTCATCATATACGCATTCGAGATCTCATTCTCTCGTGAGAAGAAATCACCGTTAACTATGAGAATCGAAAGCTAGTTAAAAAGAAAGAACACAAACAAAGTAAATACTAGCGTTGACTGAAAATTATTTGATTGTTATTATTTAAAAAAAACAACCAACCCAACACCTGAATAAATCAATAGCCCACACACGCCAGAAAAATTGCAGCGAGCAGCTGTTAAACGGACAGATTCCTTACCTTAACATACCATAAACAGACTTAATTCATCAGTCATAAAAACGTAAAATGAAACTACCTTTTGAAATCCGTGGATGCGAGGGGTTACTAACATGACAACTTAGGCAGCTGTGGAGAGGACATCGAAACCCCCTGTTCTCAAACACAGTAAGATGAAATTTTTTCACACAAGCTTCATGGTAGAATTTTCCGCAGTGGGATACGACACAGCGTTTCACATCTGCCTTTCGCTCTTTACACACAAAACAGGTATGCACACCTAGTGGCAAAAGCAATAAAAATAATTTCAACGAATTTTTCATCCAAACCTGTGTATTTAAAACGCTTCTGTTGCGAGTTCTGGTTATGCATGGGGGAGTTGCTTTTGTTCTTCTTTTTTTTTTTTTTAAACAAACACAAATCAAATTCTATTATGTGATGCAGCAATCCATTTACTTTAACTCTTTAGTGTTAAATATTAATCTGTTCAGATACAGATAAAATAAAGTTCCAATGCAAACCAATGGCTGTCAAAAGTGTACACAACACCACCCAAAGCCTCACTGATCTGCTTTTACGTTCTTATTTATAAGCCTCAGTATGCCAGGACGACAGTGTATTTTTTTTTTATTTATTTTTTTTTTTAAAGCAACGAAAGAGGATGATGGGTTGTCTGTGACCCTGTGAAATCTGAAGTAGGTCCACAAACCAAAGACAAGAATCCTCTAATCTTCTCTCTGGAGCGCCTGGAACAGCTTTACTTCGAAGCAGCCTTGTTCCGGCAAGGTTTACCACCTGTACTGAACTGAGCTTATGAGCAAGAACGCAAATCTTTTACGTAAAGTTTTAAGATTAAGAACCTCCAAGCAGTTATTATAGGATGAGAAGCAAATGAAATTAATAGCAATAAGGTAGTCTTTTAATAGGAAAAGCAAAAGATCGACAAAGGACTGAAGAAGGACTTAAAAAGTTTCACTTGCTGCTTTTTTTCTTCCTAGGATTTCTTAAGTCTTTGTGACAGACTTTAAATCTAATCTGTACTTGTACTCAGAGAGCAAATATTCTGCAATTATTAAGGCAATGGAATTCAGACTAAATCAGCCAAGTTGCAAGAGAGTTCTCACTGAAAACAGTGCGAGCTTTCTAAAACGTGGCACGCTTAAGGGTACTACATGACCTCCCACCCTGTCGGGCACCAAAGGATAAATATGGTTTCTCCAAAGATACGTATTCTATCCAGGAGGATTTCCTAGAACAATGTATGGGAAAACCACAACTTTTTTTTTTTTTTTTTATTAATAGAAAGGGACAAACTTGCCTGATGTACATTCACTACAAATGAATTTTCCTGTTGGTCTTCCAGAGAGCCCAAGGCAGCTTACATGAAAAGCTCGATAGCAAAGTCCTTCACACAGTAGGAGATCACCTGTTTTTTCACACAGCTTTTACAACACAAAGGCATTGAATGTTAAAGAAAAGTTCATATGTGGAAAAAACTGTTTTCTTTATTCCTTTTCATATATTGCTCCTCAAAATCTCTTTCCCCATTGTTGAAATAAAATTTAACAAGTGAAAGATAGTTTTACAAGCATCATCGCATGCCCTGGCTTCTAGTCGAAACAGATAATCGAGCCATTAAACCGCTAGAAATATCACTCATAGAACCATAATTCATGAGTAAATACAATCTGACAGAAAAAAGGGAAAAGAAAAAAAAAGCTTTAAGAAATTTTCCCTGAGCACACTGATGCATCCGAGTAGGGTTAAAAAGCATCCTTATTTTCCTTTTCCTTGGCAAAAGGAAATTAATCTAGGTGGCACAATGATACTTCTATGTCCGGGCGGTTAGCAATGGCACATGCATAACTAAAAATGAACCGAACAATAGTGCTGGCAGAATCTAAGAGATTAGCCAACATTTAAAGATAGCTATAACCTCATCATCACTATGTACAAGACATGGAAATATGTAAGCGCTTGCCCAGTCTCGTGGAAACAAATTTGATCTGTCCATTTGCACTGTGTAATCATTTCGTAATCTAAGAACTCTTCCAGAATAGTTTGAGAGAGCTTTTTGCTTCCAATTAGCATGCCGCACGCACGCTGCTACCGATGCATCACCGCAATCTCTGCCGCACGCAGAAGCACAAAACCCACTGGGTTTTACTTCCTCCTCTTTATTAGCAGATAAGCGAGCAGCTCCTCTCAGTCATTTAACCAGTTACCTGGCAACGCTCATGCACTTATTCTGAGGTACAAATTATGCTCCTCTTAGAGATCTGGAAACTCAAGCAGAAAGGCTAAGTCACTTATTGAAGGTCAAGAAAAAAAAATTAATTAGGAATGAAGAATGCCATTTATTAGCACGGCACCCTCATCGCTAACAGACATCTCGGACACACACGATAGCCTGCTTCTGGCCTAGTATCGTCATTTTCGTATTTAAAAACACCTTTTCTAGGAACCCTCAGAAGACGTGGCTCGCTGTCCCAGCTAACAGCTCTCACCTGACACACATATTCTTTTTTTGTTCCTGCTCCTCGCTCAGATTTTTTGGATGATATAGACACTTCAGTCTGAGTTTCATCAGCACTTTCATAGGGAGACTCTGACCGCTCATCTCCTTGGCCATCGGAGATCTGAAGATTAAACATACATGTTAGAGAAAGCAGTCGTGTACGGTCAATTTTGTACAGAATATCAACTGAAGGAAACAAACAGACCGCAATTCAGACCAGCAGAGTCAGGCACGCTCTTTCGGGTTGGTTCCCCCCCACCTTTAAAACCAGCTTGATTAAAACCAGAGTATGCATTTGTGGAAGTCTCATCAAAAGGACTACGTAGCAATCATCCTCACCAGCTCAACAGCAGCCAAAACAAAACACCAAAACTTTGTAACACGGCATTTTATTCATACTCAGTTCTGCAATACAGTTAGCTGGAAGCGCCTAGCCGGTAACACAGGGATATCTTCAAATCCCTGGATACGTATTAAAGATGGAGGATTTTAAAAAATATACGTAACTTACTTTAAAAAAAACAACCCTAGGAACATATGTAAAAGAAAATATAGTGCAGTTCTCAGTTCAATAGAATTTAGGGAGGGAACAGACAACCGAGCCATTTGTGTTATCTCGCGTTACACCAGAAGATGCAGAATTTCACATTGTTGCCCCCTGACAGTACTCAGCGAGTTGTGTTCCACTAAGTACATTCTCCAGGACAGCATCACACTTGGGAACGGCAAAAGAAACCTCTCACTTCTCCTCCAGCTTCTTCTAATGGTTATTCAGACATACCATCACATATACTGCCTCATGTCCCTCCTGAGTTGTCTAACCGCAACTCACGGGTGATGATGCCTTCTCCAGGTATTTCAGCTACGTTAAAAGTCCTTTGGAACCAGACATTTCCCTCCTGCGGAAGCATGCTGCAATTAAGCCCGTTTCAATCCTTTTTTGGTAAGCCAGAATGCCCTCTAATTTTCCCCCTAAGGAACTTCTTCCGGCATCAAGAGAATTTTGGTGGCTTTTCTCTAAACCTTATCTGTACTTTAAAAAGGCTGTTGAAAAATCAGGCGGGAGAACTGGAGGCAACGGCCCGTTGCAAGTCTCACGAGCACAGTACCCAAAGCAAACCAACACGCTACCCCTCTTCGCCGCTTCTGCTGCGCCGAGTAAGGATCTCCCTAAGTCTTTTTTTTCAATACAGCACTGGAAGGCACTGCAAATTGCCGCGGTACTCAAGAGATCATTTTGCCAATAGCCGTTTGTCAGGCTACAGACACCCCGCTCTATATGAAGAATTGGCTTTCTGTTTTCAGACATACGATCTCATATTTATCTATAGCAAAACACGTTTTACTAAAAATGACCCAGCTTACCAAGTAATGGAGACAGCTACGTGCAACCTCCCTATCAGCCAATCTCCACAGAATGTGGAAATATATTAGAAGTGATTTATTTTGAAATCAGAGAGAGAAATGTAAAGCTGAACCAGGCCTAGCATTAGTCTTCATAAAATCCCTTTTGAAACACTGGTTTTAAGCGATCGCTTCTCACCGTTGCTGCCAGCTAACCTGCATTCCTCCATTGAGTATTTGCTTTCCTTGACCATGTCTAAAAATATGTTGTAAATTGGATCACATTGACAGTGGCTGGTTGGTTGTTTGGTTCCCCCCCCCCCCAGATTACTTGCAAGGGTGTAAATGCATTTTCTCTGTGCAAATGCATACTACCAAAGCGATTCATACCTACGCTTCAGCTATGAATATTTCTATAACTGGAGTGATTTGGAGATTTTGCCCAACTGTTTCAGAAGTGGTTAAAAGAAACTGCATGTAAAATCATTGCTCCGTTCAGGCAGGAAATCTCTGTCCCCTGGAAGGAGCGGCGACGTAGTAAACTGCAAACACAACCTGAGCGCACGGCCAGGGGCAGCCAGTTCTTACTGGGATGGGGCAGATAAAGAAAGGCAGCGTGGGAGTTCGGCAAAAACACAAAAAACATTTTCCTTCCTGGTTTAAGTAAACTTACACACACGCTTATTTCTGTTTAAACTCTTCCCACAGAAACATTAATTAGTAGAAGCAGCGCACTGCTCTAACATTTTTAGTACCTCATTACGTTCCTGTTTCAACTAGCCAAAATTAGTCACGTTTAGAAAAGAAAAAAAAAGAAAAAATAAACTGGAAGGTCTTAGATCTGCATTTCTTTTCTACTAAAAAAAAAAAAAGGTACGCTTTAGGTTCTAAGCAAAACACTACGTTAACTTGACACTACGGTTGTCCCCCATCTTTTCCCCACATCACAAAGTACACCTAAAACCCTGAGAAAAAACATCTGTGGAGCACAACTTAAGAGTTAAGATAGTCTTCTTTCCAGCAGCAAAAGCTATAGAGTCTTGCTCTTGAGGAAAGCACTCCTTTTCCCCCAGCTCACTACTTTCGAAGGCAGAGCAGAGAAGCAGAACACAGCCAGTGACAAATACATTGCCACAAGAGAATAAGGTTTCTTTCCCTGGCTTTTCTCTGGTTTATACACTTGTAAAATGTTCAAACGAAGGATGCAGACCTCTATATGGAGAGCTAACCCTGTTGGCAGAGGACAGTTTTTCAGAAACCCCCTAGATATAGGTCGCAAAATCCCAGCCATTTGTGAACCGTAGGTCGAGAGCCGTTTTCCTACAGAACTGAGATTTTACTGCCTCAGAATTAACGCACCGACCATTCATTGAAATCAAACACTGACTGAGCCAAAAAGGAGCAGCGCTGGCAAGAATCAAGCTCTACGTCACAAATGCAGCCACAAACTCCAAATTCCGTCAGCCCATTCAAGATAAAACTTGGCAATTTACACCCGCCTATAGATTAATGACGGATTTCAAGCATGAACACCAACACACAGAGCATGAACGAAATACCTTTAGTTCTTCAACCGCATGGCTACCAGACTGCGAGTATCTTTCGAGATCTCCCCTTTACGGCTGTCAGGAGCCTCACACACTTCACAAATCAAACGCTCCATTAACCACCAGTTTTGCACTAGCCAGACCAGCCCGCATACCTGCTGGTGGCTGCTGCAACTCTCATAAGCAGCTCAGCAATGCCCTTCTGCCGCCCGAGGCAGGCTGCTGCTGCGGGACGCATCTCTTGACCCCTGCTACCACCACCAGAGGTTCAGCCATCACACGCAGCAGCCGCGTTACGCCTAACTCACGCACCGCGCGCATCCACTCCACCATCAGCTGAGAGTTTCCATCTCGGCTGATTTTAGAGGGCTAATAAAGGGGGAGGCTAACAGATTCCCTGTTCTAAGAGAGGGAAGCATTTCTTCAGGATCATTCAGAGTTTGACCCATATCTCATCTTTCTTTATATCTCGCCGAAGGCGAGACACTCGCTACCAGCCATCTCCTTTTGCAAATAACCCCCGTTCTACACAACCATCTTTTGGGATAGCTCCCTCTATGAAGAGAGGCAGAATTCAACACCTCAGCTCCTGAAGTCATCCCAGAAGAGCCGATGGAAATATCAGGGAAGTAAAACGAGCGCCTGTCCCTTCAGGCCAGCGCAGAAGAAGCTGAGGCAACCTTCATCTAACGTTTCTCAGAGAGGACTTACACCCTAATGACAGGTAGAGCACGAGATGGTTGGGAAGACTCTATTTGCACCCCCAGCAAGCTGCAGCGGCACGAACAGGTTCTGATTCACCAAGGGGACAGTTGAGTTTCACAATAAAAATACCTTTAGATTGAAACAGTCACTAACTAAATACGATTAACAAGACGATTGCTGGAAATCAGTTCACGCTGACATGGAACAGCCACCTCTAAAATTAAATATAACGCTTTTGTGGTTTTTTAACACAACTTTCCATAATGGAAGGTCTGAAAGTTCACATACAGGTGCCCAAATCACAGCATTCAATAAAAATCAGCACAGGTTTCTTGTTTTGTTTTGGTTTTTTTTTTTTGGGGGGGGGGGTTTGGGTTTTTTTTTTGTCCTTAATTGTAAAGGCACAAAAGTAAATCTTTCCCTTGTGATCATGCCAGAGCTTGTCCTGTCCTTACTTTTGTAATATAATCTCCTTAGCAAAGTAAATTACATGTAATTAACTCTTCTGATATTCAGGCCAAGGTTCAAAGCAGTCAACATTTACATTAGCGGCAAAACCTGTCAATGAGCAATTTGTAGCAATTGCCGGTTTGCTATTTTATTCTGGTTTACATTTTGAGTAATTTCTTATTTCTTATAAAGGCAAAGTACTATTTTTAAGAGTGCAAATTTAGGGGGGGAAAAGGCAAGGCTGTTCAGATTTACAGCAAGCGACAAGTTTCTGCAATGAAATCGCACCCGAACTCTGTAATCGCCTCCCCTTTTCATTAGCAATTACTGATGCTGCAACACAGAAGATACCCTTTTTCTGCTGAAGTGATCATCATCGCAAGCACCACCAAACTTTACATTTTGCGCATCGGTCAGCCTTTCCTTCCCATTTCCTTCAATTACTGACTGTCAACGTTATTTTGCGCGTACTTGCCTGTAGAGGCTTTCACACTGCAGCACCTGAACACAGAGCAACCGGGCGGCATTTCAGAAACCAAATCCCGCTCTGTCTGCTGGAAACTGCGCATCTGCGTACACAAGCGAAGGAAAGGGGAAAAAACTGGCCTAAAAGCCAAATCGTGAGCTTCGCTCTTCGTTTGGGCTGGGCCAGAACTTCCTTCAGGGATCAACGCGGGTCAGAATACAGCTGCTCACAGAAGCGACACATTTCCCATGCGGCTCCCAAGGCAATCCTTCCTTTCCCGCGTGAATCAGTTATTATTCACTACTCACACACGTAAGACTCGAAGGGAACATGTAAGGACACATTACTGCAATCTTCCAAGTTGTCTCTAGATTTGTCATTGGAAAAGTACTCGTTACTGAGTCGAACTGGGACAAAACCTCGCGTCTCTAAAAATTCTTTGGGTTTAGTATTATATTTTTACCCACGAAGAGATACAAATTGTGGCAATGTGTCATTAGTTTAAGAATTAGGTCTACTCATCTCAAAGTATTTTGAATGTATATTTTATACAACTTTTTGGGGGGGGCAATAGTTACTCAGACCCACAGGGTTACAGGAATCGGCATATCAAGACTTTGTATTCCCAAAGTAGTTTTAATTTAAATTCCCTGTTCACAATAACCAAAAGAAGTGTTTACTGGAATCTTTCAGACAAACATCAACCTATTTTTAGAAAGACTACACAAGAATGCTTATAAAAGCAATCTTCAGCATTAATTCTCAACTGAATGAAGATGCTTTGCATACTGCAATATTTGATGTATAAAGCCAGATTACAGCAGCAACCACCACTGAATACTGGGTAATTGTTTAATTGCTAAATATAAGGATGAGATTTACTTTTTTTTTTTTTTTTACTGCTTCCTGAACTACTACTACTCCCGTTTTGGGCAAAAGGGATATACAGTATACATACAGATGCAAGGACTGTTTGTGAAACAATGAAGTTTCCTTCTCACGATTATGTTGAGTAAATAAGAATTTGGTTTTGATGGAGGCTGCTGGGCAGGCTAAGAAAGAGGAGGGAATGTGTGCATTTAAAATAAGACTTAAGACACGAGTATTAAAAGGAATTGAGTCAGCTATGTGCATTTTGTGAGTTTCTATGTTTATATTCTTACTTTTGCCTTTTGATTGAAGCTCTCTAAAAAGCTTGAGGGGGAAGGGGGCAGGAAGATGATTTGACAGAAGCACTGTGTACAAAATCACTTCTCACATGTTTTTTCCTACTCCAAGACTTTCCTCAGCTGCAACGCTGAGTTCCAGTTAACTGCACAGTTCACTGCACCGTCAATTAAAGCATTCAAAGGTGAAAGGATAAGCACTAACATTGGGAAACATTTGTCACACCATTCAGTACATCTAAATGTCGAGTTCAAGTCTACAACAACTTTTTAAGCATTTTTTGTAACCAGGTACCTGATTCCAGTCTCAGCCACACACCTCAGCAGTAATGAGAGCCAATTCTTCATTCCCTCTGGCTTTTTTTTAAAAAAAAAAAGAAAAAAAAAAAAAAGTTGGATGCAAGCTGGTATGTACACTCAGCTTGCGTATTTCTAGAATCACGTGGGTGAACTTTGCAAACGGCATTGCTAGTTCCACAGCTGGATGGTTAAAATTTCACTTGTTAAAAAAAAAAAAAAAAAAGGGATAGGTTCTGACATATTCTCAGTTGGCATCCAATCATACTGATACATGATACAAGAAAGGATAGCCTGAAAGTTAAAAATTCAAACGATTCTGTGTTTCAAAGAAGCAGGTGAGGATGAAGTGAAATATTTACGTGGACATTTGCTCCATCCACTCACCCACTTGAGGGGAAAAAAAAAAAAAAATTCTATTTAAAATTTTCTACTTCCTTTCAGACAGCTCCAAAATCAAATAGTGAACACCAGTGCCAGCAAAACCCTTACACTGTAATTCCATGCAAAAAAAGAGGTTCAGAAATTCTAGGTCTGTAAGTACATGGCTGTACTCATCCTATCTGCAGCCTGAAAGTTACCATAGTAAGAACATAAAATGCAACTGTTCTGTTTGTCAAGACTGGTCCTCAATCAGCTGACGACCTGGCTATTAAACGTGCTTTTAGTTTTAGGTTTAAGATTAAGTCTTCATTTTTAAAAGATGATCTACAAAAGCATCTTTGCTGGCTCAATGTTATCCTGGGGGTGGGGAAGGAGTGGTAGTGGTGTCTTTTTTCTTCCCTGTAAGCACGTCCTGGCTAAAGGGCGCCCTGAAGAACTAGAGCATCAGTATTTCTGAGGGCAAAACTTCATGCCTCGTGGAGCAGAAGCAAGTTTCAAATACTGTGTGTTAGCAATTGCAGAGTGAACAAAATTCACACTTCTGTGCTTATCAGCTTCACTAGGACTTCTCCTCTCCTAGATCCAATTGAGACAAACTTTCCCTGCCCAGTGTCTGAAGGTTCGAAACGAATTTGGAAATTTTGAGTGAAAAAGTTGCTAACATTTATGCGTCTATGGTGCCCACACCAGACTGTGCTCCAACAGTTACTACTCCGCCAGTCACACCTTTTCATGCTTTTCTAGCTACGGAAGCGCAATTTTCATTATAAAAATATTCTTCCTCAGAAAACTGACTTTATTAACTCATTCAGTCTTATAAAAACACTTCTTACATTACTCATATATGCTTGCTTAACAGCACTTCTTAAGCATTAAGAACACAAGCTTTGGTCTTAGTCATATTCAAGACAACGGTGTTCTTCTGTCACGTTGTGCTTAAGCAGTTATAAAAACAACTAGAGGGCCATCTTTCCCAGAGCCAAAGAAGTTAACCCTCCCGCTTCCCCTTGTTTTACTCGAGCATCTCTTGTTTTATAATCCCGGCTGTCGAAAATCAAATGGAAACAAAATCCACTATGTATTCTTATTGTAAAGCTAGGGGTATATAAAATGAAAACAAAGCGTGGCAGAAAATTATTTCCTTCTGCTTTTCTGTTTGGTAGGCAACACACCTCCACAGCGGGATCAGCAGGATCCGTAAGAGACAGGGCCCACAAAGAGTGACCTACCACTCTTCCAGAGTTGTCTTAAGACACACACTGCCTTAAGAGGCATCCTCTCTCGGGCCGTCTGCTATCTTTGACAGATAGGCCGCACCTTTTTATAAGCATTTTAGAAGCATGTTTCCACGACTTCTGAATGCCGTTGGCTTTTTAAGTTCCACTTTGCTTAAAACTAAGTTTTACAAGCTACAAGCTCAGACTTCCTGACGTGAATTCCGAGTCGGTGATTGCTATACCACAGCCGTGCAGGAGGAAGTGGTCTGGGCTGGCTAAGAGCTTTCTCTAGAAAGCGTGGAGTATGCATGTTCTGATAAGGAAACTCTTTAGTCTTTTCACGAACAAACCCCAACTGCATTTTTTTTTTTTTCTTATTAACAAAATCTCAGCGGCTAGAGGGTTGGGTTGTGTTTTTTTTTTTTTTTTTTATCTAAGCACAACTTAATATATAAGTCAATAAGCAACATACAAACAACAGATCAGACTGTATTCAAAAGACAATCTATCGTGCACCCACACGGAGACAGAAAAACTGACAGAGCCAATTGAGTTACAGTTAACATTTCCTTTATTTCAGTATAAGAATTCCTGAACTGAATGAAGAATGATATTTTGGCCCATACTGCTAGACTAGATAAATTCTTTAAGTATGCGGTGCCACAAGTGTACACAGTACTATAATAGCAAAAAAGACGGCCTGGGACAAGTTTCATTTTTATTATTAGCAGGAGTTAAGACGTTTCAGATAAGGATATTATGCATTTCTGAATTTGCCTGGAAAGTTAATTAAAACTCTGAGAACATTTTAAAACATAAAATTGCCTACAGATACTCATGATACTTTGGTAGGGGATGTGGAATAAAAACCTACATCATGTAAACATTCAGTAAACAGATTCTCTGCACTCTGAAGCCTAAGAAATACACAAGATGAGAATAATTACATAAGAAACTTAATTTTCTACACAGAATGTGCTGCCAAAGAACAAGAGTCAAGCCTAGAATTTTTTTCCATGTGAAAGTAGAAGCATCGTAACAAAACTGTATGATCTGGTGGGCGAGGCAGGTCATTTCAATTGTTAAGAGGCTTTAGCAGAGGTTTAGCAAGAAACAAATCCAATTACTTGCAGCGTTCCATAAAAACGTACCCCTGACTGCTTACTGGTGCTTTGAAACGGGGGGGGGGGGGGGAAGATAAAAAAAATCTATAGGCATACAGAAACAAACACAGGAAACAACTGTCTGCTAAGTCAGAGGATATAAAGTGGCACTAAATATTATATTATCCGTAAGTATTATTTTGAAGAGAAAAATTATCTTTGAAAGGAGCTAGAGTGAAACACTAGAACCACACCGATTTTGTTTCACAACCTGCAAGGTTAGTTTCAACTATTTTTTCTTTAGGGCAGTAGTTTGTTTAAAGCGATGTAAATTCCTTCCTTCCTTCCTGTTCTTAGGATCTCAAAGGTATTTATTTTTACCTTCAGTAAGCACACCTAGAATATTTTAGTTGTATACTGTAGGACAACTAGTCTCCAGGGTCGATAGGGCTGATGTACTTTTTTAGTTGCAAGTTGTACATATCTCATGACTGCCTTCTCAATCAAATACCTTACCTTTTAAGAATTGTGTTTTCTCCATTGTGTACACATCCCAATACCCATCAAAACATGCAGATAAAACAAATCTGCCTCAAATCCGTAATGACAAAAAAAATATACTGTTTAATATGCAGAAAAAGAGCAAAACTTAAGGCTTGCATTACTATAACTTGCATTATTAGGCCTTGGAAACACAAGAAGTTGTAGCTATAAGCAGCAACCGAGCTTGTTTTGACACTGGATGTTACAGAAAGAAGAAAGAACTCCGTCTAGGGAAGATATAAGGAACTTACAATAAGAGCAACACCGTCAAAATCTTTCATGGGCTTCTTTAAACTGCCATCTGCTGGTCAGCTCATACTTCATGAGGATATGATGAATGACAGGCTAGCTAAGAATTTAGAGTATTACATGTTCTTTATTTTGTCCTCTCTCAGAAAAAAAATACAATTTCTTTGAAAAATTTCAGAAGTAGTATCTAGACTCTGCAGGATACTATGACACTTATCTGCTGTCAACAAATCCATCCAATTTAATGAAGCCAGCCAATAACCACAAATTGTTTGAAAAGCTAAAGCAAGTACGTTTCATGCAAACACACAAAGTGTGCCAATAATCCAGCAGTAATGGTAATGTAAAGCCTTTTTATTTATTAAAAAAATACTGGTTACATTCTACTGGCACCTACTACATTATTGGGGGGTGGAGGGCCAAGGTAAAAAAAAAAGAAACGAGAATACACCACCTGTATCTCTTCTCACAAATATCATGAGCTTTTGGATGGTTACACCAAGTCTTACATAGGCAGTTATAAACTGCTCCGAGCTTTTGCAGACTCCGAAGTGTTGAGAGTTTCTTTCTTACATTTGGCCCTATCTCTTGCTCATTAAGAATTAGATTTAAAAACAAAATCATATTTCACATGAAGTACTTGAGCAAATGACGTCAAGTGCCTCGAAGTAAATCAAGTATTTTGTTTCAAGATTAAATGTAGGTTTATTTATTCATGTATAAACACCTTACTGCTACTATCCATCCACCTTAAAACAACTTCAAAGCCCAATTTTTTTGAAGGGAGCGAAAGCCTACCTTTTAAACTCTGATATGTCAGGTCTATGACATTGTTCTTAAGGCAGATGTCCACACCCCCACCCCTGTCTCTCTCCCCTGTAAATTACATACCCAAAGTAACTTATCAATTGAAAATTTGGCCTTGACTAATTTTATAGTATTTCAAGTAAACCCCACTAAAAAAATACCGCCAATAACAACAAAAAGCATCCAATATCTTTTTTAAAAATGCCAAATAATTTTTCAAACAAGAAAAAACTGAATACACCCTTCCTACATTCTTTCCTAGAATTGAGTTGCAATAGACTGATATTTTAAGAGGTGTGCAGCTAGCAACAGTCCTTGACATATAACAGTCATATCCAACTTCCATTCTGGAACCAGCTGTCACAAATAGTGTTGGAGGAAAAGAAGCGAGGGGAAAAAAAAGCCGGAATCCACTTAGTATTGCTTGGGGAGACGTATGTGCTTGTGGAGTATGCAGAGTTTTTTTCTACCTTTGTTAAGAGAGCATCTAAGCCAACACTTAAAAGTATTATAGTGAACACAGAAATATAAAAGTTAATCAGTAAATGTATTTAATGTTGAGAAGAATTACATCCTATTCAATTAGCTGTGCAAGGCTTTCATCATTGCATGATTGTGTTTGGTTTTTAAACTCTTTCCCTTAACATTCGGAAGGTTTCTCTCTGGATGAATGGTCTCAGGGCACACATATTTAGCCATTTAGATAAGTGCTAAATAATAATACAAAAGGGGAAAAAGTTTGTAAAGCCACCCACACAATCCAAAATTTATATCTTTCCTTGTTTTGTAGAACAGATTAATAGTACGTTCAGAAATACATGCCTGATGTTTTTCTTGCATTTAAAGGCAAAATATATCTAATATCATGGGAAATAAACTGGGTCCAATCCTCAGTTGGTACAAGTTCAGGTCAGTGTAGCTTTAAACCGTCCAAGGATCTAGCCCACTTGTCTGCTCCCCCCTGCACCCAGCTCCGCAAAATCTGTTATTTGTCAGGGTGTATTTTCTGTTGTGTTGATTGTGATTGTTTTAATAAAGTCTTTTCAACACTTGGAAGCAGTTAATTCACTTTCTAGTTTGTGTATCTGTGTTTTGTGATCAGTGTATGATATTATTTTTTCTCACATTTTGCTGTTTAGCAGTAGCTGAGTAAACTAAGAGCTAAGTTTTAAAATTTCCATCTCGGCCTATTTAACCATATCCTTTTTTACATGTGAACCGTTAAGTCACAACCCAAAATCCTACAAAAACGAGCCTTTTGTCGAGAAAGATTTCTGGAGATTTCATTTTATAAAGACCCCATCTAGAGATAGAAGAATCTTTCTCCTGAGATTACAATATTTAGAGATGCGTCTTTAGAGCCAAAAAGGCAGTATGTTCCTTAATCTGCTCTGGCTGAATAGATGGTCCCAAACACAAACAGCCATCACGCAGCAAGTCCCAGCAGTAAAGCCAAACCGGCAGAAACTGGTAAACCAATAGACGAGAGTCTCTCAACTGGGAGAACAAAATGAGAACAAGCATTACTTTACTGGACTGCTGCTAGGGACATTATTTCCCGTGGGACCGCCTTCGCTTGTTTTATTGGGGTACAGGAGGGAGAATTTGTTGGGTTTTGGTGTCACAATGTTTTTCCAGTTACAGCAAGATATACAGCCATCAACATGCAAACTTTTTTCCCCACCCAAAGGTAAAGCATTTACTGAGCATCGTCTAGATATTTTAACTGCATTCCTTACGGTGTCTAAGCACCTCATGCGTTTGTTAGGGGAGATGAAAGAGTCTCTCGGATAGCTGGAAGCCCTGCTCCCTTGTTAGCAGGCAAGTATTTTCTCTACAGCTTTTGTAATACAAACTGCTTGGAGCTGTTTGTCTACGGATGTTTTACTAAATCCTACCCACTACACTTCTGAATCCACCTGCAAAACAGCATGCATACTTCACCCTCATGCTGCCACTCTTTGGCTAATTGGTTTTAATAGCACAGATGTCTTGGGGAATGGTTTCATGGATTGTATGAATACACTTCTGGTACATACGTTTCATTTATTGTATGTCAATTGAGAAGAATTACAGTTCCAAATACGCCGAGCTAAGACTATGATTAGTAAGTATCAAAAAGATACATCCTTCACTGCCTGTTGAACTCTACTGGGGATGAAGCTATTTGCATCACAGAGAAATAGCACTGAAAGAGCCTGAAAACTAATTTGAGCTTAAAGGGGGCTCTGCTCAGAAAACTGTCCAGTTCTAGATCAAACAGAGGATTAGGAAACTTGCTTCAATATAAAAGCTATGGCAACATGACAATATTGAGTTACATAATGTAACTAATGTAGTACACTTACATAAAGTCTGTAGAAGAAAATACAGAACACACTGGCATTTTACTTTGCCTCTAATAGAAGGTTACAATTCTAAAACTTTGTTGGTAAATACATTAAAAACCACAATATCATCTCGACGTCCCCAAATCAGACGTTCGTATTACAATAAATGAATTTGCAATGCACACATTAACAGGTTTCACAGAGGCCAAAAGTGTAACTTGTCTAGAGCACCAACGTTAGAGAATTCGCCTTTGATTTTTTGTTTTTAAACAAGAATCACACCTGAAAATTTCTGTAATTAAATGGCTGTGTGCAAACACCACTTTTTTTTTACCTCATTCTCAGTTAAGGAAGCTGAAGGAGATGAACTCTTGCTAAAAGCAAGAGTTGAAGATTCTGCTGCTGAAGCCCGATTTCGCTTCTTCAGAGGTTTACATGCATCAGACAGATTTTTCGTTGCTGTAAAATAATTTTGGTTTACAAAGTGAAGTTTGGAACTTTAAAACCTTATCTCCCTGAAGCCATTTAAAATATTCCTTCAGATAAAGGAAGGAACGATTTAGGTAGGTCTTCTGGGCACCTACGTAGGGCTGAGAGAACACAGAGTAAGTTTCTGAAACCATGTGTTTTGGCTTGATTTTAAAAATAAAGAGGTTTCTGTTAATCAAATATGTACTACAAATGGCTAAGAAACGTTTTCCCCATTTATTTTTTTTTTGGCTCATCTCTATTATAATCAAAATATCTTGTGACTTATGACCTCTTTAAAGCAGAGGTAACAGTTATCTCCTCAGAGAAACATTAGAAGGCCTACGTGATCTCATCACACTCCGAGTGCCACTAACACTTCGTTAAGAGAAAGGTTATACACAGGAGAGCCAGGTACCAGACATGATCTATGGCACGTCACCACTTCTACATTGCGCAGAACTTACTGAAGATTACTTGTCTTTGGCATATCATTATAATACCTAAAGAGACATGCTCTTACAGGAGTTACCTTAAACTTGAGCATCATTAACAAGTCCGACTTTCGGCTTTTGGTCCAAGGTTATTTAGAATTCCCTCTCGCGTTCCACACTGCCTCCCATCAAGCATCATTTTAAAAGGACTAAAATCGCATAGTAACTGATTACATTGATGGTCACTGCACTTGTTTTATTGGGCTAATGCACAATGACGAATTGGAGCAGTAGGATTTCTATCACTGCTCGCCAAGATCACAGGGCAATAGCTTTAATTTGGTGCCATCAAATGGTGAACTTGTGAACTGCTGCTCTAAATCAGCAATACACAATTTCAGTCGAGTATAATGTTGCAAAATGGTGGTAGTGAAGGAAGAGGGCACGCCCCCCCCCATCTGTGGCATAGTGGCTGTAACTGGTTATTGCGTTAGCAAAATTTAGCCGGCTGCCTCAGACAACCTGTTTATTTTAAAATTATTTAATTGAAAAAGTTACATTAAAACTTATTCTGACCACATTACCTGACTGGTTCTTTTGTGAAGAGGAGGTTTCTGTGACCTTAGAAGAGTTTGTTTTTGCTGTTTTGTCATTGCTTGTCTCCCTCTGTCACAAAAAAAAATATGAAAAAATAAAAAAACTCCTAATTTATGAGTGGTTGGATAAAACTGGCAATTACTTCTGGATTTAAGTTATTAAAAAGAAAGTGTCTTTACAAATATCTGAATGGTAATGTAGTTAAGCTAGCCCCATTTAAGTGATTTTTAAAACTCATTTACAGCACAGGGTACAAACCCGGAAACAAATGAGAAAAAATAAAGAACACAGTATTCCAGCATCCCACTTATCCATCCCAAACTCAGCATATCAAAAAGGGGAGCTCAAAATGAACACAAAACATGTAAATTATCCTTACTATTCTTCGTCTAAGCTGGTCAAATAAAAACTTTCAATTATTAAAGGTAAACTGCAGAATTAGTATATAAATTTGAGAATAAACCCTGTGCAGAATTTTAAGTCTCAGAGAGGCTTGCTTTCAACTCCAGAACTTATAGCAGTGCCATTTTTTAAATTACTATGGTTAAGATTGTTTCAGCATTTCCAAAATAAAAGCACTATTTTCACAGGAGCATAAACAACACATAAATTTGCTCCGGGTTGAGGATTCATCATTAGAAGCTTAGGCCGAAAACTGGGGAAGTTTTTGTCAAAGCTTTGTCAAAATTAGACACCGTTCCTTACACACGCCACTATTTTTTCTTTTTGTAGGTTACAAATTCATTCAAGTAATAAGCCACTAAAATTGTAGCCAAGAATGCTTAACCCTGACAAATGCTCACCTGATCCATAAGAGTAATTCTACTAAACAGAAGGTTTTACACACTTTTTCATATTCTTCATCTGGCATTCAGTTCTACAGAAGATGTGCAGGTGAACGCCCCAAAGGCCAGAGAACTGGCTTCCTTTGTAAAAATAAATATGAATGGCTACTGCACGACAGATGTGCTACACTGTGCTTTTTCTGACTCCTAAGTAGATGAAGACACCCTACCGCTAACGCCACCGGAGGCTCACAAAGTCACTTTTGTAAGATTACTGTTACACTTCCGTGTAAAAATGAAAGAAAATGTACAGCATAGTTCACTCTTAAATTTAAAGCATCCTTTACAGAACCCCCATTTGGTTAATGTGCATTTTATATACATCGTGAGAGCACCAATGAATGAATTAGCTTTTCAAAACTTCCATATGGGTGCTTATTACTTTGTGCGGAAACATCCAGATTTGGTAAGTAAGAATTACCAACAAAAAGGAGAGGATAATGCACAACTCTCATGCAAGAAGTAAAACATCATGAAAAAAAGTCCTTAAAGCTTCTCCTATCCAAAACGATTGGAACAAAAGCCTGCAGGTAAACTGGGAACAGCAGAAGGAAGGTGTATGGTTAGTGTTTGCTTTTTTGAATAGTTACATAGACGCTTCCACTGTCATCCACTAAATGTATGCAGCAGCATATACAGCTAGAAGTACCCCGGGCTGGTGAAGGCAGGAAAAAGACTACAAGATAATTCATAAAAGAAACCGCAAAGCAACCAGTCTACAGTATCTGACCCTTCTGCGGACAGAAGCACAAACGCTGCTATATGCATTTAGTTTCCAAATTACCAAATATTTACACACACCAGATTCCTCCTAACTAGTTCTGATAAACAGATCGGACAGAGGACAACACTTTTTAAATGCACA
The DNA here is from genome assembly GCF_965231255.1 of Vanellus vanellus. Taxonomy (NCBI): domain Eukaryota; kingdom Metazoa; phylum Chordata; class Aves; order Charadriiformes; family Charadriidae; genus Vanellus; species Vanellus vanellus. Next base: position 52,575,462 of record NC_138909.1, on the reverse strand, counting down.
TTACTAAGTCAGCATTACTACTGGTACGTATCTGATGGGAATCATTCGTCTCGTTTATTTATTTATTTTCCTGTTAATATTCACATCTGCATCACAGCATCCAAGATACCAGAATCTCCTCTGCATGAACTATACTGCAACCACCTTCCGTTCTACTTGTGATAATGTAGACTAATTGCAGTGTACCAATGCCAGTGGGACAGTAAAGAAGTAACTTTAGGGACAGTCAAAACAAGGACTTCATAGCAGGAATTAATTACAATAAGTAAACTTAATTATTCCGTGGATCTAGCATATTACAGTGAATTCAAATCAATTAGGCAAGTTCAAAAAGGGTCCAAAAACCTTCTAAAATATAAGACAAATATTCAACGACTAACCCGTTAGAGCAAGTACAAAAACCAGTTTTGGCCCTTCTGTCTGCAAAGGTAACAACATTTATCTCAGAATTATCTGTCCCTTGCAATAAGCTCATTAAGCCTGGCTCATTAAGCGATGAGCTCATTAAGCCATTATTTTTTATACTGAACTCTAAACAAGTTGTCTGAATATCCACAAGATCAACAGAGGTACTAAAATAACCAGCCTACCAAACAAACTGACGTCTACGAATGTGACCTCAATATTTCATTTAAAAAATAAATCCATTAAATTTCCTTATATTAGGTTGTTTCATTTAATTGCTGTACCTCTAAAGTCCTGAGATGAGGTCTGCGATTCTCACACTACAGTATGATACTGTAATGACATACCTGAAAACACTTGTGAGCTAAGCCTTCCACACAAGTAAAATCCATGAAGTTCACTGGTCTACATGCATGACTGAATGAATCTGTGCTTAAGTCTCTACAAAATTTGGGCTGTATATACATAGTTTTAGTGACCTATGTAAGGAAAAATCTCATTCTACCAGGCAAGCTAAACTGAAAAGAAGCCTGTGATTTGTGTAATAAATATACTGTAATATTTACTGCAGTTTCCTAACTTAAGAAATGGGTCAGCATGCCACTCTAAAATGTTCTATAGGCTTCCAGTTCTCGAAAAGTAGTTTTTCCGGTGCGCTTTACTGGCTTTCTTCTCTCCCCCCACTTTTGTCTAAATTAAGCATTGACTAAAAATATATTTTTTTTTTTTACATTCTTGTATACATCTCTGAACTCCAATTCAGGAGGAAAGAAAAAGAACTACAAAGCATGACAACATGGAAAGGTCACGCCTCTGCACATTCCTTTAGGAAACCGATTTTTCTCAGCATACATTTTCACCACAGTTTAAGTAGCAAGTGCAACTTGTCGTACCTCCATCCTCAAAACCAAAGAAAGAAAAAAAACCCAAAGCAACAAGCTCACGTGTATCTCTGAATATTTACAACAGTTTGATTTGATATACAGACATTATTTTTTTAATCCTGAAAACGGAAATGCTGACAAACTTAACTACAGCAATGTGATTGGTGCTGCTATAAATCAACCCAAACAAACCAACAACATAATTACCTTCCGATTATTCTGCTTATCCATCCTGAGTCTTTTCCTAGGTGCCTCCTGAACTTCAAAATCTTCTGTAGGCTCCTTTGTCCTCTTTTTTTGGTTTCTTTTATTTCCATGTAAGTTACCTTGGGATGGGGGATGGGGGAAACTTACATGAAAAATAATCTAAAACCCACTTTCAAATTATTTTGAACTGATCTAGTTATTTGTTACTTTTCTTTCAGTCATTATTTTTAAAACATGGTTAAACATTAACACAGTTCGGTGCCTTCTTAACACTTAAGGTCTGGTTTCTGGTGCTGAAGACTAACTCTAGAACATGTCCAAATCAACGGCTTCATACTCGAGTTGTTTTCGAAAGAGGAGTCTACTTGTTTAAGTGCTAGTTTAAGATTTGAATATCACTGTTTCATATCGTCAGACTGCACGATTGATCTATACAGCTTTTAACTCTCCTGCCACTTTGTAACAGTGTCTTATCACTGAAATGAATTTTTAAGTCCCCTCCTTAAGTCTCCTTTAAGTTCTCCAAATGATACAGATGAAGATACTGGTGACATCTATTAAGGGGCCTCTGGAAAAGACAAGATATCACCGACTGTACAGATTAATTTTCTCTTTCTGGTATGGCAGTTCCAGACTCTCTAACAAGCTTACTTGTGTTTTACAGGAGACCGTAAGATCCCCTTCCTTTGTGAACCAAAATCCTAAGAACAGAATCACGTTGGCCATTTTAAACCAACGGAGTTATTCACATATTTAGATGATCGTTCACTGTAAAGTTCAAGCAGCTGCTAAATTACAAAAGGTCAGTGACTAACCTACACACCCCTTCCACAGGTTCAGCTATTGTTTGCACTCACTCTACCTCGAGAAGATAGACGAAGGTTTAGGAAGTGGTCTGCTTCATCGGGATGAAAGGACAACATTATTACACTCTCCAGTACTCTCTAGTTTATGAAGCTACCGAGTATTATTAGTATGAAGACTGCAAGCTCCAGGGGCACAAATACGTTAACTGAAAATTGCCCTACAGCTACAAGCGTTCTATTCCAGTGGGAACAAATAGCTGCAAATATTAAAAATATAGCAACTTGAAAATATGGGTAATTTTCAAATTAATGTTCTCATCTAAACAATCTAGGACATATTCTATTATCATACTCTGAATCCACAAAGCAGACTGAAATGGCTCCAGGAGAACCTGCTACTTACAAAAAGCCAGCAAAAGAAATCCCACAATATTCTTCCAAGTTAAGATAAGAGGATTTGGGTAGGGGAGCGATTGAACTGACATGTTTTCATCTGTAGATAACTATAAATGTACACAATATATGTACTAGAAACACCTGGTACAGGTACAATTTCAATTACATTTCTTGCAATATGACACTGAGGAAGGTGAACAAAATTCAGCACTACAGTGTTTAGATATTTAATTTGGGAACCATTAAAACTCTAACGTCAAGGAAGACAACATCTGAGATAAAATAAAGAGATTATGATACGTGGGTGATTACATAAAAAAATACACTCAATAGCTACTTATAATGATGAACTATTTGCACACAACACAAATTTCAATTACTTCTGGATCTTGATCTCCTTTTAGGTGAGTCTTGAAACACTTTACGTTTGGCCTCTCCAATATTCTTCAATGATGAACCTTGAGAGATACAGAATGTGTTTTTTTTTAAAACTGATATCCAAATATTTGACACTTAAATTTTAAAGTTAAAAACTTTTCAATTTTCCACAAAATGATGTTATTTCACACACACACAGTTAACAAAACTGACTGCCATTTTTATACAAGTTTTTCCAAGTCTCACAAACTTTCAAACACTCCCTCTCATTCTTGTCATTGCCCAAAGCAGCACCTGTTGGCTTCTAATACTTTCATAAGTCTTATTACAGTGCTGTAAAACTATTTAAATTTGAAAAGTGATAGCTAGTTAAATTTGATAAACTTCGTGCAAATGCATAACTATCTTCCTCCTTCTTTCTCAAATAAGCGACTCCAAAACCCCTCAATATTTTGCAAAATAATTGTGACCGTTTATCAAAACCAAAAGCTAGACAACAGCAACAAAAAATAAAAGGAGAAAAAAAAAAAGTATTTGCAATCTTGTACAATGTCCTAAAAACTTTTGAGTAGCACAATAAAATGCCAAACGGATGAAAGTTTCAGAATAAAGTTTGGAATACTTCTTCCTGAGTTGATGATGACACGAGGTAATAAACTTTAGGTATATATGAAGAACAGGTGTAGCACTGATTCAACTTTTAAAACCACTTCCTAACTATTCCATAAAAAAAACAACTCAAATTTTACTAATAGTAACACTTCGTCTTCCCTTCCCACCATCCACTCGTAACAGGCAGTGGATGCAATGGCAGCTGCTTATGGGCAGAAGAAGAATGAGAAATCAGCAATCTCTAAACAGTAGAAGGTTTACATATAACAACTTTTCAGAACAATGAGCAAGAAATGTAGACTTCATGGGTTGCGTTTATTGTAACCATTGGCATTCCTTTGCTATTGGCACAAACACCAAGAATTAAAACCGGAAAACAGTGAAAGCTGTTTTCCCTACAGGTCTCAAATATGTGCTTAGTTAACACCACTATGTATATCAAATTTAGTTAGAGTACACTAGCACAGTTTTACGTTTACCAGAGTCTTCTTCAGATTTGGGAGAGGTCACTATGGCAAACTTTGTGTTATAGCGAGCTTTCTGTTTTTCACTAAGCATGTTCCACTGCGATTCGAGCAATTCTTCAATCTCCTCACTTGACGCATCTGGATGTTCAGCAACCACCTACACATACAGAAACAGGGTTGTATTAAAAAACAGGTGACCATTGAAAAGAATGGCGTACGTACTTCTATTGCTTTGGAAAACTAGATACAAACAAGTTACCTAATGTTTTCGCTGTAGACAGAACTAGATTAAAGCCTTCTGTATCCAGTTTTTCTTTGAATAACCACTTCTCTCTCTGTCTCTCTCAAAAAACAAATCTATTAGCATATTCAGAAGTATTAAGAATAATTTTGGAAGTATCGATTTGCCTTTTAACATTCAAAAAATGGAGTAAGTGTAAAACTTGTCTTGTGGTCAGTCAAAAAAATTTGTATTTTTTCTTGATGAAGTTTAAATCTATACCGCAAAAGACAGACAAGCAATATTGGAATATATGTTTGCCTACAAAGAGATCCATCAATTCATAGGAGAAGTCATTAAACATAGAACTCATTACACCTATCTTAGCAGAGAGATTTACACAAGCTAGCATTTGATGCAACATTTTCCTGTCTTCATTCATCATTTTATACTATGGGTTTGAATATTAGGAACTCAAAAAGCTGTGCATCTTTTCTTAATAATATAAGCATGACACATAACAGCTATCAATGTGGAATTTAAGAGTTTCTAGAAGTTTGTTCAACACAAACAGAAAATCCAGTATTAAAAACAAAGAAAAAATCCCGCTGAACTCCTTCAGTATTCCCATACTTCTACTTAAGGAAAACCAGATCTGATTAATCATAGAAGTCAGAAAGCTCTAAGACTTTACGAACTGCAGAAATTAAACAGTAGCTTTAAAAACAACTCCTCTCATCTCACCACTCAGCATTGTCCAAAATCCTGTAACTGGAGTGATGCAACCAATACCCAAATATCATAGAGCAAAATAAATACTAGGGCAACAAAGCCAGGCGTTCAAACAGTAACACCATTCAACAGAATAGAAATACAAATTTTCTGTGATAAGTGTAAATGATTAAACCTAATTTCTTAGAACTTAGTGTATTCAAATTGCATTTCCTGTTGTCAAACAAGATATAAGTGTGACTGAAATTCTCCAGGTGTTAGAACAGTTGTAGTACCTTCCTTCCATTGGGACTATTCAATGTCTAGGGAAATTAATGCTGTGGTTTTTCTCCTAGTAGAGTAGTATGAGTTCTCTTGCTTCTATCTGGCATAACCCCACCAGGTAAAGCTTGGAGAACACAGCTACCTTCGGAAGCCTCTACTCAAAGTTTGATTAAAATCCAACAATGTCAGAAAAGTTATTGAGAGGGGGGAATGTAGACAGACCCACAAGATACTCCTCCCACAAATCTCACTTCTTTAGAAAAAGAAATTAGCTGCTAAGTGCATAGTTCATTGCGCTCAACTAGGGCACAGAGTTATTTACTTCTCTAAGAAAAAATGAGCTTTGCTCGCCCAAATGAGATACACTTTAATATGACCTCCAGTCCCACTGAAATACTAATAAAAACAACTTTCAACTGACTAGGAGCGCTGTGAAATGACAAACAAAAGACACTCATGGTTCTTAATGGTTAAGGGATCCTTGCAAAAAGCAGCCTCCAAGGAGAAAGCCTGGCAGTCTTCTCCAAAGTCTTCATACCGTGATACTCAATCCTGGCATACGTACTGGAAATGATGTATCGAGTACGTTGATGTACACGAAAATCACGCACTTCTCCCAGCTACATCTAAGTCTAACTATGCTACAGAACTCATGGAAGATCTTTTCTTGGATCTGGAAATTAATATCACTATAGGTGTGGAAAACACGGTACTTTGACCAGGACCATCCCAGCCCATCCAAGCAAGTACATTACCTTTGCTCTTACTTTGTCTTGATGTTCAACAACTCCTTACACATCCAAGAATCTTCAATTCTAAACCCTACTAGTGAAATTATTTCTTAATTTACTTCAAAACGGACTCAAGGAGGGCCTGTGTGCCTCTCACTGAACGATACCTTCATCTCAAGTCAGACACTCCCTTCTAATAATTACTATGGTTATAGTTCACTGAGGAAGCGCATAGGAATGCCAATAGTACAAAATACATCTTTACTCCTTTGGTAACAGCAGAAAATACTTAATGCGTCACTACAACCTTTAAAGTGCTCTAAGCTTTCAACACCTCCCTTGGGGAAGCATGCCTCTTAAATCATTAAAAACGTTTTCCAGCAGTTCATCCAGTCTTCCTGCAGCCATCATTCATTTCTAAAAATTTCAACTATTCTTCACCCTCCTACCCCCAGAAAAAGCAACACAAAAAGTGGTGATTAATAAACCCAAACCGATACCTGAATCCTAGTACCGTACAAAGCCAGGCTCCAAGCAAGACACAGCAGAAACGGCTCTACTTTTAAAAGAGCCCATGATTAGCAGAGGGGCCATGATAATTAGAGGCCCCATAAGAGAAGTCTATAGTCATTTCTTTCCATTCACTTCCATCCCTTCCCAAGTCTGGGGGCCAGACAGCCTCTTCTGGATCCACAGTCTTCCTTTCTTCTAGGTTTCTACACGCAAATACTAAAGCAGCCATACACTAAACTCTCAGACGCCAGGAATACAAGTAGCTCAAAACCACGTTTGTTTTTTAGACAATGCTATCACTCCTCCTAAAGCATCAGACATCTACAACAGCAACAAAACAAACTCTTAGATGGAAAGCAAACCATGCAAGTTGAACCAGATAAGCCCAACAGACGTGGAAACTCCGAATACTAGTCTGGATACAATCTCCGCCTTCCACCAAAGGCACAGACCTGCCAGTTTAGAAGCAACATGATAGGCTGGAAGTGCTAACTAAACTCAGGTAACTTAGGTTCTGCGCAAGAAACATGAAGATCTAAAATGTTATTTCTCCACTTTGCCAGTTAACTCTGAATCAAGAGAAAGGAAAGACAGGTTCTACTGCCCTGATCGGTTAGAGGGACTGTTATCTGCAGTTACCTGTTATCTGCAGTTTTTGTAACCTACTTCTGTTCCATGCAGAGAAGTGCTTCTGTACCTATTAGAATGGATCACACAATCAGGTGGATTTGGGTTTTCATGACTGATGTTATTAAAAGGTATTCTAGGCAGATATGGCAGGATATCCTCTCTCTAAATATATATAATATTTGAAACTAGCTTCCTTCTACTTAAAGCTACGTGCAACATTAGCCACTATCATCAGAGGGATTTTCAAATTTATGCAAGTTTTTCGGTTTCCCAAAATGGCACCGAAGACAAAGCAATTCCTCAATGTCAAATATTGTAATAGCCTTCATATTTTCCATCTATTAATTTGAGAATTGCAGTGTAACCATAGTAGGGAATGAAGCTTGATAACTGGCACAGAAAATAGAAATATAACATCAGAGACTCAGCATGTCTCTTCTGTGGTAAGATATGTTTGGCTCAGAGTCCATGAAACCAGTCATAATAATCTCATTTCTTCCACAGAAGCAATTTCACATCCCTCAATATTGCACAAGACTTCTTGTTACCTATGTTAAAGGTCAAGGAAATTCCCCCTTGCCACTATACAAGACACAAGGCTACTTATAGAAGAACTGGAAATAGAACTCAGGTCTCTCATATATGAGACATGATATACCCATACAGATTTTCATAATGACCATGTGAAAATCTATATTTAGTCGTCTGGCTACAAACCCCTTCCATTTCAAGAGCCAGCAAACTGAACTGCCACTGCTTTTCTCAATTTAACCACAGCCAGTAAAAGCTATATGTAACACTGTGTTTTCATTCTCAGTATTAGCTTAAGTTGCAAGGATCTAAAAAGATCCTAAGTTGAACCACAACTAATTGGCTTCCATACAACAGAATCTGCCTTTCAATTTTTCTTTATAAAAAGAAAAAAATTTTCTTTATAAAAAGTTCATATCTATTAATGCTTTCTATCACAAATATCCTATAATGAAGTCAACTACTCAGTAGCTAAAGAGTTTGGCAAAGTCATCATTGACTTACTGGTCCTTTAGTAGGTATTATGGAACAGTATAACTACAAGAAAATATGAGAAGGCATGCTTCTTTCACTGCATGGAATTGTACTGCAAATGGAGCAGAGGGTTGTAAGGAAGAAAAATGACGGTCATGATTTTAAAATAATGAGCTAGAACAGCAGTACTGCTTTTATACTTTCAAGAGTCTTCCTCAGAAATGTTGATACTAAGGTATTTATTTATTCTACCTTGTCGAATACAAGGAATACGATATTCTACCTTGAGTGTAATCCTCTCAAGAGGACCCAGTTTCTGTCCCAGCAGATTGCACACTGACAGTGATTTTCACAAGCTTTGGTAACTACCTTCTTTTGAAGCTCAGCAAAACATTCTAGGTAGGGAAATTGAGTTTTTGAGGAGTTCAAAGGCAAGGAAACATACCAAAGGAATTGAGCCACATCTTCAGAAAGAATGCACACACTAACTACAAGGAGATTGCCACAAACAGCATAACCTTTGTTATATTTGCCTGAGCATATGTATGCACATCTACTACATTTTACACACATTAAAAAATAAATATGGCTAATGCAAAGGACTACTAGATTATGTAGGAAGATACTAACACAACTCAGGCTAGAAGTACAATGGCATTATGACTATCTTGTTTATATTGCTCATCTACATTCCCTTCTTTCTATGTTCCTGTCTACACTAAGATTTGATGCAGGCATACCTTGTCAAGCGCAGAGTATTATGGATTCTACAGTAATAACTATTTTTTGTCAACTAAAGTAAAGTTTCTTTAAGTACAGAAATGAGAAGAGGCAAACAACAACAGTAACAGCTGGAAGAGACTAACCTCATCTCTGTGCTTCTGACAAAAGACCAAAAACTGAGATACTGCATCGCCCTTTCTGCTTCGTGGAGTAGATGCTGGAGTTTTCTTTCTACTGAGAGGGGAGCCTATCCCTCTTTTGGATTCTGCCTGTTCGGATGACTTTTGAGGAGTAGTATTCTTAGTCCCCGACTGACTGCCTTCTTGCGTATCATCAGTGGCAGACAATTTTGATGTCCTTCTCCTCCTCTTGGTAGGAATGCCAGACTCCTTCATCGATTTCAGATTTTGAGTGGTTTCTTCATTTGAGTAAGATGACTCGTCTATCTCCTCTAATGGTTCCACAGCAATGCCAACTTCCTTTGCCACTCGAGGATTAAGATGAGGTCTGTCCCTAACATAGATGAAGGTGTACTTGGCCTTCCGTTCTTCCACTGTCATGCCTACTGCATCACTTGCTTGCTTAACACCCATCTCCCACTGTGGCCGCAGCTTCCCTGAAACAGGCTTTAACATCTGCAAAATAAGACAACAGAGTGGGAAATTTGCCCTCTTTTTATTTCAAAATGCCAGCATTAACACAAAACAATTTCAAGACTGTACTGTATACTGTAATGTCTAATTCTAATTCAAACATTCAAATGGAATTGTACTTGATAGTACTGATACCATGCATGAAATCAATGACAAAGCAGAAGAATACTGGTTTTTAATAAATAACAAACAGTGGTAAATCATGCCATTCTTTGCACCTGTAAGCGAAATATGACTACAAGCCTCTGTAAAACAAGCTGTCTTTAAAGCTTTCTAGAGTATCTATTTACATCTGTACATACCTGTAACAGTAAAATAAAGAGCTGCAAATCTTGTCTGACTTGGTAGCCTCTTACCTTTATTTTCTCTGCTTTAGTGAGAGCTTGTTTTGCACTTTCCTGGCATAATTGTTCAAACTGGTCTTTTTCTTTGAAGGGCACAAGGCTCTTCTCAAATATCCAGGCTCGCTCTGGGGCATCTCCAAAAAACTGAACATGATACTGACGAAAACTCTTTTTCTGTCCTGAAAATTAAAAATGAATGTATTTAAGGTACAACTTAGGTTGTTCTCTGCACTTTCAGACTGAAGTCTTTTGTAGGCTGCTATAGTTACCATGACAAAAGTACAGTACAACCGGTTAACCTTTCAAAAACCCACTTAACCGGCTTGAAAGTCTCTGAGCTCTAATCTATGAAGTTTGACACAAAAGCCCAATAGTTTAATTTCAAGCAAGAATATGCCTTGCTAAATTAACTTCAGGTTACAATCATTTGTCAGTGCTTTCCCTGTATATTAGCTTACATGTAGGCCCAGATGTTTCTGAAAACGCTACATTTGAAAAGGTTTCCAAAGCTTGGATAGCCTGTGCACTCAGCCCCATCTCTGATTTGCCTAAACTTTATCTTTTAATATTCTTGAACAGAAACACATACTTGAGCTATTTTTAACACTAGCAATCACAACTTTATCTTAACCAAGCTTTTAAGGAAATCAAAACAACAAATGAAAAGGATTTGGGCTGGTGGAAGGGAAAGAAGGGAGAGCGGGAGGATAAGAGAAGAATTCTGAAACCTAGTCAAGAAACATTGATTCTTCTAAGATTGTAAAGAGGAATACTGTCTCATGTAGTAAGATATAGGCATATAACCTTCCCCTTCTAAACATCTCAGCTATTCTACAGTGAATGGGGAAGACAACACCTTCAAAATTCTCCAATTTTGAAGGCAGAGGCAAGAGAATCAGACTTAAGACATCCTCTAGCACCTCCTTCATTAAAACTCACATATTTGTTATCTAAGTGTTCAAATTAGGCTCTTATTTAAAAACAGAAAAGGCTTTAACTGGGATGACCTATACTTTTGTGTTCCTAAATTCAATCCTGCTAAAAAAGGATCCGTTACCCCCCTATGGTATCTATGGTTCTTCAAGGTCTCACCACATTAGATACACTAATGTATACTCTGGGAGGAAGAGGAAATCAGGTAAAGATGTGTACCCAGTAAGAACAAGTAACAGTCACAGTTCTCCATTACAGACGTCTTCAATCTAGGTCTAGATTTTGCTAGGTTATTCATACACTGCATGTCTTCTACCTTAATCAGCAAATACATCTAGCTGATTGCTTCATGTACTATTATTCCCGGGGTTTCTAGACTTAGCAAGAGCTTTCTTTTTGTAATTACACAGCCAATAGTTATTTTCAAAGGGGCTTATCTTGTCCCAAGATGTGGCATCAGGAACGGTAATATGAAATCAACCTAATTAATGGTATGTGCAGTTTTATTAACCATTACATATGTATATATTAACCATTACATACATATATTTAAAAAAACTACCCATGAGAGCGACAAGAACAATAATGACTCATTTGACATCAGATATGAGAATCTAGAGGAATGGCATAGGGAAAGGTCTTGGGGCTGTATTCATCACACATCCAATCTAGTAGTCTAATACATGTTCCAGTAATGCAGTCAGGAGCAATTCTCCCACACAGTAATTACTTTGTCCTCATCAAGAAAATGTTGCTTAATTAGGGACTACAGAGCTCCAGTGACTTAATCTGTCTATGATGAAATAAAGGATAATTTTTGTATTTTCCAGGATGTCCTAGCTGCAGACAGAGAGATAGCACAGACTACATCTACAACCACCTGTAAAGATGTGTCTCTGAGCAGCCAACAGCACAGTTCCAATCAGACATAGACGCTCTATTCCTTTTACAGTGTAACACGGGACAGCTATAACTGCCTAATTACGGAGTCTAAAGAACAGTAACTACCACTAGAATCATTCAACCTCTTTGTGAATCTTCAGGCATCTTCTGTGGGCTGAATTCATATCAATGCTCCTGGATAAAATAATGGAATTCATTAAGGGTTGGTATATACAAAGACATAATCTTTGGCTCACAGAATCCTGGACCACTAGTTGTTGAAGGTTTGGGAGAGTGTTCTGGGGACCCAACACTATTATTTTCCTTTTTCTGTATCCTAGCATCTGTGGTTGACCACAGTCAGAGAGAGGATACTGAATGAGATGGAGCTTTAGTCTGAGTCAGTATGGGCCTTCTTACATGACAGTGTACTTCCCGCAAGTTGAAAGTTGCAAACTTTTCTCAATAACCAGCTGGAATGATGAAATCAAGTATTGGCATCCAGAAATTCAGACTGTTTATAAACACTGTTGATCCTAATCCTAGAAATGAGAAATAGAGACCTAGCTGAGTATTTCTACAACTCCCAGATACAAGAACCCTGCTGTTTGGAACAGGAGACTTTTGATAGTGCCTCAATAGTAAACGATAGGTGGAAGATAATACAAGACTGGAAATGTGTACTGATGGAAATATGCACATCAGCGTGCATTTATCAGTTATGATGGCTGCTCAGACCGAGTCAAAACTCCTGAAGGAAAAGGCAGGCCCCAAGCCAACTCTAGAGCAAATATCAGAAATGTCCATCATCCATGTTACTTCAAAGAGATGGAAGTTATCATCTCAAAGTACGTTGGCCCCTCTCTTGGTTAGTACTCCACAGGTTGCGTTCAGACATATGACATTGGTATTTGCTAGATTTACTTCTATAGTTTCTTATAAAAAGCTACCACAGAGATTCTTGGTAACAAAGGATAAACCTTGCTTCATTCAAGGAGCACAGTAATTCAGTTAGGAATAAATAAGCAGCTTTATTTCTTTCAAAATCCAGCTCGTCATCTCATAATAGACATCACAACCCAAAGACTAAAGTCACAGGGACTGCCTGATCAAAACTCTGAAAGATTGCTACAAGAGAAATTTGTCTGAGGAGTCTATAATAACCATTCCAGCAATTGCATGAATGCTTGAAAGGGTTTTCAAGAAACCATTTAGTTTACCACCAACATCGAGTCTAGCTATAACCCTAAAGATCTTCATTCAGTTTCTTCTTAAATACCTCCTACAAATGAGATCACACTACTTCTCCAGGCAATCCACCCCAATGCTTAGCTATCTTTATCCCTTCCAAGTTCTTCTTAATACGTAGTCTAAATATTCATTGCCAGTAAGCTCTCTTCTTCCCAGAACAAGAAGAGTTTATGCCTTTTCTTCTTCACATGTAACTGAAGTTATTTAAGGCCAGTTACTGGGTTCCCCTTTAGCTCCTCCTTGTCATATTAAATAGGCCTAGTTCCTTCAGTCTGTCCATGCAGGTAGACGTCTAGATTTCTGTTCATGCTGTCCTCAGAACCTTCTCTGTTTGGTCCATGTTTCTTGAAATGAGATGGCCCAAACAGGATGAAATGTAAAAATTATTCCCGCTAAGGTCATGCTACCACCAGAAAAGGAAAGGATCTACTTCATGCTTTTTATATGCAGCACTATTAATTTACGTCAGTGTGACTTTGGTCCTTCTGCAGAGAAAACTACAACAGGTTATTACGACTCTCACATTCCTTTCTGTGAAAATGCAGCTTTCAACTCATTTCCCACCTTGATCACCTACCACTGTAACAATCCAACACTTACTCCTAACTGAACTGCATTATTTTTCCAGACCACACCTCCAAAGTGTCAAGATTATTCTGACTTCCAATCCTACATGTTTACAGTCCTTCCACATTGGAAACTTGTAATTCCAATGCAAATTTTGGAAAATGGACTAGAATATGCATCTAAGTTCTCAATGCAACCCTTGAAAACTACATAAATACAAAACCACAAAAACGCTCCTTTCCCAGACTTGGAAATACATTGTTCAAAGTTACTGAAATCTCTAGTGACAAGTGAATGCCCTACTCCCTTCATAACAACGGAAGCGAACACTTTCACTGATCTAATAAAATACATGAAAGCATTTAGAAGCATAACTATCAAAACAAAGTTATGTGCTGCTACTTTGGTTTGATATTCCTATTACCTTCTTGCTTTTCTCCTTAATTTGCAAGACTGCTGGAGTTTTCAGGTTTTCTAAACTTTCAGTACACTTTGGCATAAACGTAGTAAAAATAGTTTACAATGCTCAGCTGGATTTAAAACTAGGGATGCAACGTGCAGCAAGAAGATTTTCTGCGAATACAACAGCAGCAAAAGAAAGGCTAAGGAACGCTCGCTGAGGCAGGAGACTGAGTGAGAAAGGACACAGAGAAGTCTGCGGTACTCTATGTTTTCTTTGTCTCAGGGTTTTGCTTGTTTGTTTTTTAAACTGTAACATCTGGCCCCAAGCCTTCTGGTCCCTTAGTCTAGTAGTAAAGGCTGCAAGATTGAGATACTACCCACAGCATATTAAGAAAAAGTCAGGGAGCACTGAATCAAATTGGACATCTATGGGATTACGGGATCAGACAGGATGCCTCACAAGGAGCTGAATGTGTTGGCCAATGTGATTGCAAGGCTGAGCTCTATAATTTTCGAAAGGTCACAACCATCAGGGGAGATACCCAATGACTGGAAAAAGGCAAACATTGCAAACATCACACCTATCTTCAAGAAAAACAAGAACAACGTGGGGAACTGCAAGCTAGGCTGACTAGCTTACTCTCAGTGCCTACAAGATTATGGGGCAAATCCTCCTAAAAGACATGTCCAAGCACATGAAAGACAAGAAGGTGTCTGGGAAGAGCCAGCACAGACTCACCAAGGGCAAATTGTGCCCAATCAATCTGATTCACACAGTGCTAATACAAAAGGCAATGGGCAGTGGTTGAAACAAAGGCAATTTCAACTAGATAAAGGGAAGTGTCGTCCTGCCATAATGGCTGCCAGTCACTGGAACAAGTTGCCCAGAAAAGCTGTGGTCTCCATCCTCAAAGACATTAAATATTTGACTAGACAAGGCCCTGAGCAACTTGTTCTAACTTGAAGACCGCATCACTTGTAGAGGTCTTTTCCAACCTGTATTATTTTATCATTCTACAACCAGCACAGATAAGCCTCAAGAGTTTCAGGTATCAGAACAGAGAACAAAGCTGCAAAAGGGATTATGAAATCGTAGAGATTCCTACTTAAAAATTTCATTAACACTTTGTAGCTGCTGCATTAATATCAACTAACATTGTCTGTAGATAACAGTATTGATTCTATGAGTCACAGAAAATTTAGCTGCATGCATTACAGATTGCTTTTAGTAAAGCCTAATCATCAGGAATATTCAATTCCTATTAGCTTTCAATAAAGTTTTCAGCCCATATCACTTCTTCAAGCATCTCCATAAAAACAATGGAAAATACCATTAGATAATTTTTTCAATAAGACTCCACACAGTTTCACAGATCACAATTTTGATATCTTTTGGAGAACGTTCAGACTTAAAAAGACCCAGTGGAAAAACAGCTCTGTCCGCTATGTGCTCAAGAATAGTGTTTACATGATTTTAACATTCCTCTTGACAACACAGAGCTGATTCAGTTACTGATACAACTGATAAATAAAGTGAAGAACAGAATTTTCCCAAAATAATGGTTATGTATACTTGAAGAAATCTGGATGTTTGTAGCATCACTGACATACCTTTTAGTTTAGTGTAGGAATGGAGAACAGGATCAGCAGACACCATACATGGCCACCATGGAAAACCAGACACTTTTGACCACACTAGATCTCCTATATTATACTTCAACATATGGACTTTGTCTTCTTTGACGGTACTTTGAGTTGGATCTCTCTTAGCCGGAGCCTTAAAAGATAAAAAAGAAAAAAAAACCCACAACTATGATCATATATCTTCAAATATGCACTAGGATTACTAAATAGCACACAAAAATAAACAGAATATGAACTATAGTTTGTTGTTTAAACATTCTCATGATATGTAAAAACACAGAGTGGTAATGGAAGGAGGGAAATAAGAAACAGTTCATCAGAATAAAGAGCTATCATGTTAGCTAACAAACAATAATTATATTTCACGCATAATAAAAACTTTACGTTACAATTTTTGTTCCCTCACAGCAAAAAAAAATCCCAAGTTCCATTTATGCTTTTGTTTTTAGTTAGAAATATTGGCAAGTAAGCTGCGGTTTGCCTTTATCTTTTTGAATAACTGCTGAGAAACCATCAGGAAGGCTTACTTTAATTTCAAACACATTAACTGAGCACTGGATGTCAATGTGGAAGAGCCAACCTCCCTCTGTATTGAATTTTATTAATCAAGTTAAGCTCTATACACACAACTGTCTTCCTAGATTTAAAAAAATAAAAGTAAAAAAAATCCCAAACTAGGATAGACTGAAATACTGTCTTTTTGTCTGAATAGAAGCTACATAAATAAGAAGTTTAAGAACCCCAAACTCTGCATCTTTCAGCTGTCATTTTGCACACTGAGAATTTGCGACACGAACCCCTCCCCACACCCTTTTGCCAGACTTTTCTTCTGTTCCAGTTCTAGCAGTAAAAGTCTACAAGTGCTCAGCTGGTGCTCTAAAGCTACTTTAGCTATTGGAAAACAATTACAGAACCATTTCCACTTCAAGGGATAGATTTAACTACAAGGGAGTTTTGTGTTCCCCTATGATAGACACACATTTTTACTACATCATAACAAAGTTCAGCAATAGACATTTATTCACCAACAAAAACCATTTCACAAAGTTAGTTACATTTTGTCTTTTTGGCTTCATCTGTTTGTTCTACTTGATATAAATAATGAACGCCTTTATCTAGGTAAGCACTAACTCTGGATGTAAGAAAGCACAGAACGTGTCTCGTTACATGTATCTGTTAAAAAAAAAAAAGCATATATTTTTAATTTGCTTTTTTGTTTTTTTTCTAGCACTAAATGTATGCGCAATACGTTATATCGTTCATGTTGCGTAGTACCAGCTCGACACACAGAGGGGGGATTGGAGCTTCAGGCTTTCAGGGGATTTAATGTTAGAGCTGGAGCAAAATTCTGTTTTAATTGATTAAAAGTGGCATAAGGAAAGAAAGAACACTGCTAAGAAACTGGAAATCTAGAATGCAGAAACAAGTATTTGGAGCATTATGTCGAATCAGAGTAGACCACGTTACCTTATACAGATTTTTAAATCCAGACACTACTAATTACACTTTATTTGCCAACCACTGCCAACAAAAATCTTTGATGTGTTGCAACAGCATAGAGATTTTTTTGCAACTCAGACATAGAGGTGCATCCAATCAAAAAACCTAAAGCTTAATGCACTCAGAAACTCCTTTCCTCAAAGCTTTTAAAGCTATGCCTGGTAAACACACATGATGCTATGTCATCTGATTGTTAGGGACAGTTAGTCATCCAGTGATTCAGCTTTTCTGATTAATTCAGACTTGGTTCATGTGCCTCCAGCTAGAACCATGTTCCCATGTCTCAAGGTTTTTGGCTCTCTAAGGATTTTGTAAGACTGTCAGAAAACCCCTCCCGCTGAGCTTGCCTCAAGTCCAGCACTCTCAATAGACCTAAAAGATTCCAAGCAGATGTGAAAAATCAAATGCTCCTTCTAGCAGTTAAACATGACATGAAGAGTTATGCTTAAAAGCTAAAAATTAAGAAATACATATGCCAAGAACAGATCCAGAAAAACATTCATCCTAACACACACACAAACTGACTTCAGTTAAACTAAATAGGTGGGATGAAAATATTTTTCAATGAGTTAACTTTTCAGAAATGTAAAAGTTACTCAGGATTCTGAAGCTAATTTTTAATTTGAGTCCCTGTATTTTTCAGAAAGTGCAACTAAGCTGCAAAGATTTATGACTACAGTCTGAGAAGGAGCTGGCTGGAATAATGAAAAGGCTCTAGCAGTGCTTCTTATTGCAGCATAATCAAAAATGGGTGGCAGTCAGTACAGGGGTGAACATCACATTTCAATATATCTACAAGCACTTCACAAATTTTAAAAATGCCCAGACTTCTTTTACTCTACTGGATCGTGACAAAAAAAAAGTGAAAATGACAGGCTCTGACAAAACCTGCAAGGTTTACCTATACACCACTTGCAGTATTATTTTTTCTTTCATTGATAAAATGCGCATACTTTAAAAGAATGGCAAAATACAGCACAGAATACTATAACTTTTTTTAAGAGCTCTCATGTGAGGTTATTTAAAAACCTATGGAAAATATAACCATGAAATCGCTCATTTCCATCTTACTTTCCCACATCATTCTGGTTTAGTTTGATGTTCTCATTCTGGGAATTACTCTGATCTATTTAATAGGTATCTCAAGAGTAAACAGCGAGGTGAAATTCCTGGCATATTCTTCCGAGACAAGCAGTTGTAGGACATCAACAGTCTTTTCAATATTTCCTCTCAAAAATATTTTTGCGAACTGACAGCTTAGCGTTAAATGCTTAAGTATTTGAATTGTTTAAAAACATCAGAAAATGCTACATACTGGAAGTCAGTCACATGCATCAATTTTACTTCAGTATCCAGGTGGGGTTCTTTTAATTATTGATGGGAATGGATGGGAGGAAGGCAGCATTTCTAAACAAATTTGCCACCCAGTCCGCTGATGGCATCTGTGTTCTCATACGATGAGAGCTGGGGCTTCTTTATGAGGCACTTGTCCTCTCTGCAGTTTTTAAGTATAGGAAGCCACCACTCAAGTTACAAAGCGGTATAGAAAAACGTCATGTGGCTTGCAGGTTTTGTTCCTCCAGAAGAAAACAGAACTGTTGCTTAGGCAAATTTTGATTCCCAACAATACGTAGTCAGACAGAACAGGGCATCTGACTGTGCACCCGCGGAACATGGAGAGGCAGGACTGGAAGCGCACTTTTGGCGGTCAGTGTGAATGCACCAGAAGACAGGCAATACCCCCTCCTGCAACACCTCATCAGTTCTTTACGCGACGATACTTAAGCAAGCAAATTAAGATGGGAGACTCCTGGTTTAGAGTGCAACTGTAAAGCAAGGGGAGCTCACACAAAATCAAACTATTTTAAAATACCTTCCTCTCAATTTTTGGCTCTTTGCCTCTTTTTGATGACTTTTTATTTCTTGAAATTGTTCTCATTTCTAATTAGATCTCCTACTCGTAAATGTCAACAAAGTAAAGCCTGTTGGGCTTTCTGTGCTGCAGAGGAGGACAGAACAGCCTTTGCTTGCCATCAGTGCTACGTAAGCCTGGACTGCTCCGTGGATGCCCCATCCCCTTACCTTTTACTGCAGTTTTGACAAAAGTAAACACATACGCATCTAACTACAGAATTTCCCCTCCCTCTCCTTCCTTGATTATAGGCAAGCTCTGCAGTCTCCGAGACAGCTACCACCTCAATCACCTTCCAGTGATAATTTAAACCAGTTATTCTAAACAGAAGAAGGAAAAAGGCTGTGATCACATTTCTTTTCTACTTTGGGAATGAATTCTTGTTTGGTCTTTGTTTTTTTTTTTTTTTTGTTTGTTTGTTTGTTTGTTTTTTTGTTTGTTTGTTTTTTCCCCTTTAAAACATTAGGCTGAAGAGAAGTCACAGAATCGGGCAGAGGAGGTGATGACTCGCACACGGATCAGTCCTAACACTGAAAACGCACACCATTTGACAGGCTCTGCACTACTCCGTATGGCAGACATTGAAATTCCCGACTTTCTAGATTAGTATCCTAGTGAAAGACTAGCTCTGAAAGGCAGCTAGACAGATTTTAAGTTTATTTTGTCCAGGGGGGCATGGAGTGTGGAATGGAGTAATTCCCTTACTGCAATTGAGTTTTTGAGTGAGAAATTATGCCTTGAAGAGTACCAGCATCCTGAGAAACTCATCTGGGCCAGCAGCTGCAATAGGCTGAGAAGGACCAAAAAAAAAAAGAAAAGAAAATTTAACATGCCTTTCTTCTTCCCTTAAAATTTCACAGATTTGTTTGTCATTTCTCTCAGCACTTTCATAAGCGACGAGTGACAGGCAGATTGACAAGAATTTATGACACTGCTGTCAGCATTCTACCAGCCCAAATAAGCGCCTCAGCCATAGAAAACACTGATATTCAATTAACTTTACCTTCATCTGATCAAAAGAATCAAATCGGTTTCCATTTAGTTGTGGTCTGACTAATCAATATGACGAGACAAGAACATACCATGAGAGATGTGTAATTTCAAAAGTTTAAAACAATCCTAAAATGACCAAAGCAAAATGCATTTAAGGGCAGCATCTTTACTGTACTGAGAGCTTTAGGTTTGTTTGTAGGCTGTTGAGAAAACACCACGAGTGTTTAGTAAACAAGGGACAAAGGTAATATTTTTCTTTAAAAAAAACACCTAGAAGGCTTACTAGGTGGTGTCAGACTGAGAAAACTATCCTTTTAAAAATGATCAGTGGTACAGTAGAGATACTAATATTACCTATTTTGTGTATATATGCATGTGTGCATACACGTGCAAGGAATTATAACCCCTCAAAATTAATGCAAATTACTCAAAGCATCAAAAAGCTAGTGTTTCACTATACAAACTTGGAGTGCTATAGAAATGACTAAAACCAAATTTAATCTAACTGTAAATTATCAAACGGGGTTAGACAAAGCACAGTGTTGAGAACTGGTGAAGAATACACCACCAGATTTTAATATTGGACAAGAAAAAAGAAGAGAACAATTAAAACAAGTGAGGACAGTAAATGCTCTCTGTGTAACATATCGGGGAAGTACATATTGAACAACTTGCAGATATCTGCTATCTCCCTTTCCGTTTTCATTTTCAATTCAGTTCCATCCTGTATCAAAGAACGTCCACTGCACTATAACAGAAGGCCATGCTACAAACACGGACTGCTCACACTCCAGACTTAAAAAAAAAAAATAAATCTACTAGTGTTACAAAGAAACTAAAACAAAATAATCAAGGTCTCTGAACAGAATACATGCAATTAGAATGTACTTTGAATCAAAGATAGAACACACAAACTTAGACAGTCAAACGTGTTTCTTTACTATGGAAAAGATAACCTCGCTTGCTGACCGAGACCATGTATTTTTCTGGCCCTGCTATCTACTTGTGCTGGGTTTCATTCACTAATACTCCTATCATGGACTCCTGTAATAAAAAGAAAAGTAAAAATGTTTTGTCTTCTCTTGCCTCTCTATCAGGAAAGATAGTGAACTAAGGAAGTGGTTGTAGAACAATCTCCATTCCTTTCATAGGCTCAGGAGAGGTTGTCCTAGTCTGGAGAAAAAGGGAGCAGCAGAACAGAAAAGATTATTTTTGTAACATTGTTCTGTCACTTGAATTCACTAATGATTAAAGACACCATAAACAAGCAAACAAACAAACTATATAATAGGACGATTCCAAACATTTCTTCCTTGAAAATCTACCATCACAGTTATGTTCTTAGGAAAGCTCTTGCTTCCTGAAAAAATCAGGAATCTGACAAAAGACAAATCAGCATTCCGTCTTCAGGCAAAGGAATGGAGGGATGCAGCTCATCTCCCAATGAGTGATGTTCTGTCATTCAGGAAAAGAAAATGGCTTCTTACTCTGTGACTGAGGACACAAATCTCAAAGTCAAATCACTTCAGACCCAAAAATTACAACTACAGCTGAGTAAAATTGACGCAAATGCCTCAATATATACTATTGCTTCAAATGAAAAGGGTGGCAACTTAAGTCTGTTAAGAATTGGCCAGTGCTCATTACACATGATTCTGCCTACAAAAATACTGTATCCTCACAAACATAACTGCCTTAGTGTTTTGTTCTTTTTTTTTTCTCTCTCTCTAAGATTGTAATTCACACATCACAGTAAATCTGTTTATTCCACAAGGACAAGTTCTCAGAGGCCCTATGTTTATCCAAATAGCTCCCACCTTCTGCGATATAAGGCAGTATATTTAGATAGTAAACCACAAGTAACTGACTGTATTAAGAATGAAAATAAGTTTTTTCACTTTGCCTTGTTATATTCTGTTTATTATCTAATGGAAGAATGCTGTGTAAATCCACATTCAGCAAACCACTGCCTACAGAGAGAACATTTCAGGAGGAAGGCTAAAGAGTAAACCAGACCCGCGCAAGAAGGTAAGAGAAAATGCTGAGTTATTACTACAAAATGGTGAAGGGTGAGGAAACATGAAGAAAGAGGCAATGAGTTGGCAAAATATTGTGTTCCATTTTTAGTCAAACAGAAAGGGACACTTCAGTAGAGCATCCAAAGACTGCAGCCCTCAAAAGGCCACTGCATCAACATCTACGCTATTTAATCTGCAACACCCTCGTAACACATGCATTATATTGTGCAGTAAGGTAAAGACTGCGGGGGAAGAGGACACAAAAAGGCCAGATCAAAGCAAAGAAAAGAACAAACTATACTGGGGGTTGCTTTGTTAATCTTTCAGATTTTTAATTGTTTTATACCAAGCCAGAGATTTAATTAAAATGTATTAAATTAAATGTATTTCTTCAAGTTAATCTTCTTTTCTTCTATTACTAATAACTTCTTTTCTTCTATTACTAAAAGGGGCTCAAATCTAGCAGTGTGAAGAATTACATTTGCAGAAGACACTAAGTTTGAACCTTCTTGCCACAGGATTTGTTTATTTTTCTTCAATGTGCTTAGATGGTAAAGCTATAGAACAAGAGGACAAAAAAGGCTGAAGAAAAATCACTGCTCTACTTGCAGATACCCTGAAAACTTTTCTGTGCTGGCTGAGGCTCTTTGAAAACACATATAAGTTTTGTGACAATAGGTTTATTTCCTCCATTTCTTTTCACAAACCCACCTAAAGCAGTTCACGGACAGCATGTTGAATAAATATCACCACATGGGACCATCCCATCCAAGAGGGAAAGCAAGCAGAATAAAATAAAAATTCATTTAAGTTTTGACAGGGATTCATAATGTAGATTATGGATTTGAAAACGAGATAAACCCTCAAATTTGTATTTCAAATCAACCACTAAACTCCTGGTTACACTTCAGTTCTTTTTTCTGGCTTTGGTTCCCTCATTAGCAAGTCTCCGGCAGATGGGAAATTTTTTTAAGATGCTTTTACATTTAAACCCAAATCTGTCTATCCAAATCAACAATCTTCCTTTACACAAACACTATATGAGCAAGTATTTTAGAAATAAACTTAACACAGTATTTGAGTAACTAGGATACAACCCTTTTTGCAGAGTAAAGAGTTGAAGAGAAACAGATTCAATCATTCATAGATAGATTGAGTAAGATGCAAGTTCTGGAACACTTCCCAACCCTCAATCTTTCTTAAAAACGTGGAGAGCAGTTTCTTTCAGCTGCTTTACTGAATTTCTGCATTTACATTTAGATGACCTCTTAAATTGTAAGTTACTGGCTTATTATTGAAAGGTTCCATGTTTCAGAAATAGGTATTCAAATTATGTAAGGCTTGATCGGAATGAATGAAACCTTATTTTATACTAAGTATTAGGAAAGGATTTCTGCTTACATCCAACTCCTGTAACCTTCACCCACCCTCAAAACTTTAAACTGTTGATGGGGTATATGAGATGCATGGAAAAGCATGACTGTCGAGCCATGAGGAAGTTTGGCACGGGAAAAAGTTATTTCACATAGGATAACAGAATGAACGCTACATCATCTCAGCGTACCTACAGATTTTCAGAATGCCATATCCATATGTATTTTGTTACCTGCATGTACAATGGTTTCACATACTTTCAAGATCAGAATCTGTATCAGAGCCTTACCCTTAGCACTCTCCTATGCCCTTACAGAATTCAGTAGGAAAGAGTTTTCCCAAAACACTTTCTTAACAGATTTTTGACTCATAGTAGCTCAAAAACATCCAAGGCAGCATGGGTAGATGTTCTGAATCCTAATATTCGTGGTAGAAAACAGAGAAACCCAAGCCCAGATAATACTGCCAACAGGCGACTAGATATACAAAACTTTGCTTTCTGGTGAAGGCAGTAGTTATCTCTACACTTTTTTGCAACAAGAACGCTTCTGAAAGAAGCTGTCTAGGCTGAAATAGAACAAATATGTGGCACAAAGGGGCTCTGTTAGTTAACTAACAATTTGACATAGTCCAAGTACTACTTTGCCTTTGAGATTAAACCTTTAAAATTAATCCCCAGACGTAAAAGCAGATATACCAGGTTTCCCTCCAGTTTGTGTTGTTACATATACCTAGTAGGTCCTCCTCTTCTAGAGATGAAATGCAAGAAAATGTCTGTTGTTAATCAGCCTAGGGGCAAGTGGGTGAAAAACCACCCCAAAACCCTAAACATACAGATATTACCTTGATTTGGAAATACCGAACCATATTCCTGAAACGTTCCTTATTTTCAGGAATAAAGATGTACAGAAAACCTGGGGAAGCCCCAACCAGAAATGCCTCAACCCCATATGAATACTGAAGTAGAGCGGTTGTTGCAGTAAAACATCATGAAGCACACGATCAAAGTGCTATCAATTCTACAAGAACTAAGATCCCAAATCTTACTTCATCACCAGCATGCTCAACACTTGAGTTGACATTCATTCGCCAAAACAAACAGAGAAAACAACAACAAAATCAATCTTTTCTAGCATTAGTCACCGCTAGGAGCCCACAGACTCACTTTCCTTCTCCACACGTGTGCAGCAGTGCTTGTTTAACAACTGCCTGTGCAGGATCCAGTTTTCGCTCTTGCACTGGGCTTCCAAAGTAAAGCATTTCTATAAACTCTCTTTGTGAGAAAGGCATTAGTTCCTTATTATTGACAAATTATAGTTTTAGTCACTGCCTATTTTATGATGCCCAAGAGAACAACTCCTGTAGGTACTTCAAGTATTCACAAAAAGCAGAAATATAAACATTAGAGTGGTTGGACCTATTTATTTATAATAGGAGGATAACGAAACATAGTAATAGCCAAACATAAAAATAGTGTCTGTGAACAAAGACCTCTTTTGGAGATCTTAAAGTCCATGTGCCCTACATGAAATCCACTCCGGAACAAGGAAACTTGCGAAGGAGGCCAATATCACTGTTCCAAGACAGATCAAAATATTTTGCCTTCGCTCCTTTGCCTAAGAGTTACTACAAAGCATCTTTCTTTGTTAACAAAAAGAGGCTTTAAGGACCAGAAATGACATCTGGTATGGATCACTAAAGTTTCCCAAAAATCTGCCTGTAAATCCGTCCAAGTAACATAACCCTGAACTGCAGATATAACTCTCTGTTAAATACAGAAGTTAGACATGCGTTATTTTGGTTAAACAGAACACCGAGCAGAGCAAAGGAAAGGCTTCAACATCTCTTGGACAGAAATGAAGTGAAAACAAGCAAACTCCTTGCCGCGCCAACCAGTAATGGTTAATACAATGTGAAGAGGAGATCCTGGGATGACAGCATTCATTTAAATCATGACACTACCAGTGCATCAACTGAGAATAAGTCTGGTCAACTTAAAAAATAAACCAAAAAAGTGTCATCAACCTCTCAACTGTGTTACGGCACACAATCTGCTGTTGAGATGTAAAGGGAAGTTAGTTCTTCCAGAAGATGGCCTGCTCACCACTTTATTTGATCTGTCATTTCCACCAGAGTGCCCAAAAGACCAAAATAAAAAAAAGCCCTGGAATGCAGAAACCAAAGATGAGTAAAAAAGAATGCAACAGTTGCTGACGTGCTTCAGATTTTGATTTTTTGACTGCATCTGGTCAACTCTTTTCCACAGAAAACCGCCTCAGTGTTCAGAAGCGGTCAAGAATCAATCAAATGCTAAGGATTATTTATAATGAAAAAGAATGAAATTGAGAACAATATAGAAAATCATGAACATGCCACTGTATGCATCCACAAGACATCTGTGTCTTGAACATCCTGTACTGTTCTGGTCCCTCACTCTCAAAAAAAAAAAAAAAAAAAAAAAAAAAATATAGAGACAGCAGAACCCAAAGGGCATCATAGCTCAGAAAAGGAAAGTAACAAGAAGTAACATTCTGGAATGGCTCCTGTGGCTCCTGCATGTGGAACTACACACTAGGACTCTTCAAGCTGAAATTAAAAATTGAGGAGGTTTGTGAGAATTCTATAAAACTCTAAGTAATAGACAAGTTCGTCAATGATTCCTACTTCTAGTTATATGAGAGCATCAAGTGAAACAAGCAGGTGGCAAATTGAAAAGGAAGTGCTGCTCTACTGCTCTATTACTTAATGCCATGGATGTAAAAAGCTCACACTGGCTCAAAAAGAAACTGAGGTTTTCTTCCATGAATTTAGCCATCTACAGCTATTAAATACAAAGTCACCATCTCTAGAATCCTCTGAGTCACAAACTGCTGGAGGCTGAGCATATTCAAAGAAAGCGTCGCTCTGTGATTTGCCATGTCTACAGTCTCCATTATGCACCCTCTGCTGAACCTCAGCCCCGAGCTGAGACGCTGAATTAAAGGGCTCCTTCATCCAACTTGGTAGAGCTATTCTTAAATAGCATTTTTGTCATCACTTCAAGATATTATTTCATATTTGATTTGGATTCTTCCACCAACGTGTTCATGAGGAAAAAAAAAAAAAAGCATTTACACATTACATATTGAGACAACAGTTTTACGGAGAAAGTGTACTTAATTCAGCCACTTTTACATACAAGAACAGAAGTTTGTTATGAAGCGCCTTGAAAAAATATTTAAGCTTTCTGTAATTAATTTTGTAGCCACTCTGAGACTACTTATAGCTTCTAATCTCCCCCCAACCCAGTATACTCTTGACACTGTATGCTTTTTGGTGCTTCTTAACCTACAAGTGGTTCTTTAAGATACTTTTCCAAAGAGGCGTTAAGAACAAACAATTTAAAATTCCAAAGTAACAATTACTGCTGCACATTGCGAGTTGCTTAGCACAAACAAGTTTTCAAGGCGTAGCTAAACATAATCCTTTACTAAAGTAAAACAGCAAAACAGTAGCTCAGGAACCCTCCCAAAAAGGATAAGAAGTTACTTCTCTTGTTCCTGAAAGGATCACCCACAAGAGATTTTTAGGGTTACTCCTGCTCCTTTGGGATTCTGATGACATCAGCCAGACAGCCTGTGCTATCACTTGCCTGAAGACAGGGTCTGATACCTGAAGAACAGCCTATTGAAAAGGTAATTGAGTTCATTTTACCCTACTCCCTGACTCCCATGGTAGTTTAGCTGCACATTTTATGACAAGTTCAGTAATCATGCTTGACCAGGAATTCCCAATAACTGATGATGAAAAACAATCAAGCAAGTCTTCCTTCTGAAAAAGGCACATTTATTTGACTCTATTTTTTTTTTTTATTCCTTTTTTTTTTTTTAATTAAAACAAAACAAGTCACCTCAGGATCTGGCTGCAACAGGATAATCAAATATTTGATGAGCACAGCTTTCCAGTCTTACAGAGGGAACTTGTTGGTTTCTGCTCATCTCTACTGATTAGATGCAAGCATCAGGGCAACATCACCACCTGCAGTGGTCCCCACCTTCCCGTATTTAGTTAGCACAGAAGCATAAAAAGCAGCAGATAATCCTCAGACTGCTTCTGTTCTACCCTTACTGGGTTTCTAAATCTTTGTCATTTACTGGGAAAGGCACTATAACATTAAGTAGATAGCAGATATAATGGAACTGGCCAGAACAGTTTTTCTCTGTGAAGATGAAATGGCAACATAAACACATGACAAGGACTAGTGGAATTTCTCCAGTAAATCACAATTTCCCCCCACATAGCTACTGCAAATTCATTATAGGCTGCACCAGGCAGAAAGAGCAACAAACCGCCAAGTTTCTGGTATAATACTAAAGGAGGGCTACAAGAAAATTGGATAGGAAGCTGTGTGGAAGGTACAGCTTTTGGATCACGTACATCTTACACATCTGGAATCCCTAAACTAGCAAGTATAGCAGTGTGTGGATTTCCAGGTTTGTTCTTGGACACAGGGCTGCTGCTTTTCTGAGCTACTGCACCCCTGCTCGGGAGTCACGCCAGGAAGCCGTGCCAAAAGGGCAAACTGCCACTTGTAGGCCCAAAACGGCTTATGCAGAACAAGCTCCAATGTGCCAGTATCACACACTGAGCTGTTCTTAGGGTTAGAGAGCACAGACCTACTTTGAGACCACCAGCATGAGAGCTGCAGGTATGCGTACTCTCTCCATCTCCCATGCAGAAACTCTGGATTGCTCCAGGGACCAGACTTGGATTACTTCGTATTAGTATACAAAGTAAACCTCTGCCGTTCTCCTCCAAACGGGACTGTTTCACTGCTAACAAAAGCATTCCGTGAGAAAAACCTAGGAAAGTCCTCATTCCTAACTGGTGGCGTTGCAAGAACCGACAAAAGCAATGACTCAAAAAGCAGCCACCGCAACATCTGGCACTGAAGCACACTGCCGCTCCCGTGCGCCAGTGGGCGACTATCGGAGTCCATGGGTTTGGCGCGGACTCAAACATCTAACACGTGACACCTACCGCCAATAACGCTGAACGCTGGGAGGTGGTGTCAGACCCCTACCAGCGTAGCGCCTTGGCGCAAAAGTTGCTAAACCAGGCCTTATCAGCAGAGACCTGGATTTTAAAGTAAACTCCTCAGGTGGAGAGATACGGGGGTTGTGGGGGGAGAAGGGTGAGAGGCGGGAGAGGAGGGAGGGAAGAGCCATGGCCTCTCCCGCTTGCTCTCCTTTACCTCGGGAAAGCGAAAGCCGTACAGCTGTTTCTCAAGAGGACTGGAGAAGGTGGTGGTTACCGACAGCAATCTAACTCACGTCAGAGCTGGGCAGATCATGTTTATTCCCAATTGAAAAGTGACTTGGCAGATTAAGCTTTAAACAGCCTTCCTTTATGTTAAAAAAAAAAAAAAAAGCCCCAACAACAAGAAAACGCAACAAACAGAGGACTGGAACATTTGTTAAACGATATGCCTCTCACCTCAGCAAGACAGTAATCTGCCATGTCCACCAAATAGAGTTATAACTACCTTACACAAAAGGCAGTATTTGAACTGTGGTGATTTTTGCTAAATCAAAAGAGTAAGAGGTTGGACAACGAGAAATTGAGTGAGAAACCAGCCCAGAAATAAAACCAGATAAACAGGTTCTGCATTAACTTGTAGCCCACAATAAACAGGTATCCAAGTGCAAAAGTAATCAGCTTTTACTCCAAGGATATTTTATTAACTTCCACTTTGCAGCCACAATCAGCTACACAAAACCACACAGTATGATGTGCTAACATTAAGGCTTCGGATGTTGATGATAAAATAACCCTAGAGCAGGGGCCTGAAACCAAAACCATTGATATTAAGATATTACAGTTATGATCACAGAGAACACGTGTATCACTAGTCTACATGTGGACAAATATTTGAAAAATCTCCTTCAGCATGTTCCCTAGTATTATGTTTTTCTTCCTTTATTTTAAACCTGCACAGTTGGCAAAACCCTCCCCGTGAGAGAAAGAAAAGCCCCAGACCTTTTACAATCAAGGAGCTATATCATAAAACAACATCTCGTGACCTTCAAATGCTTTTGCCCTTTGTGCTTTAAAGTGCACTACGCAAGAAAAAAAAAAGCCAGAAGCGTGACCCTCTGTTTCAAGTGCTCTAGAAGAATAGCGTTATAATATTGCAAAGTCTGAGATCAAGTAGGTGATGTCCTGATTTGGTAGCTCACTGCTTTGGCACAGGAGCAAATAACCCTATCGCTCTCCAGCCATGAGGTCTCAAGCACTCTGGGAAAGTCTTGACATGGTTTTCTCCTGACCATTTCTGGCCAAAAGACAACTCAGAGAAGCCAATCCAACCTTCCTTTTAATCTTAAATGAAGCACTCACCAGGAAAAATTAAAGGCCACCCTTAATCGACAACGGAGGCGAAAGGCCTCGGAATAAACTGTGTAGATATTAAATATTGCCCCCTCTTTCTTAAAAAAAAAAAAAAAAAAAAAAAAGCCACACAACTATGCTAGAGTTGTTGATGCTAATAAATATACCATCTTTTAGTCCAATTTATCCTCATTAACAACGAACAGGACAAAGAATTACTCCAACTATGGACTGTGCCCATACTTTTTACCTCTGAGTAATGATTCAGAAAAGTCTGAACCAAATAGTGCTAAAACATTCTCCTTAACAAAAATTAAAATAAACAAGCTCTTTAATAAAATTCCTGAAAAAATCAGTATTGATCATTCTGGGATGAATAACATATTGAAATCACAAATAAATGATAAATTTCTGATACTTTGAAGAAAGTTTACAGTTCTGTAAACTCATTCATTAAGCACTTTCAATGAAAATATGGGTAAATAAAATCAGTAATACAGCAGATATGTGTGTGGTTCTTCTCTGCACGTGTGACCTTGGCAGAAAGTAAGAATCAACATCAACTAGTAAACCTCCAGTTGACAGAAAACTGTAACATACATATTGCGTTTCAGGTGTGCGAGCCCAGGACCTGTTCACTAGCCAAAGCATTCATCGATGTTTACCATTGTTATACAACACTATTCTGAATTACTCACTGAGAGTATCCCTGCTATATAGGTTTCTTCCTCCAAGATAAAATGATTGCAAACCACATTCCTTTAAACAGAGTCCAGCAACAAAAACTAAATAAAAGGGGAAAAGGGCTGCCAGCAGCATTCTTATTTACAACTTGGTAAAGCAAATTAAAAAAGTGAAATTCCCGCTTCTGCCATGTTTAAAAGAAGTAAAAAACAGATGAGCTTGATCAAAAAAGTTAACGACACTTAATACAAATATCTAGACCTTTTCAATGAATACAATTCACTATGTTATAGCAAGCAAAACCAGCCCTTTTCAATGACAAATAAGGGTCAGGACTACATTCCAGCTGCCAAAATCTGAAGGTAAAGAGCCTAGCTTATCAGCCAACTGACAGCTGAGTACATTTTTCTTTTAATTAAGAACCAGGAATAGAGAAATAGTTATTTTTTTCTGAAACATCTGTTTATTAGGAAGCCAGGATACCTCATGCTCCAACAGTCAAAGGCCATCTCTAAATTCAGAGGCCTCCCCAGCTCCCTTGCCCAGGTGCATATCCTGGCTAGGTCTTGGCTCCATGTCTGGATGAAGCTTCTGTTTCATACATCCCATACTACCACATGCCCTGATTTGCTCTGGAGACTTATTTTGCTTATATAGGAACAGAATTTATAGGGTAGTCCTAGCCTAGGCAAGAAACAGAGACCAGAACTAGAGTGCATCTGTCCTTTGCTGAGACAGAGAGAGTATCATAAGAAGTGACTTGTTTGTGGGAAGCATCTATTTAAATACCTGTAATGAAGATTAGCATATGAACAAATGAAATCTCAGTATGATTAACAAACGTAACAAAAGAAAGAATGCAAAAAAAGTACTACCTTCTTCTCAGTGGGGCTTGAAGTCTTTGATACTAATGCTGCTTCAACAAGACCCTGCTCAAGTAAGGAGTCATATTTTATGCTTCTTTTTCTGTTTCTCCTCTCCTTGTTTGCTGGCTTTTGTTCATTTTCCTCTGACTGAGACACATCTGCACCATTGTCTCCACAAATGGAAGATTCAAAAAGAGGTTTTCCATTCATGTAGGTTTTAGTGATTTTCAGCTTAATTTCTGGAGAGCCATTCTTGATAGGAGTAGTGTTGGGTGGTGTTCCAACTCCCTTTATTTCCTGGGGTTCAAAGCGCAGCTTGGCATCTTGGGCCCCAGACTCGCCATTAAACACACGAGAGGTCAGATCTTTCAATTTATCAGCTGGAATAAACGGAAGAGCCTCATGGCCATTATATTTTTGCATGACACCTTCTTGTAGAGTGGCAGAAAGTTGTGCTTTGCCCAAGTAGACAGAACACTCACGATTCACTTCACAATTCTGAGGTTTCCCATTGGTATTTCCAAGGATCTCTGGTACCTGCTTCATTTTGATGTAGTTAATTTTTCGAGTTAACAGTTGAGAACTTCTTTTGATGCTAAAGTCCATTCAGCCCAGATGTTTCCAGTCTTACACTGCTATATTAAGACAAAAGGATAGAGAACATTATTAATAATACAGAGATGTCAAAAGCTACCAAATATTCAGATACGTTCGCACTAATGTAACACTCAATGTACTTCAATCAAGGTTTACTAAAGAAAACGTTGCTTACAATCTTCATAATCAAAATACTTCAATATCTGTTAATACGCATTACGAAAAAGACCAAGAAAAATAGACTGATGAATCTTCAATTTTATTAAAACAAAAGCAGAGCTCAAATCACGGCTTTCATTTTAACAATCTGTTAACAATCTACAGGATAAGTCTTACCCACACTAATTACTTTAAGGTATTGCACTGTTTAAAACAAGTAAGAGTTAGACCTAAGATAATATCATTAATAACAATGTAAAACAGATGAGTTTATTTCTAAGAGGTCGTGCCAGCATAAAAACCCCACAGGCTGTGTTACTGTAGCACCTACACCATGGACAGCAGCATCACGAGCTTCTCTGCCTCGCTCTACAAAGAGGCCCTCAACCTTCCATCTGAGCACACCTCCAGAGGCAACACCACAGCTCAGTCTTCAGCCATATCCCAAAGCATTCTGGCTATGAGAACAAATAAAAGCTGAGCATTTTGCATCACGAACACGAGCCCACTGGGAAACAGCTGATCCTGCAGGCCAGTGTGGTCCAAGCAACTGCTGGAGTTTCAGCTTGTTAATGACAACAACATCATCTCACACCCATTTTTCATATTTCATACAGAAGTTTGGAAACATCCAACAAACTAAAACTGCACTATCATCTGCCCTAGACAGGTTTTCCGAGGGTTCTGAAAGCTAACCCTGTCCATTTCAACATTATACTATTGTAGCAAAGAAATGAATCTGGCAGAATGGCTCCTTTGTGCTCCTAGACCAGGTAAGACGATAGGTTTTCATTTTTAAAACTCATATGCATAGTCTCTTCATATTACCAGGTCTAGTGTATACATGATATAGAGAAATACACCATCATAAATATTATGAAAGCTCAGCACAATAATCATCACATCCATGTTCAAGGTAACCGATTTCATATATGATTAAGTCTAAGAACTGCCACATCGAATCAAAAATTCATCAAATCTAGTCTCACATGCTTCCAAAAAAGTGCAGCAAAACCCACGATGAATAACTATTGAATTGTCAGTTGCTACGGAATAAATCTCTTCTGAATCTCATCGCCTTGTTTATTAATGTACATGGTTATAACGCTTACAACCGGCATATTCCTGAAACTTGCATATTTGCTACCTCTACATCAGGAGTAACAATGTACAAATGCTTGTAACTAAGCAAAGCTTCTTAAGGGGGTCAAGTCTGAACTCAAAGCAACTAGCCAACATGAAACCTTTTCACACACAAAGATGCAGAAAAATATCGATCTAAAAATCAAAACTCCATCACTCCTTAGCAAATGCTCCCATCTCCCTAAAGTGCTGCTCTCTCCATACAAGCTATATAGACTTATTTGAGAGATGAAAACCATTCTCCAGGGACAAACAGCAGCCTGAAAAGCTGGCATTAATCAAGGTAAGAAGAGCAAGTATACCTGAACTCCAAGTGAATCTGCAACAGGAAAGGCTCTAACCTTTCTTTAGACAGATGGAGTCTAAATTACCAATAAAATTTCTGATAAAAATGAGTGGAAACCAGCCAGCTGTTATTAACCCTTTTGAAGAGGAATCAGAGGTAAAAGAAAACTCAAAATGCCACCAGAACAGAACAAAGAACTCACTAAACCGAAAGAGAACTTATGTACTTTCACAAGATCTTCCCTGAAAACATGGACATGAGACAGACTCTCAACCCAATTAATAATATGACAATGTTTCAAGCTGTGATTCAGCAAATTTAACTGAAATCATATTTATTTTAAGAAACAACTGATGACAAATTCTATAAATCACCAGGCAAAAGGCAAACTCGCTACGGAACATGTGACGCTTACGGTTACGGAGACTACAGCAAAATTCCTTAAAAAAAAACCCCAAAACACTGAATTGTTGCAAAATCTGTACTTCCTTCCCACAGATTCTTAACAGAGTAAACCAGAATGCAAAACAGAGACTTGATTTGGGCATCTAAATTCCCTCTACCTAAAAAACAAGCCTTCAAGTGAGCAGCTTTTCTGCGGCTGCAGACGCCCTCCAGCGGTTGCATGACCCAGCCAGAGCAGCAAACACCGCAGCTCCCCGCTTGCCTGCCTGACAGACTGCTGCTAATCACTGCTTCTCACAAGAGGACCAGCACCGCAACCGCCTTGTGCGACTTCCTCCTCTCCATCAAATGCACGGTGAAGTTGAAAAACATTTTTTAATATGGCTCTATTACCTTCTTACCGGGGCCTGGATTTCTGGATCGAGACATCTGCATTTTGTAACTCTGTTTTAATCCATAATTGTACTAGTATGTTTTTGCCCTGCTTAATAATAACTCTTACTCTCCTCACTTCTTTCTTTAAACTAGTAAGCCATCAAGCTTGAGGCAGACCAGGACAACGCAAAAAAAAGCCACAAATAATCAAATTAGACTACATTACTGGTGTGCTCTATCTCAAAACACTGGATGCATTAAAAAAGTGATAGCTTAAGAGTTTCAAAACATAAAAATCGCCACAGAGTCACAGAAAACCTGGGCTGGAAGGGAATTCCTGAAATCATCTATTCCAACCCCCTGCTTAAATCAGGGCCAATGCAGATCAAGCTGCTCAGGGCCTTGTGTGGACAATGACCAGTAAATACTAAGTAAAAAGACACGGCTTAAAGAAATCAAGTTACTCTCTACCTAGCTAATAAACCTAAGGCTAGTAATTCCTTGTCATAAAAATATGAAAACCAGTAATATCATGCAGTAAAAGACCCTGAACTTTTAGGGGTTACTTTGATTTGCCTAATACATCTGAAGATACACAGCGTGCAGATTTTTAGAATTTCAGTGAGTTAAGGTTCAGCTAATGATTCTCACTTATACAGGACACTAACACCAGCTGAAAGCACTAAAAAATGCCCCTCACATTGCGGGAGCCTAGACAGACAGCAAATCCAGAAGTATAACTGGTAAAAGCAAGTCAATGCACCCAGGCCAATAGTATGTGGGAAGATGAGGAAAGAAGCAGGAATTTGAAATAGTAAGATTATCAGAATCCGTAGATACAGATTATAGAATACGGAAAACAGGCCATGTTTGCACAAAGATTTAATGGAAGTAGATGAGAAGAGGCTTAAAGTGAGAAGCAGAATAATGGGCAAAGATAATAGGTGTGAATACCTATAAGCAAATATAGTCCCACTGGGGAGGTGAGACTTGTAGAGAGCAACTTGCAGGTTAGTCACCATCTCTGGGACAACCGATGGAGGGAAATTGGCGTTATGCATCTCAGTCCTACTCGTAAAAAAACCCTACGTTGTGGGATCCAGTTAAATGGAAGAAGCTAGCAAATCTACACACAGGAATAACGAAGGGTTTTTAAGAAAGAAGGGCAAAAGAGAAGCTAGTTAAATTTTGCATCACCTTACTATCTAAAACTCATGGTAGCACAAAACCACAAGCAAGAAAAAGGACTAGGCTCTTTGTGAGAAGAGGACAATAGAGCAGAAAAGAAAAAGGGCGAGGAAAGAAAATGATCAGCCACAGATAACCAAGCCGTAATGCGAGCTCAGAATTAATGCAAGGAGATCTAGAAGACAGGACATGAAAGAATGAAGTGAGATAGATCACAGACAAGATCTGGTTGATCAGAGTTGTAAGAGTGAAGTCCTGAAGCAGCTAAGCATATGATTAGATTTGGTAGTTAAATTAAGTGCACTCATGCTGGACCACCATATCACACAGAAGCAAAAGCAATCCCTTATCTTTTTCTAGATGACTCTGTATCTATAGAAAAGGAAACTGGGGGGAGGGTAGGAAAAGGAAGGGGACAAAAGCACCACACACTGGTAGCAGTTAACGAGCTTAAGCTTGTATTGTCCCATATGGACTGTGTGGTGACCCAACAAGTACCATTGTCACTAACAAAGACGAAAAAACATGATAGCCAAGGAGTCTGCTGAAGAAACATGATATTTTGGCTTGTGAAAAAATAGCTTGCAGTAAAAATGAAGATTTGACTTGAGAGAAAGTTCTCTAGGTATTTTAATTGGACAATGACAATTGGACAATCCTTGCAATAGCTTTGTACACATTTTCATACTAAAAAAGCTGGTTCTACATAAGGCAAATTATTTTGCAGATGTTTTAAAAAATGTTATTAATTACATGAAGGTCCATCATCTGATAGGAGTTGAGTCAAATACAGTTAGTCTGCATGTCAGATTCTTCCTTCACTGTCCAGCCCACTATCATTTATGTGATATTTATCATTCATTTCTTCCACATCTGCTGCAATTTCAGAGATGCATTTCTTGTGTGTCAGAAATAATGGAGTAGTACATTCCTTCCAATTCTGCCAAAGGGAGTGAACAGAGTAAGTAAGCAACAACATGCATCATTATTAAATAACACTTTTGTTTTGTCTAAGGGTTTTCTTAAAGCCATTTTTCAGGTGAATTTCTTGGGAGGGTGGGGGGGCTGGGGGTGGGGGGGGGGGGGGAGAAGATGGGAAGATGACACACCTAAACACACATTCACAGTAAGAGAACTGCATCCACAAAAGCTTTTTTTGTTACCTACAAATCAGGCTTTCAGCTGACACTGAAAAAGCTAATAGATGACTGCTGCTTTTTCCTGTAAAGACAGCTTTCTGATAAGTCTTCTCCATTCTCTCATCAATTTTAATACCAAAGGTTATTCCTATTTTCAGATCAGAATGAGACAAAACACTTAAAGACATTAGTAAAGTTACAATGCATTCTTGCTAATACCTTTGAAAACTTGAGTATGCCTACTCACATTATCTTGTATAAAAACCCTAAAATATCAAATTTGAGTAGAGACACATTTACATTGTGACTGTTCTTTGCTATATTAAAACAATGAAAAATTACTAGATGATCTAAACAGAATTTACCTTTAGAAGATACACAAATGAAAACTGAATTATGGGTTTGCCAAAAAAAAAAAAAAAAAAATTGTTACAAACCAGCTTTATCCAGCAAATTCAAAAGCACTATCTCTCATGAAGAAAACCATTAACTAAGTAGCTGATCGAGAACTGAAAGTAATTACACCAAAACTTTTTAACAATTTGCCACTAGTCTTAGAAAAGAAAAAAAAAAAAAAAAGGAAACTTCAGTCCAAAGGAGCCAATTTTAAGTTTAAGAGTGCCTTCATTAGTCTTGCAGTAGATATACAATGATTTCAGTTAACCAGTCAACTGCTAAGGCTGACCTACAAAGTATTTTTAAATGAATACATGAAAACTTCCTTACACTTACAGTACATAACAATGTTTATATAGAGATGTAATCTACATTTACACAAAAATATCAAGCATATTTTGAAAATTGTGTAAAAAGGTTAGTGTACTTACAGTTGCGCTTACACTTATTTGCCACCAAATATATTTGGGGTAAAAAAAAAAAGTATGGATATTTTCTAATTTGTTTTGGGTTTGCTCCCCCCCACAATGGATAAAATTTCAGAACTTAATTGTTACAGTCTTTTTTCATCCACTGAAAGTATTTATTGCCTTCTCACCAGCTTACACAGTTAAGAACTGTAGAATGGGAAGCAAAGAATTTCTTCGCTTTAAATGTTACTTGCTACCACAGAAAGCAAGCTTACAAAACTGATGAACCTGACTTTTTGTTCCTCCTCAGGAAAAGCTTTTGCAACCAACCCTTGCTGCTGAGGATAAGGTTAGAAGATTCTCTAACAGGATTCCTCCCCATTAATTTGTTTTCTTCAAAATCGGAAGAAATACTTTTTCACTGCTGCAGAAATTGAATTTTGTCAGTTTCACTGCTGTAAGCAAGGACATAGATTTGGGTAAATTCAAATTCTTGTAAAACATTGTATTTCTGTCTGAAGAGAGAATACAGATACTACTCTGGTGGGACCACAAATCAAACAGAAGTGAATTGCTTCTCCTCTGCAGATAAGCAGAGAGGAACATTGGTGCCTAAAATGGTACGAACTACTGGATTTACCACCGTACTTAAACAACACTAAAAGGTAGCCCTCAACAGTTGCTTAACAAATGGCTAAAAGTAAAAAAAAAAAAAAAAAAAAAAAAAAAAAAAAAAAAAAAAGGTTATGTTTTCAAGTGCAAAGTTGAGACTTTTCTGTCTCCTGGAGAGTTCCAAATGGTTCAGCTGAAGGGAATGGCCCCTCTCTAGCAAAACAGACTCAACAATTCAATACAGCCAGAACACTCTCATTCAGTCCAGGTCTTTATTCAACAATGAAATTACGTCTCGCTCTGCCTCTCAAGTGGACCAGAGTTGTGCATGTGGCTTCTACTTAGCTTGGGAATGAAGAACCAAATGCAATCTCAAATAGCTCAGCACTTGAGTGCAGAGTTCCTTCCTTATTTACACTGCTTTTTCACCTGGTTCAAGCCTACCTCTTCTTTAATCCCACTGTTTTTTCTTTTCAGCATCCTACCTCTGCTCCTTGCACCATAACTTCGGGACCTGGATCCTCTGGTTCTACATAATACTCACTGCAGTAAATAAACATGCTATATAATCTGTTTCCTCTTCACTGTGGGCAATGATTCTGCCCTTATTCCCATACGCGGTCATGACAGCATAGCAATTACCTGAAGCTTGACTGCAAGTATCACGAAAATTTCTGATGGTGCAAATTCTGAGAAGGGAAGATAAAATCTATGACACCACAAGATAAGTTATCAGTATAAGTAATGAATCAAATTGGAGGATTAACAAAACCTCATCTGCTACACCTCTACAGAAATAAACAATGTTGCCCACACCAGACCAGACAGCAACTAATTGTAATACAGAATATACAATCGTGTTGCATAGACCCTTAAAACTCTGCTATCTTGCTCTGCCATGGCATTAAAATCTCTTCACCCAAGTGGGTGGATTTAGATACCAGAAGCACACTTGGTACATTGGAATAATTCTAAAAAGCAGCGCTGTGACACTGGTGATATATGAGGCCTTGTCAACAGTATGAAAGCCTAGCTATATATATATATATATACGCACACACAGGAGAGCATCATCATCTTTATCATAGAGCTGGCCATGTCTTCTGTTGCTTATAAAAACAGCAATACGTTGCACTGATCACGCCCCTCTCTAATGCAGACAGGTATCACGTGAAAATATATATGAATTCCTTCACCCGGTACATTCAATTCCACATCCCATAACATTAAGTAAAGAACTGGAAGGTAAAGTTCAGAGGTAGTTAATAATGATGCAACGGTACTATGGAATTTTATTTACAGACTTGCACCCTTCATCAAGAACTCTATATATCCATATGTGATCAATGTAACTGCCTCTAATGTAATCCTGGCCATACTGACTAATTCTGGCCTACTTTACACA
This sequence comes from Vanellus vanellus, assembly GCF_965231255.1. NCBI lineage: Eukaryota > Metazoa > Chordata > Aves > Charadriiformes > Charadriidae > Vanellus > Vanellus vanellus. Next base: position 52,535,982 of record NC_138909.1, on the reverse strand, counting down.
CAGACTGTAACTATACACATGTGATTATGTTAATTATTTTATCGATGTATTACTTCGAAGCAAAAACCACACACGGAACTGGCAGACTTATGCCAGGAACACTCCAACAAGGGCTGAGCTCACAGGAGACCTGGAACAGTACACCCTCTCCAAACAAATCCAAATCCTTGCTAATAAGTGGCCTTTCTGGTTCAGACATTATTTGAAGTATCCTCCTGTGCTGGGGCATTAACATGCTCTTGCCAAAATGCATTACTACCACTCACAGGGTTCTTAATTCCCTATTTCTTTTGCTATGTCTACATCAAGAATCTCTTCAGAAGAGAGATTACAGTGACTGTTACCTGTGAAAGGTCTGGAATTTGAGGCAAGATTTATGTTTCTGCAGATACAGTGTAGCTTACCCATTCAACTTGGAAACAGAGAGGTTAAACACTTTCCTGTCCAACAAACCAAATCCTTCTTGTCCACTTTCTAGAACTTTCGTGTTGAGAGGTTTGCAAAGGGTATCCCTTCTCATTTTTGCTGTCCTTTCTCTCAGCACAGCATTAGTTCTGTGGATTACTTCACAGCCTTATCAAATTCCATTCTTGAGGCAAACTCTGTTGGTACCTACTTCTTATGGGAACATCTAAAAAGTTTTGACCGTAGAAATAAGTTGTGTTAAGCAATTGTAGTTGCTACCCTTACTTGCAGAATTTCTGAAGACTCAACTATCACTACCACTTTTAAGACAAGCATTCACCTGATGAATAGATACTGTACATGCCCCTTCTACTACACATTTTAAGCCTACTACTTGGGTTTTTGCACTATTGCTGAATTTCAGTCATGTTCCACATTTAATCACAGCATTTGTTTCCGGTTTGTTCAGGAGCACTACTATAAAACAACTTCTGATGGTCTGCATTTTGCATCCACTGAAAAATCACAATATTAATTTCATTCTGAAGTATCTGATTGAAAGTTCTTGGCAACTACTCCATATGGCGAAATGATCCATATTCGTATCTTTCATCCTACACTGCTCTCCAAGGTTCATACTTTGGCTTAAATCCCTCTGGCTTTATTATCAGAGTAGAATCTGGGCATTCTTTACTACCGAGATAACTCCCCAATTTAGATGTTTCTGAGTGCCAGTGCAGTCAGGTTCCTTGCTCCAATGGCATCCCACCAAGGCTGGCAAGTTCCACAATTGATTTATCTGATACACGATCTCGGGAACCTCAGCTCCACAGACTAACTCATGCCACAGCCGGAACAGTTACATTTCAACTTGTAATGAATAAATAAATGAAATGGGTCCTGAACATTATGACAGAAGGATGCATTACTGCATCTCCTTCCTATTGCTTCTTTTATCGGTAGCTTTTCAAAAATATTTCAAAAGGTGTTTAGATCACATTTCTAATAAAATCTCCCCTAGCCTCAGACTTCTTGAAAATATTTTTGTTACAAAATATTTCATCTTCTGCTCCTTGGTGTATCTCTTATTTAGTAAGGCAGAGCTCAGAGAACAGCACAACATTCACTCTCTGTTACGTTTTTGACCATGGCAAAGAAAACGTGGAATTCTGATGTTAGCCCTCAAGGACAAATACATATGAGGATTACTATTATTTTAAAACTGGTATTTTCTAATTTGTTATGTGTGTTTTAGCACAGACATGAGATGTTAGTATTTTAGTATTTCGATACAAGGCATGGGCCAGAAGAGGTTTCACAAAGACAGTTCAATGGCCATCTCTAACAGCCAACAGAACAAGACCACCCTGTGCTCCTTGGAAGAGCCACACAAAAAACTGACAGTATCCTTCACAGGCAGCAGAAGAAAAATGTTAAAGCTCCTATGAAAGTCTGTTTCAACAGCACATCATGCTATAGTTTTCCAATCATTTGCCACATATGTGTCCTTACCCCAAATATGGATAAAATAGCTCCAATTTGTGCTGGGGAGCTGAATACCAAAGTTCAAAACAAGATCAAATTGCTATCTTGCACCAAGATAAAAATAGGACAAGTTAAAAGGATGGGGACAAAACTAGAAACTGAGCCATCACCTGTTGAGTAGCCCTTGCAATTTAACACATGCTTTAAGTCATTTATACATTTTATTAGTTTCAGATTATGTCAAATCTGAGAACCTAGATCAACGGTGCCCCAGGGCAAAGTAATTTTGCCCAAAATAAGAATACTCTGAAGTACGTATGGCACTTTACTTTTCCATACTTAGTCAAGTTAATCTGATTGCTATGAAACGTTCAGAAAGATTTTCAAACATCTACTTTCCACATGTAGCTCATCACACTATTGTACTATCAGAACCATTTCCATGTAATGGCAATATTTCTTAACATTAGCAAGAAGGATAGTAGAAACCTTGCTTTTCGTTCAACCACGATTAAGGTATTTCTTTATTGCACACAGAATGCGTTTAAAAAATTCAGTTTATGGTATAATCTATTATATGCTTTGGACAGAAGCAGCTTTCCAAATGTACCAGAGAGTCAACAAAGTTGAGAGTTGCTCATGAGCAAAGTAATGCAGGATGGACTATGCGTTAACCCATCATCACTATACACAAGGTATTAGTATATATGATCTGTTCTCCAGGAATCTTGCATATTTTTGTAGCCTGCTATTCACCACAAGGGCAGCAGAATAGAGTATGGTCTAAGTTTCCCTTATAACACATTCCAAAAACTCCCCTTCCTGCTGATGTTAGGAAATATAAAATAACTATGCTGGACACCGTCAACTGGATAAAAACATTAAAAATAGCACTTGATTTATCGCTTTTGTAATTTCTGTCAGTGTAAACTGACAGGAAAAAAGTAAACACATTTATACAGCTGTCTTACTACCTCCAATGACTGCAGCTCATAGAGAAGCTAAATTGAAGGTGCAGTGAAGGGTGAATTTAGGTAGTTTCTCTCTTTTCCTTCAAAAATGTTCTCAGAACCAAAGCCTTCCAAGTAACCATTAATTTTATAAAATAGCTGACCCATTCAACCAGCTGCAGGAATTTGCAAGCTGCAGGGAGACTACTGGCATGTCAACAAAGCTCTCCTCACCCATCCCCTTTCTCCCAAGTCCTCCACAACTATGCACCAAAGAAAATTTAGACTCCCACAGCAAGTTCTGATGGGAAATTATTTTCTCTCTCCACTTTACCTCCCAACTGCTTATCCTGGTGCCATACTCCATATCCACCTTCTCATTTACTTCACTGAGACGCCAGCACATCCTCAGTGAAGACATTTCTCAAAGCTACATCCTAACTGGAAAGCGACGCCTCCTAGAAACACGGACTTACTTATCCACTTAGGTCCACTTCAGTATCTCCATTCTTCCTTCATCCAAAGGCTAGATTCAAAAATTATACTAGATCTATCATATTTATTCAACTGTAAGGCCATTTCATTTGTCTTTGCAGAAAAGTAATGAAAGAGCTCAAATAGTAGAGCCACAAACCTAGTATTGAAATACGCAGCCATCATCATCTACTGCATTACTGTTAGTCCCATCAAGCATTTCTTTATTGATGTTCAATTACTGAATGTTAGCCTATCTGTTGTTTTCAGCAATACCACTTAGTGGACGCTTCCCATTGTGCAGCACAGTGCTCTCGAGGAGAGGTGAACATTTTTTTCCCAGAAAAGGCTAGGTGCTTTACCTTGTTCTACACAGAAAACACTCGCAATTTTCATGCACTCAACCAGCTTCTATGCCTAAAACCTAAAAGATGTCTTGTAGTAATGTAAGCAGAAGTGACCAGAGGTGACCGAAATGCTGCAGAATTGTGCTTGTATCTTCTCCTAATCATGAACTACAACCTTGATCCACTAATCTGACCAGAGCAGATGAACCTTTACATAGGCATGGAGTCCCAATGCAGTCAATAGGCTTTGATCGACCACAAGGAAAGACACACATTTATCAGTCTGTAGAAATAAGGCCTTGCTTGGGAAACACACTGACACCGGTGGAACAAAAAGCAGGCTCAGTGCAAAAGTGAGAGGTGAATGGGCCACAAACAATAGGACACAGAAAAAAAATCCCTTCTTTCCATTCCTTTGCCATTTTGTTAGCGCAATGTTTTGTGCACAAACTCGTGTGTATAAAAATATACACACACACACACATATACATACAAGTGTGTATACCCATACACATCAATTTCACCACCCAAATATTAGAAAGCAACCCCCTCAACAATCATTTTTGCTTCCAGACTAAAACAAAGTAAGGTTGTTTTTGTTATAATATCCAGTCTATTGCATGCAGGCAGCAATTTAAATGCAATAGTCTCATCTACAAAACAACCACTGGCTTCAGAGAAAGCACGTAGCGTTACAGATATAAAACCACTTTTTTTTTCATTCTTACTAGGCATTTGTTGGATTCGTATTGAACTAAAATAAAATATATTTTATATTTAATTTCCATTTTCTAAACTACTTTAAATCTACACCCTTAAAGTATAATGACCTAGTTTCTTCTGACAGTTTCAAATACTATTTGATAAATTAGTAGGTGTTACTATACTTTTAATATCTGAATTTTTCTGGGCATGTATGAGGGTGGATACTCCTATAACTAACAGAAGAACTAGCCATATAGTCTCTAGGAACATCCAAAGCTTTTATATTCAAATACTGAAAAAAATGTCACATTTTCTGGTGGCTGCATACTAGATGGAAATCTCAGCTTGCTTTCATAATATGGGACATAGATGCTTACTGAAACAATCAAAAATTGCATAGTCTGTAAGTATTGAACCCTGAGTAGTCCTGCAAAACAGTGGTTTTATTCAATGATTACATCCAACAGTCAAATAATACCACACTGTGAAATTGAGGAGTTTATTAAGGTTGATATGCTGCATTTCCTGAGTAAAATTCCCACAGCAAAACAAGCAAATCATAGCTTCGGTGACAAATTTACAGAGATTCTACTAACATACAAACGTTTTGGTGAAGAACCAATTTATTCTTGCAGCTGAAACCACACATTCTGTGTTTAAGGAATTTTAGCAACCATATACGTCCGCACAAACCACCAGCAAGGACTCTTTGCAAAATCTATTACAAACTTCATTGCCACCCTACAGTGTTTACAGTTACCTTCCTTGGATGTTTGAAAAGGCTAAACGCCAAACATATCTTCCTTGTTTGGGTGTTTGTTGATTTTTTTTTTTTTTTAAGCAGACCTCGTTTAGCTTACTCAGCTCGGGCAGCACTAGCTCCTAAATTTAAGAATCATTATAAACCAATTTTAATGCAAATGCCAATAAGGAAACTATTCACGCACACAAAATACACAGGCAATGACTGATACCAGCCTCTCGCCTCTTTAATGCCTGCTAGCAAGAGGCCCGTTTTCTCTGAAATCTGTTTAAATACGGTGTTTACTGTCTCTGTACTTCTACTAGTATTTACTCCTCCTTTCAGCCGACATATTTTAAAGAAACAAAACCAAAAAGCAAAGTATAAATAATGTTCAAGAAGTGTGGCAAATTCCCTTCTCCACCCCCAGAGCGGTAAAGCCACAGCGGATGAGCTGTAACTATGGCCTTGGGAATACAAGTTCCCCAGGCTCTTTTACCACACAAATATCAATTCAAGTTACAAGAGCCCTATCCTCTTATACTTAATGAAGATTGAGCCAACGAGCCCCGTACGCCTTCGCAGGAATGTTTTCTTCCCGTTTTTCCTAACAAGGCTCTCCTCCCGTACAGGTCCAGGATGGACTGCAGAAGGGTGTAAGTAGAAGGATCATCACACCAGTGTTTAGTGGAGGAATAAATCAAACATGGCTTCCCCCTCCATACATTTCCAGAGTTACATTCACTCCTGCTGCCGTACCAATCCCAGTCCTACCCGCAGGGAAGGGGCAGGAGCAGCCTCCACCTCCCCACACCCTCACCGCCACGGGGGGGACATTTGCAGCCACCCCATCCCTTCAGGAGGCGGTTTGAACCCTGGAGGAGCCTTCCCTCCCTCCCCCCTCCTTCCCATCGGATCTTCCCCCCCCCCCCCCCCCCGTTTTCTTTCTGATTTGCACTGATTGATTCCTCCCCCCCCATCCTCATCCTCCTCCGGGGGGGAGGGAGGTGGGACGGGTGGGCACCTCGCCCTCCACCCCTTTATGCTACCCCCGACCTCCCGCAGCGCCGAGGAGGAGGAGGGCGGGGGGGGGAGGATGAAGCTGCAACAGCCGGGACTCCGGCTCGGCATCGCTCCTTTCCGCTCCTCCGCCACCCAAGAGTCAGGCCCAGCCAGCGGCAGCAATCCTGCGGCAGCCTCCCGGGGAAAGGGGGGGGGGGGGGGGGGGGGGGCGAGGACGGCGGGGGGGGGCCGCGACCCCTCAGAGAGGGCCAGGTAGTGGATGGGGGGGGGAGGGGGGGGGAGGCGGAGGGGAGCGAACAAAAAAAACCCTCCTCAGGGGAAGGGGGAAACGGGAGCTGAGGACTGCCCGGGCAGGGGCGGGCGATGGAGACGGCGGGGCGCCGGCGGTAAGTTTGAGGGGAGCGGAGCCCCGGTGAAGGCGGGGGGGAGGAAAGGGGTGTCCTCGGGGAAAAGGCCGGAGCGGAGAGGGGGAGCGGATGCCCCGCGACGGGACCCCCGGCCCCCCCACGCCGCCTCCACAGCGCTTTGCCGGGCAGGGCCCGCGGTCCCAGCCCGGGGAGGGAGCTGCCGGTCGACCGCGGCGAGGCGCGGGGCCGGGCGGCAGCATCCCCGCGGGAGAGGGAGCCCCTCGCCGCCGCCGCTCCCGCCTCCCGCCCGGGGCCTGCGGGAACGTGCCCCGGGTGCCTCCTCCCTTCCCCGGGGAGGCGGGGGAGGGCGACGGAGGGGGAGGGGGGGGATAGAGCCAGCCGCGCTCCCGGCCTACTGACCTGTGCCCTAGCGCATCCTTCTCCCCCGAGAGCCGGGTGGAGGCGGCGGCAGTAGCTCGGTGCCGGGGAACAGGCGGCAGCGGCGGGAGCTGAAGCGACACGGCAACAGCGACGGCGGCGGCAACGGCGGCGGCTCCGGCGATCCTGCGCGGCGGCCCCGCCCCCTCCTCCGGCCAGAACCAGCGCGAAAAATCCCGGCCGCGCCGCCGGCCTCTGCGCTGGTCCCCTGGAGCAGGCTGTTTCAAATCCCCCCGCACGGAGCCGCCCGCACGCGCGGCCCAGCGGCGGCGGCGGCGGCCGCGGCAGCAGCAGCGCCGGGAGCAGCGCCAGCCGCGCCGCGGGACGGCGGGAGCGGGGCCGCCCGCCCTGACAGGGCCGCTACCGCCGCCGCCGGGGAGGAAGAGGAGGGCGGGCCGGGTGCCAGGGGAGGGAAAGCCGCGGGGGGCGAGGTGGGGCCGAAGGCGGGAGCTGTGTGGGGCCCGGCCCGCTCCGGCGGTGAGGGTGGGGGGGGGGGGGGGGGGGGGGGGGGGGGGGGCTCTCCGCGGCGGCGTCCCCAGGTGGGCCACAGCGCGTTGAGGGCCCGCCGGCCCCGCAGAGGTCGGTGAAAAGCTAATATTTTTTTTATTATTTTTTAAACTTTGTTGTTGGTTGGTTGTTGTTGGTTTTTTTTTTTTTTTTAATATATATATATATAAAACTATTTTTTTCCCCCTTGGGCACAGGGGCGCTGGGCGCAGGCCGCCCCGCCTGGTGATCGTGCCCTCCTCACCCGCTGGCCTCAGCAGCCCTACACGTGCGCTCTCTGCAAACCCTGATTTAAGCCAAATGTTTTGACTTTCCCTACAACTGCACACAATTTTGAGGCTGTCTTGTAGTTGTAAGAACCCGAGTGTGCCTGGCTGTGAACTACCCCAGCTGTCTCTTCTCGAAGTATAGCCTGGTTTATTTTTTTTATATATATATATATTCTTTTTTTTTTTTTTTAAAAAAAAGCTTGCATCATAATAAGTACATGTGCTTGCAATTTGCCAATTGAAAGCACAGCTCTCTTTTAGGCCAAATCGTTAAATATCTGTCCTATTATGATAGGAACAAATATTCTCACGACCCTTTGCACCAGATAATGTAAAGCAGGTAATGGCCAACTTTTCCAAGCTTTCGATGAAACACTGAGAGCCTGTGTTTTCTGTACAAGGCCGAGAATATAGTTCCTGATGCTATGGATACTGTGTTAACCTGGTAGCTAAGAGCCTAACACAACTCCTGTGAAAGGTAAATAGACGATAATGGAAGAGGGGAACACACCAGCATCATGCTTTCTGGATAGTGGTGAAATTAGGCCATTTGTTACAGAAAGGTTCAGCTATTTTTTTTTTTTACATAATCCTTGATTTACTTTTATATGCTAAAGTTTGTCAATGTTTTTATGTGTGTGTTTAATGGTGGGTGCACCTTTTTTAGTCTGGCAGTTAACAGTTGAACAGTGCAAACTTAATTACTTAGTAATGCAAAACTTAATCATCAACTGATTAAAACTAATCTCAAGGTGGCTGAAGGAAACCTCTCTGTAGTGATAAAGGTACCTTAACTTGTTTTACAGCCTTTCTGTAAAAAAAAAAAATACACTATCTTTAAGGTGTTAGACAAACAAGATTTAGCTTTTGAATATTTACAGCATTAAAGAGAAAGATACTGTCATCACATTTTAAAACAGCTAATTTGAATTAAGTGTCATGACAACTTTATCTTTCAGCTTCCTTTCTAGAGTTGTTATATTCATTTACAGAAAAAAAGATGTTTTCTAATTAAAAAGAGGCACTATTATCAATACAAATAAATAGAAGTACAAATGTGAATCCTGTTTTTTTTGCTACATAAGGGCATATACAGGTGTGCTTTTCTTCTGTAGTTCAACAGTAACACTAAAGTATTAAAAGTACAAAGCATGACACGTTTGCAAGGGTGCTTGCTGTTTCCCCCCCCCCCCCCCCCCCAAAAAAAACTTGCATAAGAAACCAGGTTAGTTATCAATAATTGGCATGCTGCGAATGCATTATCTACTTTCTCTTGGGAATAAATTCTGTGTTCAGGCTCAATGATATAAATGTATGAGTTATAAAAGAGAAACAGATTTTTATTCCGTACTTATTACTAATGCATAAGATCCTCCAGATAATGCAGTTCTCATGTTTGCCTTCTGTGTCAGTTGTTTAAGATTTAAGTGGTAGGATTTTGCTATCGTGGTCAAGGTGACAACAAATCTTCCTTAGTCCTTTCAACTCCTATAGATCACTGGCCTTGTCTATGCGACTAAGATTTGCAGCCATGTAATTGCCTCCTGATAGACCCACCATGCAAATTTCCAGGAAAACTTATGCTGGGAGTTAACACCTTTAACTGGAATAGCACCAGTTTATACTGTACATAGACATTGGTGCAAACTTCTCCGATGTCATGACACTTTTAAATAGAAATTGCACATGCAGTTTTTTTTTTAATTTCAAACACAATGGTCTGTTTTCTTGAGCTCGTATCATGGTAATAAAAATCTCTCGGTTTTTCCACTGCAGGACACAAAGAGGCTGATTCGTTGAAAGTGGATATAGTTATATTCCACTTCTGAAAACCGAGTGCCAAAAAAGTTTTAACTTCTGACAGTGTAAATGCACATGCAGTGCAGAACGAGCTTGTGCTGACAAATAACAGGCACGCTGCATTATACTTGAGAGATGGCTTCAAAGCAGTTGAGGTAAATGTCCTCTAATCTATTTCTAGTCGTTGCAAATTTCCAGACTCAACCTCCTGGAGGTTTTATTCTTTTTCATTACATTTTCATGTGATTTTGAATTAGCCAATATTTTTTAACAGTTTGATGTTTCTTGGATAGCCAAACAGGTCATTGAAACCAAAAGATGTACAACTAGAGCAGATAATAGTATTCATTTATTAATGATTCCTGTTTCATTTGGTATCTAAAATTTTATTGCTCCTTACTTTCAACTTTTATGGATATATTGTATTAAGAAATAGTATTGAGATCAATATCCCTCTGTTCAACTCAAAGGAATTTAAATAAATGTAGTGGTGACATATTGTTCTAGAAGTATTTAAATATTTTAGAGATTATCAAAGAGTTACTAGGCTGAAAGATAATTTACAATTAAAACACTTTTTCGAGATCATTTATTCAGCAATAGTGGTTGTCAGTGACAACCTCCTGACTTAAGGCATATGTTAGGATATGCAGAAATTCTGAAGCTGAAGGAAGATTTTTTTTTATTATTCTTTTTTTTTTTGGTGCCACCACAGGGACAGACAGTGCCAGAAAGGGTAAGGCCCACATTGCAGCTGCTGTAGTTCCATTGTGTTAGGAAGAGCTCAGAAACAAAGTCTACATGCGTGGCGCTACTTCATGCAACAGTGCAGAACACTCTCCCCTGAGAGTTTGGTCAGCCCTGTTAACAAGGGGATGGGGCACATTTTGGGGTACTTGCTATTAGAAATAATGGAGATCAGCAGTCCCTATACTAAAGCGTTGCCTTTCTCCTGTAACGATGCTGCAGTTACCAAGCACTTTTAATCTCATTGTAGATCTTTGTGGCAGGAGCTTCGTGTTTACACTTCTTTCCTATATGGATCCTAAGGATTGATTGCTTTCTGAATTCCTTTCTTGTATCCTTTTTATTTTCATTCAGGATTTTAGTCATCTGTTTAGTAAATATTTTCCTGAATGCAGATCATCTTGGTGGCAATGTAAACATAACTGCAAGTAGCATTAAACCAAGTGATGTGACTGCAGTCAATGAGTTAATCAGATATTCCCAAGTTAGTACAGCAGCACAGCATGTCCACGGTGTTTATTGTACTACAGGTGTTTAATGAGATAAGGACTGTACGAGGCCCTATAGAATGGTGGTTCTTGCTTCACAGACTCTTCCACCTATTAGGGCTAAACACTGAAGACTTTGTAGTTCTACTTCAAAACATGGATACACTGGAAAAGTTCATGCTGCCCATTGTTCTGTTTTGTTGTAGCACTGAAGAGGAGATACCTTCCCAGCATTGTCCCTTGCATCACCATTACTGTCTGTTTCATGCTGTCAGCTGTCAACCCATCACCCGAGTGCTGACTTTGGCCAGCAGTCCATGTTTTTCCTTTGGATTAACAGTGAGTAATTGTTGCTTCCAACCTGCCTGAACCCTGTCTGAATCTATCCTTAGCTATGTTAGGTATAGCTAGACAGAGCTGCTGATCCTTCAGCATGTCAGCCTGTGTGTCATCATGACTGTTAAGAAAAATCTTTATTGGCGTGTATGCATTTATATCTTTGGCCATGCAACATACTGCATGCTGTTTAGTACAGAGACAGCGAGCTGCTGATGTAGAGTTAAGAAAGAATGAAGTATAAGACTTAAATCAGTGTTTCAAAATATTTTATGTTAAATGTAGCATAGTCACCCTAAAATTATAGTACTAAATGCATTCTTGAGAACCTACATGTATATTTGCTAATTAACTTGAATGAAAGTTCATTGAAAGTGGTTATTTAAAAAATTCAGTATTGTGTATTAAAATTGTTTTTACTTTTAAGTTCACTTGAAGATGAGAAAGTACGGGCTTTTCAGACTTTTTGTATGTTTTGTGTAATCTCATATAAAAATGGAGTAATAGTATTTTTGAATTGAAAGTTGATTCTTTGGGAAAAAGAAAATAATCTACTTAGAGAATTTCAGAGTTAGTCTCTGTCCAAATGAGAGACGTCTTAAGTGCAGCTATAGCTTAAATACTGTTCAGAGTAAGAAATTATAACCTTGATAAAAATATACAGTTAAATGTAAATCTTCTTTGTACTATGAGTTATACACCAGTCTGTTTACCAGATACATTTTCAGTTAAGAAAAAAATGGAGTAAATGTCACTCTTCAACAAATACCTATTTCTGTTTGCATCATTTGTGCTGAGTGGAAAGAAGGTAATTGTCATTGAAGGAGCAAAAGCAAGAGGAAAGTTGAAGACACGAGGGAGTGGGATACATCTTCAGGGGAAGGCAGGGGCCAGGAGAAAGGAAAACTGAGGAGCATGTTCCTGCTGTTTTCCAGTGCTGGGATGATAAATAACAGCTGTATACCAGTTCTAAGCAGCTAACATGCTCCAGCCTGGTATAAGTAACTTCAGTGCGCTAATAAATTTATCTATAGAAGTTATATGTCTTTAATTATCTTCAACATCAGTATGACTTAATTTAAGCATTGCTGACATTCAGAATAAAATAAATCTGATCTGTGTAGAAACACACAGCTTGAGGATTCAAAACACATTAACTCTTCTATCTATTGATAGCATAGTCTGTTACTGTTTATAAACGTAAATTTAATCTCATTTAGAAGTACAAATACTGAAATATATTAATAATAAAAATTAATGTTTAGCACTACAGAGCAAAACTGTGTATTTTTTAAAAATATATTTGGTATGCATGTCTAGATCTTAGCTTGTTAAGGCTAAAGCTTAACTCTATAACTTAGCTTTTGAGGAGCCATAATGTGGGTTTGAACGTTAGTTCTACTGCATTTCAAATTACTGACTTATGCTTAATCTTCATGTAATTATTGCTCAGCGATAAATACAATGTGGTAAGCTATATAGCAATGGAAGCCTTGAAGTTGTGTTGTGGGTTTTTTTTTTTCCACTTTGGCAGAGAAGTGACTATTGATATTTCCACTCTATGCCAGTGCCAAAGAATAAAGTTTGTTAAGGGTTGAATAGGCCAGATAGATAATGCTACTTCTGTTTTCAGCAGACGCTAATGCAGTGTTTTATTTTGCACATATATTAATCTTTGCTGCCTCAGTACAGAATGGTGAGGGTAACTATGCTGGTCCTAAAGGTTAATTTCATTCTTTTTTAAGGCATGCCATTATTCTGTTAACAGTAATTGCTCTTTTTTGAATGATTAATTTGATCATATGAACTGTTTCTAATTATGTTGGTGGCTGGCAATTTCCTGTACTAAGAAATTGTAGCTGTGATCATATCCCATTTACTCAGTATATATGCCTTGAGAAAAATGCTCATTGACAGACGTTTTCAGAAATATCCACTAATTTTGAGAACTGTTTCGAGACTTTTATGTAAGATGCCTAGCACTGGTTTTATATTGGTGTTTGAGTATGTGCAAATGTACTTGACAAATGAGGGCTGAAACAACTGGATTCGAGGCATAGGATGAGCAGGCTTGCAAACGCAGGCCTAACTGCTAAATTATCACCTGTGCTGTTTTTGCTGTGAGAACTGGGAGGAGTAGGATGTGTTTCTTGCACATTTTACCATGTTCTTACGCTCTTCTTGAGCGTGATATGCTTGCTCCTCTAAGCTATATTTGTTCGCTTCAGTTATTGTTAATGAGCCAGAGCTTACGCTTTGAAAATCAGTGCAGGCATTTTATGAGACACCCTTGCTTGGTGTACAAGCCCTAGCTGGGAGTGAAAGGTGGCTGCTGAGCTGCCTGCAGGAGTTACACTGCAGTTTACTGTCAGCAGCTCAACCCTATACACAAGAGCGATCCCACTGTGGCAGTTCTGGCTCCAGCACCGAATCTGCATCCAGCGTACGTACAGTAGGAAAACATCGCACTGTCTCAGCTGCATTTACAGCAGCTGAACTAAACTGCGATTCAAATGAAGACTGTACTCAGCAGAGAAGAGGTGTTGGGCTTGGCCAGTGTGCGGGAGACAGCCTACTCAGTCTGTTGTCTCACACTGAAGCTGAGCATGGTTGTAGTACCATTGTGCTAATAATAGCACCATTCCCATGGACACAAGCTACCATGTGTTGGACACTCTTCCTTTTGCAATTGATACAGCAGCTGGGCACACAGTATTTGCTGAAGGGCTGAGGTTATGTGCATCTTCAGGCATTGAGCTGGTTCTTCAAGGCAGGAATAAACTGTTTGCACTGGTCCAAAGGAGGAGATAAGCACTTAAATGGCACTCAGAATTCAGGAGTCTAACCTGTGATTCAAAGCCCCAACTTCTGCCCCACCTCAGAAATCCTTTATAGGGGCTAGAAGAGGCACTTTTGCATCTGACTAAAAGTACACCGCTCCCAGCATGCAGGTCACCTAAAATATCAGGATCCTGAAACCCAGCATTCCCTCCAGTGATCTGACATAGAGGCCTTCAAAGCGTGACTAAATGCTTTGCTACAGCGTACCATCTTAAATGCACATTCTACAGGTGTTCCTTATTTCATGTACACTTGTAAAACTGTTACATTTGACTTATATTTGGAGTCACTCTGGCAAATATATGTACTTAGCATTAGGTATGTGAGTTGTCTCCTTGCAGCCCCAATCCTATATGTTTTAATACAGCTGTAATCCCTAGTGCCTGCGGGGAGTCTGGTGTAGCCCACTCTAGACCTGCAGGAAGGAACAGCTGCATGCCTTTTTATGTGTTGCCTGATTTGCCTGTAACCTGTCCTTGAGGATTTTTATAGGCAGGCAGCAAACAGCCTGTAGGCTTGCTATGGACATGTCCCTCACGATACATTAAAGAACTTCATCAGACTTTTGCTGATTAGTTAAAATTGGACTTGTGATCCCTGCACTCTACGCACACACACATGGTCTCTCCATCCATATATCACCCTCCCTGATTGCTGTTGCCATCTCTGAGGCTGGGACGTAGGATCTGTTCGTGAATCAGCTTGGGCACTGATGTGGTTCTCAGCTTGGCATGCAAAGTTAAACTAACTCCCTTCATGAATTGATTGCGAGTTCCTGCTTCAGAGTTTTGGGCTGGGGAGCTTCTGCTGCCCAGCTGTCTGCCCTCATCTGCCTGATGCCATCCTAAAAGTATCATAAATTAGGAGGCATGCTCTCAGAATTTACCAGTCTGCTGACTGTAGGAACAGCAAATAGAAATCTGAAGGATGCTTTGGAGAAGCTTTTTACAATGCAATATAAACATAGCAACTGGGCCTCTTGAAAGGTCTATGGATATGCCCACACTGGGACAGTTGCTGGGCCTAGCTGATTCAGGAAAGAACATAAAGAAGTAATTGATTCAGTGGGAAGCATTTACCCAAGAGTAGTCTTTGAACAGCTCAGGTCTCGGAACAGAATTCCACTTTGACAGTGGTCAATATTAATTTAAAAATGTACTGTGGATTGTGAGAATTATTTTCTAGGTCAGCTTAAATAATCAGTTATCCTATTCTTCCATTTCTCTTTCATGGCATTGTAAGCAAATTAATTGTATATTAAGTCTTAAATAATTTTAAAGATCTGGTTTATGTCCCAACTATACTTGCCTTTTAAAAACTCAAGGGCAGAGACTTAAGTCTTACATATTTGTATGGCACCAGTACAGGAGCCCTCAGCCTGTACGTGTCCTGTAAGCAATATTGAAATATAAACGTTAAATAATGGTGTCTTCTGAAGGTAAGAACCATGGTTTTTGCAAGCTTTTTGCACACTTATGAGTATGTGCCAGGTAGACAAGCACTCGGGTTTGAAAGATGAACCCCTTTTGAACTATAAGCATCCCGTCTCAGTGTGATTCCTAGGGAGAAAATCTTCTTTTGTCCAAGCTTTTTGGATTTATGTAGGCTCCGTGGAGTTCACTGGTGGGTTTATTTGGCAGGTGGGCCTTATTAACCTGCCAGCAAGGGACTATTTGACCTGCTTAGGTTTGTACAGCTTGTAAATAAAGATTCTGTCAGGGAAGAGGGATTCTCTTGTGCTTCGGACTATTTATATCTCTTATAACTGTGGCTGTTAAAGCTTATAAAGAAACAGAAGGTCTGGGATGTGAGACAGAAAGCCCTGAGGGAGTCTTACGTGTTGTATTTGGATTGCTATGTTAATATCCTAAAATAAACACAGCATGCCAGAAAGTGGGGAATACTTTTATTGTAATTATTATTAACTCAAAGACCTAAATTGTTGGTTATTGAATGGAGTATGGCTGAGCTTGGCTGCAGAGGACAATAAAATAACCTCTTAATTTAACACTAGCAGCTATTGGCAATCAATAGGAGCCAGACATTTAATCAGCTTCATTTCCCTTTTTTCTTTTTTTTTTTTATTGTTCTCAAGTTTAATAACTAGTATTAATATTTTTACTACTCAGGTTAATAATGAATACATTAAGTTCACAATAAATTGTAATCATAATCAAACTATGACTGATATACTCTCCATCAATGCAATTACTTTAATCAGGCAGAAATATTGTGGTGAAAGGTATGTTATATTTCAGATGAAAAAGGAAAAAAAAAAAAATCCCTTCAATAAGTCTTTCAGTCTGTCCAGTGTAGGTCTGACGATAGGGTCCTCTCTAACTCTATAACATGTAATTTTTAATAGTTGTATCTGAATCAGTGAAAAATTAATTTTGCAATATTTCTGCCTCCTGCCCTGAAAGGGCTCTATAAATGTTCTTTGATCTTAGTCAGGTTAGACTGATCTGCTACTTATGCATTCCGGTGATATTTTAAAATATTAACAGTCAACAGTTTATAGAGAATCTGTTGAATTTACAATTACAAACATACTGGCTGCAAAAGTACTTCACCCGAGAGTTGCTGCTGTGGCCCAGAGAACTTGATATTGGGGAAGGACGGGTAGGGTATTACCAGTGATGTGCACTGTGGGGAGAAAGGCTTCTGAATTGTGCTAGGCACAAAACTCTACCAGTGGAAGCCACTCAGGAGAGCTGCCAAGACAGGCAGTGCTCTTTCTTGTTTTGTTTCACCTCTTTTCCAAACAGGCATCTCTTTTATGAGCTGGATCCCCCTGGCTCCCAGCCCTGCTATGATGTGGGACTGGCAAACTGTTGTGCACCTGTTCCAGAGGGATTAGCCACCGGTGACAGCCCATACCCAGAATTTCTTCCACAGATCCTAGTACCCTTCAACAAGTGAGTCAGAACCATTTGACTTAGAGCTTTTTATAGTTGTCGTTGAGGGTAATGATAATCATCCTAATAAAGTCTAGTTCTTAATCTCTCGTACTTAATGGTTTGCCATTGGTCGAAGAAGATACCATGCTGCTCCTCACTCCTATCCCTATCTGCTGTACCAGCATAGCAAAACAGTGTTAAGCTTTTACAATCATCTGTCATTATGTTGGAAATCGAGTGTTGTCTGGTGGATAAGATGCCAGGCTGAGTCCAGAATTGACTCTGCTAATGAATTCACCATTGGGAAATCTAAGACTATATTACTTTGTCTGCTGTTTTGATTTTCCTACCGATAAATACTTTCATTTCAGAATTCAATAAACAGCTCATGCTGAAAATCAAACATGCCAGGACTGTTTTGCAGAACTAGTCCAAAGAATCAAATATTGTCTGTATTGTATTCATATATGTTGATATGCACCATGTATGATTATGGTGCTGATTGATAATAAAAATAACATGCACTGCTTTTTTTCTCTTTTGTCCACTGCTTACAGGCCTTTATGTCATTCTAGTAGAACAGTTTTTGATATAAATAATTTCTTTTATTACTCTTGAAAACTGTGTCCATATAGCTGAGGGAATAAATATACTAAATTTGATTCCACCCGAGTTCATTCTATTTTTTTTTTCTTTCTATGAATACATAAAAAGAATCAGGCACTTCCTGCTATGCCTAAGCACAAATTTAGTTCCTGGTATAGCCACTCTAACGTATTCAGGAAGGAAGGAATAATCTCTCTGGGGCTGTAGTGCTTTTACAGTGGCTGCAGTAGCTGTAGCTCAGGCTGTCCCTAAGTGAAAAATACTGGAGGAGTTGTGTAATGTTTGATCTTTGGGAGTAATAAGGAACAGGCCCATTCATAGGTGAGAATAATGTGCTTGGACTAGCATTGTGCAAAACAGTGAAGCAGACAAATGTTCCTGCATAGAGGAAACTACCATCTGCTAGAATTAAACAAAGTATTCATACCAGCCACAAAATGCACTGCGTAAAAATATTTTTTTTCTAAAGAAACCCCTCCGTTTTCTGGCTCGGATAAAGTAAGATTGATTAGGTACCACTTGTGAAAGGTGGATTTTGTGAAAATGGAGGGTGTTAAGTGCTCTAAAGAAGAAGGATTTGCAAGAGAAGGGTGATAAGATAAAGATTTGTCCAAAATGGGACTGGGAAGTGGCTAAGTGGGAAGTGTGAGCTGAGTGTGTGGGAGGGAAGGAGGTTAAGAACAGAAAAAGTGAAGGTGGGGGGCAGATTTCTGTTTCTTAGTCTGCTTAAAATTAAATGACCTGTTGATTTCAATTCTGGAAGGTATTAAAACTGTTCATTGGGCTTTTAGTGTACGTTTATCAACCAGTTTGTTGTAAATAGTTTGTATCTGTCCTTTCTTGTAATTGCTCTTTTCACCTCACCAAAAAAAAATCCAAGTAGTAATGCAAGCAACCTGATTCACCTTTCAATTCAGTAAGGGTCTACTTGATTCAGATCCAGCTACTTTGCTTTAAAAATAGCTATTATTTTTAAGCAGCATGCTGTAGGGCTGCTCTAGCTCTCACCTGCTAGCAGTCAGAGACAGGTCCAACATACCCTCACACCATAGATAAGCCTTCCCTGGGCCCCCGTGGCAAGCGGATGTTAGGACAGAATAGCACAGAATAGGTTATACTGCTGGTGCGGGAGGAAAACAGAGCTGCCTGGTAAAGCAGCCTTTTGTGTAGTGTATCGGGAATCAAGCTCTGGTCATGTTTTGCCATAAATTAGCTGATTTAATAAACATTTCCTGCAGCTTTTAGTAAACAGATTGGTTCGTGCTTTAACTTATTAACAGGCTTTATCTTTGCTATAAAAATGTATATAATCAAGAGAGATTTCTGAGTGACGGAGTGGATTTGTGAAAACATCCGCATAATGTTTTTCCACTTGCTTTCAGCCCTGTTCTTGGATTTGCTGGCTGAGACAATGTTTGGAGTGAAGTCACATGATCAATCTGCATTTTCTTGCCGTCTTCCTGAGCTGTTGCACCACTCTTTTTCATACTAGGTATTCTGTTGATCTATAGATCTAAGCTCCTTCTTTTAAGGGTAATAAATCAAAATTATACAGTGTTTAGGATTTCAGGCAGAGAGATTATATCAGAATTAGAACATTCCTGAGTGAAGGTCATATAAATCAATCCTTCAGTTATTCCATTTTCAGTTTCATTGTAATGAACAGTACCCTGCTTGCAGTGAGAAAGCTTATGGTGCTAGAATACTGATAAGATGATATTGCATTCAGAGTACATTTTCCGCTATTGGATGAAATCTGCAATGCGATATATGACATATATGCAAGGGTCTGTGTTGAAAAGCCTTGAAATTGTCAAATTGCGACATTCTAGAGATGAGGCTGGTTTGCAAAATCATTGAATCATCTTTATTGCAAAAAGAATTTTAATGAACAAAGTAATAGCAAAGGTCTTGTAGTAGAAATGTAAAAGAAAAACGTATCACTCTTTTAAAGCCATCATTTTAAACAAGTTAATGGTATATTGTTGTGCATTCTTAACACTGGGGTGTAATTTTTACCTGGGTAGTAATGCCTAACAATTAACATCACTTTTCATACTTAAAATACTTGACAAGCGATGTTGCTCATAATAACATAATGTAGCTAAGTAGCCGTTTTAATTACTTGTGAAATTGTAATGCTGAGAAGTAAGGAATTTGGGATTGGGATCAGACTGATGGGATTTGGCGTATGCTGCGGATTATTCAGGTTGTTGGTTAAATTCCTTGATCATGCATGGATACAACCTATAAATACTTCCTAATGTATCTATTGAACCTGTGCTTGCAGGACAGTATAAATCAAATATTACTCTTTGAACACACTCCTGCTCACTTTACCCTGGGGAAATAGCTAAAACACGTGTACCTGTATTTATTTATTTACTATACACAGCCCTCCACTGACATGCCAATATACCAAGGCCTGTATATTCCAGCTTATTTGCTTTCTTACTTTACTTTTCCTGACTCTGCTCGTCCCACCAGCTTCCCCCAGGGTTAGACATATTTGGTTACCACTCAACCCTGATTTGCACGTGGCTTACTCCAGCTTCTGTGCCCTGTGCAGAAGCACAGCTGGAGGCAACAACAGGGAGGAGGAGGAGGAGGAAGAGGAGGAGGAGGAGCTCTCCAGGGTTCTGCTCAACCTGAGGTGCAAGGATTTGGGGAGAAATGCCTCAAATCAGCCCTTCAATTCAGCCAGCTTGAATCAGCTTGCAGAAATGAGGATATGCCCAATGGCTGTAGAGGGCAAGTAATGCATCAAAACAGTAAAGGCTCTCTATTGCAAGGTTACAAATGGAGACAGGAATTCCTGCAACTCCCTATCTACCTGCCTGCATTGTGGTATTCCGAGTAGTACCCTGAGTGTGGAGCTTGCCAGTCCTCTACATTGTGTTTCTGCAAGGACAGTAGACCAATGGAGGCAGGAACAATGCATTGGAGGAGACAGTTGAGGAGGAAGTGCCAGAGTTTTGCAAGCAACTATGAAGTTGTGAGATCACCAGAAGTGGGCCTGCAGTCGACGGATTAATTTTCAGAGGGTCGATTCAGGAGTCATCTCATGGTGCTGGGAACTGCAGGGTAGTCCTGAAGCAATGTGGAGCATAGTTTTTAAACAAAATTTTTAAGGAGTTGACTTAAACATTATCTTTCTGGTTGTACGGGAAATGTAACAGCATCACCTTTTTATTGGCAGCTTCAGCTGGAACACTTGAAAGAGTCAGCCTCTCCATGCTACCTGATAGATTGGCCTTGACTTGGGCTACACAGTCAGGGAAAACATTTGCAGAGTTTTTACACTCCACTGAGCCTGCTGTTCTGGAGTGTAAGAACTGAGGGATGGCAAGCTTAAGACAAAGCACAAGGACCACAAAGACCGGTGATGATAACCATGTGAAAAAACAGAGGAACCAGAAGGAATGGGGGAGAGATAAGGGGGCACAATGAGAAATGCAGGGGGATATTACGCAGCTCTTCAGGAAACAACACAGATGTTAAGCAGCTCATTAGGGAGGAACAAATCTCTCCGAACCGTAATACCAGACCTGGCCAACTACAGCATGAATATGAGCGTGGGTACCTAAGTGTGGGGAGCGTGTGCCTCTGCAGTGCAGAGGCTGGAAGACAGGTTTGCCACAAGCACACATGCACGTGAGCTGGGACACAGCGATATACAAGTAACCTTGGTGACAGAGGCAAGACTGAAACACACAGATTCATAGTTCCCAGCTCTGTGCTCAGACCACTAGACTACCTTCTGTGTTTCTTTATCAGCAGCGATGAAATACAACAGTCCCTGCTGCAGGCAGAGTAGGCTAATGACAGCAACACTCTATGCTTGCCCTACTTCTCATACTCTTTCCCTAAGCGCTCTTTTCTGACTATGACCAGAGATTGGATAAAGGGACTCGCAGGCCTTTCGTTTAGCCCAGTGCAGTTGTTCTAGTTTCCGTTATGCCAAATGAAGCTCTCATCCAACCTAAATAAAGAACAGGATGTGGCACTGTAAGTTTCTTTGTTTACAGTGTCTTAATAAATTCTAGAACAAATGTACTCAATTTGGAAGCAAAAGAACATTTTCTTACTGTCAGCTCTACAAGCTGGTCTTGAAAGCTGATAGTCACTGGATTCTTTTTTTCCTGTACATCAATGCAAGTAAAGCTCTGGAGACAAAAATCCTTAAATTTCTTCTGCAGTACCTTCTCCCTGCCTCCACATCCTGTCGTGGAGCCGTATGCAATTCTTACCTTCAGCAGGTTTATGAAATGTCTCAGCTGAATAAAAATATGTTGTTACTGATATAGGAGAAGGATTGGAATTAATTTCATCTTTATTACAGTGAAAAGAAATAAGTTATGTTGACATTTCAGTTATAAAAGGACCAAAAGCTACAATTTTTTTTACCCATATAAGTAAAATAACTCTATTGATAATCCTGATGTGCTATGTAGCAAAATTATTTTTGTATGATGCTGTTTCACAAAATAATGTAAATATACGGATTGCATAGATGTTAGTAGGAGCAGAATTTGCTCAGAACAAATAATCCATGATCTACTTTGTTTCAATTAAATTCCACTTTATCTCCATTTCATTCATTCATTCATTTCTTCTCCTTCAGATACTTAAGTTTGCCATAATAAAGACTCTGTTGGGATTCTAATTAGTGACTTTTGAAGAACACCATTACCACAGTGAATTGAGAAAAAGGTCAGTGGCTCAAGGAACCTGGAAGATACTTGGACTGGAGAAAAATGTCTTTCCTGTTGGTTTATTTAGACAATTCAAAGTTTTAGACAGAAAGATAACAGATGATGATTAATATGAAGCCCACTATCACTCAAGAAGCGTATTATTATCAAAGCCTGACCTAAAAATTTTTCAACCAGATCTGTCATTTTTCATTTGGACAATATTGGCTTGTTCATCTTGTTTTCCAAAATGTGCTTAACCAGACAAAAAAATCAGAGTAGTCAGAGAAAGGAAACACCTTTGAGATTCATCCCTAATATATTTCCATTAATCTCAATGGAGTAACAGCAATAGTATCTAGTCTAAATGCTCTGCAAAGGAGAGAAAGGCAGTTCCATAGACAAAAGGCATGGTCTGGTTAAATCAATTTCTATAGCATCTTGTCTCGACATATTTGAGAGCACTATCTTTCTCAATTAATGTCAGCTCTGCTCTGGGAATACTCTTTGGTAGTTAGCTGTTGCTGTTAGAGACCTAACTTTAGATATAGCACAGCTGGCTTATGTATTTTGCTGTTAATATTTTTGGTAATGGAACAACAAATGCAAAGTGGGCAAATTACTAAGCAGAATGCAGATTTTCCACCTAAATAAATCAACTTTAAGGATAAGAAAACCTAACTGTAAACCCAACTTTCTTTTTACTGACTCCAGATAGAAACAATAAATTACAAACCTCAGGAATCCATTTAAGGTGGGTCTTAGGGGTTTCTTTCTCCCAGGTTTCTCAGTCCCTAGCATACTGGGTGTTGCTCACATGCCTCCACCAGTGTCTAGAATATTTCATTTTAAATCCATTCTTGGGCAGCTGCTTTACTTTCATTTCCACTTACATCAAAGTCAAATAGAAAACCCTCAAACAGCCCAACGCCTCATGTAGCACAAGAATGGAGGAAGAGCAGACGTGATGCTCAGAGGTTATCAAGAACACAGTGAATGTATTTGTGAGAAAGATCACAGAGGAAAGAAGAAGAAAGTAAACTGAAGAAAGAAGATAATGGAAGGCACATGCAAGGCAAATTTTTAAAGCACATCTCCTCATGGCTTTCATGGGTAATTACCCACTAGAGGGAGATAGACTGTAACTTGTTGGCAGGTAGATTATGGCAGAAGTTGGACTTTGTAAAGTCCAAAGAGGAAACACCAGAGAAGATGAGAGTTCCCTACCCTGGTAGAGTTTCATGCTGCAAAGTTCTGTGTAAATCACCAACTCTACTCAAATCCTTTTCCTTTCTGACCTTGCTTCCATTACACTTTTCTTCAAAAAACCCCATCTCTATTAACCTGTTTGTTCTTTTGTTGGTGACAGCAACATCTGGAGTTGTAAGGATGGCAGAAACAGTGCTGTGCTTGTCTAGGATTAACTGAACAGCCACAGTATGGGGCGAGCCATGCATGCCTCAAGTCAAGTGGCTTGAGACCCAGGAACAGTGACCCTTCAGTCCACCTCAGACACCTCTTTGGTTCCAATTTAGCACTCACGTCCTACGGTATTCATTAGCTGCCCATGGGTAATCATTTATGGTCTCTTATTCTCACTTCTATTTGTGCAGAATGGAGAAGGCTTTTAAAATTCAAAGCAAGCTCAGGCATGTCCTTTCCTCAAGGGAAACCAAGAAGGGAAGTAATGGATGCTTAGAATTGGAAACGGGGCATAGGAAAAGTAGCTCTTTACGCACTTGTGTCATTCGTGCTTCTGAAAATTGGTAGTTTCAGGACTTCCTAACTTCTGAACCAGACATTGCATCTAGATGAGCATGCGTCAGAGAATTTGTTAAGCCTAGCTTCCTTGAACTTGTCTATTTTCATTTTGAACCTATTTATTTATATTTTGGGGTTTTATAACATCCTGTGGCAACGAGTTCATATGAAAATGTATTTCCTTCTGTTCTTTTTTAAACCCTGCTCCTAGATAAACTGATTGAATTAATATGCTATTATGAGCAGTGATAATAACCATTTTCTATTCACTTTCCTCCCACCTTCATTATTTTCCAGACCTCTGTGTATCCCCTTCCTGTTGCAGTACAGAATGCAAGCCCGAGTCTGGCTCCTGTTTATACTAGGATTTTTGAACGATATGAAGGCTTTTCAGAGTCAAGCTATTAGCAGTGACAACAGTCTTCTCTTAACTCTAACCTCACCTCTCTGCATAAAAACTGATGGATAAATAAGAACATAATGCAAACTCGGAAAAGATGCATAATTATTTCCACACAGGAAGTTTGCAGTTGATAGTTCGGTGTCACAGATAGAAATGACTAGTCTAACGTGCTGTGAACTAAGTTGGAGCCAAAGCAATTATCTAATGTTTGTGAACCCTCAGGGTCAACTATACTCTCTGCTACCATGTGTAATGCCAGAAAAGTTGGCTGACAAACACCAGCCATCAAAAACACTTCTTCCTCCCAAACTCCATGTCACTAGTTTCCAAAGTGGCCTGCGGTTATAGGATATATCACCTTCAAATTCCCTCAAAAATAGTACAGGGGTTCTGGGCACTACTGTTTCAACAAGCCTGGTTTAAGGTTTTTCGAAAACATGGCATGGCTCCATTTGTCAGTACCCCGCTATGATCCTTAACACAAACCACGTTAAAGTACATGTAAAATAGCATATTTGCAAAAACCCAAATATAAGCAACACATTCGCATCGCTTATCCAAAGCAATAGAAATGAAAAGAAATAGGGTATACAGGGCATTTAGCAGACCTGGGAGAGCAGCTGGCTGTGCTCTGTAAGAAAACTAGGCACAGGTGCTGGGATTGAGCCCAGGGCCCTGATTCCCAGCTGGCACGCTGAAAGAGGCTTCCCGCTCAGGGAGAGTTAGATGTTCCTTGGGAGGAGAGGCCTCGGAAAGGGGAGGAGGTTGTTCCCTTGGCACAACAGGGAAGTACTGCTGGCTGAGCCAAAGGCGAATGGAGTCTTTTTGTTGATATCTGTTGGGCGTATTTCCTCTTTCAGCTGTTGGATTAGTGATTAAAAATGATTGATACATATTGGAATAAGTGTGGGGCTTGTCACCCTGACGAGCAGTCTGGATGGCTTACTTTTAGCTGTTGCTCAGATTAGTCCCAACGAGTTCCTGTCGCTCTATCCAGCTGATGAACTGCTAGATATTGGCAATCCCCAGCTAAGGTTTCGGTTTGTACACAAAGTTCCCTCTTGAAGTTGCTTTCAGAGCAGAGCATCTGGTTTGGGGGACTTTACTTCCCCTCGATACTGATCAAATCCAATGGTAAAGTTCTTTTATGTCAACTTTGTGCTTTCTTATATACGCATATAACTGGCTAGCCACACTTTACACACTCCCATAACCAGGATTAAAGCATGTAATGGGTTACTGAGAAAATAACTAATCACTTTAAGGTAACAGGACGTTTGGGGGTGAATGCCTCCTAAGTCTGTCTCTAGGGGATACTATAGTAGTAATAAAGTGAACAGAGGCCTAAGACGGGCAGGAGAGAGGTTGCTGATTACATGGGAAAGTCCAGACAAAGCGTCTTCTGTTTCTGATGCCTGAAATTCAGCCACATAAGAAAAAGACAGGATACTGGCAAGCACCGCTGGGATGTACTTGTGCTGATGGCTCTTTGTTATTTTCCGATAGTTTCACATTGCATTTTACCAGGTATTTCTCCTCAAAATTCTCATATACCTACAAATCAGTCCAAACCAAGTGTTGTCAACAGAGCTGCCGCTTCACTTGCCTTGGAGGTTGCCATTCTTTGTGTGTCACACCAACAAAGATAAAAATGTTAAATTTTAGCCCTTTTCAACACTTTTATGATATTATCTGGCAAGCGCCAGCACATAACTGTGCTTGTTCCTTTACCAGTCTGTGTCTGTGAATGTCACTGATAGCAAAGGGACACGGCATGCATATGCATGTGTAGGATTGGGGCCCAACAGCTTAGGTCCTGCTGAGGTCAAGGCACAGACATCCAGACAAACACTAATTTGGAAAATTTACAGTATGGAGGATGGTTATAGAAAGGGAAAGCGCACTGACCATTCCAAAGGAACCAACTCCTTTTTTAAATCTCTTAATCTGCTTTTCATTATCTCTGTGGGGAGGCCTCTTGAGAAAAGCAGCTCTTTGACTTGAATAAAGGAGGGGCTGTGGGCTTGCATGCTGGAATGGGGAGGTCGTTGTACGGCAGCACGGAAGATGGGAGTGTTAGTCAGGTCAAGGAGAACAGGATAAAAAAGTGTGAGATCTGTGTTACAGGCTTGGTCTGGATTATGTAAGGTAGAAAGTTTAAAGCTGAAAGGTAAACAAGAGAGAGCGATTCAAAGGTTGGAAAGACATGTTCTGGTAGTGTCATCCGGGCTGATCGTTAGGCAAAAATATGGGCCAGGACTGATAAGATCACCAACAAAAACAGCAAGAAAGAGGTAACAACAGCTGAGGCCCAAGAGGGCTAAATTCTGCACGGGAATTTTAAGCGTCAGGCTTCAGCAAATCAACCTATCCATCTTCAATATCTTTCTTATTTCTTCTCTTAACAGAAATGCTTAGTTCTGCTTCCCTCCTTAGAGGCAGACAAAGCCCGAATATGCCTGGGGGACAATGGGACCACATAGCATTTTCCGTGCTACCAAGTCATACAGCTGTGTGTGTGTGCTGGCTGCAATCCTCTCCCCCCTAAACCAGCGCTCATCACAAGCAGCCTCAGCCTTGCCAAATTGCTAAAGCAAGTTACGTTATTGCCACTAAACCGGCCCTTGGAAGTAGCCCGTTTTTCTCGTTTTTAGAATACAAAGGTAAAAAAATCTCCTAAAATGGTGTGCTGACCTTCTGCTGTTTCTTTAACGGACACAAACTGAAAGGTATCTCTGGTTTGCAGGGGCCTCCTATTTTTCCAGCACTCCTATAATACTGGCTGACTTCACCAGGAATTTGGAGATATATAAGGAGTGCAAGATCAGGCCTACAAAATCCAGTATGGGGTGGGGGAGGACTTCCCTGGTCGCATGCTTTTCTTGTCTTGCTTTTTGATGGGATTATAAAAGCAGAGGTGGCAGATTTAGGGCTTTTATTGACAGTAACACAACATTTGGTGTTTTCTTACAAGACCTAACTCTGAGAAGCAGATGATGGCAAAAAAACTGTCGGCTTTCCGTGTTTCTAATTACAGACAGGAACTTGCAAACCTTACAGACTTGAAAAACCCTGGAGGCAAAGAATAACTCTAAATACAAATTTTTACAGCCTGCCATTCATAAAACCAAATTGGCACATTTGGAGGCATAACAGGTTATCTCAAATACAGCACTGATAATTTTGTAGCATAATCTCAGACCTTCTCATATCAGCTGGAGCTAACAGGTGCATTTTTAACACTAGAGACTCCTTTTGTCCTTTTTTTTTTTTTTTCCCCTTCGGATTTCTCAAGGTCTAAATCAATTAACTCATTATAGCTATGTTTCTCCCTTTCTGCTATGCGTATAGCCTGAACACTGCCTGCCCTTCTTCCTCTGCTTGATCCTGCCTTGGCCAGAACCTTCTAGCTTTTTCCCCATGTCCTCCTACAGTCCTGTAGACAGCAGCGCCCCAAAACACTGCTTTGTGGGATGATTATGCATATTTTCCGCTTGTTTGTTTCACATAAGCTCCATCTGCTGGTTAGAATCTGTGTGACTTTCACTACGAATGGCAAATGCTACTTTTTTTTTTTTCCTCAATTTGAAAAGATTTTCAAAATTATCTGTTTGTACTCTCCCAGCTGTGTTCTCCTTGTCTGCCTGCATGTCAAATTTAATTAATGACAACCCTAATACATGATTTTGTATTGCTAATTTGGGTCAAGCCTATGCAATCTTTTAAAATACCCCTTTTTGACTAGAATTTGAGCAGGTAATTATCCCTGGATCTGGAATGACTGTTTACAGCACATTATTACTGTCATGGAAATCTCTCGAGTAGCTTTTCAGGGCACTGTTTGGAAAGGCACCCAAGGCAGATTGTTTCTGGGCTGTCGCTAATGTGTAGCCACTGCAGCGTGGTTTTGGCACATTACAGACAGGAGTGAACTTGTGACCTGGATGTAGATACAGAGCAAGTCTGTAATCCAGCGACCACTCGAACTTTTACCTCTGGGCTCTAACATTTACAGGGTGACAGGCTTCAATGTCCCAAGAGCCTCTCCTAAAAATCCAGCATGATGAACGGGAGTATTTTTTAAGGAACTACTAATAATCCGCTGGTTTTCCCCCTGGAGTGGAAACTTAACACAACTTGCTACACAGTAATGTCTTGGGTTGTTTTTTTCTCCTCAGATTTACACTGAACAGTGGTGAATAAAGATGAGGTTAATCCCGTATTGTTAAATCTATTCAAGGAGACAACCTGGAGATTGCCATGGAAACAGGCTCTACAGACGAAAAGCATAATCCTGCTTTTAAATACTGTATGCCGGCCTGTACCACTACATGGCTTATAGAATCACACTGTGTACACAAACACGATGCTGCAGCAGAGGAACGGCAAACCTGTCTCCCCTCTCATCAAGTGCTAATGATGCTCCCACCTCCTCCCACTTACAGCCCAGAGCATCAAGCCTTGCACCTCTTTCCCCTCCACCCCCCCAGAAAGGGTCTGGGGAAGTAAGATTCATCTCCCCGGGCCCTGGCTGCCTCTGCTGCCAGGTCGGCTCGTCCTCAGGATCTAAGGGGGAACCAAGGCCGTGCCTTTGTCATGAACGTGGTGGTTCCGGCAGGAGCATCACAGATTTGGTAGTGCTACACAGGCCCCTTTCACAAGCTCTAGGACAACTGACCATGCCTCTGAGGTTGGGAGTGGGGGTCCTGTTATCCAGCCTCCAAAAACATCAACAGGGTCTAGGAAGTGCTTCCTAGGATGTCCTCAGGGAAGGAGTGACAACTGTGGTGAGCACTGAGGGGTGCCCCCTCCAACTGTGCAGGTATTTTTGGCAGGCCACAAAGGAATCCTGTGCCCCATATGCATCTGCCTACCACCCACCAGAGCTCGTTAGATGATGAACAGGGAAGGGACAATAGCAGATAAGAATTTCATGTAACTATTTACTATGGGAAATCTGTTGCACTGTGAAGTAGAGATTTTCTGAAAAAGAATACTGCATATATAGCTAGTTACCCTACAGTTTTGCTCCTTGTTCATATTGACATTTGCCCCCCAATTTCCAGAGAGATCTCTAGACTTCCTCAACGAAATTATAGGTTCATCTGCTCCTTCTTGTCTGTGCAAGTAATGCACAGACACAGGCATATTCTGTGCTTTTATAGATCTCATGCACATACATCTTATAGACAAGTAAAACATTCCTGCTTTTTTCGTATCACTGGGACGTGCTCATATATCAGTAAAATACATGTTTTGATATTCCCACAGCCTGTAACATGCATCACAATTTCCTGTTATTTGGAAATTGTTTTGTAATTGTTTAGACAACTCTTGCCTTGCTTTTCCTCTATTTAACATTCAGGGAGAAAAAATGTGATGTTTAATAACAAATAATAATTTTAATTTTGTTTAAATATTACATTTATTTTAATCATTCTCAGATTCTTACTAAATCCATCTAGAAAAAAGGGTTTGTATTTCTTCCTTTTAGTCTCTTACACTATTCCTGCTGGAAAACACATCATTTTCAACGAGATGGCTGACAACTTTTCCAAACAACATGGTTGCTCTAAGAACCAGGTCTCAAATGGCTGTAGCAGCTTAATTTTTTAAAAAATAACCCCCTAGTAGCTATGTGTATCGTGTTTTATTCTGGGGATGAGCGTTTTCTTTGTGACCTCCTAGGCTGTCGGTCTGGATAGAGTGAAAGACGTTTTTATTTAAAACAAAGACTTGCATGAAAGGCCCATGTATCACCTACAGTCATTAGGCCTTTTCATGTGGGAGCAATTTGTACAACTACTTGGAAATTATTAATACTTTGTCTTTTATTAAGCGTTACTTCAGCATACTTGGTAAATGCACAAAATCAATTAGTATTTTGAAACTGTACCCATTTAGGAAATTTTCAGAGAGCGTATTATCATTCCTTTTCATATACGGTAGAAAACCATGTAACTTCCAGGTATAAACAAATCTGGAACAAAAGACTGTACAAAAACATAACGGATTCAGCTCTGAAAAGGCTCATGCATGTACATTGTCTGCTACCCTGAATACTAATGAATTTAATGAAACTATTGAAAGTCTGGTTACTTGTCTGCATAAATGTATTGAGACCTCTGTAATCATCTGTTTGCTGTCTGAAATCTCTTGTCAATAGTTTAATGACTTCAGAGCATATTATTCTTCTTGTATAGGCTTCATATAATGTTTCTACATAATTAAGCAGCTTTGTTAGAGGAACTGCCATTAGTTGCCCCATTTCATTTGGTTTTGTTATCAGCCAACCAGAAAGAAAAAAGAATAACAAGAGAAGGCTACAAAAGCAGTCTAGTGAGAGAAATGTGTAGATTGGGAGGATGGTGGGGTTTTTGTTGTTGTTGTTTGTTTTTGTTTTTTTTTTTTTTTAAGATTGCCATATTAATATAAAGCACTATTGTTAAGTTGTACATTTTAAACAATTTTAACCATTTAAATGTACTACATATTTAAATACTCATAAAGCAAATACAGCTGGCTAAAAATCTTGCAATACATTTGGAAGCCTAACACGATAAAAGCAGTTCTAATAAGTACATAAATAATAGTACCAATTATTTTTTAACAGTCACTAAATTTAAACAACAGTAGTGTTTCTGTAGGCAAAACAGACAAAAGATGTGAGAAAAGCATGTCTTTTTTTTTTTTTTTTTTAAGATTTGGTCAATTCAATAGTCCAGATTCACATATTCTTTTGAAATATTAGTTTAAATTTAATCTAAAGTTTTCATACTTAGGAGAAACCCTGAGGATTTTTGTTTTAAATACATAAACCAACTTTTAAATACTACATATTATTTTCCTGCATTTGGCAGGTCTCAAGCATGAAAGGATGGCTGCAGACACATTTGCTTTTTCCTGCTGTATGAGATGCTGTTTCAGTCATGTTTTGGGTCAAACCTGAAGCTTCTGTTACCCTTTACATATAAAGTTAAATAGCTCCTATTTTCTTTGGGG
This sequence comes from Vanellus vanellus, assembly GCF_965231255.1. NCBI lineage: Eukaryota > Metazoa > Chordata > Aves > Charadriiformes > Charadriidae > Vanellus > Vanellus vanellus. Next base: position 52,504,712 of record NC_138909.1, on the reverse strand, counting down.
CTTAGGTAGGTGTATAGGTGAACAAATGCCTGGTATTATAAATAACCTGTGAAATATAGGAGGTCTGAAACCAAGGTATCCTTGTCACTTTTGAGCCCTGTCCTTGAGGCAGCCATCTTGTTGACAGGGGGTGTCAGCCATCTTGTTGAAGAACAGTTCCAGCAGCTTTTCCGCCCGTTTTCTGGAACAAGGCACGCATTAACACCCAAACCTCATACACATAGTTTTTAAAATGTCACTGTTCTCAGACTGAATGATAATTTCTGCAGTTTGATTCTGGTTATTCCCTGCGTCGGTCTATGCAATTAAAAGCTAAGCAAAATTAATGGTACTATTTCATACTGTATTAGCTCTGTATTAAGAGAGTACTGAAATATTTGATAGAAGATCCTAATGCTGCTCAGGAGTAGACTGGTATTTGAAGAATAACGTGCTACCTGTAGCCAAACTATTAACCAGCACTAGCGGAGCACATCTGTCGATTGACTGATTTATGTACTCTATCAAAAACACCAAGAAAGGTACTTTTCTTCGGTCACACCCTGAGCTGCACAGGCAATACACACGCGTGCAGCGACACAACTGCTGCCGAGCAGTGCGTAACGCCAGCAGAAATGCCCGATTTCGGCCCCAAACGCGAGAGAACGCCGTTGCACGCAGGGTCAGGTACCGGCGTTGCCGTACTTCGGGCTGCGGTTGGGCGCTCGTTTGGCCTCACCGGCCTAAAACCGCTGCGGACGGCTCTGGTGAGGCGCCAGCGCCCTCACCTCAGCGCCCGCGGCCTTGCCTGACCTTGCCGGCACGGCGGGGGATCAGCGGGCTGCGGCTGCCAGCCGCCGCCCGCCGGTTCCCCCCCCCCCCCCCCCCCCCCCCCCCGCCTAAACAAGCCCCGCGCTGCCTTCTGGCAGCCCTGGGAACTGACCGCCCGCTACTCCCCTCCACCGGCTGCCGGGGGAGAGAAACGCGGATAGGCTCCGTATGCCCGGCAGGAGGGGGGGACTACATCTCCCAGCATGCACCGCGCCTCGCCGCCTCGCCTCCTCCGAGCATCTAGACTAACGCCATTCCAGGACTACAGCTCCCGGCATGCTGCGCGCCCCGCGCCCGCCGGCGGCTTACCGTGCGCCCCCGAGGACTACGCTTCCCGGCGTGCCCAGCTCCGCGGGGCGGGGCTATGCAAATGTTGCCGGCGCTGGCGGCTGGGCGCTGCTGGGCGTGTGGGGATCGCAGCGCCGGGCCCGGGCGGCGGGACATGAGCAGGCCGTTAGCCCGCCGCCGCCGCTAGCCCGCCGCCGCCCAGCCGCGCGCGAGCGCCAAGATGGCGTCCATGCTGCTACAGACCTGCGGCCGGCGGGCCTGCCGCCTGCCCCGAGCACTGCGCCGCCAGCCGCGGCTAGGTGAGGCTCCCCGTGGACCGTCGGGCGGCTCTAGTCGGTGGGGAGGGGAGCGCAGCCGCCCCGTGGCCCGGCCCGGCCCGGCCCGGCCTGGCCCTGGAGTGCGGTGCGGCCGCGCCGCGGCCCGGCCCGCGAGGCCTGCGTTGCCGGCGGCGCTGAAGGCCTGGAGAGGAGGGGGAAGGGAGGGAGGGCGGGCGGGCGGAGGCGGCGACGACGACGACGTCTCGGGGCTCCCGGTGTGGGCGGAGAAGTCGTTGCGGGAGGGAAGGGCCGCAGCGGGGCCCCGGCTGGGTTCCCCGCCGTTCCGTTGCCCGGAGTCGGCGTCGGCGAACTGGGGCCCGGCACGGCGCCTCTCCCCTGCTGCCTCCCGCTGCTCCTCCTGGCGGGCAGCGGCTGTGTGCCCGGCAGCGGGGCCCTCGCTCCCTGGCTGCTGGGGCCGGGGGTGGGCAGCGCGTCTCCTCGCACTTGCTTCTCTGCTAGGGTGGTCTGAGGGGATGCGCTCCCCTAATGAGAGTTAGGACGCGTGAATGTCTTAAATGCCGCTGGCTGAGGAAGAAAGAAAGAAAGAAAAAGAAAAAAAAAAGCATGCGTTTTTTATTAAGGTACAGGAGCACGTTGCTACGTTTCAGTCCTGCCTGCCTTGTTCGCAGTATAGCTTGGCTGTGAAGTCGTGTTCCCACTAATTATACGCTTCTCAATACCCTTTAAAAAAGTACAAGTTATTTTCTTAGTCTATGTTAGGAAGGAAATGTGAATTTGCCTCTTTCCAAGTGGCTTTGAAAGCTTGGGAAAATAAAAAGGAAACACAGTGTGTGATAGTGTTTCCATTAATATTCAAGATAATTTGGCAGTTTAAATATCTTTGGGTGGTGAAGTTTAATGACATGAAACAGCTGATAACTTGTGACGTGCATGAGGCCTGTGATTGCTGTTTACGTCCATGAGCTGGAATGGCAGGGGTTTAGTGAGGAATGAGTGAAAGCTTAACAGGCAGTGGTTTGTCACTGATGCTGAGCCCTGACTTGTCACTGCAGTGCTGTCAGTAACAACAGAGGGTATCTGCATGTTCAGGTTCTCGCAAACTTGATCAACCATATGTATGCTTGTTCATTTTGATAAACAAGCTGGTTGTTGGTTACCAGTAATCACTCAAGTGTGGTTGCTTCTTGTAGTTGATGTTTTTTTTTAGCTACTGTTGCGAAGACGTTTATATAGGATGAGGTTGTACAGTAACCTGAACAAAAACCTGGGGTATCTTAGCCATCCAGTTTATTTAAAACAGGGAAAAAAACATCTATGTAACGTCAAATTAGATGGTAGCTTTGATTCTTCTTGTGGCATAGCATAAGAAGAAATGCTAATGATCTCTACAAGTTTGTGTGTTATAAGTCTTACCCTATGTAAAAATTCTCATTTGCTGAAATACTGCAATATAATCAAGTCATTTGTGTGCTGTGCTGCACTGTGCCTATGATACAATCAATGTTTTTATTTAGAGCGTTAATCTATTCTTAACACATTATTGTATGGTGTAAACTTTTGTATAGTGTTTTGCTTTACTTAGCTCATCTTCTTTGCTTTACGTGTAAGTAGTCTAAGATTAAGTTAAAGCTAAGTGCTTCTAAGAATCCTAAATGTTCTTCCCGTAAAGATCAGGCTGTTAAGTAGTGCAAGCTTATACTTCTGTAGGGACTTACTTCACGTTAGCCTTCTCTTTTTAAAAACTCTAAACATAGTAACAGTACACAGCTATTTTACATTTAAAACTTTGGTTTTGATGCTTCATTAAATTTAAAAGTAAAGTTTCTCGTGACTTCTTTTTCATGAGGAATATGTTGACATATCCAGCTTTTCTGGCACTAACGCTTTTCTCTGAAACCAAGTAATACTAATACAGGTTTCTTAAATTAACATTGTTGAGTATAGTAAGCTACATTCACCTTGCTGAGACAGTTCTGGATGTCTGTATTATCCTAGAAGCAAGGAGTATAGAGTTTGCTCCAGAAAGAGCAAAGAAGAAGAAAGTATATATTTTATTTTAGGGATGCCTTGCTCTTAGGTACATGGTTAGAACAGACACTGCAAAACTTGAAGAGCTCTTGTTGTCAGAACTGTCAAAGTTGAAATCAATAGTTCTTCTGCAGAATCTTTTGGTAAAGTGATGTTTCTGTGTGCTTGTTCACACTCTGTATGGCTGTATGACAAGAAGTGTTTGAGTCAGCATGTTTTCTTATGGTAACCTTGGAATTTTGTTCTTTGAGCCCTTCCTTAGCATTAATGAGTCTGGAAAAAAAAAAAAAAAGATAAGCGAAGTGAAAGTGTCTTGCTATTATGAATTTTTATCTAAGAAACTCCAAGCCGGTTTTCATCTCCAGATCATGCCTCTTTGTCCTAGGAGCACCTGTCCGTAGTAGGTAATGTCCTCTACTAGTAGGACTCTCGGTTTTGGCACATAGGCTTTGTGTGCTTCCCAGCACTCAGGTGAGAGGAACGGATTACTCTGCTGCAACTTATCTCTCAAGACTTTGAGTGCTTCTCTTTCCTCAGCTGTTCCTTAAAGTCAGTGACACCCTTCTGAGACGGCTAGCTGCTTGGGTCAAGAAATTCAGCTACTGATCTTTCTGTAAACATTGGAGAGTATCAGAATGCATTCACATATTCTCAGGGTTTGATTTTTGAGCCAGAAACAGGCAGTTTTTCCGCTGGCTCTCCTTGCAGTGGCAGTGAATACCTGTTAGAGTTTGATATAACTTGAGATGGGTAAATCCTTTTTAATTGACTTGAAAAATGCCATAGCTTTCCCTGTAATAACATCAAAGCCCACTTAGCATAGGACGTGCCTTGATTATTGAGATTTTTCTTTGATAATTTCCCCCCCCCCTCCCTCTTTCTATACCTTCTGATTGCCCCACCTTATTTTGGAAGTATCTCTTTTTCTCTAATAAGGGGAAGGCGTTTGATGAGCAGCATTGGGTGCTGTGTTTTCTCAGATACAATTGCCTATTTCAAGTTCTGTCATAGGCTATATCTTAGCTTTGATGGTGGAAAAGTTGACTACTAACCTCTAAAAGGACCTTTCTATCCTGCTTTCTCTTAGGATTGACCAGAAATAGTAGGTTCTGGATGGAAGGAAGAAACAAACCGCAGCATGCCTACTCCACGCAGCCTTGCATTTTTATTTTGGTTGTAGTGAGTTCTGAAAAGATTGGCCAAAAAGATTCAAGGCCTTTGGAATCTTGCTCGTGTGATCTGCCTTTGTTCTGTTCAGGAGTCTTTTTGCACTTGGTATTGGCTAGCTATTGAGTTATTGCAGTTAGGTGTTGATACAAGTTGGTTTTGTGGTTTGTTTTTTTTAATTGCTTTAGGGAGACGGATTCTTTTCTAGTGGGCTCGTGGATGATTTTCAGTGACTGTAGATTGAATACAACCACTAGGTAGCATTTCATGTAGTTGATGGTGCTTCCATGGTGTTGGGTGGTTGGAAGGCTTTCAAGGATGGCACTTTATTGAAGCACATGAACTGACTTAGATAATTTATTATTTGATGATCGCCTCTATTTATTTCCCGAATGGACGCTGCTTGTCTCTGTACCTGGATAGAGGATGCCTGTATATAGGTGTCAGTCCTCCTTGTGGACTTCATTAGTTATTATTAGGAATTATTCTGAGTTAGCATTTCAAATAAAATTCATTTTGAGGAACACAGCGTTTGCTGGGAAGCTAACCTTTCATATTCTTTGGATCAGTCTCTTGCCTTTCAAGACAGTCTGTATCCTTTGCAGAGGGATCCAGGGGTAGAGCTATTTTTACCAGGTGCTAATCAAAATGGACAGCAATGTATTGAAATGGTGTTGCAGTTCCACCTCTCTAGTGAAGTGTGTTTAGGTTCCTACTCATGTTTTTTGTTGTCCTGCTTAAAACAAAAAAACCTAATTTTCATCCTAGACGCTTGGCAAGTGCTCTGTTTGGATCATCTAGTACCGTGTTGTCAGGGAGCCATTCAAAAATTACATTTGGTTTCATTAGTTGCTTGTCTGAGGGACTTGGGAGCCTTTTTTCAGGCAGTTGAACAAGTGCAAGCAATACCTCACACGTCCACAGAGTTCAACTTTACGCACGGACAGTTTGCTTGAACACTTATGGAGATGTCAGCTGCATTACAGAATTACTTCCCATCTGTTTTCTCTTTTTTTATCCTGTAAATTTGGATTACAGTTTGAGAGAAATAAGAAGAACAAGGCATGTGCTTTGATTTGTGTTGGAATAGGATGAGGTATTTGGGCTTCAGTACTTCACATGGCTATTGTCAAAGCAAAAAAAATTTCGGTCTTGGCTGTTTGTGATGCATGATCATCCAAAGTGTGAATGTGCTTACAAGCAGTGCCCTAAGGAAGTTGCTGTTAAGCAGCATCTGTTTTGTGTTTTCAGTAGTAGCCATTCGTAAGGTTGGTCTTTTAAATCATGTATTTGTGTGTATACTGTTCAGTATATGTGTAAATGTCTTCCTGAATTTCAGAATTTATGCTAATTATTGATATTTTTCCTAGGTAACTTGGGAGATCGGGCATGTCTTAGCTGTACATCCCTGAGGCTGGCAAACAAAATGTGAGTAAATATGAACTTTTTTTCTAAACTCAAAACTGTACGAAACCATCAGTTAGTATTCTATCATAGAATGTAGGTTTAAATCTTCTAGACAAAGCATGAAAATACTACCTTCAGCTTGTGCTATTGACAGATTAAAGGAGGTCTGAGTATTGCTCTCTTCACCTGCTTGGTTGTGTGTGGGAGAAGGAAAGTGAGATCTTCCTCTTTTTTTTTTTTGTTTGTTTGGTTGGTTGGTTGGTTTTTTACCCGCTTCTTCCCTTTTTCACTTACAATGTGACAGCAATACAATATTGATCTTGTTCTTGAGTGATTCCAGGTGACATCATGGCATATCATGGGCTTTTTGCATACTTTCTCTATGGAGTTCCATAGAGTAAACATTCAGTCAAAGCTAGTTTGGAACGCATAGTTGACAGTCGGGAATGTAGATAATTTGAGTTGTATCTTTATTAAACCAAAGTAGTTTACTGTATGTTACAGCATTGGGTGAGGCTCTCCTAGGGGATGGTGTCCTCTTCTGAAAACGAATCTAGCTGCTGTGTGTTCTTAGGGAACTTAGAGTTGGATGTTGGCAGAATCTGTTCTCTGTTCCTGGCTTGGCTCACAAGGCATACTTGTAGATACGAATTTCTTAACGCCTTTCCTTGGAATGTTAAAATATGTGTTCTCTAGTTTATTTACAGTCTAACTGCTCAGGAAATGGCGGCTATTCTTCGGTTTCCTAAGTTTCAATTTTAACATAAAGATGTGCCACTAGACTTAACCCTCTGATACGAAACATAAAGTAATTCCATTCTTTTTTAGTCATGTTAGTTCTGTATCACTTACTGTATCATTAGTTATGAGAGGTTTTTTTAATACATAAAGTGTTTTCAAATTTTTGCTTTTTAGTAGATTATTATATGGGGCCTCTCTTGGAAAAATGGAAACTTACGATTTAAGTCTGTTATGTGAGCAGCAGAACATTGGGACAGAAATTCTTGTTATTCTTTTGAGAAGTGTTTTTTGTACCAAAAGGTGCTGTTAATATAATGTTACTGTTGAAAATAAAACAAACTGGTGCCCACACCCCGCATGATCCAGATCCAAAAGCAAGGGACTAACAATACAAGTACTGAGAACAGCTTGGGATAGAAATTTTATGTCTGACATACTGCTAGTGAAAGTGTGTTCAAAGAGGCACATTTCTCATGAATTTTTTTTTCCTGCAGACTTTGAAGCAGTTCTGCTGGCAGAGCTCCATTCCTCTCTGCATGCAGAAGAATGTAGATGTATGTAGGTGGAACTTGGTCTGTAGGCCTGGAGCTCTGCTTTTGGGAAGTGACTTAGAGTCATGATGGATTGATTTATGCAAGTGTTTTAATTTGGTTTTGAATATGTACTTTATTTTCTTAAAGGAACTGTAATTCTCATTAGTTAATATCTGTGCAAGTCTGTAATTTTCCAGCTAGTCAAGAAAATGTTTTGTGTAGCTGTGTGTGTTTCAGCAGTCATCTGACCATTGGTCAGATGCTTAAAACTTTAGTTAAAGCTAAAAAATAATGGTGTGTTTAAAAAGTAATAATTTGGTCTTTTTTTTCTACAAAGCTGTATTTGAATAATATTAAATGGCTAAAACCATTAAAGCAATGTAAAGTTCATTGGATGTATTTCATAATTAAGTTTATAAAGTACTTTGGCTGAAGATTGAGTGAGGCTAATACTTAGAAGTGTTCAATAAGCTTTTTTTTTTTCCCTTAAAGTGTTACTTGGAGCTGTTGAGCCACTTGCACCTATTTTCTGTGCATTGACTGAAGACAAATGCACATTCTGATTTTGTTTTGGTGGTACAACAGCTTAGTGAAGAAACACCCCAGTTGTTTCCATTCTGTAGGCAACTTAATGCTGGCATTTCAGTTTGAGGGACACCTAATGGAACGCATTTATATAAAGTATTTTATCTACTGTTTTAAGTTTGTCATACCCTTTTATAAAAGTATGTGTGTATAATCCCACTTGCATATGATGAGTAGTTCTTCTGTGTGTATAGTGAGTGTTTGGTTGTTTGGAGCAATGTTTTCCTTCTTACTTCAGTTTACATTTAATAAAACAAAAAGAACAAAATTCTGAATAATGTAGAAGGGTGTCGGTTCTGTGTGCCCCAGCTCAGTACCATGATAGAATTTGTGCATATAGTTTCTGCTGAAAAACGGAAAACAAGATGCATGGAGATAGCACAAGCAGAACTCTAATGAAATTGGATTTCTCTGATAGTAATTCTGTTCCTCTAACTCAGCACCTGTGCCAAGTCTACAACTTGTATTTATTTCTTGAGTATTTTGTTCAAACAGGAGAACTAATAGCAGGAGCTTTATGTTACTTATGGATTTACAGATTTATTTTCAAATGTAACTTTCTAAATGGAAAGCACTTCTGGTTGCTACTCTTTATTTAATTGGAGTGAAATAAGCTACCTTTTCAAAGTTGTTTAATGGAAAATTCCCTGCAGGTTATTTTTTATCATGAAGTAAAGCCAAACATTCTTTTGAGGTATAGACAACCTGATCTTGAGAGTCACAGGCTTGGGTTTTTTTTTCCTTAAATATTTCTCAAATGATGCATTTTATAAATACATAAATTTATGTAACTGTACAAATATATTATACATAAATAGCTTATGATCTATTGCTAATTCTTGAATGCTTTTTTCTTTTGAAGGACTGTACACTTTAAATATTGCACTAGTGTCCCTCCTGTTTACGCATACTCCAGAAAAGATCGCTACTGTTGTTGGACTAAAGGATCTGAACAAATATACTTTACTCGTACAATTTCTTCTGGCTCATGGACGCCACTAGCAACCATAGGTGTTTTAGGTCCCCAGTATCTTCCAGTTAGATGGTGGCATTCTTCACATCCCCTTCAAGATGACTCCATAGTTGAAAAGTCACTGAAGTCCTTAAAGGACAAAAACAAGAAGTTGGAAGAAGGAGGTCCTGTATATAGTCCAACAGAAGTGGAAGTTGTGAAAAAATCTCTTGGACAGAGGATTGTGGATGAACTGAAGCACTATTACCATGGTTTTCGGTTACTGTGGATTGACACAAAAATAGCTGCAAGGATGCTCTGGCGAATACTTCATGGAAACACTTTGTCTCGTCGAGAAAGGAGACAGGTACTGAGTAAATACCAATTTTGTTTGAGTATCCTTAGCAATTGCTCCACTCTATTTGAACTGAGTTGGTTCTTTCAGTAGTCTTCTGTTCCTAGGATTAAAATTGCTAGGTGTATTTCCTTCCTCCTCCCTATGTAGACACTAAAAATTTTGGATATGCCTCCAAAACATTTTAGTCTTGTTCCCCATTATTGAAGATAAAATTGGTATTTTCTAGTTGGAACAGCAGAGAATTCTTCTGTTTTGTCATGTGGACAGCAGTTGTGGTTTGTTCTCAAGTTCCCATCCATGTGCTGTACATCCATGTGTGTACATGTTCACTTTCTCTGCTTTTTCACTCCAGCTAGAAAAATAGAAGGAAAACACTTCTAGTAAAGGTTGGATTTGTGCCAATTCTGTTGTGTTTCTTTTTCTAAGCAGAACAAAAGCTGTAGGCTGAAATGCATGATTGATAATCAGATATTAGTACTATCTCAGTTATAAGTATATTTGTGAGATAATTTTAGTCCAAGGAGAATAATTTGAGGAAAGCTTTTGTTTTGTATGTTTGTTTTTCTTTATGGCATGTAGCTTACATCTATGAAACTGTAAAAATGCAATTGATAATTTTGAATAAAAAGGAAGAGGGGATGGAGGTGAGATCTGGAGTGCAAAATGAGAGCTTTCAAATTAGGATAACATGCATTTCAGTAATAATTTCAGTTTATGGATGAAGTAAATATGCTTATCCAACTAGGATTAAAAGATATGTGGATATTTAAAAAAAATTGATGCGAGCTCATATATGGAAAGACTGCTAAATAATAAGCTGTTTTAAAACTGGCATAGTTTAAAAACATTTTTTGAAAAAATGCATTGGTATTCAACCTCGCCAGTTCATTAGCGATATGTCAAACATACTGACTTAATAGTTCTCATTTTAGTGTTTTTTAAGACAAGATGTTTAAGCAGATTATACATATAAAATATTCAAGTCTGTCTTCCTGCCTTTTTAAAAAAAGAAAAAAAGCATTTCAACAGTTGCTGAAAAAAAAATGTGCTGGAAGAAATGTTAGCGAGTGAAAAGTGTATGTACTCCGGCAGCAGGAGTAAATAGTGCTTCTTGTAATCATGGTCCAGTTCTCTGCAGTTTGTACACTGTACATGCAGTGTGCTAGGTTCACATCTCGGCCTTCAAAAATTTTGTTGAATGATAAAAAATATGAATACTTGCTCGTTGTTTTAATCGTTTCGGATAAGATTAGGTACTTTTTGTAATTTGTAATTAAAAACCATCACATCTTAATGCAGCATGCAAAATTCTTTTTCCTTTTTTTGCAAGGTTAGACAACTAACAAAAATTGTTAAATGCACATGTAGCGGTTTTAATCTTTGATTACATTTGGTCTCTTTCTACATCAGCACTGGTTGATGGTATTTGGTCTCAGCATCTTCATGCTACTTATTTTTGCCCTCTTCCCTATGCTGGTACAAGAGTATGCTTGGCAGCTGATCCAGCTGAGACATTGCTCAGCAATAAATATAACATTCTGCACTGACGTAAGAGAAGGGATTATGTAGTGACAAGAAAGAGTAGCTGAGGATAGGGGGGAATGAAGACTGCAGGACTTCTTCAAGTAGCAGTTCTGGCTTGTGCTGGCTTATTGAGAGCTTTGGGAAACTTGGAAAACCGAGTGAGACAAATTAATTCATGGTTTAAAACAGAATCAGAAATCCTCTGTAGGGCAAGATTGGAACCATTGGTTTTCCTGCCTGTTTCATGTTCACTGAGAAATTATACAAACAACAGTAAAATATGTATATCACGGAAATACCTCTGCTGAAAGATCAGGACTGTATTCTAGAAAGCATGAACCTTTAGAAGTAATATGTTATATTTGGACACACATTCATATTCCATCCGTAGATGGATTTATTCCTTCGATTGTCCTTTTGTTTCATCGTCTAGTGATAATAGAGCTGTCTTTCTCATGTTTACGTAGTGGTCTGGCATTTGGCCTTCCTAAATTTTTTTTTTTTTTTTGCAGATGTGCAATTTCAGTATCATTTCCCTCATTTTAAATAAAACAGAAATTTATTGTGCAGGTATAAATTAGTGTTTACATTGATGCAGCCTGTCTCATCTAATGATGTGTGTGTGTCTAAGTGTGCAATCCAGTGTAGAAGATGTAGAGAAAAGAGTTTTAAGGACTACAGTAAAGTTATTTTCTCAATCTAGATTTTGTGTTTTCTTTATATGGAGGTAGAGGACGTCCTTGTCTCTTGAATGGAGTCATAGTAGGCATAGAACCCAGGGTCAGTGAAAAGCAAACCAGCCTACAGCTGAACAAAACCCTTTTCATGTGCTTTTTTTTAAACCTTACTTTGTTTCAACACAGTTCATTTTTTATCAGTTCAGCCTTAAAAGGGACTATACTGACTGGTTTAAAGAAGTCTTAAAACTTTGATGTCAGCTTAGCTACAACTTTGCAAAAGTTGCTCCTGAACTTTAAAAAGAATATATTTGAAGTACATACTGCTTTAAATATATTAAACTGCCTATGAACTGACAGTCCTAGAGAAATCTTATCTTCATGCAGACTGACAAATGAGTTATTTCTGCCTGCCCTTTCCTTCCTCTTTGGAGGCAATAATCGAAAGATATCCAAGTGATCTAACCACATTAACAAGCAGTTGCAGCATGGTTATTGCAGGGGAGCTACTGCATATGTAAACCAAAAGCTGGTTTCAAAATTTTGCGTGTACAATCGCTGGTAGGGTTTGGATTCAACGGGATCGCATATCTACACTTTGGAGACAAGGCAGGAAGAAATGAAACATGCAAAATATGATACTGGCTGTTTAAAAACTAATTGCTCTAGTGCTGCCTCCTACAGCAGGATGGTTCAGGACCTGGAAGTGAGACACAAACACTATGGAGTTTGTGGCAAGTATATCAGCTTCACAAATTCTTCAATCCTGCAGAGGAGGGAGAAGTGGAGTACATGAACTGTAGCAGCAGATACAGAGCAGTCACAAGTTTTTCATGCTGTGCTGCCAAATAATGTGTGTGTAATCATGCACCATTGTATTAGGTTCCTGTGCAAAGTTGTTTTCCTTGAGTTAGAGGAGGGTGCAATTTCATGATTTATGTAAACTGATCCAGGACAGAGCTGCTGTGAAAAAGGCCAGTCCTGCTTCGTGCTTAAACCAAGTTTACCTTCCCCCCCCCCCAGCTTTTGGCTTGCACTGATCCTTTTTTGCTTGTCTGTGTATGTATTTATGGATTTTGCCTTGTACAAATACTTGCACGTGCTGTCTAAAAATAGATACTGGGTAGAAATGGGAACTCTGTACTACACTCTATAGAAGTTTTTGAGGTTTTTTTTTTAGTGAAAATGTACTTGTTCTTCTGACTTTTAAAATTTTCATCTAAACTTTCTTGCATCTTTTTGAACTCCCTGGTAGTCATTTATCTTCTATTGTTGGAATGAATGGAAAAATCTTTGAGCCTGTAAACAATGGACCAAAGCATCCCTTCTGGGAAACTGAATTTTTTATATACAAAGAAAAATGTCGAACTTCGGATCTGTGGAGTTTGTGCATTCCTCAAACAGTATTTAAGATTTTGGCTGGTTTTATGCTAAGAAAACGATGGTTGAAGTTTTACTGGTTTTGTATTCAAGCAAGCAGTCCTAGCGGCATGCAGTCTATACTGGTTGTTGCTGTTGTTCCCCCCTGGATTGGCATGAGCTGTGGGGAGTGGATGGAGGGGAAAGCATGCATTTACTTCTGCAATAGCATTTATATTGCAAGTTTTTCCCAATCATAGCTGTCTTTATCAAATCATGATGTTGGATGACAGCGCTGTGGCAGTAGTGTACTGTAGTGTATGTCTGACCTTTGGTCTCTGATTTAGGAACTGACAGTATTCCCAATAACTGGTTATTTGCTTTGTAAAATGATACAGAGTAAAGCAAGATCCGCGTTCCCCAATATTACCCAAGTTACTAAGCTTCCAACGAGTACTGAACGAATTGATTATAGACTGTACAGCCTAATATGTACATTTCTGGGTGTACAGAAATCAAAAGGACAATATTTATTTATGCAGTTCAAGTAACTAATGCATGAGCCTGCTTCAGAGGATTACTGCTCTAGAAAAGCAGTGATTATTTTATATATATTTTTTTTAAAAGAATCTACCAAGCTGGGCTCATTACCCTGGATTTAAATGTACATTACAATTGTTATAAGGCAGAGGGGGAGGGAGGGATCTTTCATTTTATTCTTGATTACTTAGTCCATAGTAGCTCATGCATGTAAGAAGTGGTGGAGCACAAATAAAGATGAATAAAAGAAGTTAAGCAGCTTTAACGACAACAAATGACCACCTCCTGTTTTCAGGTGCTTTTAAGAGGTTTAAATGAGATACTTGTTCAGTAATCCTATTGAGACACAGTGAGGCTTTTGAAATACTTTCTATAGTGTTGAAAACTGGTGAAACCCTGGCACTCTGTAGCATATAGCAACTTGAAGAAAAAGATAATAAAAACTGACTTTGTTTTTTCTGTGTTATTTTAAATTTCCTCTAGCAAATATATATATGTGAATTTAAGTAATAATGTGGATGATCATATCAAGTATTTTTTAAATAAATATTTTAAATTGTGCTTATCAACACATTTTATTTGTTTTTCCTTTCCAGTTTCTTCGAATATGTGCCGATCTCTTCCGCTTGGTCCCTTTCCTAGTTTTTCTTGTTGTCCCATTTATGGAATTTTTGCTTCCAGTAGCTCTTAAGTTGTTCCCTAATATGCTTCCGTCTACGTTTGAGACAAAGTCTAAAAAGGTAAGCAGGTCTGAATCTATAATCCAGTAATGTGTTTTGAAAAAATTAGAACTTTCCTCAGTAAAGCAATTAGAAAAATTCTAAAAACTAGAAAAATTCTAAAGATTAGATTATTTTTTTTTTTTCAGTACTAGGGGAATGCTTTTGTCTTCTTTATGTTGTTTTGATGATCTTGCTGTTAACATATAATAATGAACCAGTGCCATCCTGGTTTACTTTTTTATATGTGCAGGTGCTTAGCTATCAGGGCTGTAAGCTTCTCTTGTCTTTTTTGCTATCCTCATCTCCATTTTCTCTTTCAAAGCAGAAATGAAAGCTATGAAACTTTATTTTTCTAGTTTGTATTAAAATGAGCAGACTTGGTTTTAACATTTGTAGTCCTTATTCTTGATGAAAGGTTTTTTGTATGTATAATTAATATTTCAGATAACTTCTTATGCATTGTTTTGTTTAAACTTTATTTCTTTTAGTTAAGTTTTCTTGGAATTTTTTAGAGCATTTTAAAAAAACGCCAAAAAGCCCCACAATTTCTCACTTTCAGAGCACAGAGTACTTAGATGAGGTTTGTACATAGTGAGCTCCCTGTCAGTCACAGATACGATCAGTCGTGATTGTACACTTGATTCTAAGTGACCATTAATTTTTAATTCCGTGATAAATTGTTTTTTGTTTGGATGAGATGTAATGTAGGATTTCTGTGCTAGGTACAAAAGTTGGAAATTACCCAAACCAGTTGGTTAGTTTCTATTTTTTTGTTACTAATTCAGAGGGTGCTTGTTAGTTTTAGCAGGTGCGGCCACTCGTTCTGTACGTCACTCTGTTGGCATTGCATCTTGTGCTTCATGGAACTTTGAGCTGATCAGCCTATTTTTCTGTGTGATTTGGGATCTTTGGTGAGAGTGAATGTCCTGTAATGTGTGTGTTACAGCAGAAGTTCAGAAGTACTCCATGTAACTTGTCTGAGGGCAGAAGAAGTGGTATTTAGCGTGTGTATTTCTGGAAAGAACTTTTAAAACCAAATATTTTTTTAACAGGAGGAAAGATTGAAGAAACAATTGAGAGTAAAGCTTGAGTTGGCTAAATTCCTTCAAGACACAATTGAGGAGATGGCCTTAAAAAATAAAGCAGCCAAAGGAAATGTTACAAAAGATTTTTCAACGTTTTTTCAAAAGGTAAAAACTTTAAAAATGTATTTTCTCTTCCTACCAAAAAATAGCTTGGTGTTTTGTTGATTTGTGGTAATCATCAGATGCCTTTATTCTGTTGGATTTGAAGAAGGATGTAGTAGTTTTTTTAGGATAGATTTCTTTTTTGCAAGTAATACTTCAGTGTACTGAAGTTTTACTGTTCTTAGCTTTGGTATTCTGACTGGTTCTTTCACTCTCTGATTTTAGAAGCAGCATTTCTGCTCATTTGCTTCTTGTTCTCTTATTTTGTTAATTTTAACATAAAAAAATCATGCACTCAGTGATTACTTGTGTAGTTTTTGAACTCTTTTTGAACTTTGGGTGTAAAAAGTGGGACAAAGGAGTTCTTTTCTAGTTAACTGATTAAAACTTGGTGGGGAAAAAGTAAAACTTTTTTGGTCAAAATTAATTCTGCTTATAAAAACAGTTTTTAAATGCACAGTTGCTATACTGCTGAAATACTTTTGGATACTGACTAGAATGTGGTATAATCTGGGGTTTTTGTAGAATGTGAGTGCTGTGATTGGTGCAAAATTTTTTTATTTGCAAGCAGTTGCTGACACAGACTAAATGTCAGATACCTTCTGCCTACATTGATAGCCTTTGGGTTTGACAGTGTTTCCTTTCACTAACCTTGTAGGTAAGGGTTAGGTATTCCCTGGAAAGATGAAAAAAGCTTTTCCTGCTTCTCAGTGCTGAGAATAAAGTTTGAAAGGGTGGGGTAATAAGATCATGTTGTTAGTGCTGCGTAGGTTAGCTCAGATAATGATATCGGCGGTTTTTGCTGGTTGGTATCTGCTTGCAAAGTCCATGTACTTTGAAGCTTCTATGCAATCATCTGTTTCTGTTCTTTTTCATCTCCAGAAAATTTTAAAAGGTTGGCAATAGCAGTTAGTAGTTGAAGCACTGATGCTGCAGGCTCTGGGAGCGTGCCGCTGCCATGCTTCATGGTTGGAACATTTCATTTTTATCTGAAAGAACTACTACTGAGAATTTACATTTGGCCGTTAATTTCTGTGGAAATAAATGACGCATCTCTCCACATTTGCTGGAGGAAGTCCCAAGTTCCTCTGACTAAAAAGAAGTTTCAAGCCCTGCATTTCTTATGTGTGGGTGTACTTTTTACAGCTAGATATTTCTCATTTGTGCCATGGAGACAGACTTTATTGATCTCATTTCACTGTACTAGATAATAAATGTCAGAGCAAGAAGAAGCTTAAATGTTTCCCACCTTTTTGCTATTCTTTTATAGCTGCTTCTGTAGTGAAGTGTTTGATGCTGCAAGTACCATTGATTCCAGGCTTAACATGTTTGCTTCAGAATTCCAGAATTTATCTGTGTTGCTTTGTAGCCAATGGCGTACTAGAAAGTTTCAGTTTGTACTATCAAGAAACGTATACTTGGCTCTGCCAAAATTCAGCTTTAAACAAGGAAGAAAATACTTTCTGTATTTGTAAAGTTCCATTTTTGGCTCCTGTAGTGAAGGAGGTAATGAAGTGGAACAACAAGGCCTTTGAACTTTCTTTCTCTGAGTTGGTTTCTCTGCTGCACAAGTATCCTGGAGGTTAATGGATTCAAGACCATCTTGTCTTGCAAATTTTTATCTTTTCCTGTATTCAGTAAAACATTTGAGTTGGCAAGTAGAACAGGTAGGCATAGTAAATCAGGCTGTATAGGTAATGTTAGGCTTTCAGACTGTACTTTATGTCACTTAGCTTATGTTTTCTTTACTGGGCTTAAAAAAAGGTAGAGGCATTGGGAAAAGTGTTTTTTGGATATCTGCATACTTGCTGTTTAGACTGAGGATGTTAAGTGACTGGGAGTACTTCATTGTTTTGTAGATTTTGGATTCAATAATATCACTAATAAGCACTTGCTGGTATACTTAAAATAGAAAAATCAACATTTATACAGGTGATAATGTTTTACTATGACCTGATGAGACTAGGGAATGATTTTTTTTTTTTTTCCCCTACTTCTTCAAACTGTTATTTCTGCTTCCAGTATTTGGATTTTATTACTGTGAAGTGCCATTTGGCAACACATAACTTAAAAGCTTAAATTTGCATTTGTACAAGCAGTTACATAGAACCTTACATTGAGAAGGATGCAGAGTCCTTTCCCAAATAGTGGTTTATACTTTGGAATAACTTCAAGTACAAGTGCATTGGCATTGAAGTGCTGCAGAACAGCTAGGAACTGGAAGCAAAACAGTATTGTAAAAAAATGTGGTTGTGGAGAGAATGTATGTAAGTGTCCAAATCTGTGTTTCATAGGGACACCAATGTTGCAAAATTTTTGCCATTGGATGCTCTTCTTGCTTTGTCTTCACAGGATGATGCTATTAATGTGCTTTTATGTTTAGTAAGTATGGTACCAGAAAGAATACTTGCCAGTGTGACTTCTGAAGCAACTATAAATTTGCGCAGATTTTTTTTTTAAGGTATCTCATGGCAGTGCCAACTCAGACCTGCTCATCAGTGTACAGATGCATCTAATTTTTGGTTTTGTTAGTTTTATCTAGAGTAATTATGCGGTGCTGTTGGAAACTTCAATGCCATTGATTGTTTTGCCTTTTATGGTAAATAAGTTGGCAGTTTTTATTTTTCTTTCATGTCTTCCTTGTGTCCTATTTCATATCCCAAAATCGATGCAAAGTATTTGACAAATGAGGAGAATATTTTTATTGTTCAAAATAATGCTCAACCATAACATTTGCTTTGAAAAGCTTTGCTTGTTTGTTTTTCTTACAGATCAGGGAAACTGGTGAAAGACCCAGTAATGAGGAGATCTTAAGGTTCTCTAAATTGTTTGAAGACGAGTTGACTCTGGACAATCTAACCAGGCCTCAGCTGGTGGCGCTTTGTAAACTGTTGGAACTTCAGTCAATTGGGACAAATAACTTTCTCCGCTTCCAGCTGACTATGAGGTTGAGAAGCATAAAAGCAGATGACAAAGTGAGTAATTCTAAATAGGCACTGGTTAATAATTTTGATATGCAAGACTAATGAGTGTGTGTGGATATATGTATGTCTTTCTAGGTATTTTCCTTTTTTGTCTTAATTGTCTTATTTTTGAGCTAGCTTAGAATGAAGAGGCTTGAAGAGCTTAAAATCAGAAGTGTCCTTACTTGTAAAGGAAAAGCTGACTTTTTTTGATCTACCATTAATTGCAGTGAAAGTAATTATGTTACAAAGGAAAGCATTTCTATTAAACTGTAATTTGCAAGGGAGCTGATAGAAATATTAACTTAGAGAGAGATTGACATTAGCATTATGGGAGCCGTTAGACTACAGTGTAATGTTTACGGTTTAAAAAGGGGAGGCTATTCTATGTTATCACAGCAGCCTCTAGTGGCCATTGTAAAAATACGGACTTCTGGGTGTGCATCGATGGTGGTTCTTCAGTTGTGAGCTGTTACATGTTAAGGTTTATTTTATGCTTTGTGCAGCTGATTGCTGACGAAGGAGTTGATAGCCTGACTGTTAAAGAACTGCAGGCAGCTTGTCGTGCCCGAGGTATGAGAGCTCTTGGTGTGACAGAAGAGCGTCTCAAAGAACAGCTTAAGCAGGTATGTTTTTGCAAGACTGGATACACAGACCTACCTTCACTTGCTAGCTCTGATTTTTGTTATGATTCTGATAAGTCATTTTGCTCCTGTTCTCATTAAATGCTTTCTCCTTAATAAGCTTTTGTCATGTGTCAGTGCATGTGTAAGTATGTAGTAGCTGTGGGCTTCTGGTTTTTGACTGGGCTGTGATGTTTTGATGATGTAATTAGATACTTTGACTTAAACATATCCCAAATATGTTTGCAATTTTGGCAGTTTGTCATGTTAATTATTTGGTTTGCTCTGTAAAGAACTTTTCTCCAAGTAGATCAGTTTCTTGTCTTTTGGTGTTGCCTGGTTTCGAGGAAGATGTATATGAAACAAAATGTTTTTTCAAATATTCATTCAATACTTCTTGAAATAGTTTTTCAAACAAAGTAATTCTTCATATATTTCAATGCAATCGCTGTAATTCTTAGCTGCTTATAGTGTGTAGTTGCTGTGCTACGATACTGAATGATAAGTAGTGGTAAAAAAAATAAGTATTTACTTTTTTGTGTATGCTTGACTTGATCTATAAAAAAGAAAAATATCCAAAAGTTGAAGATTTGTTTTATGTATTGCATTTGTAGTGGTTAGATCTGCACCTGAACCAGGAAATCCCTACTTCGTTGCTTATTTTATCCAGAGCCATGTATCTTCCGGATACCCTTTCTCCAGCTGATCAGCTCAAAACAACACTTCAGACCCTGCCAGAGAGTGTGGTAAGTATTAATGTACGTAGTCTGTAACCAGCCTTCAGTATTGTCACTGAACACCCATTCGGAGAAGTAGATGTTTTTCTTGGTTCCTTTCTTTTCCTTGAAAAGCTAAACCATGGATAGGTTTATTTGAGTGACCTTCAAACACAGGAGAAGGTGGCTTATATGTGGAGGGGTCTGAGAATAAAACAAATAAAAGGCAGTATTTGGTTATATGACAGTAGACAGTAATACCATAAGAAAATTTAGAATACATTTTTTAATTCTATGAAAGCCAGTCTGTGCACCGGGCAATATAAAGGCATTAATGTTGTGTGGAGAGAGGTGATCTGAGTAGATTATTGGTAGTCTTAAGAGAAAGAGAATGAAGAACACGTATGATTTCAGAATGGAAATTTCTTATTTTCAAAGAAAGAGAATCATCTTTTTCTGAGAAATGCAAAAAATAGGGTAATTTGTGGGGCTTTTAACAGGTTCATTAGCATACCTATACTACCTATCTCCATAAGGTTATATAAACTTCTTGCATTATGTAGACATACATACATATACACACATATAGACTTTAATAGTTTACTTAAATGATTTTTAGGCCAAAGAGGCTCAAGTCAAAGTGGCAGAAGTTGAAGGTGAAAAAGTAGACAACAAGGCGCGGCTGGAAGCAACACTTCAGGAAGAAGAAGCCATCAGAAAAGAAAATGAAGAAAAAGAGATGGAAAGATTGTCTGAAGCTGCAGAGAAAGCCAAAGAAACCCTTCAAGCTGCAGCCATGGTAAGTTCTGCTCTCAGCTATTGAGAAATAAATGTCAGTAGTGTAAAAGCTAGCATGTTATGAGTTACTGCTCCTGCTCTGGGTGTTGCCTGCCAGAAGCTGGACTCTAAATCCACATATGGAAGATGTGGGAGAATATTAAAACAGACTGCAACACAGAAGGGTTCACTGTGAAACATAAAAGATTGTTTCAGTCTTACATATCTTTCATTTCTCTTTCCTCTTAATTAGAGTAATAAAAGAAACCTTTTATTCCTCTCGCAAAGGTGGTGGGTTTGTTTGTTTTTTTGTTTTGTTTTTTTTTTTTTTTTATTTCCCCCACCCTGTACTTTAAATGTTCTTATTGGTTCTTTCTATTTGTCAGTAACCTGATAATGTCATTGCATAGTACTTGACTATAAAAGCTGCTGCCATGCTTTACTGGTGAATTAAGCCTTAGGAGTTCACAGGCATAGTTCATTAAGTGCAAGTGGATATTTTAATGTGAAACCACCAATATTTTGCAGTTTTTTAACATGTCTTCTCATAAAAATGTCTGTGTCTACTTTGGCAACTGTTTCTATTTTGAGAAGTCATTCTTTACTGATGCTAATACAGATACTGTTATCTTTGTTTTAATTTAAATTTCAAATTTAGAAAGAAGTGGAATCGGCAGTAGATCTTGAAGCAGCTGCTTTGCAAGTTAAAAAAAGTCAGATGGCTATGGATACTGAACAGGAACTGGCAAGGGCAGATATGACGATGCAGTCAGAGACACTGAAAGATACAGCACCAGTGTTGGAAGGCATTAAGGTAATCTGGATAACTGCACATTTTTATACTTTTTAATGTAAAGATTCAAACCATCCACATAAGAGCCATGGTAAGTTGCCTGGCTGTCCTTCAGTTTTAACCCTCTCACCACATTCTGTCAGTTAGAAACAGCTAAATAGTAGATTGTAAATTCTTAACGACCAATGCAGAAATAGAAGTCAGCATAAAACATCTCTGAGTATCTCTTTTATCTATCTATGTTATTGAAACTAATATACCTGTTTTGGGGGGCATTTGCACTTGTTTTAGACATAATGGATCTGTGCATGTTTAACCTGTGTATAGTTAATGTATAAGGACAGAGAGGGCAAGAGCAGCTAAAGATGAGTGTTCCCTTTTTTTGAAGGTTGTAGCTAAGACCAAAGGATTAAGTAAGGAACTAGGTTTGGACTAGACTGTACTTGGTTTGTATCAACTTCCTCTTCTAAACAGATATGGGCAGTGTATGTACGCTATAAAAACTTCTTAGTGTACTCTCACACTATTTCTTTAGTATGATGTTGAACATAATTTATACCACTGTTAAAAGTAACAGGTTAATTTTTAGGATTAGCATGCTGTGTTATGATCAGAGCGTGCTTTGTTACAGTCAGAGTATGCTGGTTTTAATCATTCGCTCCCTGGCTGGCCTGTAGCTCCCCAGATTATCCTTATTGCCCTTGTTGAAGATAGGAGTGACGTCCGTTTTTTTTCAGTCCTCGGGAATCTTCCCTGATGACTGTGTCCTTTCAAAGGTAATGGAGAGTGGCCTCTCAATGGCATCAAACTCCCTCAGCTCTTGTGGTTGTATCCCATTAAATCTCATGAACTTGGGTGTGTTCAGTTTGTTTAAATGTTCTCTAACCCGATCCTCCTCCACTGATGGTAGATCTTCTTTGCTCCAGACTTCCCCATTGGTCTCAAAGACCTGGCATTCCCGAAGGCCAGTCTTACCAGTAAAGACCGAGGGAGGCATTGACTACCTCTGCCTTTTCCATGTCCTTTTGCACCAGTTTCCCTGTCCCATTCAGCAGCAGGCCTGCATTTTCTCTTGTCTTCCTTTGGTCCTGATGTACTTGTAGAAGCCCTTTTTGTTGCCCTTCGCATCCCTCACCGGATTTAAATCCAGGTGGGTTTTGGCTTTTTGAACCCATCCATGCATGCTGGGACAGTGTCTCTGTATTCCTCCTGGGTCACCTGTCCCTGCTTCCACCTCTTGTATGCTTCCTTTTCATGTTTCAGTTGTACCTTGAGTTTTATTTGTAGCTGAGCACTTTATTTTTGTCCATGAGGTTTGATGTCAGGACTTTCTCAGTCTCAGTGTTGCTCTGCAGAATAACAACTTTTTTTTTATTTTAAATAGAAAAATACTTTCACTTTTCCTGGACAGCATCATTATCTACCTGCTGTTATTATAACATTGTTTACTTTAGAATGCTGCCAAGAAGTTTTTAATGGTAATAACAAAAGGGAACTAGTCCACATTTGAAATCATGCATTGTTGTGTGATGAGTTAGCTGACTCGGCTGACTGCGTAGCTGGGTGCATGATAGTGCAGCCACGAGGAATGCTGTGGGAGGGAGGCAGGCAGGCAAGGCTGGGATGATCTTGTTTGGAAACAGCAAGGATGTGTGGTGTCGAAGCTAGCTTACACTGCCCCATCTGGCATAGCATTTACATTGCTGCCTGCCACGACATCAGCGCCGTGAGAATATATGACACTGGGCCACAAGTAGGACTTCTTCAACAGCCCTAACTGATAGGAGAAAACTAGAAGTAAAGGTAGTGTGGCATTTCTTAACGAGGTTACAGTGTGGCCCTGTCCCCTAAAGATGCTTCCAAAGATTTTAAACACTGTGGAATACATTATTGCCTCTCAGAGGAAAAATGTAAGACTGCCAGCTTCTTGAAGATGGCTGATATTATTTGAGGCAGAGGAATTTGTTTTCAAACTGAGTCCCTTTTTTTTTTTTTTTTGCTAAGGTGAACTATAGATATTGTATTAAAATCAGAAGTGAAGTTGCTGCCTCGATTATTAACAGTACATTGAAATTCTTTCTAGCTTGATGAAGGGGCTGGATGCCTAGTTTGTGAACTGTTCTGTAGTTGTTTCTTGGAAGCATATCATCCTTTTGTGTTTCTGGCATCCTTGTTTGTGCATGTCTTTCCGTACTTATGTGGCTGTTCAGAGTTTAGCCATTCACAATAAAAGCTGGTGTCTGGGTGAGATTAATATGCTAACTGTAGCTAGTGTTACGGTATTTTAGCATTTTTAATGAATCATCTTGAAGTCTTACTTTTTTTTTTTAGTATCCAGTTGGGGGTTAGATTTTTATTCTCAGCTTTTCAAGAGACAGGTATACTTCACAAAATACGGGTGTTCATCCCTATTCTCACAAAGGTTGTTTCAGATAACTTTGCTCCAGCTCAGCTTCCTGAACTTTGCACTGAAAATTTTTTTTTGTGTAATTTATCTTTCCTGTACATAGCGAGTTGCTTCTCAGTTTTTTGGGTTTTCCACCCAGCAAAGAAGGAAATAAAACATTCTTAAACGAGACAGTTAGGTACAGAATTTCAAATAGCCAAAACCTGCATAATCACATGAGCTGAACTTAACTACTGGTGCACTTAAAAAAAATAGGTACCTACCATACCAAATTAATTGCTGTAGCATTGAAGATCTCTGCATAATGGCTATGACAATATTGACTTCAAACATGGAAAAAGAATCTTGAGTCTGTCTTTTCTGGTAAAAGACTCAAAATCTTGGAGGAAGATCACAAATGTGTCTTTCACTAATTTGTATATATTTTCTGTTACAGGGTGAAGAAATCACTAAGGAGGAGATTGACATGCTGAGTGATGCTTGCACCAAGCTACAGGAGCAGAAAAAATCCCTAACAAAGGAAAAGGAGGAGCTTGAAGAATTGAAGGGTGATATCCAGGAGTATAACGAGGTGATGAATAGGGCATGGAAGTTATTTTTTTTTATTTCTGTTCATGTTTAGTTTTAGCATAATGATCCAGAAATTTAAAGATTATCTTGTTCGAATGTCTCTTAGCCTGTAGTTGGTAGCTGAGTGAATGAACTGTGTATGGGACAATGCAGAGCCTCATTTGTATAACATGTTTAAAACCTATTTAAAATCATTGTAGTAGTTCCCACCAGATGGGAATGCTGTTGCTGCTCTTATTCCCAGGCTTACTAGACTAACAGGTGCTAACTTTCTTATCAAGCATAGATGTCAGTATTACAGATACTTCAAGCTAAGTAAAATTAATCTTATCCGATCTTATTAAATATGTGGAAAATAACATATAAGGGGTGCATGGAAAAGGTAGCAGTGTTAGAATTTATTGTTCTAATCCAGGTTCAGCTTTATATGTCTATAAATTTGTATTTAATTTACATGCTCCTGTCTTGAAATGCTAGTTGAACTCAGTTGTATCTGTTGTTGAAAATATACACCAACAAAAGCTTTTCTCTCTCTTGACCATTTCTTTTAGGATTTGCAAGAGATAAAAGAACTCTCTAAAACTGGCCAGGAAGAGGTAGTAGAAGAGTCAAAGGCAAGCAAGCGATTGACCAAGAGGGTGAACCGAATGATTGGGCAGATAGACAAAATTATTAACGAGTTAGAGACAAGTCAAAAGACGGTAGATGTAAAGCTGGATGCTGGTGATAGTCCTGCTGCTGGGTAAGTGATTTGAGAGTACTGCGTGTGTCTGACTGTTCATCTTCAGTCTCACTTTAGTCTGATGTGTGATTAGAAAAGAATTAGCAAATAAGTTGTTGTTTAGAATGTTAAGATAATGTATTATAAAATTAACAAAATTGTGCTGCAGATTTTCTGTCTTCTGAGGTATGTTAAATGTGGTTGAAATGAGAAAGAAAAAAATGCAGGTGTGATTCCCCAAATTCTAGTCCTGAGGGGGTTCTGAAAGTCAAAGCATCGATTAGTATCTTACCATCTTCTTTGTGGCTGTAACACTAACAGTGATGGAGATGAAATCATGCCTTTAGTCATGTTCCTCATGCAGAAGGTTTGTTCTGTGTCATTGGTTGAAAAGGAGCGCAACAGTATGGAAAGCATATTCACGTTTGTTGTTCTTTAGTAGCGAAGACGTGAGTGAGGAAAAAAATTACAATTAAGTCTATTCTTTCTCTGGAGAGAAATGGGGGAACAGGTCTAATGGAAGTAAGGAGATCATTTTACATGGTCCCATTCTGAAAATTTGCTTCATTTCAACTTTAACACACTTGTAGGTTTTCAAAGAAAGATCTTTCTTGATAGTTTAATTGCAAAATTCATTTATCAACACTTTTCCAGGTCTTAATGTTACTGGAGAGTCTTTCAGGCAATCATGTTTTGAATTGTCATGTGCTGTATATTACAGGCACTGAAATACCTATAAACTGTGACTGTAATTGTCACAGTTTGTGATTATGAATGCTGTATTAATCTAGTGTATGCTTGCACCATTTTGTGTGATTGATTAAGAGAGCTTCCCAGCTCACATAGAACATGACCTAAACAGAAATAAGGATTCTGCTTTTGTTGCTTCCGGACTTGGTTTTGGTTTTTTTCTCCAGTCCCCAGGGCAAACAGTCATTTGTTTCAAATTTTGTGTAATAAGATTAAGGCGGCCATATGAATGGTGCTATAGAGAAGTTGTTGATCAAAGCCATCCGAATTTGTAAATTAAAAATACAATATAGAATCTGCTTGTTCTGAACATAACCATCCATCACATAAAGCATAATTTTGTGGATAATTTTGTAGGTTATTGTGGATGACTGCCTTTTGTACTTTATTGTACTGCCTTTTGTCAACTTTACTCCTTTGGAGTAACTGCTTGCCATGTACAGATTGTGCTTCCTCTTCAGGGAGAATCTTATCAGTATTGCTGAGTTAATTAATGTGATGAAACAAATCCAGAAGATTCCAGAGGAGAAGCTAACAAGGATTGCAGAGGCACTAGATGAAAACAAGGATGGCAAAATTGATATAGATAATGTTGTTAAGGTAAGTCTGTAGACTACTTAAAGAAAATAAGGTTAGCCATCCTTCAAACATCATACCTGTTTTGACTTAAATTCATATTGCTGTCTTTTGCAAGAGCCTTTATTTGATGCCAGTGAGGTTTTTAGGAATGTATTGTAAATAGATCTTATAATACATATTAGCATCTTCAGAATTTATGTGGCTACACATTTTTCCTCTCTACTGAAGTTGTTTCAGTGGTGATTATGTTGCTCTAAAGAGATGTTTTACCTGTGTTGCAAAATGTACAATGTACTTCTTAATTCTGCATATAATGCAGAATAATCTAGGAACTTTGGGAGCTGTGCCAAGAATACATTTGTACAAAAAGCCAGATAAAGGAATTCTGAATTGCCTGCTAAATTATTTTTTCATTTTCCTTTCTGAAAGCCTACCCCCCTCTACTTTAATTTTTTGTAAATTTATGCCTGTTTAGTACAGTAGGTCTTTTAGATAAAATTAAGCTTATAAAATAAGTATTGTCTTAAATACTGTTTCATCAGATACTGAATCTGAGCTTTCCATTGGAACAGATATAATAAATAGATCTGTTTTACTAATGCTTTAAAATGCAACTCTGCTGTGCTGAGATCAAAAGTTCTACATAATATGTTTTAAATTTGACTTCTTGTAATACTCCTGGTATGTTTGAGACACTGGTTGCGGTTTGAATTTGTGTTTTCATGTAGGAAAAAAATACTGGTTTTCTTGAACATGGGAGAACTGATTACTTTTTTTGTTTTAACAAAATTTAGGATATGAAAATGCCTCAAATATGTAAAAATTTAATGCTCTCTCAATTTCATTTTATGTTCATGTAGGTAGTAGAATTGATTGACAAAGAAGATATTGATATTGGCACCAGTCAGGTTGCTGAGATTATGGCACTGCTTCAAAAAGAAGAAAAATTGGAAGAAAAAGAGAAAGCAAAGGAAAAGCATGATAAAGAAGCTGCAGAAGCAAAGAATTAAACTTCAGAATCTGAAGCTAATTTCAATTGTAACCAAAACCTTGTGTATCTTTCTGTGTCTAATGGCTACATACTACTTGAGCTTCTGTGATTATGGGAAGTATTTTGAGCTGATTCTAGTAATAAATCGTAGATACGTTTTCTGACATATGGAATGAAATTGCCGTTCATCAGAGAAGTGATTTATTGTCATTCCATACAGATGAAAACAAAATATGCTTCTTTAGCAGTGCTCCTGCCCACAAAATCATGTATTTGCACTCATTGTGGTACAGTGATCCATTAAACTTGCAAGTTTGCTGTATAAATTAAGTGTATCTATCATGGAAAAATGTTTCTCATTTATTTTTTCATCATTACATGGGGCCCAACCTTGCTTTGCTTCTGCCTTTTAGCTTTTTCAGAATTTAATACCAACTTTCCCTTCCGTCACAATATTACATGTTTTGTAACCTGTTGGTGAAGATTCTGTGGCTTCAGTAGTATCTTGTTAGACTGAGTTTTATTTAAGCTAAATATCACTAAGCTGTTGCCTCACTGACAGAGAATGTGGCATTCTAATCACTTTTTTGAATTCATGATTATTATTTTTTTATGTTGAAGGGAAAATCAGATTTATTTTTTCCCTGGAATGGAAACTTCCCATGAAGTTTGCTTCTTATTGGGTGCCTTAAATTTCTTAAGACTAGGGAGTAGAGAATGTCACTTCTACTCAAAATTCCATGAATTACTTAAAGCATTGGAATCACAGGAGCCTTTAAAATAGTTTCAGAACACAATCTGTCACACAGTAAAGTGTTTGTCTAAATAGCAAAATGAAAATAACCATAAGGGGAAAATGTCAATTGTGATCTTTTTGCATATATTTTTAAAATATTCAGTTATATTCACATGTGCGTGTTTTTTCATCTGATAATTATTTACACCATAACTAGTTCTCTTACCTCTCAATTTTCATCTCAGGTATCGAATCACTAACCAGGTATAGTCAAAGTACATAAATACTTTCATCTCACGGCCTTGCTTACTGTGCAGTCAGCAAGTCATGTCTGGTATTGCCAGTGCTTTGATTACATCATTGACTTTCTAATTAATTGCTTATGGTTACTGTCTTTAACTGTGTGATTAAATACTGACAGTAGGTCAAGGTTTACTCATTAATGTCTGTCCTTAGTAGTAAATCTTTAAGTTTGATAACTAAAATACCAACTCTGGGATGTTCCATAATTCCTGGTAGCCTGAACTTACCACTGCTTCTTAAAATCTGTTATGAAATACACATAGTGGGACTTGAACCAGCAGGGGTGTGGTTTGTTTTTTTTTTTATTTTCCTTTTATTTTGCACCCAGTACTATAAAATATGTGAACATCCTTGATTTTGTGTACACTATAGAGAGCGCATCTTACAATGGTGCTGTACACAGTGATACTGAGGTGGGCAGTTAGTACTTAATGCTTGAGTCGTAGTTGCATATTTTTGTAGAAACTGTTGACTCCCAAGCGTATTTCAGCATAATTCCATGTTCACTGTTTATCTAGATTGGCTAAATTTATTTATAAAAACTCATTTGAAGTTAGTGGAACAAAAAAAGGTTTGACAGTCTCATGGCTTGCATGATGGACCACTGTATTTAGTTGTTTCCAAAGCAAGATGTACAGTAAGATGTACAGTACAATTAATTCTAGGAAAAGGGTCAGTGTTTAGTTCAAATATTGAGTTCGTATTCTGTACAGTTTGCAAAGAAGGCTGCTTACAGTAAGTAAGGTCCTCCTGAGAATTACTGTAATTGTATCTGAAGTGTAAAATTGCTGTGACAAAGCTGAAATTTCAAATCAGTACAATCTTTGTAGTTAATGTGCCCCGAAACAAGGGGGCCGTTCTCTTCCTTGTAAATCAAGATTTACAAGGAAGAACATGAAAGTCAGATTGTAGATTTTGAAAATAGGACTTCACTAGGTGCTTTTTTTAGGCCAAAACTTACCTTCGGTGAAAATGCAATAGTAAATCTAATTTCACAAAAATACAATTTAAAACCTAATTTTACATTGTATAATTTAGAAATAGAATTATAGGGCTTTGAAGTACGCTAAATTCTGCAGTTGCATATCTTCAATTTGAAAATGTTGTATAACAATCTTACTTGACATTCCTGAAACATGATAAAGATGCTCTAAAATTGTCTGCTACCTTTCATGCAATATCAAAAACCTAAGAATTGTGTGCACTTGAATGCATGCAGGTTTTAAACAGGGAAGTAGCAGAAAAAACTGTTTTCAAAGATTTATTGACACAAGTTTTACAGAGCTTTAACTATCCTTACAGTAAATTATCTGATTGTAGTATTTGGGAGTTTAAGACACTTTGCTGCTGTTCTTTTTCTGTGTTTACTGTTCACTTAAATTTTCTGTGGTTTAAATAAGAAGGGAGCCAAAATAGCTGATTTTTATTTCTTTTTTTTTTTAATGAAGAACATCCTGACTAAAATAATTGTGATACATTTATTGAACATTTTTAGCTTTTGGACTTGTTTGAAATTTGGCATATTGTGAAATTTTAACAGGTTACATAAAATTCATTTAAATATCAATCACAAATGTCAGTTTTCCCCTGTTACTTAAAGCGTTTAAAGGACGCACACATGAACCATAGCGAAGCATTTTCGCAGGGGATATTTTCCTTCTGATGTTGAAAGTAGGCAAACCCATGACAGCTGGACTTGAACGACACATGTTCTGCAAAGCTCAAAAAGATTAGGAAGCCCTTGGTGATTCCCACATACCCGGTTTTGAGCCTTCCCGAGCAGCTCTGTCCAGGCCATACAGAGAACTCCAGCAACTCGGTGGCGTGAGGACTAGCTTCAGATAACATGCAACGTCTTTCCTCTTGACCAAAAAACCCAGAAGCTGCAGAGTGCTTTCTGAGAAAGGATGACTTCCGAGTGTACAGTGACTGGTCAGAACTTATTCCTGAATGAATATTTAATCAGGAGATGTAAATATTTGCTTAAATAGTTGAAGGATGCGTGAGATTTCGGTGACCTTGTGACTTACACAGGCAAAGCCTCTAAGCTCATAGTTAGGTAAACTGTAAGACTATTGTTGGGGTTGTTTCAGATTCAAGTAAGATCAGATTTTGATTATAAGCTATCCAGGGGAAAAAAACATAAAGCATATGAAAAGCTTTTTTTAAAAAAATCAATTTAGCAACAGGGATGAAAAGTAAAGTAGGATGTTGTTCCTTTTTCCCCCTCAAAACAAGCAGGATATAGGACCTATTTTATTGAAAAATCAGTTTCCATTTCACGTTAGCTCCAAGGATGGTTTTTACTGAGAATTTCATCACTGACTGCATGCTGTGAGAGTGAATCTGCCTGCAAGTTAAGTATCAGAAACCTAATTTAACGGGTAGTTTGTCAGCAGCTCACGCAGGTAGAGAACGTTCTCTTGACAGGATAGTACCTTACACGTATGTAGGCTTTGTCTGGGGGAAAAAGTTACATCTTTTATACAACTCCAAAATACTTCTTGTAACTTTGTATCTACATACCTTGCTAATAATTTAAACCCTAGCTACTTCTGCATGTATTTAAATACTTTTAAATTGTTTATATAAAATTACTGGGTATATTTAATTGAAAGAATAATCCCATATTCTGTTCTTTGTATGTATTCCAAGTTCTGCTTTTCAGTTGAAGAGTTTCAGCCTGTATTATAAATTTAAGTTGAAAATCATTTGTTCTCTGAGCATACTGGTTCTGTGTTTGCCATAATGCAGTATAAAATTTTTAAGTTAATTGGAGATTGTGTCCTTTGTTTAGTTATAATAAATGTATCATTTTGAAGTCTAATCTCACCATTATTTTTTCTGTTGCTTTTGATTATTTAGTGGTAATTTGTCACTGTTCAGATGAGATGCCAGTCACAGAGCGGGACAGTGATGACCTGAGTATTGTAACTGAAATGTTTGGGGTGGAAGAGGGCAAGTGAAGGACAAATTTTTAAAGCAGGGGAGGTGGTGGGTTGTGTGGAATTTGGGGGGGTGTCAGTTCTTGCAGAAATGCTCTCGACGCACGTGGGACTGCTTGCCTGGTGTAGTGAATGAACTGTGCGAAACCGTTCTGTCTAACTATTATATTTTTAGGTATGAAAATGGGAAGCAGTGCACTCTGCTATAAGGAACTAGTGGAAGTGTTGAGATCTATTTCAAATAGTAGTAAGTCTCCTTAGGAAGGATCTGGTTTTGGTCTTTGTCCAAGGTAGGGGAGAAAACATGTCTGAAATAGTTCCAGAGATTGATTATTTTATGCCATGCCATGCCCCTCACCCCTGATTTTGCAAAATTAGATTTATTCCTCAGTAATCCTAATATTCTTCACAAAGTTCATCTGGGTGTACAGCAGACTTTAAGTCAAGCATATCCAACAATACGCTTTTTCAATTAAAAGCTGTTAATGATTTATCGTTACCTCTCCTCCTGAAGCCTTGGCAGCCTGGGTGGGAAGGCAGAGAGAGCCCGAGCCAGCAAGATGTCTCGTGTGCGTCTGGTCCCTTGGAAATGACTGAGCTTTCTCAAACATACCATGTATTGCTGCTGCTTGGGAAGATTCAGCGCTCGGCTTGGCCCAGCTGTGGTCCACGCTTACAGAAATGGATAGCAGAGAAGATCCAGACTCGAAATATGCAGAGGTCAACACAGACCCCCTGCAAAAGCAGTTCATTTCCTGCCTGCTTTCAAGTAGGATTTGGGAACATGCAAACATAGAATCTACTTTGTAGTGTCAAAGTATTTCAACAGATGTCTGAAAACAACCTCCTTCCTTGAGATGCTTTTAGAATAACTTAATAGATAAGTTAGGTTGTGTTGCAGATTTTTCCTTTTTTTACTTAAAGCCAAATACCAAATAAATGGCTTAAAAAGTAGCAGAACTTACTCCCTTTATGCTTTTGCTTTAAAAATTTCCTTTAAAGACAGATTTGTGTAAGGTGAATAGGACTGTTGTGCAGCAGTGTGGTAAAACAGAGCAGCAGAGAAACTGGTGTTGAGTTTGTAAATTAAATGTGGACATTGGCAAGTGGGTTTGAACATAGTCACCGTGTCCTGAACACCCAGGGAAGAGACTGACTTCTGAATCCAGTTTTGCTGAGATATACCGGTTATATCAAAGAAACTATACTCTTTATTACACATTTATAACAATTATGTCTAGTTATTGTTACAATCTAAAGAAAAAATAGGGGGGGTTGGAATTTCTTGCTTTGGTGTAGGGTGAATCAAACCGGTGGTAGCCCATGATCAAGTGGAGTGTGGGGCCAGCCTGGCTGGTGCATGGGTGATAGGCACGAGCCAAATTCAAGTCTCAGAACAGCTGAAGCTGGAAGGGACCTCCAGAGGTCATGTAGTGCAGCCCCATGCTCAGAGCTGGTTTCCCAGGGCTGTGTCCCATCAGGGTTTGAGTATCTCCAAGGATGGAGACTCTGCCACCTCTCTGGATGGACCTCTCCACAACCATGCCAGTGCTTGATCACTCTCAAGAATAAGAGTTTTTTTCTTATGTTTCCCTTGTGACAGATAATCTATTATTACAGATATGAATTTGTGTATTGTCTGCAAATATGCACAGAGGGAATGGTAACTGATTTCACTAATTAGAAATAATAAATAACATACATTGATACAACCTCACTGGGTGGAAGCTTCTTTTACATCAGGCTCTTAATACAGGTGTGCAGAAAGCTGGTTGGAAAAACCGCTGACTTCATGAAATCACAGTCTTAAAAATATTAATATAGAAGGATCTTTGTTGCAAATTGTTTTGGTGAACTGTCATTTAAAGAGTGAATATGTATGCGTGGCGGTGGGGGAGAGATGGATAGTCTTGTGGTTGTTTCATCGACCTGAGGCTTGAGAAATCTGTGTTCAGTTAATGCCTGTACTTTCAATAAAGCATTGCTCGGCTCTTGTGCCACTGGAACATAAAACCTCCTTGACAGTGACTGGGCAGACAAGTTCTCCAGAGCTGAGAGTGCCGGTTCAAGGACCTAGTATAGTGTTTTGTCATGATAAGGCTTTTAAATACAGACCATACCAAACAGTTTCCCTGGCTAAGGAATATTACTTTTCTCACTGCTTATACACTGAAAAGCGTCTCTGGTATTTTCTTGAATTATTTCTCAACTCTGATGTGAACAGGAGGATGTTTGTAGTGTGTTTCTAATTCCCCGTACTCTGTGCTCACTTCCATTTTTGCGTATTGTCGGATATAAATCTTTCTCAGTAGTTAAATATCCTTCACAGGTCAAAATTCTTTGGGGGCTCATTAGCATGTAAAATTTTACCCTTGCCAAACCTTCTGTGGTTTTCAAACATCGGTTTCTCTCATCTAACTGGCGTAAAGGATTTCTGCTATGCAAGAGATGGATCTAATTCAGATTTGCCTCTTTCCGTCTAGTATTTCTCTTTATGTATATTGGCAGAGCAGACCCCTTCATGAATGGCCTGATTTATGTCTCAGTGAATGCCGCAGCCAGCAGTTCAAGATGTCAGCTCTCCCGTGTGGGTTGGGAGCGGCTGCGGATTCTCCATCCCCCCCTCTTTTTGTCTCAGCTCCAGCCCGAGAGCCATCCAAGTTCCTTCCTCGTATTTTCTAACCATGTTTTCACGTCCTTGGTTAGGCGAGATCTTCAGACTCCATCTGAAGGAGAGCTTCTGCAAGGAGCTGAAGGGCAAGTGGGAGATGAGCAGCAACAACAAAATAATAATAAGAAGAACTCTTAAGAGTCTTACTAAATTAAGATGGGAGTTAACAATGTGTCATGCAGAAAACCTGGGGATCTCTGCAGCCTACTCCAGACTTGTAAGATTCCCCCCCTCCGGATTTAATCAGGTAATATATCCCCAAAAAGTAAGCAAATCAGCAGTTTTTTCTCCTCCATCCTTCCTATCCCCCAACCTTTCCCTTTTCGCTATCCCTTACTTAATAATGCAGGACTAAATAGGAAAGATTTATGGAGTCCTTGTTGCACTGTAGTTTCTCAGTACTTTGCTTTGCACTGGTGGAAGTAGAGTTGAAATATAGTGACCATTAAACTTTCCAGCAAGCGTCTCCTCACTAGATGGCTTCAAGTGCTTGGTCTACGGAGACTCAGTCATTAGTCGCCTTCATCAAGCTCCGCTGTCACTTTCCTCGTCATAATTACACCAGCTCCACTGTGGTCCCTGTGCAGTCTCTGTGTGCAAAGCTCATAAGAGCAGAATGTTTTTATCCTTCCCTTTGAATCCTGTGTGCTCTTAGCACAGGGAACTACGTGTGCCCTTCCAGAAGCCACGGCACTTCAGGGGAAAAAAATACGCTCTTAGGATGAATCTTCAAAATCAAGAGTGACGTTGAGAGGAAGGCACACACGTCCCTATTTTTAGACCTGCCTTCTGTGGCCAGAGTTACCCATCCAAATTCTGTGATTAAATTAAAACTATGCTCCCTTAGTGACTGTGATTTAATTTGAGGTGTTCCTAAACTACTTGGGTCATCTTTTTCCACAGAAAATCCTTTGTACCCACTCTGAAAATGAGATCCTTTTGGATATCTATGTTTTGGACTTGCGAATTCAAGAACTGACTGATGTCAACCCAAAAAACCTCATCAAAGAAATGACAGGGGAGGAAGCATTAACAGAAAAACCTTATTTGTACCTCCGAATACCTTTGCAATCAAGAGAAATCTGGTGTGGAAAACAGTTCAACTACCTGAGCTCACAGAGACCTGTAGCAGTGAACAGAAATAGATGGGGGGGTGTGTGGGGGGTGGGGATTTGATGGTGTGGGCATTTTGGTTGTGCTTTCTTCCCTGTCGTTTGCCCTTGAGTGAGCAGGGTACTATAGTACTTGTTTTAATTTTGTACACGTGAAGATATCCTTGGGCAAGAGAAATCTATTGTGCCACCAGGCTTGATACTCTTACTGAAGTCCTTGGTGAAACTCAGGCACTTCAAGGAAGCAGGGTAAAGTCTTTTCCTTTTTCGTTTTCCTTTTTTCCTTTTCCTTTTCCTTTTCCTTTTCCTTTTCCTTTTCCTTTTCCTTTTCCTTTTCCTTTTCCTTTTCCTTTTCCTTTTCTTCTTTTCCTTTTCTTCTTTTCCTTTTCTTCTTTTCCTTTTCTTCTTTTCCTTTTCTTCTTTTCCTTTTCTTCTTTTCCTTTTCCTTTTCCTTTTCTTCTTTTCCTTTTTTTTCGCCTTCCCCCCCCTCCCCTCTCCTCCCCTCTCCTCTCTCCTTTTTTTCTTTTTTTCTTTTTTTTTTTCTTATTATGGAATAACACAGTGGCTGATAAAGCAGATACATGTCACCTGCGTTTTGCAGAAGACTAGAGGGAGAGAGAATTTATGAATTTACCTGCCCGAGCACAGGGAGCAGCATCACCCCGGGGTTCCCACCGCGGGAACGACATCCATGCGGCAAAAAAAGACACTCTCCTCGCCCCCCCCCCCCCCCCCCCCCCCCCCAAAAAAAAAAAAAAAAACAAACCAAAACCAACCACCAAACAACCCAACATCTGCACCCAGTTAATCCAAAGCCGCAGCTGCAGCCCCGGCCCCGGGAGGGCTCCTGCGGTGGCATCTCACTAGATGGCGCGCCCCGACCGCCCAGCGCGGCCCGGCCCCGGCCCTGCCTCCCTCCCGCCCCGGGGGAGGGGGGGGAAAGGGCTGCACGGCGCCTTACTTCCCTCCTTTCATCCCGTGCTTTTGGTATTTCCCCAGCTTGTCTTTACGTCCGGTTTCTTGTTCTGCACTCACAAGACCTCTTTCTCAGTTTGTTGTTTCTCAAATCTTTCTTTTCTTCCACTGAGGATGGTGTTAATGCAAGGTCGTGTTGCTGCACGCCCCTCCTCCCCTCCGTGCTCGGTCCCTCCATCACAGAATCATAGAATGGTTTAGGTTGGAAGGGACATTGATGATCATCTAGTTCCACCTCCCCTGCCATAGGCAGGGACACCTCCCACTAGACCAGGTTGCTCAAAGCCTCATCCAGCCTGGCCTTGAACACCTCCAGGGATGGGCCCTCAACAACTTCTCTGGAGAACCTGTTCCAGTGCCTCACCACCCTCACGTTAAAGAATTTCTTCTGAATAGCTAACCTCGGAAGATAGATACTCCCATGTTTCGTCTCCTCTCTGCTTGCCAACGTGATAACACTTGCAAACCAGAATAAAGCTTTGCTGTCTGGTATGATCAGCCACCGGACTTCGCAAAATTAATCCCTCTCTAAAATACAACACCATTTCTAGGAAGTTCTCCGATCTCGTTTTAAAAGTTGATGGTGAAACAGAATCGACCTCAATCCTTTGGTGAGCTCTTGTACTCGTTTATTGCTATCACTCTGTGGTTTGTGGGGATTTTCTTGCAGAGAAAGGAAGAGGGGAAGAGTCTTTAAAAACAGAAAAATAACTCCCCACCCTTGGAAAATCAAGCAACAAAAAGCCAAACTGTCTCTAGTGAATTTGTCTAATGCTCATTTCTATACATTTGACCAGTCGGCTTGATGGAAAAGCCCCCAACAATGTTTTCTTTGTGGGGCTGCTTACGGGCTGTATTAACGTGGGTAACTCTGGAGCTGCACAGCTCCTCCAAAAGTTTCCTGACTCTCGTTAGTGACCTGTGTCCTGCCCTACCCAGAGTCCCTCCCTCTGGGCCGGTAGCGTGCAGCCTTTGCTTATTAACTCTTCAGTATTGACGCTCTGATCAAGGTGTTCAAACGTGCCTTGTGGGATTTTTGCCTACCTTGGCTGCAGAGCATTCCACGTGACTCCACAGCTAGAGGTGACATCCAAAGAGCCCTGAAGATACCGTCCTTTTGTTATGATTTAAATTGCTAATCCGGGTTTGTGTCTTTCCCACTCAGCACTTTTTCCGTTGCTATAAAAGCGGTGGTGGTGCCGGTGTGCTCTCCTGTGCAAACAAAGGCAGATTCGGCTCTTGTCTCAAGGGCTTAACAAACGCATTACTCAGTGCTATAAACACTTAGTTAACAAAAACTGAAAGTCCATTCTCATTTCTTTGGTATGAGGCATTTTTAGGATCAAACGCTAGGTCAGGTTAGAGTGGGTTACGCACATATGATTGAGCGGTTTGGATGCGATGCTTCAAATGACTCAGGCACGTTTTAAAAAAATGTAGCTTGGTGAAGAGGTATGAATCAGAGAATCAGAATAATTCAGACTGGAAGGGGCCCCCAGAATCATCCAACCTTCTGCTCAGAGCAGGGCCAAATTTAGATCAGGTTGCTCCCAACCTTGTCCAGTTGTGTTTTGCTTGTCTCTAGGAATGGAGATTGCACAAATCCCTGGGCCCTGTGTCTGACCACCTTCATGGTGATAATTTTTTCCTAAAATCTGGTGGGTATGGCCGATGTCATGCATAGTGTCTGCTACCTCTTGCCCAATTGCTGTGCACCCCCAGGAAGAGTTTGGCTCCATCTTCTCCGCAACTTCTCATCGGGTAGTAGCAGATTGCAGTAAGGTCCCCCTGAAGCCTTCTCTTCTTCAGGCTCAGCAGAGCCAGTTGGCTCAGCTTTTCCTCACACACTATGTGATCCAGTCCCTGGACATCCTGGGGCTGGATCCTGGACACCTCTGCTGGATCCACTCCAGTAAGTTCATGTCTGTCTTGTGCTGAGGAGCCCAGAACTGCACCTGAGACTAAAGGTGTGTCTCAGCAGTGCTGAGGAGAGGGAAAGGGCTCATTGGTGGCTTATGGTCAACTTCACCGGAACCTTTTCTGCAAAGATGCTGTCCAAATGGTCGATGACCATCAGGGGGTCCCCAATCCCTAACCATGGGGTTATTCCTTCCGGGAGCAGGGCTTTGCATTTGCCTTTGTACCACTTCATGACATTCATATCAGCTGGTTTCTCCAGCCTGTCAAGCTCCGCTTGCACGCAGCCCTCCCCTCCAGCGTGAGGACCACCATGAACACAACGTTGAACACACAGCTGAGCAAGAAGGGTTGAAATGGAAACAAGGAGGTCACACGGTTAATGCACAATGTGGAATAGTTGAGTCTTACTTGTCAAATCCAAGAGGTTATTCAGGGTAAAACCAGTTTAATGCCAGGCCTGGAATTGGTGACAATTTACGCAATTATTATTAAGT
Organism: Vanellus vanellus; assembly: GCF_965231255.1. NCBI lineage: Eukaryota > Metazoa > Chordata > Aves > Charadriiformes > Charadriidae > Vanellus > Vanellus vanellus. The sequence continues at coordinate 52,466,510 of NC_138909.1, read as the reverse complement.
GAGCAAACTACCATGTGGTGTTATAGAAGGTCTTAAAAAAAGTACTAATAGACTGTTGGTTCAAATGTGAAAGTGCTAAACTCATCAACTATGACATGCTCTAAAAATAGACGAGCCTCTGCATCAAAAAAAAAATAATGCTTCCCTTAGGAAGACTTAACCAGGTCTAAAAAGAAAGCTTTCTGGCCGATGTCCAACTACTATTTTTTATTAAAGTCCTGTAATTAACTTTCTTTTCATTACTTTCTGGTGGGAAGTTTTCCTTTTTCTTTTCCCAATTTCTGTTAAGTAGTGGTTTGTGTTCAGTTGCTACGATGACGAGAATAATGGCATTCCTATCACTGTGAAACATTATAAGTTGAAAAGTTTATGTGATTTTTGTACGTACTGGTCTTACAAGTTGTAAATGACCCGTTCATTATTTACACTACGTGGGGTAAAACTCTAAACAAAAAGTTGTTCTTCAATTCACTTTCAAATCACATTTTTTCTGCCTTACATGTTTTCTAGATGTTAACTATAGCAGTATAGATTTTTTTCAACTTATTTAACAGTGCTGGCAGCTGCAGTTTAGAAGCTGCTGTGCAGCAGAGCTGGAACTCACTAGACCTTTGTCCAAAGTCAATGGGTTACGGGGTTTTTGTTCAATCTATAGATATCTACACTGTTTGCCCCTGGTCTCCTTGCCCTACAGCAGTCATTAAAATGCTGCCTCGATAGTTCAGAGCTCCTGTTTACTAAAAAGTGTTCCACAGCTATAGGGACTGTTCAGTTGTTTGTTTCCCTGCGGTATCTAAGGGTTGTAAAAAACAGATTAAAACCCTGAAGCGTCTGTTTCTAAGTCCAGGCAGAGCCTGAATCCAGGCGAGGATTCCTTTGGGATCAGCATCACAAGGCAATAGGGTGACTGCAGATCGCTGTGAAACCAGTGGGTTAAAAAGTATTTTCAGACTGTAAGAAAACAGAATACAAAATATAATGATATCAATAAAAAAAAATACGGTGATGTCTTCCATATTGAGTTCCACACTCTCTGGCTCCCAGCCCCAGAAGACCTGGTTTACGCAATGACTTTGCCTATAGCTGCTGCCTGGCTACCAAGTCTTTACATCACGCTGTAGCCTTGCCCACAGAGAAACCTCCTGAGTATCTAGTGCGAGCTGAAAAGTGGTTAGCTGGAAGTTAACTATTGACATAAACCCGCAGGCAGCGGTGGAGGCTCCCTGCCTTGCTGTCGTCCGACCGAGGTCTGTTTGTCATTCCTGACATGGGACGCACAACTCCTGTGTGTGTGTGTGTGTGTGAGTTACTTTTCAGAAGGAGTTGACCACAAACCTGCCGCCAGCGAGATAAATTTCAGCAAAGACGTAAGCAAGAAGGTGCGATCCAGTGCACAAATTCCTAAAGAGGAGGCAACAGCTGGTGAGGCTGCAGCGTGACGGAGAAACATCTGGAAGCTATGGGAGACTCTTATCCAAGTGGGACAGCGTGACGCCGTTTGTCTGCCTTGTCAGAGCCTTCAGGGCCAGCTTCATAGGAAAGCTGTATATGAGATAAGGGAGGTGGCTACAGCGGGTGTTGACGAGGTCTGAAGTACAGTATATTGAAGCCAAGTTTGGGTATTGCTCTTCCCCACTAATGCTGATGAACTGGAGTGGGTCCAGATTAATGAGAATAGTGAGCGGCTGGTTGCTGTGAGGAACAGTTAATGGCAGCGCATGGCTTTAATCTAGAAAATAGGGGACTGAAGGCAGGGAACACCCAAGTTCGGAAACATTTGCTGCACGGGGCCCGGTGAGCTGTTCTCCACAGCTGCCGGGATGAGATGAGAGCAATCAACTTAATTTTCAGTGAAAGTACCGGAACAGTAGGGTTTCTGCAGACTCTCACTAGCACAACTCGAGGCATTGCAGTTTCTGGTGTTGGCTGGAGCTTGCTCGGCCTGTAGCTAACAGCTGTGACAGCTGCTGCAACTCAGCAGTTGATGTGTTAATTTAAACCAACACCACTCATGCTTTAAGCTGTTGCGCCAGACTACGGCACCGAAGAATTTGGGATGGGACCATGGGACGTCTCTCATCCAACGCCCTGCACAAAGCAGGTCCCAACCAGACCAGGTTGCTCAGGGCTTCATCAGCTGAATTCAAGGACTCAGTCCCAGGTTGGAGATGCCACAACCCCTCTGGACAATCTATTTGTGATATTTGACCACCTTTACAGTGAATTTTTTTTCCTTATATTTAATTATATTTCCTGTGTTGCAACTTATGTCTATCACCTCTCCCCTATCATGGTGCAATCAATAATGTTAGTCATTACTTAATAAATCCCTCAATTAATAGCGTGTTTCTTGGTAGCTGCCTACCGGGCTCTCATTTCATGATGCTGCAGAAGTGGAGGACGTGCACCATTCCCGCTTTGGCCAGGTTCGAGCATCGTAACAGGGCGACTGTACTGGCCGGGCCGCAGAGATGCTGTTCTCCCCTCGCACCGGTGCCTCTCCTGCACATCCCTGCCCGGCGCGGCCGGCTGCGGCCCCAGGAGCAGCCGCCTTTCCGCAGGGTGATGAATTCATCCCTGTCCGTAGTTGGTGCGCAGTGGTTGAAAGCACTCTGGGATCCCTGGGGAGGAAAAGCTCTGTAAAGACTGGAGCTTTTTGTTATGGTGATTTCTAAAACAAGACTTTAAAATGCCTTAACGTAAGGAGTTCATTGGAAGGGTTACAATTTTGGGGTGTTTTATGAGGGAAGAAATTATTTCCAAGAACCGAATTAGAGTAAGTCCCCCTTAGGACGATGCAAAAGGAGAGTTCCAGTGCATTACAAAATCAGCACGGCGATAGCTTTCTAAGCTTCTAAGATCCCTTCGTATCAGGGGGAAAGGGGAAAGGAGAGTCAGGCAGCCAGAACAGGAATCTGTCTCTATTGGGAAACCATGAGAAAGATGCAATGCGGTGGCTGGGACCCAGGCAGAATTTGAATGTCGTCCCTTTTTTATAAATAATGCATAAGCATCACGGTATTTTTGAATGCAGAGCCCAGAGAGAAATAATCTCTCTTGATTGAACTGGGACATAACATTCTGGACTGGAATTCAGAGGTCCCAAGTTCAGAGGTCCTGTCCCAGCTGCTGGGTGCTCTCCCTTCCCGCTCTAGCATCTTGGGAGCGAAGGGTAGAGGATGCTGCACCAGAAGCAGATCACAGGGCTGCAGCCTCTTGCTTTGAGGGTTGTCCCAGATGTATGGCAACACCAACCAGGAAAATGAGACATTTACCGTGAACAATTTTTCATCTCTGGACCATGAGTCGGGTATTTATCACCTAGATCCAAACTCACAGGGTTGTGTCTCTGTCAGCTCAGAGTGATGCAACTCGAAAAGAAAGCTTTTGGGGCAAATGTTGGAGTTTCCTGTGGGAATTGGGGGTGAGCAAAGAACAGAGGGCACATCCCTTCCAGCTTTCAAGAGTGATGTTGCTCTCTGTCTGGGACACTTCCATGGCGCTCAGCCACTGTGCTGTCCGAGACATTCATGTATTACTGTCATGATACCCTATGCACTGTCCCATAGGTTGTGGGATGATGGACTAAGGCCTCGGTGGGCTATTATTTTCGAAGTTTTGTGAACCTGGCTCCAAGGAGGTGTGCAATCTTGGTTTAGTGATAAAATTAGGCTGACAAAAGTCCTGGTGGTTTTTTGCCGTGTCAGCTTAACCCGCATGTCCTCGTGGCTTAGAACACAAGGTCTGGCTTTGCCCTCCTTTGCTTTCAAAGCCCATTCACATCGTCTTTGTATGAGTTTGTGCTGGGCACGGGAACTTGGCTGTGACTTGACGCCGCTCAGCTCTGCTCCGTTGCAAAGCAAGCAAGGAGAAACCGCTATAATGTTTTCCGCCATTACAGTCTCCCAAGATGCGAGGGAATATCACAGTCCCTTTCTGCTAAGCACTGAAATTGGAGACATGCCCCTTATTTAGCGTTTATTGTGTGAACAGACAAGGCACGAGCAAGGATCTGATACTAAAATACAGGAGGGTTCAGCAACTTGGCAAGTCAACGGGTGTGCAAAGTGGCAAATGAGGTGTCCCACATCCCCATCAAGTGTCCTGTCTGGTATGAGGCACTGCCTTGTTCACCTCCTACCTTGCTGCCTTGGAATTGCTCTATATGCAAAAAATATGTCCCACGTTTCTACAGGGACTGGCTGATTTACACAGTCTGCCCTCCCTGTGCCTGAACTAGAGAATAAAACTGGTGGAAAAGAAATGAACTGGTTACTAATTAGCAATTAGCTCATTAATAGAAGACATCTGCTTCACATTAGGCAGGGAGAGATGAAGAAGGCTGAACGCCATGTCCCCAGTGACTGGCTGCTTATGGAGTCTGCATTAAACTAGAAATCAGGCTTTTTTAAGATTGCTTTTTCCCGCCCTGGAGATGTCCATGTATTGAGGCCCGAGTGATGATGAACAGCAGTGATGGGACAGGGCATTGCGCAGCGCAGAGAACTTGCCTGCGAAGGAGCCCCGCTCTGCTGCATGCAGGGGTGATCCACCCTGCCCCACAGCGCACTTTGGGGCCAGCTCTGCCTCATCCGAATTCCTAACCTTAGTATGGGCAGAAACAGGAAAGAGGCTTCTGGATTTGGAAGGAGAAACTGGAATCGCCCCTGCAGTAAATTCAACCAGGCTGGAGCCTGGGCTTTGAGATGTCGATGAGAGCAGTCTCCTGTATCAGGTGCCCAAAGCCCCTCCCAGGATGTGCAGCCATCTCCGGGGAGGTGATGGACCCGGGAGGTAGTTTGGTTTTGTGAGCTCTGGGTGCAAAATCCAAATCACAGGAGGAACACTAACAGATAAATGACCAAACCAGTTTTTAAAGCACTTGGAATGATTGGCTTCCCCAACCACCCCAGTGCTTCAGGAAGTGCTCATCGCAGCGTTGGGTGAATATTTCAAAGCAGGAGAAGGTACTGGCTCCTCCAGAGCAGCTGTGGTTTTCCCCTAGAACTCAAAGAGGAGGAGGATGAAGAATTGCACGTGGGCTGCTGTAAAACTGAAATACCATGACGTCCGAAGGTGAGCTCCTTGTACGTGTCCTGGAGAGTGCTGGGCAGGAGATGCCGGGGAATTTCTTGGTGTTTTATTTTCTGCTGAAGAATTTGGAAACCATGCATGTGAGGAAGCAGGGCCATCAAAGAAAACAGTTATGAACAGTGTTTGGGAAAATGCAAGCTATCTTTCCCTGGCCATATTCCTTTAAGTATGTCCCCCTCCCCTAAATTTTCCCAAACTCTTCTCAGTTATCTTTCTGTCCAAATTTCCGTCCCTTCCAAAGCTGAAACACTTTCATTGTATTGAAATTAAATGGAAAAAGATATCCCCAAATAAATCGGAAAGCAATTAAAAAAATTTTAAATAAAAAAAAAAAGTTTCCTTGAAAACCATTCAAGTGGCTGTAATCAAATCCTCTCCTATTAAAGCAGCAAAATTCCTCTAAATTGCAGGAGTGGTGGGGTGGGCGGTCAACAGATTTTGACCCTGAGAGAGGCAGCAGACACCTGATTGCATCAGCTGCAAAACTCCTTTCCTCAGTCACTGCACGGATTTTCTGCTTATGGATCAGCAGCATTCAGATCCGGGGGCTTGTCTACCAAGCAAAATTGTCCAGAATAATCTATTTTGCAAGAGCTGCTCTGGAGCTGCTGCTCATCTGAAGCCTATTGAGGGAGTGTATTCCAGAGCGATTATTAATTATCCCACCGTAAAATGACTCTTACTGTGGAAGACAGTGGTCTGGGCAGGGAGCTGTTCCAGCACGGTGATTGTGGAATAGTTTATTCTGCAATAGCCGTTCTGGTCAAGTTCCCCATGTCGGCAAACCGCGAATCCCTGCTGCAGCACAGGTGGGAACGCACCCAGCACGCGCAGCCTCTGGCTTTACGGACGGCCGTGCGGCTGCGAGATGATGAATCCAATAATGTCATCACTGTGCTTGCCTTTGAGCGAGAAAGAAAGATCTCTATTAACACTGCTGTCTCCTGGATTCTTCCCCTCCTTTAAACGTTACGCACTCATCTATCTCCGCACAGGTACGCTGAGTTGCCGGACCCTTCTCCCATTCCCTTCCCAATGAAGAGGTGACTTGGTATATCAATATATCTTAATTCTCTCAACCCTGTGGGTTTTATCCCTCTGCCCAAATGGATGTGAACCCCTTTTATTTTAACAGCATCTGTGTTTTTTTGTCAGTGCTCCTTGGATTCCCTTTTTTTCTCCCCGGATGGCCGATGAGGTTAAATGACAGCAAGCAGCTCTCCGGCCCCGCGGTGCCCACAGTGAGAACATCGCTGCACGTCATTACTCCGTGTGTACAGTCTTCTCGGGCAGCTTTCAATCGGCATGAAAGTGTTTTCCTGCCCGAGCCAACTTGAATCAATTTGGAGCATAAGATTTCAGGAGACAGTATCAAGTCCTTCAGTGAAATCTAAATAGATTGCAGCTGCTCTGCATTCTATTAACCCACCATTTTGTAATTCTGTCCAAAGAAACTGAGGGGAAAGGCAAAGAAAGCTGAAGTCTGGCAGGATTTTGATTCCACAAAATCAAATGTGAGTTGGAGGGAGTGTAAGCAATGCTTTCCTGGAGCAGCGTAGCAGGTCAGCGTGGTGGATTGCCTTGTCTGTAGCATGAATGTCTTCCTTTACCTCTGCATGCCCCTTTTGTCCATAATTAATGATTGGTGTATTCCCCAAAGCGCAAGTATTTGTGTCTCTCATGGCTAGTATAAAATTTTCAGAAGCACCTCATGATTTTGGCTCTTATGTTCTCAGCTGCTGTTAGCTTCCAGGGGGACTACTGGTCCTCAGGGTTGGGTTCTTCAAAGTAGTTCAATATAAAAAATAAAAATAATTTAAAAATCCACAGGAGCCTCAAAACAAAAGATAAATTAAAAAACTTGAGTCTTTGAGGCTCTAAGCTGAAGCATTGTGGTTTCATAGATCAAAAGGGGGCTTTAGAGATGCACCACCCCTATGCCTTTCAGCACAACATGACTTTTACCGGTGATCTACCATCCCTCCAGTCTAGAGGGCAGTTGACTCATTTTTGGCATTGAGGAATCCCAGAAAAATACCTGTGGGGGTTGGCTATGGGGAGCGTTGTGGTTTATCACTTTCAGATCAGCTGGCAGTGTTTCCTTACACACACTTGAGATAATTTATGCCCTACCCTCTGCTCCCATTCCTCATTAACAAAAACTTCCAGAGACCTAATACCGACAAAACCCCTGGATACTTTTTAGGACTTTGCAAGCCCTTGACCTCAATAACGCTGTGGGACACAAAGCAAAGTGAGAGTCTTGGAGAAAATGCTGTACATTCTTTTTTTTTTTTTCCAGTTTAAATGATGTTAGTTGCCTGTTGACCTCCTAATGGGTCCTGGTTCTGTTGTCCTCCAGGATCTTTCTTCACCCAGTTATCGCTGTGTTTCTTCTTCCCTGCCATTATGTGGCATCTGTCCTTGTAATGATCTTTCATATTCGCTGTTCATCACATGTAACCATGTCCTGGTCTTCAAAATCGTGATGAGAAATCAAACCAGAAACACACATCTTGATGGTATGAAGAGTAGCCAGTTAGCTCCCTTGCTGGGATAAGAGAAGAGTTGCTGAGCAAGCTTATTTGTGTATGTTCACTTTTTCCAGCAAAGAAGAGATTTCTTTTCCCTAACTGTGAAGCTGGCTGGCAGTTGCCCTTTCCTGCTAAAGCATCCCAGCTTTGCACTTGCGTCCTCTCCATCAGCCCAAAGCGGGCATTTCCACACACAGTGTTTGTGGATCAGCAGCAATGAAGACGTAACTAAAGCTGGGAGCCTGCTCCAGCTCCTGTAGGAGACGAGACGTTTGTTATCGCTTCTGCCGAGTGGGACTGGGCTGTGGTTACACGCTTCGGCATCAGCACGGGCTGCTTTGCTGATCTCAGGGTTTCCTCAATATAGTCCATGTCAGAGTACAGAGGGAAAGAGATTAAAGATAACACCTTGGGAGATGATTTCTGGAAAGCTGCTGCATTCATTTTGCTTTCCTCCCAAATCCCTCTCTGCTCCTCATTCTCTCTTCCTCTAGAAAAAAATAAAAAATCCACCAGTAAAACCAGATTTCCTCTTCATTCTCCCAGCTCCAAGATACAGTTTTAAGAAGGGCTCCTTCCCATTAAATTCTGTCTATTACTTTCCAAGAAAGTAGTTTCTGTTAGGAGGTTTCTTTATTATAAATACCTGTAACACACCTTAACAAAGATTTCTTTTTCTCTTAAAAAAAAAAACAACCCAGCAGAAGCTCAAAAAGAAATTGTTCCTGTAGAAGTACTTCTGATATATTTGAATAGTAAAGGATGAAATAAATTCCCTATGCCAATGTCAGAAAGGAGGATCTGGGATGCCTTTATGCTGTCTCTAGCTCTGGTACAAAGTCTCCACGGGAAGCTTGCTTAGTTAGACGAGACCCTGTACCAGCAGAGTGTGCCTCACTTCCCCTGAAGCTCTTGGAAAACTCAAGCTTGGAAAACTTCTCTCTGCCTCATTTTTTCTGTCTCCAAAGCATAGGTTGTACCACAAACCCAGCTCAACTCCAGATGTTCAACTGATGCCAACCAAAACAGTTCCAGCGCAGTTGGTGTTGGCCATGTACTCATCTGCTTGCATTGCTTATAGCTCTTATCCTTCCCCATGTCATGTCTCCCCCGGTGATTTATTTGTCCCTTCATGCTGTCACATCTTGATTTATGCCGTTGCTGCTAATGGCAGGGCCCTGCCTGGATGCTCTGCGCCTGACGCGCTCTATGCTGCGGCAAAGGTAATTACCAGTAGCAGAGAGCAAGAGGTTAATTCCAGGCTCCTTTCCTCCGCCTGGACCAACCGTAAATTCTCACTAGAAACAACTGTGCAAGCAGCTGCCACTCAGTACAGAAATTAATAATTCCAGTTTTAAGAAAAAAAAAATAATATTTGTGCAGTACATAACCGGAGGGGTAATGTGTAAGGCTATTTTTGCAGTTTGGGAATTAAGCCTTCTATGTAGAGGTTCAAATACAGATTATCTCAGTCTATTTTCATTTAAAACCCAGCATGCATGATCTGAAGGGAGCAAATATTTCTAAATGGGTCTAGAACAATAAGCCTGATTTCAGACTGATGGAGAAACGTTAAATATGTGTTTTCCTGTTTCATTACCCTTGCTTTAATTAGTATTATGGTTCTAGTAAGGGGAGTGAATAATATTTCCCTGTTTGGCACTCTGTTTCATGAAGCAAACTGCTTGCTATTAAAACCAAACAGTTGGCTCCCTCTGTGATTTTACCTGTAGTCCGTGAAACAGGCTGATGACTGGTACCATCAGAAGGGGGCAAAATTTGTACAGTGAAGTGAGGTTTCTCCTTATACTCATGATAGCTTCAGCCCATCAGCAGGACGCCGTGCACACAGGCTCAGGTTAGGTTGTACACGGGCGGACGTGGCACGGAGAACTTTGCCCAGGGTGTGAGAGCTGCATTTCGGTCCCGCTGGCTCCAAGCCCAGAAGCCAAAGAGGACAGGGGCCAGCACAGACCCTGCAAGGGGAGGATGCAGGTACAGTCTCAGTATTTTTAGAAGAACCGGCTTCTGCTGCAGGATCACTGTCTGTGGTAGAGCTGTGGTGCCTTTCAGTCAGTCTGTCTCACCTGGCAGCCACCTTTTGCAGTGGTTACTTTACTCATCAATAAGTGAGAATTTTGCATGGTTTGGTGCAGCTGGTTATTTTTCGGACATCCTGAAGGGAACCAGGATGTAGGCTGCACAGTCTGTGGGTTACAACTGACAGTCCAGAGCCAAGGTTAAGGTGCAAGTTCAACCCCGGTGATCCGAATCCCTCTGTGGAGCTGGAGGAAAGCCCAGAGCGAGAGCCAGGGGTCCCAGGTAGCATTCAGGAGGGCTACAGCTCTCAGCACCAGGGAGGCTGGAGGACTACCCAGCTGAAATATCTTATTCATCCAGTAATTGCAACTGGGCTCACCTGGAGAAAGCTCCACTCCAAACCCCAGAGCCCTGAGGGGTGTAGTCAGGACAGTCTGCTTCTGCGGTGCAGCCCTTAATTGGAAAGACTCTAAAGCAGCTGAAAATGTGGATCAAAAGCATGTGGGAGATTGCAGCAGCGCCAGGCAGCTGGCCAGGCAGAGCGTGGGTTGGCACTGCCAGGGTCTTGTAAGTACAGGAGTTGTGACAGGGATGTGGGAAATTTAGGATGTGAAAGATGGATTTGATGGCAGACCTGGGGAGCAGATCAGCAGCAGCTGCTGGGGATGGGGAAAATGTCTGACCGAAGGGATTTTGCAAAAGGAGCTGCTTTGAGGAACACATCTTTTATAAATTGTTTCCTTAATGGTCTTGGCATGAAAAGCTGAGTTTGCTGGCGGGAATTCCTCCCGTGCATTTCCTGCCGCTGTGCCTGCTCGTTGTTTGGTCTGTGACTCGCAGTTAGTGGTGAGCAGCCTCAGGTGGGTGTTTCATCTGAGCTGCAGAGGGAACAGGACATGGCTGAACAAAGTGTGGGAGACACACGCTCTCGGTAGAGGGAAAGAAGCTGTTTCTTGAGCAAACACTGTACCAGGCAGGTCATCTTGGAGATAACATGAAGATCTTCTCTTCCCCATTTCTGGGTTAATGGAAGGGACTCAGGTGAACAAGCATATCACTAACAAAATGTTAACTTCATGTTTATGCTTATTTACCCTTTGGGCTGCAAGGAAAAAGCAGTGAGATTTGTAGGTAAAAAGTTTAGTGTCTTTGGCTGAAACTTCAGGTTTGGGACTAACACAGAGGTGGCAGGAGGGGCTCAGGCCAGGAGGAGCAACAGCATAAAGCCTGATGGAAGAAAGTCACTTCTTCAGTAAGGATTTGGGGGTTGAGAGGGCACTAAGCAAAGAATCAACAGGAGGATCCCTAAAAAGTGAATTTTCTAATCAGCACTGTTCTGCGCGTGTCTGCCCAAACAGCTCACGTTGGTCTGATGCTGAACAATTCTGATTTTAAAACTGCAACAAACTGCAAGCAATAACACACGTGTTTGCCTTTTAACACTCGTGTAGCTGCACGTCTGATTATAATTACACTCCTGTGAAAATTTTTTGGTGGACCCGAGGACTTAATCCCACAGACCTCACTGATCGCATGGCTGTCTGTGTGAATTTATGCTTGCAGGATTAAACCCTGCCTTCAGCTATGAAGCAATTAATTGTTATAAGCAGCAAACATGCAGGGGTGGGGGAAGGAGGGCCAGGTTAAAACACTTAGACTGTAAGTGAAAGAAGATCTTTCACTACTGGTAGGTATGTATCTCTGTCTCTAAAGCTTATTGCTGGGGAAGCCGCTGTCCCAGGCTCCTTGCTTACGAGGCAAACGATGATTTACTCCATGTGACACAGAGAGGGAAATGAAACCTGATTTTAATTCCAGCTGCGTAAGCGTGCACGTGCCAGAAGCGCTTTCCCTGGAGAGTCCGTACAGTTCATCGCTCTGATTTTCAAATTCCCTGATAGTCACCGAGCTGCCAGAGCTGTGCATACCACAGGCAAGCGGCTCGCATGGCTCCAGGCACGGGAGCAAACCGCTGCTGCAGCCAGGAGGTGACTGCCTGCCTGAGATTGCTGTGGACCAAACCAGCTGGGAACGCTGTGTGAATGTGCGAAGAGAAAGCATGGGAAGGGAGGTTTGACTGCGAGTGAAGGTCTGAGCCAGAAAAAAAAAAAAAAAAAAAGACTAGTTGATCCAAGCACCCTGAGTGTGCTCAAACAGCCTGAGTACTGCTCCATGGGAGGTGTTTCTGCCGAGGCTGGATTGGAAGTGTGGTGGTGTGTGAGTGCTTAGGAAAGGGACTGCACAGCCAAAAAGATGTTGCCCATTACTTCCAATGACCTTCACCAGCTCAACTGCAGACATGCTTTCCACTTGTTTGGGGCTGTGCTTAAAGCCCCGCTCTTGTAGAAAGGATCTTTGTTCAGTTCTGAAAACCTCCCAGGATGCTTCACCCAACCCCCCAGCGCACGCAGCCATGTAAAGATGAGGTTTTGCAGAGGGGTATACCTTCTCCTGTTACTCTGGTGTAAACGTGAGATTCATAACTAAAACATGCCGAAGTCACCTGGTTATTGTGGAGGTCTCATCCACACCCTGATGGTTTGCCTCCTGATGGTGAAACTCATCCCTGTCTGGTGTAAATCAAGAAAAACACTTATTCACCTGTTGGTGGCATTATCCCATTATCCCCTCTTGTAAATTATCACTATCCTATAGAAATCAACGGATAGACTGTTTAACTCTTTCTCCTTCCTTCATCAACAGTAAGGGGATAAACTGGAACTTCCAAGAGGTAAGAGAAGCGCTTTGGAGGTGGCCCCCAGTCCCCTCTGCTGAGCAGAAAGCAATCCTTTGCCTTTAATAGGTTTTAGAGTAGTGAAAAGGTTTGGTTTGGGCATTGCAAATGTACAGAGCAGCATTAAGCTCCTGCAGCCGTGATGGTCTAAGGGGACATGTGAAGAAAAGTTGGATTTTTCCTCATTCATTTTGCCTGAATATTGGAGGAGGGGAGGGAAAGAAACTCTTGGACGCTTGGGCTTTTCTTCCCATTTGTATCTGCCTGTGTCTTCAGAAGTGGTATGCGAGCCCTTCTACAGATGGAGGGATGGAGCCTGAGCAACCAGAATTCCTGGGACATGGGGATGGGCATCTCTGAGAGCTTTTTCAGTACTATTTGCAACAGAATTTAACTTACCTGTTTTCAGTTTCTCTGCCATTGCTGTTTTAGAGCTGAAATGGGCACGCTAACCTGTAAGGGCAGCAGGAGGCAGCTGCTGTCCCGTGGTCTTGTGTGACCACCGACCTGTATGGGTTGTCTCCGCTAAGATGTTTGACGCCCATGTTTGAATGAGTAGATCGCAGACGTTCAGGATGTTCTGCCAGAAGCCCCAGTGGTGTGGCAGGTTTCCCGAAACTCATGCCACTTCTTGCTTTCATTGATGTCCGTCTTAATTATTTTATGTGTACCATTCCTTGCTGCCTGAAAGAGTGTTTCCACAGTTCTGAATGTGTGAGGAGGCTTTGTTGTCTGTTATTACTCATGTAATTAGGCAGTACTGGTAACTTTATGTAAAGGAATATGAAAATAATTAGATTGCTTTCGGCCAAGCTCATTGCAAACATCAGAAGCTCCAGAATTCAGATTAATTTCATGTTTTTCTAGGGTTGCTGTAGTCTTCAGATGAATTTAGATAACTAGGTTGATGGCAGAGCCAGTCTTTTTCAGGCCTTCTGTCCTTTTGTTGTTATGTATCAACCTCTTAAGTCACGAATTAGGCCACTACCATTAATAATGGCTGGGAGATATTCTCATAGTTGAAACTAAACTAGCTTTAACAATCTGCAGTGAAAAAGCTCGTCACCAGCTCTGCTAACAGTGGAGCATGTAAGTCTTAAACAGAAAGGGCTCTATAGGACTAAAGAAACAAATGGAGGACTTGCTGTTTTATTAGCTCAACAAACTGCGTTTCACTCCTGTCTCTGTTTCCCTTTCTGCATAGCAATATATGCCCCGTTTCCAAAATGCTCATGTAAACAATGGGGAGGAAACCCTTTTGTGTGGCTTTCGTTAAGATTGCAAGTTGTGTGGGCAATACAAGTCAAACAGAAGTTCAATGAGATTTGCAAGCCTGTATGCTTATGTGCAGGGAAATATTTCATAACTCATTCTCTCTTAATTGACTTATTTTTTTGCACACAATTATTTATATGAAGGTGAAAAGGGAAAGTGCTTTGACAAAACAGTCAAGACTGTCTTTGAAGAACCCAAGGAAATTTTGGCTGGGTAGATTTACTCATTCTGTAATTAAAAAACTTTGATGCAAACATGACTTACTCCAGAATTTGTAAACCGTTGCTCTGTTTAGTGCTCCAAAGGTGCCCTTCTCTTTCCATTAGTCAGTGTTCTGCTCTGAATTGCACCTTATGCATTGTTTTGGAGAACACTTGAATGTTTTTGTTTTATTTTTTTTTAATTTCGATGTTAAGTCCTCACCATTTGGCTCCAGATATTACTGAAGACATTCAAGCTCCTGTTGTCTGTCTCTACAACCATCACTTTATGATAGTGAAGAGGGATTTAGGTACCACTTGCAGAGTCCAAACTGATGTATGTAATGAGCAATTCAAACCATTACCTACTTTACATTGTGCAATGACTAATCTGGACAATGTGTGCGTGTTCGAAAGTCTGGCAGCTCTGGACAGTAAGGTCTGAACTTAAGCAAAGTAGTGGGGCTGGGTGCTCCAGCAGACTGTGAATATGGCTTTCCAACCCCCTGTTTGTAGACAGCTCTTTGCAGAGCTGAACACTTGCACATTTTTGTTTTGGCTTTGTTTTTTTCCCTCACTTCCCCAGCAGCGCAGCATCTGTTTTTTATGTACTGGTGGCAGCTTCAGAAAAATGCAGATCCTACCATGGTTGATAAAATCTCATGCTGCATAAATGGCAAGCCAAAAAATCCCTCAAAGCTCCCCCCCAAAAAAAAAACCCAAAAACAAACAAAAGCACTTTGGCCATCTCCTACAAGGTGTGACCTTTATGCTTTTACGTGAAGAAGCTTCAACACTGTATGAGCTTGGGATGGAAGCTGGGTAAAATGTTTCCCTCCCAACTTTTGGCATCTCTGGATTTTTTTAAGGAGTCAATGGACTTTCTATAAGAAAGGGGTAAGACTATTGTCTTGCATCCTCTCTGCCTTTATCTACAGAGGCAATGACATGAAGCTACAGTCTTCATCTTGACTACAAGACTATGGGAGCAAGGTGTATGGTAGAAGGCAGAGGCCAAGCGGTACCATGTATGTCAAAGTTGACACATGAGGGTCAGATAGGCAGACTTGGGAAATGGGAAGCAAAACCATCTCAGTCACAACTTGTTGGTATGAGAAAAGTAAGAGGCGCACATACTATCTGAAAAAGAAGCTAAGTTGCATGAGTGCAGTTAATGGACTACCTTGGAGTGATGGGCCTGTGAAGTGTGGGCTCATGGACTAGCCAAGGCAGGGTGCCTGCTGCCTGACTCCTTGTAGCATGGAAGAAGCCTTGCATAGCAATGATGTGCAGGCCAAGAAACATCCATATTTGGTGTGCGAAGGTCTGTCTTGCACACAAATGTGAATGCATTCAGTTAAATTTTGGAGATTTACAGTGTTTTAACATGTGGATGCATGGTCTCAAGCTCCTACTGGTACTAAGAGCTCATTGAAGTATATAAAATGGAAGAAAGATAATAGAAAGATGTGGAACAGCTTGCAATACAAACAATCAAACGCCTACCAAGGGCAATGACATCCTTCCTGGAGTGGCTAGATCCTACTGTGTTGCATTTGCTTATGAATATCAGTTTTGTGCTATCATGCAACTGTAGCAGCAGAACCTGGCCAGATAAACCTCTCTGGAGGATCTGTGTGGTTAGGCTGGATAGGCCTAGTCCTTGGGAGTGGTGGATTTATGTATGTTGGAGTAGGTAGTTATGGTCAGAGTAAGCAGGTGTATCTCAGAGGACTAAGAGTGGACTGGGGTCCCCAGAGTGCTGGTGGTGACTTGTGGAAAATGCAGACACTTGGGAAGGACAACCAGTTTGTTGCCAGTGAAATGGCTAGCCTGGGTCTCGAGAGGCTTTGTTCTAACTTCAACTACATCTACTTACCTGATGTGCTGACAGTGGAAGGATGGCTTCAGGGACCTGTTCCGGGACTGATGGCCATGTTAATTCTTTGGCATCCCTTTGAAATAGGCAACAAAAATCATGAACATTTCTAGTTCACCAGTAAAGAACAGGGCCTTGGTGAGTTTCCTACAGGGGAACCCAGACAACAAGCCTGGCATGGGGAACTCCCTTTTCTTGGGAAGATACTTAGGAGGGATGGGAAAGATGGGCCCTGAGAATCTGGACACTGAGACCGCTCTCTTTTCCCTGCCCTGTTGCAGAACAGCTGAATGAAGGTGCTTCACCTTCTCTTTGAAATCTCAGGTATGAACTTTCTCAAAGCCCATTAGCCAAAATGTTTATGGTGTAAAGTGTGAAACTCCCCATTTCCGTACACAGTAGGAGGACTTGGAGAAGCCCTGGTGGGCAGAAAAATGACTGCCCCAGGAAACCCTGCCAGCGGTAACAGAGGTGCCTCTGGTGCCATTGGCATCAGCAGGGCCTTTTGTTTTGCTCTTGGCAAACACCAGTGGTGCTGGTCTCCCAGGTGATAGGGTGCGAAGTGGGATGTGGGGCTGGGGTGCCCGTGAGACCAGAGCAATTCCCGCTGGGGAACGCCTCTGTGCTGAGCCTTGTTCCCATCTGCACTACTGCAGTTGCTGCTCCAGAGCATCAGGCAAAAATACCGCTTTCAATCTTGTAATGTGCTGCCCAAGCAAATGTAAAATATTTAATCTGGCATTGCCAAAGGGGTGCTTTATGACTTATGCCAAATTACATTATATAAACATAATTAAAGGGTTAGCTTTGTTTGAATCTGTCATTCTAAGCAATAAAGATGTCAGATAATTTAGTGTTACATTTTGATACTCACCCTATTAAGCTAATAAGTGTTTTTGTGTGTGCACGTATGTATATGGGAGCAATGCTCACGGAGTTAGGTTTTTTAAAGGTGACCAAGTCTGAAGATGTTACTGCTGGTGTCCGGGAACATTGGCTGCTACAAAACTGGCTTCCAGTGTTTGCCCGTGAGCCTGAATGCTTGTGGTTCCCAAAACTGCTCGGGGAGGCTGAGAAGGGCAGGAGTCCCTCCCCATGCATTCGCAGCAGTGAGGATCTGGGGGGGGAGCAGGGAGGTGCTGGCACCGCTGCTGGGGCAGACCTGGGCTTGCGCTGAGGGGAGCTGTGTGCATTAAAGGTGGGACATGACTTCCACAGACCAAAAATTGTCGAGCCTTGATGGGCAAGGATTTAACAACATGAAACCTTAAAAACACATGATGCTTCTCATGGGGGAAAAAAAGGATTTTTAATGAGTCGTCTCTTTTGTAGACCCTTCAAGCCTGATACATTTCATTTTGCGTAGTAGCAGGTAGCATCCACTTATGTAGTGTGCTTCACCAAATGTCCACCCCTTTAGCCAAGTCTTGTCCCTGTTTTTGAGGCAGGGGAATAGTGGTGTGGCTACCTGGCTTACGGAAGATCGGGGAGGATTTGGCTGAGTACCTGTTTGTGCTGTGGGTACCAGCCACGAGCAGCCCTGGCCTAGTATGGGATGGAGCAGAGCAGTCGCCAGAGCCCAGGGCGTGTCTGCCCTTCACTGGTGGGGAGCTGGGGTGGATTCGGTTCGTGATGGTTGGTGCTGCGTGTGCTGCTGCGCCGGGGCTGGTGCAGGCCGATGTGCTGGGTACGCACTCGGGTTCTGGAGGAAAAAGACCACCCTCCCTCCCCTGGGTATTCTATTTTGAGACCTGTGTTACAACCACTAAATCAGTGGAAAAACAAACCCAAATCCTGTCAAGTACTAGGACAAATATTTTTGAGGTTATTTTAAGGTTTATAAAAAGCATAAAACTAGAGAGTAAAATACACTTTACATGGTTAAACTATCTTAATTTTATAGTCACACACACGGGCTCTTTCCTGGGATACAGAAAGTAAAGATGCCACTGAGTTTGACTTGCATTATCAGTGTCTGAAAGTATTTATGAATTAGTAGGTGCAATTATCCTCTTGAAATCTGTTGTCAAGATAGGCTTTGTTTAAAGTTGGCTTTCCTTTTGGCTGCTCTCGAGTAAATGCACCGAGCCATAACATGCTGTTTGTTCACCTCTCCAGAGCAGCGGGTGCACACAGAGCTGAGTTTGTCATTCGCTGACCATTCATATAGCATAAAGCCTCCTATTTAATATTGAGGAGTTGCTGTTGGATGTCGGAACAGCCGGAACAGCCTGAGCATACTAGAGGATTAAAAGAAAAATAAAATAGTTCAATTAAAGACCAGGGCAAAAATAGATTCATGGGTTTTCTGTTTCAAATTAAACTCTTAAAAGCCTCTTTCCCAAATTTCTTCCATTCCATGTTTTGGATCCAGTCCTAAATGCTGGGTCTGAAACCCCAAATTACACTGCAGTTTGTGCCCACGTCAGTGACAGGCTGGATCCAAATAGCAGATATAACCGCAGCAAAACCCAGGGAAGCTTTGGGCTCTTGCATGGATTCAGAAAAGCCCCATTGCTCATGTGGATCCTCTCTGGCATGCCAGGCCCCCATCTGTCCCCCCACAGCCTGTCCACCCCTGTCTAACCCACCCAGGGCCAGTCTGGGTAAATATAATCTATTATACAAATATAACAGGATCTGTGTCAGCTATGAGGACAGGTAGGGGTTAAGTAGTTTATAAGTTCAATTAATAAATTAAACTTGGTGGGAGACCTGCAACGTTTCCCAGTTGTTCTCTAAGTATTGCAATAAACCTCTTCGTTTGGGGAATGGTATCTAGGGGGGGTATCTGGCTTTCTAGTCTGGGGTTTGGTTTGGGCTCATCTCTACCCAAAATATTATTTTAACCACTCTTTGTATTTCATTTCCATACTTTTCCTTCAGTATGCTTTGAGAAAAAATTCTGCCAAAGACAGAAATGCTTTGAGTCCTGGAAAACATTTTTTTACCGTGTATATAGAAGGCGGTGTTTTGCTTGGCTTAGCTTGTGAAATACATGGCACAACCTGCATGAAATATTTGAGGCTGTGAGGAGACATGAGCAATTCTTGAAACAAACAAAAAAAAAAAAAGAAAGAAAAAAGTTATTTTTCATTCAGTGGTCTCATTTGCTTATAGCCACACCCAGACAGGAGGTGTGGGGCAGAGCAAGGAAGAAGAGTTGATTTATGAACTTGTAAAATTAAAGTTGTTATAAAGTTAAAAAGAAACAAAACAACCCCCCCCAAAAAAAACTCAGACTCATGGCAAGTTTCCTACATATGTGAGCAGGAATTAAACCATTAGTGTTTGATTAAAAAAATTCATGAGGCTTTCGAAGCACCAGGGGTTGAGATGAAAGGTCTGCCTCGTGAGCCCAGGTTGTGGGGAAAAGGGCTGCCAAGTGCCCCTGTCCTCACCTGGGTGGGCTTTTCCTGAGGAGGGTCGCAGTATTGGTTGGAAGGGTGATGGGGAGTTGATAGGGTTGTAGGATAATTTAGGCTGGCAGGGTCTTCTGGAGGTTTGCAATCAAACCTCCAGCTCAAAACAGGGTCATCGGTGACTTGCTGCCTCTGTGGGCTCCTCTTCTGCCCTTGGAGTGGCCAAGTGGCTCCCAGTAAAGGGGTAGAGAAGAGATGGCAGAAGCAACTGAATCTGACTTGATCCCCTCTTTAGCACTGAGCCCAAACATGAGCAACCTCTGGGTTGCCCTGGTTCAGGCTTGTGGTCCTTGGAGGTCCCAACATGATGGGGGGAGGTCAGGGTTGTGGCCATTCAGCCCGCAGCCCATGCCTGTTCCTCCATGGTGTGGTGCAAAGGGGCTGTTTCACCTTGTGTCTGAAATGCACAACTGCAATCTCCATCCATCGGTTCTGCCTGTGCCGGGATTTTGGCTAGAAGAAGAGGCTGTGATAGCAAGCACGGCTCCCAGGCGCTGTGTTGTCACACATTGGGTCGGGGCAAAGGGAACTGGCCATCGTTTGTACCCTGATGCTCCCAGGGCCCTGTGATCCCACACCAGAGCAAACCAAGACAATAATCCTGCCTCTCAGATTTCCAAATTGAAACCACAGCTGCACAGAGGGATAAGATATGGGCAGAGGAAGGTAGAGCACCGGTGGAGGAGGAGGAGTTGGACAAGATGCAGCAGCCGTGGGACATTAGCTGACTGCTCGGCACTGCTCCCGCCTGCAGCCGGTGGGCACTTTGCACTCTAGTTTTCTTCCAGTTCATTGCTTAACGTCTTGCCTGGCAGTTTTTCTGACATGTCTCCACCTGCAAGTGAACGTCTTCTCCTGCAGCCCCTGGCAGAGCAGACTGTGTCCCAGTTTGCAAAGTTTCTTGGTGAGATGCTGGAGGGCCTGGGAAGGAGAAGCAGGGCTTGGAGGGGCCAGATGGTCTATGGACCACCCCCCTTGCTCCACCCAGGCACCTTTCTACTTGTCAGGGGAGCTTTTATTTCTCTGGAGCAGATGCAATTATTAGGATGGCAATAAAATAGCAAGGCTGGCGCTCTGTGGGCACCTTGTGGAGTGCTGTTGTTTGCTTCTCAAAAGCACTGAGTTTATTTTCTTAAACTGTGAAGTGTCCTTTGGAGATGTCCCAGGGTGATGCTAAGGGCAGTTTCTTCATCTCAAGGGAAAGTGTGTGGACCAGGCAGCTGTTGGGACAGATGGGATCAGCAACCTGGCAAGTTGTTGGGTTTGGGAGGTTTGCACAGCCAGTGGTGGCATGGGCCACTCTGTTCCAGTGGTCTTCATGTCCACAGCACAGCATGGGCTCCACATCAGCAGTTCAGTTGTGTCCCATGTCTCTTCAATGCCTCTTTGTTTTGCTGGTTGCTTGCAAAAGTCTTATAGGCAAAACTGGTGTTTTGGAGAGGGAAGAGGAGATTTATAGACTTTTAAATTGAAAAAAAGATAATGTTTCAATGGATCTGATACTGGCCAAAATGCCTTGATCCACCATTCCTGCCAGTAGCCCACTCTGTGGCTGGAGCTACAGCTTGTCCTTCACAGCATGCTGGTGTGTGGTCCTCAGCATGTCCATGTGTTACTTCTGGAGGTTTCCAGGACTTCATTTCCCTCTGCAGGCCTCCACAACCCCAGTGCAAATCTAGTCAATAAACCAAAACAGGCTAGAAACTGCACTTCTAGTGGGCAGCATTGGAGACCAGATGATGCCCGCAGTTATTCCTCTGACTTCTGTTCTCAAAGCCTCCTTTTCCTGCAGCT
This sequence comes from Vanellus vanellus, assembly GCF_965231255.1. NCBI lineage: Eukaryota > Metazoa > Chordata > Aves > Charadriiformes > Charadriidae > Vanellus > Vanellus vanellus. Next base: position 52,445,538 of record NC_138909.1, on the reverse strand, counting down.
GGAGCAAATCTCAGCAGAGACACGGATGTTGCACTGGAATGAATGAGAAGACCCCAGAGGACAGCTGGGTTGCTGACACAGTCTGCCTGCGCCGGTTCCTCTTAGGTTCCTCCCAGCAGAAGAAGCTCCTCTAATCTGACTATCAAGCCTTGAACCTCGCAGCCTGATCTCTGTAGCTTATCTTCAGCTTGAGCTTTTATCATAATTGACAGGAAAAAATTGCCTTTTGAGTGGAAGAGAGGTTCTCCCTGTTAGGCTCCGGAAGCAGAGCACGTGCACGGGGCCCTGGCACTTTTGCTGCGGGAGTCATTAAATCTGTTTAATTTGGCTGTATCGGTGTGCCTGCTGCCTGGCAGGCGACCGAGCAGGGATGCACCAACAATTCTGCACCCTCCTGCAGAAAGACCCGGGCTCCAGGAGGGGGAAGAAGGGAAATGGGAAAACCGCTCTCGGGGAGTGATGGTTTGCCATCGCTTGATTAGGATGATTTAAATAACCCATTAGGGAGCAGGCAGGAGGAAGGAGCATCACCTCCTGCGCTCTGCCAGTGAGAGCGATTCCTCACTATTATCTAGTGAGCAGCTGCTTTTTTTGGAGCGGTGGACAGAAGCTGTGGGGCCCACCGGAGGTCGGGCTTGGGGGGGATTGGAAAGGATGTTTTTGCTTAGGAGGGAGGGAAGCATTGAGCAGCTGATATGGGTGCAGCTGGTGGCAATCAGCTGAGCCGTGAGGGAAGGAGAGGAAGCCGACCTGCTCCCGGTGGGGGGAGAGGAGCAGCCTTCAGGGAGGCAATAAAACTCTTTGAGACCGGGGAAAGGTTGGACAGCACAACACAGAAAGGCTGTGTCCCAAAACACCGACTGCTCAGTCAGAGGGGTGTTTCCATCTTCCTCATCCTCACTGTGGTGCAGGGTCCTTGCAATTTCTCTTGGTTTAGGGTATGGCCTAGACATAATTTGGAAGAATTAAAAATTGGGAAAAAAAAAAAAACATTCAGGCGCTTCAGCGTGGTGAACATGAGTCCAGAACTCCCAAACGGGTGTTCTTTTTAGCCAGACAGGTTCTGCCATCCACGCTTGGTTTGATCTTCCAAAATAACAGGGTGTGAACTTTGATATTTCCATGTTGTATGGCAAGAAATAACGTGTCTGTAACAGTTTTAATCCTGGGTATTACCTCTTCTCCAAACTTCAGAGATATACTGATATACACACCCTGCCTTCCCGCATGCGGGTTGATAATTAGGAAGGAAAAATCCTGTTGTCTGTGTGTTGGTACATGTCCTTCTAAGCAATCCCATTTTCCATAGGGATCACTTGCAGCTGAAGAGCAGTCGTTATTGGGTATCCTGCATGCTTTGCGGCGCGTCGTGCCCATAAACAAAAAGTAAGACAAATTTCAGTACCTAATTATTTTACACAAGAGAACTAAACGAGAGCTTCAGAACCCTGTGCCAGTACAAGAATGAGTAACACTGCTGTCTTTTCTTGGGGGAAACTTCAGGATGGTATAAATTGAGTTTATTGGGTTGAATGATTGTGTGGATTGTTACCTTTGATTTTTTTTTTTAAATATCTTTTCAAGATAAAGGTAAAATCAACAAATTAAATCCTCTAATTAAAATCCTCTTAGCTGGTGATATGAATTAGTATGTAAATGTTTCCATTTGCTAGCTACACTTCCAAAATGGGGATACAGAAATGCATATCTTACACCTCCAGAAGGTAATTTTTCTTCCACTACTTCATCGGTCTGGTCCAGTTGTCTGCATCTTGCCACGTCACACTGCCATGAGTCAGGAAAAAAAGCCCTTAAATGTAAGGTAGTTACAGAGAATCTTGTTTCTTGTTCTTCTTTTTTTTTTTTTTTAATGAATTCATAAATGCCCCTTTAAAAAAAAAAAAAAAAGAAGAAAGAAAAAGAAAGGAAAGCCTTGCACCTTCCTTCCAGTGAATACCAACTATCCAACTATTGACTGAGACAAGACATTGCCAGTGCCTCTGTTTCTGCTTTAAATTCTAATATAATTGAGTTTTTGTGACATTAATTGAATTATTAAGAGTGCTGGACACAGGCTGAAATCTGAGTGCATAACAGGAATCCGTACAGTGGTTAAAGAGATCGGGCGAAAATTATGCTTGGAGTTATAATGAAATAATTCCAAAATATCTTCACTGAAATTAATGGGCTTATTTTGGATTCGTTCTCTTGTAAGTAGGAGGTTGGCAGCAGCAGGGATAAGAAAGTGGCTTTCTCTGAAATAGGAGAGAGAAAGGAAAAAGTACAAGCTAGGAAATGATGCAGAATTGGTTTCTTAAGAAAACCCCCTCTTTCTAGAACTTTTTTGCCTGATTTGACATTTTTGGGGGAAAAACAATTGTAAAAATTAAGCAGAGTGGTAAAGAGGTACGTGTGAGTGAGGGAGATGGGACTGGTTTGATTTAAAATTTGAGGGTATTCACAGGGTCTTCTCTAATGGCATCAAATTTTAAAAAAGAAAAAAAAAAAAAAAGATGGAGAGGACACCAGCCCTGCCTCCTGCCGTGCTCAGCAAGGGTCAGGTGGCACCTCTGATCCACTCCTCTCCCTCATGCCAGATGGCAGTGGGTCGTGTATAAATTAAAGACTAACGAGCAGTGCCATTCCCAGGTGGGGCTCTGGGTCCCTCTTTCATTAAGAGAGTTCAAACCCTATCGTGCAGCAAATCCTCTGCTGGTATGGGGAATCGCAGCAAGCGCAAGTGCAGCCCAGGTATTTCATGTGAATAAATCGTGACAAATTCCCAGGATTATTGTGATTACAACATGTTTATCTCATGTTACATCCTGGTCTGCAGGGTGGGATGGTCCCCGTGCCCTGCTATGCAGCTGTGCTCTGCTGAAGCCCCAGGGGTCTGAGGTTCCTGGGGACCACTGATGTCTTCAGGGTGAAGCACCGCTTTTTGTGCCCCATGACACCGGAAGATGTTGCGTTAAACGTGGACCACCATGGCTGGAGATGCTGGCTGTGGGGTTGGGTTTGACCTCTGCTGGGCTCCCAGCTTCCATGGTTCCTATAAAACATTGTTTACCGGTCCACAAATACAACGTACAGCCCTATTTGACAGTTGTGGGTACACTACTCTTCATGTTGCTGGTGCAGTATTTGTTGACTCAGCCATTCCTGTAACTAATTTGCAATTTCTCCCCATTTCCACCATTGCACAGGAGATTTACAGAAACAACTGAGTCATCGGGTCGATCAGATTATCTCATTGCTGTTTTGAATAACCCTCAGGCAGTCTAGGGTGCCTTATGAGACCCTCTGCAACCCGTCTTCTGTCTTCAGAGGCTTAAATACCGAAATCCAGTCCTGCAAAGAGACCCGTGTGGGCACAGCACATGCTCCGCTATAATGGGAATTGTAACATTCTCAGGCATGGCTGTGAAGTATTTGCAAGATGATGGTGTAGTAGATGGCATAGTGCTATAATTTTTGTTCAAGTGCATCCAAATGGCTTTAAAGGAAAAAAAGAAAGCGCCCCAACAGGTATCAGCCCTGAATTGATCAGACAGCTGGGCTAGATGATTGTTGTAGGTCCCTTCCAACTGAAATAGTCTATTCCATTCGAAAGATCTAGGATTTGATATTTTGTCATTCAGTCCCAGACACAGGCAGTTACATTTGTGCTTATCACAGGAGTTGTGTGAAAAAAAAATTGGGTTAGTTTTAAGTCTTCATTCTTTGCTTTTAAGGTGTGTGTGGTCCCAAACACTGCCATTATTATGACATTATCACAGGTGACAGTGTCATTTGGCAGTCCTGGGTAGGTCATTGAAATGAGGGTAAATAGGACAACCCAACCCTTCCCCTGGCATCAGGCACTGAATGCCGAGCAGAGGAAGCTTCATTTAAAGGTCTTTGACAGGTATCTGTGTACTCAGGGGGTTTAATCAGAGAGACATGGTGTGGACAAGCAATAGCGGCTGCCATTTTGGCAGCAGGATTATTCAGGGGCAACCACTAGCAAGAGTAATCAGATGGATGACGAGCCAGTTTGCACCTACAGCTCATGTGAAGGGGGGAAAAAAGGTTACGCTTCAGCTTAAGGGAAGAGGGGAGCTGCTGGAAGGAATATTCACCATACAGAGTGCAAGAGGTGTTGACTGGAGCGATGCTGAGTGCATGTGGACTGGATTTTGTGCACGTGGGTTTGCGAACAGATGGGGTCAGGCACCGCTGGTAACTCACCAGCTGAGCAGCTGCGCAGAGGGAATTAACTCTTGTGTTCAACAGGCAGGAAGAAAGGGTGGACAACAAGTTAAATTGCTCACAAAGAATCAACCCGGTGTTTATGGTAATGGCGAATGGTATTTTAAAGGCCAGTGAGGGATGTCCTTAGAGCAGGGAGTGGATTATGAGATAGAGTTAAATCTTGATATATATAAAGTCCTGGAAAGGAAAGGATATGCTTTCAAAGCGAGCGTGTACAGCTGCTCGCACTTGTTCACTAACCCTTCCAAAACGTGTCCCGTGGGCATTCCCACACAGCATCAAGCAAATCGCTGATTCAGGAGGAAGCCATGCTGCTGAATGGCAGATGTTCAAGTTACCACTTGCGCTCTGCCCCCTCGGATGGGGAGGCTGCCGGGGCCTTGCTCCAAATCTGCCTTTCCCTCCCCCTCTTCCAGTCTCCTCACCCACCTCGTGCTTGATATGGACACTTGGATTCATTTTTCATAAATACAACTGCATGCGCATTAATGTGCAGGGTGAGGAAAGACAGAACTTAGAAATACTGGTGGATGCTTCTGGGGTAGAAACAGCCTCAAGAAGATGAACCTGGGGCGTTTTTGCCCCCGATGACACCAGGTGATGGGCACAGGGCTGAGCGCGGTGCTGGGGGCTGTGCATCGCTGTTACACCCTCCACCTGGAGCAAATGACCTTCAACTCAGAGGTGTAAAGTGCTCCTGCTAATGTCAGCAAAGGGAGGAACAGAGGGTGGGGCAGGAGCCCCTGGGGCATGTGCCCACCTGGCAGGGTGGCAAGGGAAGAGGAACCCAGCAGATGTGTGCAGGAAAAGTCACTCGGGGAAGGGCAGCGTTGATAAGCCTTTGGGATGGCACCAGTAGGGTTGTGATGAACCAGGGTTTGCTTTTTTCCTCAAACCAGGACAGGCACCTTGGGTGGATTCAACCTGCTCCCTTCCCCCTCATTGCAATTTTTGTCACGAGGCTGAGCTATGGAAATGTTTATGTAAAATATATAGCTAGTCTGTAGCATGCTGTATGCTTTTGACCTGTATGATATTTCCTCTCTGTATGCAGACCCCCATACCGTACCCCTGTGTGCCTGCGCATTTGTTTGAGGCTCATGAATTCAGGGACTGATTTGCGTGTACCATCTGTCTGATGGCTCTTCTAAAACACGGTGCAGAAAGAGGAGCTGAAGACACGGGGTTACAAAATTGAACCAAAATTCACAGTATCTCTTTTGCATACTTTAATATAAGAGACCACATGATCCTCTTGTCCTAGGGAAAGATTGATAAGAGACTGGAGTTTGGCATTATACTAGGCCTAAGGGAATAGTAGCTGTAAATTAGCATAACAAAGATAAAGTTGCATAATGGTTTCCATTCTAATGCATTTTCAGTTAGCAATTTGTTACAATTTTCAGCTTTTGGGCTGAAATTTTCTGGGCTTGTTTTCCACCTGGAAAAGAGCATATGTGTGTTTACACTTATTTAAGCCAAATATTACTAAGTCATCTCTGCATCTGAGGAGAGATAGGAAACTTTCCTCCCATTATTTTTTCTTATAATTGCCCCAATGTATGTTGATAGAGCAGACACAGCTGGTTTTATATGTTGAAATGTGGTCTAGGAATGGTCCTTGCAAAGCAGTGTCTTTATTTGTTAGAAGAGTGCCATAAATCTGTTATAACGTTGTAAGTTTGCGGCGCAGCAAAGTTACTGTCAGGGACTTGAGCTCCAAATGACTTCTGGAGCACAGCCCTTTGCTTAAAGGTGTCTACAAAAAACTGCTGTACAGGGCAAAAGTAAAAAATAAATTGGTTTGTGAAGGCTTCAGCTAAGAAAGGCTCAGTATTGATGCCTAATGAAAAGCATATTAATAAATGTCATTGCTATATGTCGCTTAGAAACACCTGAGGTGGAGGGAAAAGGTTCCTGCAAGGAGCTGAAAAGCTGAACCCACATTCCTGAGACTTTATATAGGGTAACTCGGGGCTGTGACAATACCCTTACGTTAGCCTTCGCATGGGGCACTTTCCACAGTCTGCAAGATAAGGAGGAGCATTATCTCATCTCCCCAGACTGTCTCGTGGGGGTCATTCTCTGCTGCGTGAGGCAGTCTGTGTGCAGGGCGGATATTGCAATAGCGTGGCCAAGCACGTCCCGCGCATGAGGCCGGATTCCGTACGAGCTATTGCTGTTCTTTTTGGTTTCAGGATTTTTTGAAGGTTTTCCTTTATTATTTTTTTTTCAGGCCTGCAAAGCTAGCAAGTTCAATCAGCCAGAAGTCTGGTTTCAGAGTGGCATTATTGCTCAGGAATATTTTTATTATTATTGTTTGTATTAGAAAGAGTAACCCCAGGAAATTCTCACCCAAATCTGCTGTCTCTCTGCTCCCTCTCCGTTGGATGTGTCTCAGACAGGACCTGGTCTGTGGTGCCCCAGAGAGGGCCATCAGCTGAGGTCTGGTAGCCTTAGGGCACTGGGCCGAGAGTGCTCATTTTGCCAATGCAACCCAAAATTTTGCTTTATAACTACCAGCAGCATGTAAGCAAGGGTGAAGAGACCTAGCACTGAACTTGATCATTGGGGTTGATGAATTCGGATCCACGTGGTGCAAGAAGCTGATAATAGATGTTTGAACCCCAAAACATGTCTCTCCAGGCCACAGATCCGCTGACTCACGTCAAAAGAACTGACTGGAGAGGTGCAGGGTAGGAACATTGACAAAGCCTCCAATTCTCACTTATGGCAGTTAAAACCCCTTTTGCCAGTGAAAGTGTTCACTGAGAGCCCTGTACAGTATGAGTACAGGTCGTCAGCAGAGCATGTCTGATTTGGGAGGTTTTCCTCCAAAGTCTGCAGGTTTCTTGACCTGCGCAGCGCAGCACGTGTTTCTGTCCAGAAAATCTCAGGAGGAAAAAAAAAAAAAAGTTATCCTGGAAGCCAGAGAGAGATATCATCAAGCAGCAGCTGCACTTCCCTGGGCTGCCTTGCAGCGCTCCCGCAGAGCCACAGCCCGCACCGAAACACGCCGCTGGTGTCTGCCCGCGCAAGGAAACGTGGAAATTATTTGAATAGCTGCAAACTTCAGTGGGGCTTTCAAAGTGTAAGGAAGGACACACAGTGCTGATGACCCCAGCAACGGGGGCTTTGGCAGGGGTGTTCCTGCTGGCTGGAGCATCCCCGTCGGCAGGGCTCTGCGGCAGCCCATCACACACCAGCTCTGCGTGATGGGAACCCCCGGGCTGCACCCACAGCCAAGGCTTGCTAATAATGACCTGCTCATTTTGCATTTTATTTTAAGCGCAGCTTTTTTATAAAAAAAGCACTTGTTGGTTTCCTCTCTGACTGCTTGGGCACCCACCTTCCCATCCCAGCCGAGCAGTTAGACTGCATCTCTGCTTGCCTGTGTCCCTGGGTGCAGCTCAGCCAGCTTTAACCCAGATCTCCTGCTCAGCAAGGTGCTGAGGGTGTGTGGTGCATTAATATAAAGTTAATGTCATTACACTGCTACAATAACATAGATTTATGTCTGCACCAGGTATATTTTCTAGTATATCAAAGCCAGTCAGAATTAATTTAATGGGTTTATTCTACTCTCAGTGCCATAGTTTTAAACCCAATACAAGATGTTCAAATGACGATGGTAAAAACAGTGAAAGCGGGTCTGAAAATCAGTCTCTTTTTTGCTTAAATTGCATTTAAATGCGGATCTTGACATTTGAGCTGGTGGAATTTTCCAGTGACACATAAAATTAGATCTTTGTATTTGTTTTTATTTGCTATCTGCCATTCATTTTGTTTGCCTTGGTTAAGTTTCCAATTTTCCTTTTATACAGTCTCTGCATACTGATTAAACATACTCGGTGGGAACATTCTTGCTCAGTGCCTGGTTTGTAGGAAGATGCTTTGCTAAGCTGGACCCGCACAGATCCCAGGCAAAGAGACTGTAAATAGTCGCCTTCACTGGAAACTTGGGATATTTTTTACCTCTTGAAATCAGGTCCACTAGCAAATATCGCAACCTAACTATCACAGCAGATAGAGCCAGGCTCGAGTGCTTTATTTAATGGCTAAACTAGAAAATGCAGAGCTGCAAACCGCACTCTTGCCTCTGCCAGTGACGGTTTCAGGAGTTTCATCACATCACATACCCCTTCTGTGCCCATTTAGACTAACAGCGATTTGCCTCTGCATACTGTCACATGCCGCATTTAGCTCAGCCTTGCAAAAGTTAAAATCCTCAGACAACTCAAAAAGCTGCTTCAGCACAGATCATGCTCTTAAACTACTGGTTTGATCTTCAGCGCTTCTTTTGCTATTGCTGAAGATACTTTTTTCTCATAAACAGAAACATCTTATCAGCTCAAAATTTTTGCTATTTGCTCAAGAAATGTGTCTTAACCCCCACCGTAATCTATCAGTGAAGCCACTGACACTGCAGGTGCAACCCTGCTCCTGAGCTTAGAAGCTCTGTTGGCAGAAGGAAATGAGCTTTGAGGAGTAAAACGCTTGCTTCAGTTGCAATTATCTCATGTTCAAAGCCCAGAACTGTCACAGGAGTTTGCTTGGTTGATCTTTATAGATCAGATGAAGATGATCTTGGTTCCAGTTCAGATCTACACTGTGGTGACTGGCTATCAAGGCACATCTTAAATATCAGGGGTATCTCCAAGTGCTTGTATGGCAGTTCCAGTGACTTTCCGTTTAATTTCAGACTGCTTTATTGGCTGCTTCTTGCTCGGAAACTTGTCCCCTTCCCACTCTGAAACCTGATATTGATGAGGTTTAGGATTTTATATAGGTTGTGCCATCCATTCCTTAAAATAACGCACACATGAGTTTAATAGAAAGCTAATATGTCATTCTGGAAGGTTACAACTATTCTAATACTTTAGAGGACCTGAACCACTTTCATGAAGAGTTATAAGCCAACCAGCATTTTCCCCATTAAGGCAGGCAACCCTCTGCTAAAGGCATTTGTATTTCATGGGGGAAGGAGAATTTGTCCCTCAAACCCAGCCCTGAATACATCAGAGTGAGCTATGATTTCTTTCTTAGAGGAGGTCAAATGACCAAGCAAGCCACTTGTCTGCTTTAGCAAGTGTCCAAAGTTAGGGGATCTTGGTTGTGCTGGGCAGGGGGGCACTTGCCTGGGTTGGATGCAGCGCTTGCTCCCAGCTGGGAGACCAATGCCTTTCATAGAGCACAGGTTGCAATTAATAAATTGGCAGGCTTTGGGCAGGGAGCATACCCTGTCTGTAGAAAAGAGCTCCTGGCTCCCCACTGAGCGCTAACACGTCTGCACCCAGCTCTCAGCGTGCAACGGGCGATTTGCCTTTCGCAGCTGGCTCGCCTTTCCCCTGCCGGCCATGGAAATTATTTGGGGTGAATAAATAGCTGGAAGCAAGAATGGGAGGGAGGGGATGAGGTCAACTGATGGAGAGGTGCAGGTTTATATGGTAAAGGACATCAGAAATAACTTCCTTCCAGGTAGCGGTGCTGAGAAGTGCCTCACACGAGTATTCCCAGGGGATTTGTGGTTAAAAGTCCTGGTTTCCCAGGTCTGCTTCAGCCAGTCGTGCCAACTGGCACCTTGTGACTGCAACCTGGGGCACAGCGTGGAGACACAGCAACAAAGCAGGAACAGGGCACAAAGCAGATGCTTTTCTATCTAGTCAGCTTCTTGCAGTTCGTAGAAGGATGGTGTTATGTTAGTCAAGAGGGTGCTGAGGAGGTCATCTCTCCATGACAAGGGAGTGACTGTCACATCAATGTGGTAGGACTCTATTCTTGTCCAGCATAAAGGAGATTTTAGTATTTGCTTGATGTTAGGGTATTGCCCTTATAAACCTTAAATGTTATAAACTTTATAACTTTCTGAATGGACAGGGGAGTGATGGTTATATGCCTTCAATGCTTAGAGGCTTTGAATCATACGTTTGGTAGGAGGTGTCCATATAGTATAATGAATCTGGGGTCATGAGATTTGTGTAGCAGAGGACATTAGGCCTGTGGAAGGGAGATACACCTGGGACATCTCTCCACTTGGTGGCCTTTCAGGTCACTGGAATAAAATTGATTGTCCAAAAAGCTCCCGGGGATCTGAGAGCGAGATGCTAACAGCAGTGAGGTTGTGTGGGTCCTTCACCATGCCACCCCAGAGGAGAAAAGTGTAGCTCAAAGTGCACTGCAGTGTTAAACACCATAAGGATTGATAAGGAACAAATGAACCAGGCAGCCATGTCTCTGTATGTCCAAAGTAGTGAGAGAACAATTGAAAAAGTGACTAAAGCCACAGGAATGAAAAAGCTGAATATGATGATATGAGAAGGTCTGGTTAGTGCAGGTCATGAAAAGTGTTTTCAATGAACTGCTTTAACCAGGAAAGGGTTGTAGGCGAGGAAAAGCTTTGCTCTGTGCATTTCATCAGTTGAGAAAACAAATAGAGGTGAGGGAAAGGAATGAGGTGGAGATTAAACGGGGAGAATATTGTATTGCCTGCTGTGATATGTGGCGTGGCTTCATACAGCATACAGCCTGAGGTGCTGGCCACCACCCCTCGGAGGGGGGGCTGAGATGAGTTACTCTGATAAGAAGATGAAGGAAGGGAGCATGACGGTCATGAGAGAGCTTTCGGTTTTCCTTTCAGTGCAGGCAAAGAGAAGTAAGGAAAGACTCGGTAACATGAAATGGTGGGGGATCCAAAACCAATAGGTGGAAGGTGGATGCTTTCATGCAGCATGAGCCTGGTGGGTCGCAAATACAAGCCCCTGCCCCTCAGCATGGCCCAGTGAGCGTGGGATAAAGCGAATCAGGAGCTGGACTGAGCGCACTTTGTTTGCTCATATTTCCTATTCATTAATTCACTCATTCATTCATGAGCTGCCTTAAGGTGTTGCTAGAGTTAAATCCTGAAAGGGGTACACAAACAAACCCAGCGTGCAGAGCACTTCCTCTCTGGGCTGTGCACCAAGCAAGCCCCCAGGGAATGCCGAAAGGAATGTGGCAATCAGGGCATAATTCACCCTGTTAGTAACTTTTTGCCTCTATCTTATGGAGAGTTTATTTTGGCAACTGTGGAGCGTGAAGAGAAAACGAATGTTCCATTTGGAGGGATTGCATATCTTTCCTGATCTGGAGAGAGCTGCCTGCATGGGATAGGGCAGGGTCATTTGCTGAGAGCAATGGATGGAGACCATAGACGGAAGGACAAGTCTTTCCTGCTAAAACCAAGGAATAACTTTCATGGATGTCCTGTCTACCTTGACAGCAGGCAGAAAATTGCAGACCGGTGTTCGTAAGTGGAATTAATCCCTGTGGAAGATTTGGGTAGAGCTTGACAGTGAATGCGGAGCTATATTCAGTTCCAGAAAGGACAGAGTTGTTTCTACAGTTTAATAACTTACTCATGTCAGAAATATCACTGTAAGATCCTTTGGGAGACAAGGCATAGATATGGTTTTTTGCAAGGCAGCAAGGTAAGGTTATTGTGGTTTGGGTCATGGTTGACAACAACTATCTACTCACCTACCTCTCAGGTGGGAAAACCTGCAAAACCTGGTACAGCTCCCACCATCCTTAGGTACTCAAAGGGGACAAACGTCGAGCTTCAAGAGAAGTGGAACTTCAAAATAATCCTCTGCTTGCCACCCTCTACTGATGTGCAAAGAATGACCATCTTATAAAGGCCTTTTGAAGAACTAATCAAAACTAACGCTTATAGCATTTTGTTGAAAAAGCTTGAGGGAGCTCTGTATAAGCAGCGTTATCTGTTCCTCTGTTTTCCCGTCCCTTTATGTGGCGAAGGAGTTGAGAGGGTGAGTGTGCTTGTATTAACCTCCCTCGCTTGGGCCACAGTAGCAAAGATGATGTAGCAGGAAGCATCTGACAGCCCCGTAGGTATCCTCAGTGCATTTGTGGCCCTTGAGCAGGCAGGACAGGCCATACCATCCTTTGGTGCAGGGACCAAATTATGAGCAAGACCTGGATTGTTTTCGTACCTGGATATGGCCCTCCATGTGGCAGCTATAGGACCTGCATGTCTGCAAACATATGTCCTTGTGCCCTACAACAGCAGATTAATTTATGTTTGCTAGTCATCTGTGTGACGGGTACTAAGGAGGTGCTTGAGGCCAATTAACCTCAACAGAGGAGTAAAAGGCAGGAGATAGTACAGCACACCGTGGACGGTCTGTCCATGCTCTAAATGGTTGCGTGCTGGCACTTTTGCTTCCCAAAGCTTGTCTTGAACGTGAACACGAGCTTGGCGTCTGTGCAATGAGGACAACTAGTGAGCTTGGACTTGTGTGGGCTTCAGCCTGTGCTGGATATCCAGCTGAAACAGAGACGTAGGACCTGACTGAAGGTACAGTGAAGCTAATGAAAATACAGATACCACTGATACAAGCGTCCCCAGAAAAGACCCATGGAGCAGGCTCTTAAAGGAGAAGTTGGTTAAGCAACTGTCTCCTCATTCATCTCGCATTAAACTCCACCAGTCTGGGCCTAAGGTCAGAAGCTGAAATTCATTAAACCTACTAGGTATCCTGTGACAGTTAGAGATGTTACTTTACCTTAAGCTTTGGTCAGTGTGGAGAGCAGTTTCCACGGTTCTCTTGTTGGTTTAACTGTCTCAAGCCCTCTTGCTCACATTGCCCCACAGCCCTTCAAACCCTCAGTCTTGTAAGACATATCATCTATAAACAAGGAATCAATAATTTCTGCAGGCTAAATCCTTTCAGCCAAACCTGAGTAACTGTTTAGTTACAGTCCTCTATTTAACTGGGGTATTCTCTTCTACAGATGATCAGAAAATTTGTCCCCTTAAAAGAGATTTTGCCTGAGCTCATGAGTAATTTTAGTTCTCATGACTGTAGAATTATCTTTTGTTTTGGCAGCTGCAGTGTCCAGCCTTGTTAATTTATTTCTTTGTGGGTTCTGAAGAGTTTGGATTAAGCTCCAAGGAGTGGTGACCATAGCAAACATGACAGAAGAGCAAATCTCTTGTTTTTCTCTTCCCTGCCTCTCTGAGATTGGGTGCTGCATTAGGGTTTGGTGCTGCAGAAACATACCCTGCCTCCACACAGATGTTCAGTCAATAAACTTTTCCTATCTCTTGTCCATGCAACATCTGGGAATTCCTATAGCAAGAACCCCTTGTTGCTAGCCAGGCTGGGAGCAATGAGCGGAGCTCATTGCAATATTAAACTCGATGATCTGGTCCAAATGGACCAGGGGTGGAGATTGTAATGGAGATACCTTTAAACTACTGTAACCCATGATTTGACTTGCACGTTATAGGAATTACTATAGGAACCTAAACCAATGTAGGACAAGCCTTCCAGGAAGCAGTGCAAGTGCAGCAGTGGCCTGACCTGAGCTGGCTTTGTTGCCCAATAACTCCATGCAACACACCGGCTCTCCTGTCCTGAGTGGCCACTGTAAGAGATGAAGCCCAAAGTCATGGACTAAATTAACTCAATGGGCATTTTGTGGACCTTTCTGGACATTTTATGAACATTTTACAAGGGTGGTCCGTAGACTAAGGGAATGATATCTGTGTATTATATCAAAGGATGGGAAGGATGGTGATGGTTAATGAGGATGTATTGGATAGTGTGAAACCTGAGGATGATGTTAATTGTATGGAATAAGGGGTGGAGAATGTGCTGGTTTTGGCAGGGATAGAGCTGATTTTCTTCATAGTAGTTATTATGTGACTATATTTTGGATTTGTGCTGAAAACGGTGTTGATAACACAGGGGTGTTTTAGTCACTGCTGAGTAGTGCTTACAGAGTTAAGGCCTTTTTTGCCTCTCACACCACTCCACCAGCGAGTTGCCTGGGTGTGCACAAGCAGTTGGGATGGGATACAGCCGGGATAGCTGACTCCAACTGACCAAAGGGCTATTCCATACCATACGACAACATGCTCAGCATATAAAGCTGGGGAAAGAAGGAAGGGGGTGACATCTAGACTTATGGCATTTGTCTTCCCAAGTAACCATTACGTGTGATGGAGTCCCGTTTCCCCGGAGATGGCTAAACACCTGCCTGCCGATGGGAAGCAGTAAATGAATTCCTTGTTTTGCTTTGCTTGCGTGCACAGCTTTTGCTCTATCTATTAAACTGTCTTTATCTCAATGCACGAGTTTTCTCAGTTTTACTCTTCTGATTCTCTTGTCCATCCCACCAGGGGAGCAGTGAGCAAGCAGCTGTGTGGCGGTTAGTTGCTGGCTGGGGTTAAACCACGACATCATGATACCAATGTCATAAGCAAACCCTTTGGTTGAGAGTCATGAGGAGCACTGACATTATTCCAGCAGTGGAGAGTGAATGGTTAAATATGCTTAATTGGCTTGTGTGTTTTATATCTGAATAACATGCTAACTGCCAAATAACTAATACTCCATGGACTACTACAATTGCACACAAAAGCTGTAAGAATGTCTCTGATAAGCTTTATCTTGGTCAATGTTTATGCAAAAAAAGCCACTTCAAGTGAATTATTGCAAGTTTCTTCCTTCCCTGAGTAAATTGCTACATTCATTGTAAATTATGTCCCTGTGAATTCTGAACTATTCGTGTTCCTGTGAAAGGGTTTTTCCTCTGTACACTCCGTGCACTTCCTATTATTCCATATCCAGAAAATTTCTTTCCAGTGACTGGACTCACTCCAAAAGTATCTGTGGCCTGTGCCGAAAACTGATCATAGTAAACACTCAGACTGTTTCAGCTGTGTCTCTGTGTGGGCATTTATCCTGAACTTGGATGAACGTTAATACAGATGAAATGGGGATGATTTGTTTTCCCGTGACTGCATCCGTTCCATGGATACTTCCATGTCTTGTAGATTTTACTCCGGTTGAGTATTTTATTGAAGTAAGGACAGATGAATGGGCTTTTTTTAAAAGAATCTGCCAAAATAATAGATCATTGCACACACCCACATATAAAATAAAACCTGTGTTGTAAATAGCACCCGTGATTATCAGAAACAAAAACATTTTACGAATGTAATTAATTTGTTGCTATTTATTGCTGTCATAATCATGTATACTTCTATTCTTGATTTTTGCTGATTATTGTGAACACCACAATATTTTGGCTTTGTACAGTACAAGGAAATAGTAAAACAGAAAGCTGTACAGTTTCTAAAAGCTGTCATGAAAATACTTCCATTAGTGGGTGGCCAAATAAAAAGATATTTAGTAAACATGAACACAGGCATATAAGGGCATGCCTGCATGGATGGATGCAAACAGATGTGAGCTCCTCTCTTGCTCTCCAAGCCAAGTGGGTGCAAGCCAGCTTCATCCAGAAGCCATGAAGCCATGTTCACGCAGTGCTGGGCTTAAATATTATACCCTGTCTGGTACGAGCATGTTTGATTTCCCCTCAAGTAGCCAGATAGCTCATGTGAGCACGGCATGATGCTGAAGCCAGCTTGAGTCAAGCTGGCTTGGAAGGCAGACAGAGAAGCCCGTGTGTGTCTGCGCCCATCTGTGTAGACATGCCCTAAGCCAGGCTGGGTGAAATCTGGAACCTCAATTAAAAATTATGTTAATTAATTCAATAGGCCAAAATTTTGCCTACTGTTGGCATGAATCTGTATTGGACAAGTAGAATTTTTTTCCCTTTCCTGAGCAGACAAAATAATAGAGCTTGTACCTTTGAAGCTGGAGATGACAAAATTGACTTAGATTACTTCTGTTTGAAAAACCCTTCCTTTGTGTTTTCATCTGAGGTTGGGTGCTCATCTGGTTCCCATCCCCACGGTGCCTGGACACCCTGTGATCTTTGATGTACAGTTCTAACAACACCCCTGGGAGAAGGGAATGTGCTGTTTTCCCCAGTGGGTTGATGAGGAACGAAGGCCCAGAGACAAAAGGGAGCTTTCCCAAGGCTGCGTGCTTCCTCATGCAGTGGCATCTTGAACCAGCTCCTCCAAGCAGTCATTAAGTGTCTCAAGCCTCTTTCAGAACTTCCCTTTAGGTCTTTTTCATACAGAAAATTTGATGTCTTTGCTTTCCTTAACTTTGTAACAAGGCAGGCACTTAGCTGGCAGCATGAGCTCAATATGGGCAGGTCCCATTGCTCCATGGCCACCAGTCGACATGCGTGGCCAACATGTGGTCTTGTGCCCTGGCCTAGCACCATCCACACAGTTTCAGTTTTAGCAAATATCTTGTCGCAGATTTGGTCTGCATTAACTCACACTCCCCGAGCTGGTGTCCTGGCACCATCCGAGGGAACATGTGAACACAGGGCTATTCCCAAAACTTGTTCTTTTGGGTTGGGGAGAACATACACTTGGCCAGCCTCTCCTCTGTGCCCTGGTCTGGGGAAGGGCCCCTGGCACTATTTTATTTGGGCTTTTAGGCTTCCTATCACTTCATTTGAAAAATGCCCCCGTGGATTTCCTGGGGAAATGGGGACACTGCTCGGCCTCACTCTTGGCTGGGACAGGATGAGGGGAGGAATGCTGCACTGTGGGAAAAAATCTGAATTATGAGCCCCTTTGGGGGTGAGTGATTTCATACTGATGACCTGCAAGCAGCGAAGCAGGCTGAATTAGTGCAATAAAGTATTAATTAAGAAGGCGTTTGCCATAATGTAACAAAAAATATTTCTGTGGTCTTTTTCCACTGCTGCTGTCAGGGAAGCTGGATTTTCAAGCCATACATCCTAGAGGGGATTATGTCTTTACTCATTGGATTATGGGTTTTTGACTTGGGGGGAAGCCTCTGGGCTGGCACAGCTTTTGTGGCGGTACGCAGTGCAAAGACCTGGGATGCGATGTGAAATAACAGGGACTCAGATGTCTGAGGCCCATGCGGTTGGCAAGTAGGACACGGGCATTCATCTCGTCTCAGGCAACACGAACGGGTTGCCAGCGCTTTGCAGGTGCAGAGGGGAGGTGTGTTTTTGGGATGCTTCTTGATTCCCAAGGTAGGCAGATGTGCTTTGAAGCAGCTGAGGTTTCTGAGCTGTTCTCATGGCTCCTCCACTTGCCTAAGGACAGGGAACGGGGCCGGGCTTCAAATGATGAGTTGAATCCTGCCCTCTTTGAAGTCATTGGCAGAAATTCCCGGTACCAGCTACAAAGTCTGTGTGTCTCAAGGAGCTACAGCAGAGCAAAGAGCCTTGTCTTTGGCTCGCCAGCTTAACTGGAGAACCTGGGACTGCTGGGTCTGTAGCGTGCACAAGCTATGTCGGTCAGGCTGAGGTGCAGAGTGCTTCATGGACCTGTGCCCAGAAGCCCCGTTGAAGTACTCTGTTAGTATTTATTACAACCCATCCCTATTTCCTCCATCCTTGAGAGCCCATAGGTAACTGCTATGAATGGCCCTGAGCCCTGGGGTGTATGGACATAGTTTAATGGGCTCCAGGCAGAGATTGCAGTGTTGAAAACTAGAAAAAAAAATCATAGAAACAGAGCCAAATGGATCTGGAAGCCATGGAAGAGAGAGAAATGTTATCAGCCTCTTGGCATGGGGATGTTTGCATGTGTGTTTGCTCATCTGTGCTTCTGATAGAGGCCTCGAGCTTCTACACATGGTACCTGGCACAGCCGGAGCGGTGAGATGCAACAGTCAGAGAAGCTCATGTGACTCATGGTTGTTGGCCTTGACTTTTTGTATAGATAAAGTGGCCCTGAATTCTCCACCCGCTCCTTTAAGCTTGTCCTGTGCTTCAGTTTGCATCATCTGGCACAAAGTTATAGGTGTTAATACGCACTTACCAGTGGGCTGCTGCCATGCAAAAGACACTCCTGTGGAGCATCGCAGCTCTGGATATAGTACGTTGGCCCAAACATAACAAAATGATTGTAGAAATTCACTCTACTGTGTAGCCACTGATGACACTGAGCAAGCACCCCAGATGTTGAGCACCAACAGGATCCAGAAAAACCAAAATCAGATGCTGGCCAAGTTTGCCTTCATTTCTCAGAGCTGCAATGGCATAAGCTGCCTTGGGTCGCTGCTGCCCAGCATCTGCTCCAACAGCAGCTGTATGCAGTGCTGCTCCGTCTCTGCTTCGTCAGCTGGATGGATGGTCCCAGCTGGGTTGAAAGGCAACAACATGGCCCATGTCCACTTCTTAATTTTTTTCCCACTATGCAAAATACCAGGCATGTCTGATGCCATCTTACATTGAGACCAGTACAGTAGATGTTTGCAGGACTGCAAAATCGCTGAGGCTGAGCAGCCAGTAATTTGCCCTCTGCTGCTGTTGCTCTCTGTAGTCTGTTCCTCCCCCTGCCAAGACAGATTTGCTGCTATCAAAGTCCTGCAGCTGACATATTTCTAATCATCCCTTCACTGCAGTCTATATCTTCTGTAAACAATTAGTGAACCCTCTTTGGGATTTGGAATTATTGTGCTAACTTCCTAATTACTTAGCTTTTTTTGGCTCTTTTATTGCTTGGCAAGAAAGATTTAGTGGCCAGAAGATATTAATACGCTTGCTCTCCAACTTCCTGGGTTTTGGTTAATCACTCCAGCTGAAACCTGTTGATATTGGATGATTTCTGGAACTTTATTGTGTGAGTCTTTATAGTACATTTAACAAAAGAGCAATAAATGAGCTAGGTGGCAGGCATATTTCTCCAATGAAAATTGCTTTCCCCTTCGGGACAGGGTCCAAAGACCACTGAACTGAGAGAGATTCTTTCCACCAACTCAGTGGGTATTTGTTCTGGTTGCTGATGGAGGGTATGAGGAGGACTGTCACCCAGTCACTTATGGTTGGGATTCCTTTGCTCTCATTGCAACCTGAGCTAACCTTGGTCGCATGACGGTCCTGGGCAAGAGCTGTTGGTGAAAAGCCTGAGTTACTGAGCCTAGATCTCCTGTTGGGGGTTTAGAGGTACCTAATCAAATGCGAGCTGTGTTCAGTAATTTTGCTTAAGAAAGCCTTTCCCTTGAGAAACCTCGGTATTTTTGTTGCTGTTCTAGACTAACCTGTACAAAGCAAAATAATTTTTAATGTATTTTTCCTCCTAATGCAATGGTGATTATGAATTACAACTTACACAAAACCAAAGCACAGCCATTAGCTAGGTTTGCTGCGTAAGATTAATCAAGGAAACTCAAAATCGTCTTTGGTTGAGCACAGATACATCCACCATAACAAACTGACTTAGACTAGCCTGTTTTGACTGTGCACATTGGCCCTCTCCTTTTATCTCCTTGGGTAGTGCCATCATTATACCTATGCGCTGAAAACTTTCTTTGTTAAACTGGTGAAAACTAGTTACTCACCAGACTTGGAAGGAGTCTGCTGTCCTGTCCTGGCAGGATGCTGCTCCCAGCTAGTCCAGGGCACCATGTTCTTCTGAACTCTGAGGCAAAAACATTCCTCCCCCCATTTTTCAGGCATTTCAATGTCAGCATTACATAACTCATGTACTGTTCAAGCCATGTTAGCGTTTCTCTTTTTCTTGATTACTCCATATTATAGCGCTATGTCAGCATATTAGTTTGTTTTCTTTCCCGTTAGCTTCCAAGAGCTTGGCTCAATCCTTTACATATGTTAGTGCTCTCAACCTGCCAAAGTTATGGGTCACTGTGTGCATAATCTTTATGCAGGGAAACTGAGCATCCACGCAGTGCACCCGGCACTGTACAGGGTGGGAGTAATGAATTTCAGGAGGGGAAGGGCCGAGGAAACACTGAGGTTTGATGCCTGAATTGTCCATGGCAGGGAGATTGGAACTAGATAATCTTTAAGGTGCTTTCTAACCCAAACTATTCTATGATTCTATGATTCACCCCACCTTGTTTCAAGCACCAGAGAAGGTTCCATTCTTTAGGATTCCGGTGGCCTTGAATCCCTCTTCCTTCAGTGGGAGGAGACAGACCCCTCCAGAGGGAAATTTGCATCTTCTGTGGTTGTGTTTGCCTTCTAGAGAAGTCCACCTCTGGCTATTGACCACAGAGGAACCTTAATGCGACCCTTATCACCCTCACCACCTCAGAGAATTGTCTCCTGTTGCCTTCTGCATGGGTGTTGTGATTGGACGCCCAAAGCTTGGACTTGGTCTGGTGCCCAAGAAGGGTTAATCACTTCTGTCAGTAGAACTGGAGAAAGCAGTAATGTTCTGCTTCCCCCCTCCTCCCCATGCCCAGGCCAATAATTAAAGTATTCATCTGGGATATGGGAGACTCCCATGAGTGATTTTCCTCTGCTTGATGGAACTTGAACTTGCTTTCCCCAAAGAAATGTCCAAACACAGCTCTCAAAGCCTCTCCCAGGCTCTAAAACTTTTAAAGATGTTCCCATTTGTATAAAATAATTAAATTGCCACTAGAACAGTCCAGGTCTCTCCCCTTCCCAGCTGAAAGCCCTAATAACAGGGTGTGATTATTAAGGAAACCTGCCCACACAATTCGTGGCTTTTGTTTGAAGGTCTGAGATCTCAAAGCCTACCTCCATCAAGAAACCCTCTCTGGGCTCGGTTACCAACCCTCACCAGGGCCTTTCATTAAACGACAGGGTGGGTTAAATGGAAATGGTCCTCTCTTCAAATGCAAGCATCATGGACAGTAGGTTAGGTCCTGTGGAATAGTACTTTATTCAGGGAGGCCACCTTGCCTGTGGGGACATCAGGCACCTCACTGCAGTGGATGGCACCCATTTGAGGGGAAAGCTTAAAAAAGGGGCTGGTGTGGAGAGCAGGCTTTTCCCCAGCCCAGCCTCAGAGAAAACTGCCTGGATCATGGAGTCTCATGAAGGTAAAAGGACCCCACCAGCAGGGTGAACTTTATGTGCTCCATTTCAGTTTTGATTTTTAAGCTTGCATTCAGTGAGGCCATGACTTTTCCAGACCCTCTGTACCATAGGTTTGCTGCTGAGGAGAGCTTGGTGGGCCACGAAGACTTAGGCCCCTTCTGTAGCAAGTATAATATTTCACTCAGAATGAGATTTTCCTATTAGCAGTGATATAAATAAACAGTAAAGTTTTTTCATGCAGTCAGTAAGAAGCACTGTATTTTATCGGCATTAGAACAGGGATTCATTAATGTTCTAGTTTTATTTTAACACTTTTTTTCTAAGCATTAAAAAAATCCATTCACTTTGCAGTAAAATATTTTATTTTCTGGTTGGGGGGTTCTATTTTAAACACACACATTGTGTGCGAGTTTATATATTTTTATATACATATGTATATGTATATACATAAAATATGTGTAAGAGTGTGTGTGTATTTTATATAATATAGGCCTGTGTGTGTCTATATTATATTTGGCCTGTATCCACTCTGGCCTGACTGCCCTGAGCTTAGAAACTAAACAGTTGCAGGCTTGGCTGGTGCTGGGATGGGGGACCACCTGGGAACCTGGGTGCTGTGGGGACCGGCCAAGGAGTCGTGGTTAAACACGTGGTGAGTTTTAGGCCGCAAATATTGCATGAGTGGAAAGACTTCATTTGGCACCATTGTTGCTGTTGAGCTGATGGATGTGAGTTAAAAAAAAAAAATATATATATATATATATAAAAAAATCCCTCCTCCTCACGGCTGGGTGTGGTGGCTTAGATGTCTGAACAGCAGAGCCTCCCTACCCTCCAGAGCTTACACTCCAAGGCCTTGAACCTGAAGAAACAAAAACAAATATGCTTAATATGATGCATGTGAGAACTTGCATAACTGTTTGCAGCTCTGGAGCCCAGGGGGGAGCTCTGCGTAAGGAGCCGGAGCAAAGCTCGCGCTGGGCATTGGGAGAGGCTTCAGTGTGGAGCAGTGTCACCATGGGCTGTCCCTCCTCTGCGTTTTGCTTTTTTGGCTCAATTGTGGTGCGGATACTGCTGGTGCTGGCAGTGGGGGAGGAAGGAAGTGGCCTTGGAGCTCCTCTTCTTTTAAGGACTTAAGCTGGTTTTACTTTTTTATATTTATGTGCATGAATGACTGTGTCTAGAGAGCAGCGTGCCATCTCGTCCCCTCACAGGCACCAGGGGAGGAGCATGCAGAAGGGGTGAGAGCATCATCCCGGGAGGTTTGGCAGAGGTTTGAGGGGAGGGCTTTGCTTTGGTTTACATCGTTCCTGGAACCCCTTTTTCCTTGGCCTTCCCTATGGACAGGAGTGTGCGTGCACTTAAAGAAGCCCAGGGGACCACAGTACATGGCTGTGGGACAGCCAGTGAAGATGCTTCTGTTTGTCCTGACTGGGCTTTGGGATGCTGCTCATCACTCCGTCACCTCTGCGGTCAATGGGGTGTGTTCTTGGGGATGCTTTGCGGAGTCAGGATGGACCTGCTGTATCTTTGTGAAACCTTTTGCACAACCTGCTGCCCAAACCCTGACAAGGATGATTTCATACTATATAACTCACAACTAGTAATTTATAGCTATATATATAGCAGGGTCTGGCCCTGGTGCTGTCTGGTGGATTTCATTCCCGGTGCATCGCTTACAAAGGCCGCTGGACAAAAGCAGAGATATGAATAAGGGCCAAGGATCATTACCTTGGACAACAAAAGCCGTCCCGGAGAACAAAAATAGCACAGAAAGAGCCCACAAAAGGCAGAAAATCCTTCCTTCCTGCCAGCTCCTCTCCAGGCCTTGCCTCCGGCGCAGGGGAGTGCAAGGGCAGGCGATACCCTCTGCGAAGGAGCCGCAACAAAGAGCGCATCAGCACGTCCCCCGGCCCCGGGCTACCTTTGCAGCCCCGCCATGCCCTTCCCTGAATGCCGCCCCATTGTGCGGGGACACAATGGCGGAGAACCCCACGGTGACACTGAATGAGTTACAATGCCAACATCTGTGTGACAGTTTCTTTGCCGGGTGATGGAGAAGAGGCAATAAATTCCTGATAGGCTGACTTGGGAGGGCAGTCACCCATGGCAGGGCCGGGGCACGCAGGGATGGAGTCGCCTATTTAACGCTGCCGCATGTGTCCCCAGCTCCCTGCCTGTGCCTGGAAACGGGGGGTCAAATGCTGCAGCCCCCCTCTGACAAGGCGCTGGCGAAAGTCAACAGAGAATTAGGGACAGGCAGCAGCCACCGAGCCATTTAGCTCATCTTCTTGTTGCCGTCTGCTCTTTGTTCAGCTTAATGTGAATTGACCCGGTGATTGTTGGACTGTCTAATTCTTCAAGCCAGAGCCTAGATGCTGGCTTTTGGGGTTTTTTTTGTGTGTTTTTTTTGTGTTTTTATTTTAATGAAATGACTTTCTGCAGCTGCCTCGTCTCCTCTAAAGGGGTGAAGCAGCCTGCAGGGGAGATAGGAAGTAATGACAATTTGAAGTTTGAGGAACGTGGGTTGAAACAAAATTGAATACAACTTAGGTCGGGCCAGTGCAGATATTTGAGCTCCCCTCTGCTTGCTCACTTCGTTATGGAGCAACAGGGAATGGATATTTTCTGCTTAAAAAACAGCTACTCGTGACCTTAAAACTGCCTGTTTCTCCTCTTCATGCAGCCTTGCTCTTTATCTAATGCAGGGTGTGCGGTATCAACTGGTGACTCCTGCAGCAGGGCCATCCCACCTGGCTGAGATACAGCAGCTTTTTAATAGGAACGTAAAATTTCAACTTTGGGTCAAGACTGTATTTTTTTTTTCCCACCAAGTATCCATTTATTCACTATCAAAGACGAGTTGCCTATTAAAAATTAGCCCTGGCATTCACATTTACCAGTTTCCTGAGGATCTCTTAAGAACATAGAAGTGCTGATTAACAATCCTGTCACTGATTAATTATCAGAGTTTTTAGAGGCCATGTCTATCTGCACGTCAGCATGATCCCATGTATGTTTAAACATTCTTTCTGCTGCATTATACATCATCCTCTTGGGACTACTCCCCATCTGACTTGGGAAGTGTTACAACTTTCAGCTCTTGTTTTTTGCAAAGACCAACCTCCCTTTTAATGGTTGAACTTGTATAAACTTGTGGGTGAGCTAAAGCAAGCTTCCCTTCTGAATTCAAACGTCAGTATTTACTGATGTGCAAAATTGTTTTTGGCAAAGTTCCTCTCCAGTCAACATGCTATCTCAAGTTAATTATTATAATTTGACCTAAAACTGTTACATGTTCTGGAAACTCTCTGAGATTGAAGGGAAATCCTTTGAGTTCTTAATCCCTTAGCGTGCCATCTAAAACCAACTAAAAGCTGATGCATTGATCTGTCTTTTGATCTTTTCTCTCTGAGACTATAATAAAACTGCTGATCCATGATACCCTCAATTTGTCAGCAAAAACACTGCGTATTTATTTATTTGTTGTTATATGGATCTTTAACTCAACTCGTTCTCCCTAAGCCTCTTATCTCCTAGGAAAGATGCAAAAAGAATTGCACAGGATCCCAAAATTAAAATCACTAAAATGTCATTCATTGATGGTGTTACAGCCAGTAGGACCAGAAGGACCCATTAGATCATCTAGTCTCGTCCCCTATAAAATACAGAGGTCACGGAACGTCACCCATTTACTTTTGTATTAAGCTCAATACTTTGTGTTTCACTGGATTGTAAGTTTCAGAGAAGTATGCAGTCTTAATGTTAACATGTTAAGAGAGAGATAATCCCCCTGGCTAAAAGGCTGAGCATGCACAGAAACTAGAGGTGAAAAAAAAATAACCCCTCCACTCCTTCTTATTAATGGAGGATTGTATCTAAAATATATTTTGTCTTCTTTCATCCAGTGTCCATAAAAACTTCTGAAACGTGACTTCTGTAATGTCCTTTGACAAATTACTCCATTATTAAAGAAGCTCCAGAAACAGCAATTGATATTCAGCCTAAATGTGCTATATTTTGTTCAGTTCCCTTAAAATGACCGTATCTGTTGTTATTATTCTCCTTTTATTGCACAAGTGCTTATGTTTGCCAGTCAGGAATTGTGGTCCCCTATACTGTGCAATGCAATGCAAAGGAAAAAGATGATCCTTGCTTTAAACAACTCACGTTCCATTGTTCTTCTCCTTTAATCCCCCTAAAATTCCTTTGCCTCATTGATGACTAGATCTTCAATACACCTGCTTTGGCTCCATCACATAGAGACTGGAGAGGACCAAACCACACACAGCCCACAGTGTCTGAAGAGCTTTTTCAGTTGTACCATGTTCAATTATGCCCTACCAGGGACATCCTGCACCCAATAGCTGGTTGTAATAGCAGGGTTTGTCCCTTCTCATGTCTCGATGTGGTGGAGGAGCTGCTTTGCCTTGACACATGGCCACAGAGATGATACATTGATTTTGTCTTGCCTCCTCCGCGTATCTAAATCTGTCCCTCGATGGCTCAGAAGAACTCTTTGCCTCAGAGGAGAAAGCTTCTTTTATCTGCTTCAGTTATTGGACTTCTGGGGGACCGACGTTTGAGCTTGCATTGCCATGTTATTTCGCTTGGGCTCAGGTTGATGACATGCTTAGACCTTGCTACACTCTTTCTCCAAAACTTCTGAGAAGTTTTCCTATGTGGAGAGAAAGCAAATTTGGCCCAGGGGTAACCATAGGCTTTTCCCCCTCTTCTTTGTAGTGTCACTGATGGCCTGCCCAGGCCTCTCAGGGGATCCCATGGCCAGCCGTGGGATGTGGGCAGCAAAAAGCCAGCATGCCCAGCCTGGCCCTGCTCTGCCAGTCCTCACGGCCAACTTGCCCTGCCTCTGCAACAACATCTCTGGCACCGTGCAGCTGTTTGTGTGAGCCCTGCATGGTGCCAGGAAGAAACATTTTCTTTGGAAGGGGTTTCTTTTGGCTCTAAAACCTGCTTTGTGCTCGTCAAAGAAGTGGAAATCAGAACTGCTGGAAAGGGTTAAGCCTCCAGTACAATCACTGCCTCTTAGAAAACTGCTTCTTCGCATGCCACCTGTACAAAGTATTTCAGGGGATTTTGGTGTCTGAGGCACTTGAAGCTTCTGAGTCATTCCACTAAAATCATTGGAGGTAAAGAATTGACACTGTCTTGTATTTCCCAAAGGGCTGATTTTTAAATTATTTTGATCTCCCTTTTCTTCAGGGCTGAGTGCTGCAGCCAGGAGGCTGAAGGCAGCTCTTCCTTTTCCACTCTCATTTTTGACTGTCACTTGGTGCTTCTTGGCTGCAGAGAGGTCCCAACTCCCGTGCTGAAGGTTTCTCTCTTAGGATTTTCCTTGGGATGGTGCTCAAGGAAGACTCATGGGAGCATTGTCTTTGAGCCCTCTCACCCTGACAAAGGAGCTGAATCCAACTTTGCTGTTTCTTGGCCCAGTGCCGTGGCTGCCATGGTGCTGAGAGCTTCCACCTACCCCTCAGGATGTGTTTTTGGTGAAGGTGCCAGTGGCTGCTGTGCATCATGCCAGCACACCGTGTTCAGTTGGCCGTGACATTACGTGATGGTGGAAGTCCCTGTTTAGGGGACTTGCGTATCCCAGGTGGATTTGGACAGGAAATTGTTTTTTCTTGTTTTATCCAAGGAGGAGGTAGCTCTGGTCACGTACAGTAACAGAACTTTGATCACCCACTTAAGTATGATGAAAAAGTAGTTGATTTCAGCAACTATTTTTTCATCAAATAGGAAATTAAAAACGTCATGTACCTTCAGAGTCACCACGTTGTTAATCCAATATTGTGGCAACACAATTACAGCTGCCCCAGCATGCGGTCGGCACTGCGGGATCCGGATACCCGTGGCACAGACCGTGGAGAGGAGGGTTAGGAGACCTGGCAGGTCTGTGCTGTGAGGCAGGGAAGGCTGCAGTGCATTTTCCTGGGAAACTGTGAGCTAATGTACAGACCTGAAGGAACAGGCTGGACTGAAAGCTGTGGTGACAGTAATTAATGCTGATGTTAATAGTCAGAGGACCATCAGGATTAATATTCTCATAGTTCTGTTCACCCTGTACATGGGTTAAGTATTTCTTCCTGCCAGCTGTGGATTGGGATATAGCTCTAGAAATCTATCCTGGATACTGAGGCATTGGCACTGGCCATTTATTATTTGTAACTCTGTTCAGACCTCATTAATATGTTTAATAATCCTTTAGAGCTATTCAAGAGGGCACTCCACTTGATGTGTCTCACTGGATTTGTTGGGATGGGAGGGGAACCATGGTGCACCTGGGAAACAGGACAGAAATCTGAGCATCCCAATTCACATTGACTTTGCTGCTGTTCGATGTCTCCATGGCTTGGGTTTACACCCATTTGTTAGTGCCAAAGAGAGACGTGGCTCAAAATAGAAAATCTGGTTGCAAGCAGCAGGTTGGGAGCTGGCTCCAAAACTGACCATTTAGGCATGTTTGCACAGAGGGAGTGTGGAGTCAGGGGATGAGAGCTGTTCTTGTCTTGGAATAGGAGCCCTCACAACAGTGTCATGAAAATAAATATCTTTGTGCTCCTTGGGGATCAGATTAACTGGTCCCTCATTCCACATTAAATTGAATTTGTACATTCCCCCGGCCTTTTTATTGTGTCTCTTTGGGACTGTATCAGCAGCTGCTTGGGCAAATGCCAAGGCAACGGGACTGTGCAGCCACTTTGCATGGAGAAAAACAAGCTGAGCGAACCCTGCGTTTGAAGCTCTGCTGTGGCTTTTGATGGAGGGACATGAAGATACCTAGGCTGAGTTTTGCTCTGAGCGTGCAGGATCCAAAATGCCATCTCGAATGCCAAAGCAGCTATAGCAGCAGGGGTTAGCATAAGAAGAGCTTGAGTTCTTGGAAGGTGAACCCTTTCCTCTCTGTCTCTGTCCATTTGGGTCTGGCTCCTGTAGTAGTCCCACTGCTGCTGAACCTGGTTTAGCTCCCCCAATAGCATCAGCCTTGGGAATCCTAGTGCAGAAAAGACTCCATGTGGTCACAGCTGCCTCAAACAGATCCTCAGACTTTGCTTGGAACAGGTGTAAAATGCTGGCAGTTGCAAATGCCTTTCCTAAACCCCTTGGCGTTAAAATGTTCCCGTTAGAGGATAGTTGCTTTCTCTCCCCTACCCTAAGTATTGCAGCACTGGGCTGCCCCCAGAGTGAGTTCTCACTCCCTCTCCTCCCTGGTTCAGCTGTCCTCCTCCTCCAGGGCTTGTCCAGACTTGGCGTAAAGGTGCTAACACACTTGTACTGACACATTTCCAAATGAAAGATGACATATTTTCAACTGAGCAGCTTTATCTTTTCCTGCTAACACCTGCTAAAAAGCAGCTCCTTCTGTCCACACTGGGATTTGAAAACTGGCTCGTTCAAATATTTTAGCTGACATGTTTCAGAAATGCTCTTTTCACCACCATCAGCGTAGGCAGGACGCAGGGGGCTGTGTTCCCTCCCCACCTGTGAACTTGGGGCTAATGACAAAGCCTGGATGCTTTGAATGGTGCAGGATTGGGTTCAAAATGAGTGAAAAGCCCTGTTTGCATCCGGGTTGGGGTGGGAGAGGAAAGCTTCTCGGGCCAGGCTGTTAGCTGCACACACTGATCTCCTGGGATTTAACAGCTCTTTTCAGATGAGCTTCCAAATGAGAACAATTTGTCCTGACACCTACTGTTCCTTTTCTACTCCTTTCTGATGGTGTCTTCAGCTTCAACTTGTTTCTCCTTGCCCATCTAAGAATATCTAAACTTAATCAGAAAGATGATTAATTATTTTCAAAGGAACTGGCATCAGGTACCTCTGGCATGAAGAACTGCCTCCCAAGCCAGTTGGATTGAGCTCCTTCCTCCCCCCTTCGTGAGTCAGGTCAGGTCAGGATTACCTGAGGTCTCATCCCAAAAATCATCCAACCTCGTCCACACGTGGAACTGCTTGTGTAAGTCAAGGAAGAGCTGTGGGAGTGATGATTGCAGGGCTGGGCTCACGGGTTTCAGGCCTTTTGGGGAAGGAATCAGAGTTCACTGTTTTCTTCACAAGTTACGCAGGAGTGAACCAGCAGAACCGCTCTGCTAATGAAAGGGGCAAGTTAAGGCTCAGTAATAATGCCCTGTCTGGGATGAATCCTGCCTGCAGTAAGCTCACTCACAGCACCTTGATCCTAGGATGCTCATGTGGAAGGCACCGGGATCCCTCTTGGGAATAAGGAAGTACGCACTGTGAAGATTGGCAGAGTCCTGCC
This sequence comes from Vanellus vanellus, assembly GCF_965231255.1. Lineage (NCBI taxonomy): Eukaryota > Metazoa > Chordata > Aves > Charadriiformes > Charadriidae > Vanellus > Vanellus vanellus. The sequence goes on along the minus strand of NC_138909.1, from coordinate 52,416,278 downwards.
ATTAGTTAGTGAATGAATAACAAGATGTTCACTGCTCCTCCTGATGCATAAGGAGTGTAAGATAGAAAGATGGACCGTGGATCTTAGCAAAGCATAAACCAAGTAAATGAAACCAAGAAAAAATTAGGCAGGACTATGGCAAAATTTATTTCAGGGCAAAATCTGGTAGAAACTCGTTGAAACCTCCTTCCCATGAGAGTGCCTCCTGACTCTTGTGCAATCTCAGAGGTTGAGCAATGGGGGACACCTCTTACCTCCTCCCCTTCCACGCTGTGCCCCAACTTGCATCTGCCCAGGTCTTGCTTTGCCAGCCTGGAGCTGTGTAGCACCTCAGTTTGGCAGGAGCTCTGCTGAAGATGGTGGGCTGTGCTGGGAAGGGATCCTGGCCAATGGTAAGTCCATGGGGGTTTTCACAGGTCTCAGGGAAGGTGATGGAAAGATGCTTTGGATGGTAGGACCAAGTAGGGTTAGCTGGCTTGTTGCTTGTCATTGCAAAAAGACAAGAAACCTGGTGAATGTGCCTTCCTTAAGGACACCTCTAGGCTCTTACATCAATGTGTTCAGTGGTGGCAAAAAAACCTTCAACCATGTATAATCTAGAAAGAGGACTTTGCTTCCCAATACATTTCCTTGGAAGTACTAGTGTTCAATAATATTAATAAGGAAAGGAATGAGGAAAAAAACCTCTACAACTGCAGTGAGAGCTAACATGCATTAGCTGGCTTTGTTGGTCTAGGATGGATTTGCTAAGGCCAAACATTGTCCCCTACAGCTATTGATGTAAGCAGATAATTCTGTTTGTGGTACTTTCATATCTTCAAAGCTAGTTTTCATTTTTCATAGGAACAGAACAGAGTTGTTTTAGAGTGGTGTCCTAAAATGGAATTTCTTAACATTACTGATTTTGGGTCAAAAAGCTCATTTAAAAAAAAAAAAACAAAACAAAACATTCACACCATACCATGATGCCTCTCTTGGCTAGGGATTCCTCAGGCTTCCAGAAAATCTTCCCCAGCTACATTGTCAAACCCAAATGTCTTCGCAGGATGACTGTGCTTTGATGTGATGACACACTGACAAAATGGAGATTTTCAAGGTGTTGCCCTTGTTGCCCTGAAGTCCCTTCTGTACACAACATTTGAAATCTCACTTCACAAACCTCTATTTCTAATGAACTTATCCATGCCTCAGTGGTCCCAGTAAAGAACCTTGGGTACATCCCCTCACTGGTTTCACTAATTTCCTCACTGAGAAATTGAACATCTTCTCCTAAACATACTTGTAAGGCTGTAAATCCAGTTCAGTCATTAAAAGCTGATCTACTTGCAGAATATATGCATTTTCCAAGCAGATAAATCTTAGGGGGCCGATTGTGCTCTAGTCAATGGAGCTAAGCCAGGTTGCCCCAGTTGGCCCCTTTTTTTTAATGAAGTGATGAAAATGGGTCACACAAATGGTAATTGCCTGATGATTTTCATTGCCCTGAGCTCGCTGGTTGTTCAGTGTGTTTTACGATCAAAGTGTGGCATGGATGGGAATGGTCAGCTGTTTCTCAGGTACATTCCTCTTCCAGTTCTTGTGTTTGGCTGGTTTGTTACAGATGCGTCTTTGACTATTCACACCTCATTTCAGATGCGGACGTAACTAGCAGTTTTTATTTGATGTGAAAAAGAGAAGTAATCATGGTGCTTGGAAGCAAAAGGCACCGTTTGTTTTACGATGCACACAGGGATTCCTGTTTTGCAGCTATGATGTGCATATTTCATAGTGTTGTAGACAGCTTCTGTCAATTAACGTGAATTATGGCTCCAGAAGCATTCGTTTACCATAAACCTGCGGTACATTAACTCCTGAGTTTCAACCCCTGCCAGTGGCAAATTCATTGCAATGCAAATAGAAATCATTTTGAAACTTGTGACTGGAAAGACATTTCTCTTGTGGGACTGCTGTTTCTGATGGCTGTGGGGGAGCTGTCTCAGTATAACTCACGACTCTACTGGGGACATTTTGCCTATCAGATTCAGGCTGCAAATTCATCCTAGAACTTGAGGCTTCTTGTCTCCTGCTGTGTCCCCAGCTGCAGAGGGAAAACACTTGCCCCTGAGGATAGTGGCACAGGGTGGTAAAACTGGCCTGTCTGTTTGTATGGAGAATGCCCAGAGGACGAGGAGAGTCCCTCCTAGCACAACCCAAGAGCCACTCCAAGGATAACCCAAGAGCTCACCTAGGACAACTCCCTAGCTCACTCCTCTCCTTCTTCCCACCTCCACCCCAGGCTATGTGGTCTCACCTCCCCTCCTGAGTCCTGAGCTGCTCACTCCTAGCCCAGCAGTAAGCCGCCCCTTTCTTTAAGAGCTGGATTAGTCTTCTGCTGGTCAAGTGCATTGAATTGGCTCATGGAAGAGTCTGAGAGGGAATAGAGCAAGGGTGTGTGGCCAGAAGATGGGAGATGAGGTGGGGGGTTGACGTGGTGCCACAGGGTTTCAAGGATCACGAGTAGTTAAATTGACTTTGTGTTCTGGCATTGCAACTGGGGAACTCAGGTTTCTTGAGAACTCTGTAGATCTCTTGGTAAGATTTGATACCTGTCATGGGGAAAAAGACTTATGGGTATAAACAAGACTTAATCTTAGAGAGCAAAGGGAGATGATTGTCTGCAAGGGCTGTATCCATGCAGATAACCAAGGCTTGTCTTTCAACAGCAAGGAATGCAGGGTTTACTTATTTTTATAGGCAGAAAGAATTCACAAAGATTTGTAGAGGACTTCCATTTTGAGTCTACAGATGGGATGTTGGTCTGTAGCAACATATCCTGTGTGTGCAGGTATATAGGCAGTGCGCACAGGCACTCCGCTGTGGAGGAAAGATGGATTTCGGGTGGGGCTCCTGAAATGATGCTCAGCTGAACTCCCATCTCCGCGCTGCTACAGGCTCTTTTATAGTCTTTGGTCCTTTATTTAGTCTAACCCGTCTTTCAATTTGCCATCTTTAAAATGAAAGCAAGAGAAAGCACTAATCCAGGCATATCTATGCAGTGTGCAGGTCTTCCACTGAGAGGATCCATGAAAGCCCTTAGGCTGGCAGATGAGGCAAAGGTTGAAAAGATTATTAGAAATCTCTCCTGACTGTGAGGGAAAGGTAACTTCTGCTGCTCGGACTTTTGAGGCTGTTGGTCCAGACTCTGCAACACTAGCTCTCTGGCTTTTTCTCAAGCCAGGGCAAATCTTTCTGAAACATTGACTTTCATGTCTGCTCCCATGGTAGAGAGTTTTCCCAGGCGGCTGGGTAGGAGTCAGTCAGCCAGAGTAGCCATACCAGCTGTTCTGTTCCACTATGGCAATGCAAAGCAAACCAGAAAAACTGGCTGAGCTGCTAAGGGAAAGAGTTCCCATGGACTGGGGAATCCTCTGCTGGGGCAGAGTCAGTGCAGGACAATTCCCACTGCCAGCACCTGGACTGGATTACAGCTGGGGAAAGTGCCAGTGGTGCCTGTATCCGCATGCATGATCAGTGAGCCTATATAGATTTAGTTCAGATGATGATAGTAGCCTTCAGAGACGTCTGATGCTGGCCTATGCATTGGCAGAGCTGGCTTTGCATAGTCTGCAGCTCATTGAGTGAAGCCCAAACGGTTGTGGTGCTCACCGCTTGGGTCTCCGATGTTGCTTTAATGCTTTTGTGTTGACCGACCTACGCTGATCTCTGCCATGCCTGAAGAATAGTTTCTTGCACTGTTGTGAGCTTTTATGTCTCTCTACACATCCTGTATGGCTTACAGGGTGTGTGCATGTATTTTTGACCTAACAGACACTTTTCACTTGTCCCTATGTGTGTAAGGCATAAGGAGCAACTTGAGGAAACATCTTACAGGCACAGCAAGGTTTGTTAGCTCCTTCAGACCCTGAAACTATTTCACTGTGTTGGATGCTCAGTTAAGGCATTTGCACCTCATTAACTACCTGCTTGCACAGAGAGAGTGCCTATAACCACCGCAGAGGGAGAGTTTGAAAGTAAGAACACTTTTTAAGTGAATGATAGGAGACAGCATTTGCAACCAAAACCTTCACAACATCAGCTTTGAGAAAACACGACCAGAGTGGAAGGACCACAGCTTAATGGCAACCTGGGTGCCTCCAGGCCTGGTGAAGTGCAGAGAGAGCAGGGCCGTGCTTGTGAGCGCCGCTGTGGTGAGTGCATGGACAGAGGCCGCTCTGGTGTCCAAGAAGCCTTTTGTAGCAGGTATACCTTTGCTAGTTAGCTGGAAAGCAACTTCTAAGAGCTCCCCAGACAGGCTAGAGCTCCCAGCAATGCCCAATTCTGTATTTCAGACTTTGCTGGGAGCGTGCAGAGCTCCTGTGGATGCCAGCGGCACGGTTCTCTAGGGCTGGTTCCTGTAAGCTGCCGCTGTGTAGGACCGCCCCTGCTATGAGAGGCTCCGCTGGGGTGGGTGTTGAGCCATGCCCTATATAATAACCTCAGAAAGATTTTAATTTATTTAGTGACCACTGAAACTGGTTCCTTTGCTTTGGCTTGTCTGTTGTGGGAGGCTGTTTCGTGTTGGAGAGTATATTATCTGACATGCCTTAACTAGCATCATGTTAAATGCTGCTTTGCCCAGCTGTCCTTGCTGCTGCCAAAGGCAAAGTAATATTGAATATTGCGGTGGTGTTGATCTAATCATGCTACCGAATATATTTTCTAATATGAACTTTTCCACCGTAGACATAATCTGTAGTTCCAGACAAGTAAAAAGTACATAACTGATTAATCTCCAGTTGGTGTCTGCGCTCATTATAGTTGTAATTACCAGCTGTTTTTATAGAGAATTTTGTTGGAGAGGAGAGTGTTCACTCATTTATCTCAACAGTATTGTTAGTGGAAAAAGTAGGAAAATTCAGAGAAAAACTTGCCGTTCCTTCAATTTCTCTTCCAACATCAAGGCTGGTGGGCCATGAGGATTGAGAAGGTGGTGAAGGCCATTGTGGGCGTAAAGTGAGGACCTGAGGAGTGTGTCCTTGGCCTCTCATTGCTTGCTTTTGCTGGCCTATGCTTGTGCAATGCATACAATTTTAAGGAACTTTATAAATCTTCTAGATCAAGTCAGGAAAGTGGGTTTTGAGGATTGTTTCACCAAACTTTTTCCCTAACCAAGGCCAACATGGGTGCAAGGGCCCATACGTGCATCTGCAGCCTGTACCTGGATGGCAGTTATCAGCTGGTCAGCCCTGCTCACAGCTGAAATTCCAGCGTTACCACTCTGGTACCAGGGAAGCCAGTTTGAGCCATGTATAACGAGACATTTAATCTTAATTAAGGATGAATTAAGCAATTTATGGAGGTTATTAAACATGGCAGAGATGGAGCTGGAACTGAATTCAAACAACTTGGTAGCAGTTGTTCAGTCTTAACTTTCTCCTGCAAGACAAAATCAGCACACTGCTTCCTAGGGGAACCACTTCTGGGATTCCCAGGGAAAAGTGTGGCTGATAGGACACATGGCTCTGAGGGTGATTTAATAGGGCTTCCCTGAATAAGGAGCTGTTTCAGGGCAGTCCTCATGATCACAAAAGACTTTTCATGAGATGGTCTGGAATTTGAGGGAGAAATGCTCTCGCTCATCTTCTGGCAGCCAGCTGGAGCGTTTTAGGAGCTGAAGGTGATGAAACAGTGAGCAATGGAGTCCGGTGAGATCTGAGGTATCGACATCACTTATGCATGGATCTACTAATTGGTAGGAGACTGGAGGCAAATTTAAATAAAAATGCACTGCACAATTATGAGAGATTAAATCAAGTCAGATTAATGGAAACTGCAGGAGCAAAGGGAAGAAGCGCACTGCTGCAGTTTGAACAGGTTTTACAGAAACTTTGTCCACCAAACCTCCCTGACCCTGAGCATCCAACCAGAGGCAACTCTTGTGTAAGCAGCTGGCTTGAAGGTCCTACAAATGACCCCTTTTGCTTAATGCTCGGACCCATTGGATAACTTTGCAAAGGACTAAGTAAAGGGGTTTGCAGAGATGTAAATAGAAGGATCCAGAGGTAACATCTGGGCTTCTTGGGTGCTGGAGGGTCTATGCTCTTTGGTGCTGTCTACAGCCCGGTTTTCCATCTCAGCCCCTGCCAGAGCAGCCATTTGGAGGGCAGGGGTTGAGTGCCACGTGTCTGTGCACTGCCCAATGCCATGAGGTCTCAGTCTTGTGATACTTAAATAAAATAGTGAGACTGAAACCAAGACGCCCAGGAAAGGCTTTCTGCCCTTGTCTGTTCAGACAGAGACTGTTGTGTGCATCCTGATGAGAAAAACACACAGAAACTGCAAACTCAAAATGAACCTCCAAAGAAGAACTCTGGGTCATCTGAGAGAAGTTCTAGCAACAAATCCAGCACAACTAGCCATAAAATATTACAGCATTACTCACTTGCTTTCATATGGCTGAAGCACAGGCGTGACTGAAATAAGAGCTCTCACAGAGGTTTTAGTGGCCAGTCACCACCACGCATCTCAAAGGTTGTTCTACTCCAGGCGTTGCTAGAATAGGAATGAAGGAAAGGGGGGGAAGTGCAGTCAGAATAGAACCATTAGCTAGTTCTGCAAAACTTATAGATATTTTCATGTCTGAAAATTGTCTATTTAAAAAAAAAAAACAACAAAACACTATCTTAAATGTGAGTGAAAAGCAGAGTTGGTAACTGTTGCATTTGCTTCCTTTCTTTGAAACCTCAGATGCTGGGGCTGTGATATTAAATGGTGTTTAGATTTTATAGTTGTGAAGAAAAGCTGTAAATGGTCCTTGGAATGTACCCTCCAAATTCAGCAATGAGAAGACAAATATAAAGAGCTCCAACAAGAGGCTTAGATCAAAAATCAAGAAGAATTAAAAGTCCCGCTTCTTTGGGCTTGAATTGGGATGTGGGGGTGTATTAGTATAGAAAACTGCTATAAGCCTTATGTCCCGCATTTGTCTGGCACAGCATAGTGTCTTCCATGCCTGCCAGAGTAGGACTTGCTCTTCCATGCAAATTCAGTCTTTGGTGCCAGGTATGGATCACCACCAGAGAGCTAAGGAATGAGAGTAGTTGGCCAGAAACCAGCCCCAAATTCACAGTCCGTTTCATAGAAGCCAAGGTGGAAGCACAGGTAGAAATCTGTTCCCTGGTCTCTCACTGAGCATGGATTCACATGGGGGAAGTGCGGTTCTCAGGGTGCTGTACAGCCACCCTGGCCCTTGGTGACCTGGGTAAATTACTATAAATGCTTTTTGAAGCGTATTATGGAGAGGGAAAGGCAGGTATTTCACTTTAACTGCCTCAGTTAAGCTCCTTTCCTTTTGCAAATGGGTCCCCTAAAGTACAGCAGTGTTAGTGTGCTCCTCTTCATCCTGCAGTGAGAGTAATTTATGAGGAACGCACTTTTCCTCCTGTTAAATACTTTTCCTTAGCGTGTCGAGTGTGTACATTGCTGCTGGCAAAAAGCAGCCAGACCTGTAGAAAGAGAAATTTCTGAAGAATGTGTGTGGTGTTTGGGTGGAGCACAAATGAGCAGATGTTCCCACAGAACAACGGGGTTTTATGGTGAATGAGCAGAGAGGCAAAGCCCTGGCTCCAGGGCAGCTGGATGCGTTAGGCGTATTCCAGCGTCAGAGTCACAGATGCAGCGGGAAACTGCAGGAAAAATAACTGCTGGGATGTGCCCGAACCCTTGAAATGCTGTGTATGGGGGTTTCCCACTGCGGGACCTGATTGGGGTGGGTGTACCTGAGATTACTGGGATGATCTGTGGCCAGTTTGTAGCCTCCCTCAAACGACAGTGTTTAGGTTTTTGAAGCAAACACTGAATAATGTGAAATTGAATGTCAGGCAGAAAAAAGAAAAGGAGAGAAGTTTCAAATCTGAGCATCTGAAGATGGGCCAGCTAAGTCCACGTTAGTTGGCAATGGTAAAATGACATTTTTGGGCTTGTAATTCTTACACTTTTTAAGGGAGTTGTCAAAAAATATTAAATAGCTCTGCTACCTGACCCAGGCAAGGTGGAGGAATCCAGAAGTTAATCCTCTACTTTATACCAGTGGTCCTCATGCCCCAACTTCTAGGGCTACTGTTAAATGTGTTACATATATGACCAGATAGTTAATGAAGCTATTGCTTTAATTGGCACCATATTGGGAGCCTGAGCTCTCAGCCCTTCTGAAAACATTTGCCTTAGCTTCAGTGTCTGTAAACTGCAGTAATTAGCTGTAGAAACTCAGCTTTCAAGTTTGGCAGCTTTGGCACCATCCTAAAAGATTACACAGAGATCTGAAAAGCCCCTCTTGTGTCCCCACTTGTCACTGGACCCTGTCTGCCTCTGTGTACCTGGGAGACGTGTTGCAAACTCACACCTGACCTTGAGCTTGCATTGCTCTTGCTTTACTAAATCTACAAAAGTTTTTCTCACTTCAGCACCTCGTGACTTTATGATGTGAAAATAAAGATATTGATGATTAATTATTTATTTCACTGCTGAAACTCCCCCTCTCTGCGCATTAGATGTCCCACCTGAAATCTGCTTCATCAGTGCCTGAACTTCAAGGTACCGATGATGAATGGTGTGTGTTACTGCTCTTTGAGTGTTACTGAGAGCTTGGTGATAAATAATTTCCTCTGTCTTGGTTGTATCTTGCTCACATGTGCATTTTGCACAGAAATATGACAAACCTATAGCCAGATTAAATTGAGATGTTTCGCTTCACCTGCTATTTAACGTGAACTATGGGCTCTGTTGAGGCTGGAATTAAGTTTCAGTCACTGTAATCAGCAGTAGTTTGAAATGTTAGTTAAATCCATTTTCCGAGCCAAACTAATCACTCAGACACTGAGGAAGGAAAAATAAATAAAGGTCACATCAGCACTAGATTAGATCATTTGGAATAATATGCAAAATATGACAGAAAGTTCGAAAGGCACAGGGATGTGGAAGCTCTGTCCCTTCGTAGCCACAGATTCTCATTTCTCAAAGGGAGAAAAAAGCTCTCATCATAAGCCACGGGACTGTGCTTGCCCCACCTGTCTTGCATAGCTGAATTCTGAGAGGTGATACGGACGTTGTAAGGGACTACCCACAGCATCGTTTTCAGGTCCTCCTGTGCTTGCAAGAAGGGGCAGTTGGCTTGTTATGTGTCAGCCATGAGGAGCATCCTAGACCAAGAAACGAAAAATCAGGTACTGCAGTGCAGGACACAGCTTCCCTAGGAGATGCTGAAGAGGAAAGGTTGGTCCTGCGATGCGCTGTGTGCCGGGCTGCACAGGCAGTGAGGGGGACACAGCTCCCCGCTGCCCATCTGCAGAGCAGGCAGGAGCTAAAACCAGAGGTGACGGTTTTAGACTCTTATTTGGATGCCGGCATCCAGACTGAAACACTGTGCGGTCAGCTAAGTGACAGTCTTATTTTAGGCATAATTCTCTGCTGCTGAGAGTGTGAAGTGACCTCTGCACCAAAGCACAGCTCACGCAGACCTGGAGATCAAGGACAAAGCGTGAAACAATAGGGATCGTGAGGCCTCAGATTAAACTGTTGCTTTTTTTTCCCCCTTCGCAGGATAATCACAGGTTGACTTGTCACTGAACAACCCCAACTACGGCGTGTTTCACAGATCCTGCCTATTGCGTGGATTCATCGTGATGTGCAAAACCACCTTTGCTGACGCTTCAATACTGGGAGGCAACATTACAGTTGAGCATTCAACCCTAATGCTGTATTTCTTGACAGCTTCATTTCTCAACTTTAATGTTGCATAAACAACTGTTTTTCTGCCCTGTTCTACACGCTCACACATGCACGGAGACCTTGCTTCTCCAGCCCCTCCCACCCAAGCAAACCTCCCTTGGCTTTGCTGGAGATTTTGCCTAACAGCTAAAATGACAGCCTTTTACATGGTTTCTTAAGATTGACTTTAATGATGAGGATGAGTGTCTCCCATTTGGAGAGCTGCCCACTCTCCTTGGGCTCATACTGCTCTTACTTTCTTCCCTGTTCATAAAATCTATGATGTGATACACCGGTCTGGGTAAGGCGAATGTGAGTTAGTACCACCTACATGAGGATTGTGGCACATTCAGAAAAATTAACTAGCTTTTGGTCAGCCAACCAAAATTATGTTGGATTCTGTAACCTCACAGCCACCCCTTTTGCCAAAAATTTCTTGCCCTTTCTCTACCTTGTAAAAATTTCTTAAATTCTACATTTAAGTACAAGGCTGATGGAAAAGTCATGAGTATGTCTGTGCCAACATAGCGTTGTAATGTTGTAATGAGCATAGCGCTTACCTTTCTGTTTTCTGAATACCCAATAACAGCCTTGCTTTTGCAAACCCAATTCCTGAAAATGTCATTAAAATTACTCTTAAAGAGTGAAAGCTGATAGCAGGGCTTTGCGTGAAGTGGACTTGGTATCCAAAGGCTTCCACTGGCTCAGGTTTCTTAACTCCCGTTTATTTTTTTGAAAGAGAAAAAAATGTGATCCTCACAAATAAATAATAATTTGGGATACAAATAAAATGTGGTGCGAGTGTGCACGTATCTCCTATGCTCTGAGACCCTTTCAATGAAAAATCCAGTCACAAGCTAATTAGAGGAGGCAAAGGGGAAGGTGGAAGAGGTGAATCCAAAATGTTTCAGCCCACCCCAGACTTCCTTCAGTTTAAGGCAGAATTATGATTTAGTACTAAACATCAGTAAAACTGGTAGGCAATTTTAAAAGCATCCATTTCCCCAGCATACTTACCTAACAGCAGAGCTCTTCATATGCTGAAATTGTAACTAACAAGCATATAGATGTAACAATATATTAAGAACTCTGTCTTTACTAACTAGCAGAAAAAAAAAAAAACACTGTTGTAGAGAAAAGGGGAGTGATGCCCGCCCAGCCTGGGATCCGCACCGCTGCCTGGATCTTGGTCTTTGTTTAGCATCAGCCTTCCGACGTGTGTTGTCCCTATCTGCTTATTTTCTCTTGTAGTCACTGCGTTGCTCAGAAGCCAGGTATGATGGTTCCAGACCTCGGTGGTTGCCTTGCCAGATGAAAGTCCCTGGTCATCAGGAGTATACTGCACAGCCTCTCCTTCTCTCTCCTGGGCTATTTGGGACGTGACAATACTTGCAAAGGCATTACCTAATCTTCAGGCATTTCTGTCATTTCTTCTGTTGGGGTATTTCTTTGGGTAGTTTGTGCAGGGCTGCTTGGCAGATGATTTTTATTAGTTGGGTGTTTATACACCCCAGGCTGAGGCGATGAGGGTTATTCTGAGTGGAATGGCTTTTCTGAAGAGGGAGACTCTGCAGGGTCTCATTAAGACAGTCCAGCTCTGTATTTTCCTGGTAGTCTCCAAGAGTTTGACCATAAATGCTTTTGGGAGGTATTTGCAGAAGTTTTTCATGTGCAAGTAATAAACCTCCAGCAGAAGCATTAGGCAGGAATGTACACACTGATGTGGGCGTTTCCACAAATGCATTTTACAATGCCCAGATCAATCAGCCCTAAAGTTTGCTTCCTCCATCTCTTGTGTAGGTTAGATTTGGCTGCATGGTTTCTGTCCAAGGAAGAATAATCCCCAGAAATCTGAATTACTTGTGTAACAAGAGCTCTGAGATGACATTCAGACTGCCACAACTGTGAAATTCTCACATGCAGACTGTAAATGAGTGTCCCTTTCTGACAGCAGCACATTCCCAGCATATGAACTCATAAGTACCTGGAAAGTTATTGCATCTTTCTTGGGAAACCATCTGGCAGCTTGGTCCTTTCCCTCCCTGTATGAAGATGACTCAGCTTTCACCATCCATGTCCCCGTCTCTGCTCTTCTCCTTTGGTTTCCATACTGCCCTCACCAGCCAAACATCTCAGTGCCTTTCTGCTGACATCTTCAGCAGTGCCTACTCAGTAGTTTCCCAAGGGCTCAAGGTCCATGGTCACGTAGTTAACGTTCTACTGTAGTTCCCTTGGCTGGACCAGGCAATGTGCAGTGGAGGCCAGATTGCTGTCTGCTAAGACAAGACAAACTCTTCACTGATTTCAAATGAGAGAAGACATCCCTAGGAGACTTAAGACTGGCAGAGAACCACGAGTCCTCTGAAGCCACTGGCCAAACTGAATCAGACACGTTCAAGAGCTGATCCTGTCCAGCTACTCAGCCCTGATGGTGGTGCACAGTGAAGGTGTGGTGGGCATCGTCTGTGTAACGTCAGCATTGGAGTGCATGTTCTTCCCATGTGGAAGATGTGTGTCATTCCAAGACAGGAAGCTGATTGTTTGGGGATCCTGTAATGGAGGTGTGCAATGTACCCCCATCAGTGCTCACTCAGTTTGTTCCTCCAAAACGGCCTCAAGCACCATCACCTGTGAGTCTGACATCTTCTTCAGGACAGAAACGGCTGAGGGAGCCAAACGCTGCAGGGATGTACACGAGTGTGGAAGCAGGTATCTCTCTTCTGCAATAACAAGAGATTACCTGTCAGTACTACTAAAGCAGGCTTAATTCCAGGGTCTGCTTGAAAACAACTTCTTCAAAGACTAACTAATTTTTACTCTGGGAGAAAATTGTATTTGTCTGTCTCTTGCATATCACTGGTGTGGAAGCGGAAAAATCGACATTGACTGGCTGGAACAAAGAAATGGGTTTTCTGCCCTGCTGAGCAGGTTAGCTAAGTGTCTGATGGGAGGTCAGCACAAAGAATCATTTCTTGATCAAGTTATTTGCTATATTGGGAAAAAATATACCTGTGGTACTACCCAGGAAAGACATGGAATGATTTCTCTTGGATTGCATTCAGGCTTTTTTTTTGGTAGCTATCTCACAGAGCAAATATGCTGGCTCCTGGGAAAGTGGCAAACTGCTGGCCGGATCCCGATTGTCCAGGTAACCATTTTGGGTGTGCGTGAGCATGTCAGGAGTGTACGACAGTGCTTCTCCACAGAGCTTCGTGCTATGTCTGCGCAGGCTGTGGTCACTTGGTGTTTGCAAAGTTACTCTCCAAAGCAGACAGTTCCTTGAGGCAGCTTCAGTAAGGGCTTGCCAGAATTTGTTTGGGTTTTTTTTCCCAGTTCTACCAGTCCGGCAGAGTCTTTGTGGATGTGCTATGTTTTAGATTGTGTTTCTCAGCCTTGATTTTCTGCCATCAATACTTCAGGTTCTGCTCCTCTCCTATTAAGAGGTTTTGTCAGTATGAGTCAAAAGGTAACAAGTTTCACCACCCTTGCTTGCTGCCTGCTCTTTAATACAGTCTCTAACATCTGGAAGTCTCTGATTACACTAACATCCATGTTGACTTTGGCTCAGGGTAGACAGAACCCAAACACAGTGCCTACCTGAGATGTAAAGCACCTGCCTTTGATGTAAGGTAGTGGTACCACCTTCCACCCCTGTCTCAGTCTGCCATGCCTCGAGAGCATGCAGAGGGTGGTGAGGCAGCCCCAGAGGCGAGTGTGCGTGGCATTTAGCTAAACGCCAGTAACAACGGCTAGACAGGGTGTGTTATCACCGGAGAGGCCATGTGTTGATTATCCATGGTGTTATCTTGTTCTGCCCAGTGTTGGTTTTAGTTTGTGCCACCTGATTTTCTGGCCAAATGCATAGGGAGTGCACCCCAGTGCCAGGGAGGTGTGGAAGTACCTAATGCTCTACTGGTGCCAAACTTCCCTTTGCTTTCACTGCTTGAATTTGGTGCCTAATGCCTATTTGAGTGTAACACTTGGTTGGAAGATGCACCTCACTCTGTCCCTTCTGCCTTGTCTTCCCTCCCAGCTGGTGTCCTTCCTCCTTGATGGTAAAGCCACCTTTGTCTGCACTGTTGAGGAACCTGGAGCAAGCCATGGTTGGTGGGTCATGCATGCAGAGTTTGGCCTTTAGCAAAATCATTCCTGGGCTAATCCGATTTGCACATTTGGTAAGATATCTTTCTTTTGCTTGGATACTTTCCTTTCCCATCCCCTGCTCCTGCATGCTGCCGGATCCCTCCCCTCCTCCCCCCTAAAAGAGCCTGGGACACAGCAATGGTTATGGGCACCAGCCAGGAGAGCTGATCACAGTGGTTGTGTGGTCACAAATGTCCCCGCAGGGCTCAGCCAATTGTTTCACCATGTGCTAGGACACTAATTTCTTTCCTGGCTTTACATTATAATCTTGTTGGGGCAGGGCATGATGCTGCTGCTTCTTGACATGTTGCCTGCACTCGAGATGCTGCTTGTGGGTCCTGGGCCATGAAGCCTGAGAAAGCACTACAGCTCCTGTCATCTCCTCTGGCCATTCCCTCCTGTCCTCCCATTGTTAGAAGCTCTGTGGTGTTGAGCGGCTCCATCATTCACCTTTTATATTCCTTTTTTGTGTCAACACAACCGATGCCTCCCTATTCCCTTTCTGCAGGTTATGTAGCCTCTGGGACGGATGAACTTGCTCAGAGGAGTCCATCTGCAGGAGACACCTCCTTCAAGAGTTTTAAATGGCACCAGCCACCAGGAAACTTTGCTATTTTAGTTCTAGTTGCCATCTCTTACTGACACCTGCAGGCTTCAGATTTTTCTTCCTTTTGCCGAATCCTCCCTGTCTCACCACGGAGCCGTGACCAATGGGAATAAATCACAATTTTAGTAATTTGTTTAAATGTTGCTATGAAACAGGTCACAGCGGCCAGCGCAAGGCCCTATTTGTGTATTCACCCACAGAGGAAAAAAGGCATTTGTTCTGCTTTGAAAAATAACTTTCATGTGGAAAGGGCATAAGGTTTGGGTGGAAGGCTGCAGCCACTGAAGGGGAGGATGAGCTGCGGTGGGACGTTCGCTCAGTGCCGGAGCCCAACTAAGCAGCTTCGCGCATCTTCCTTGAGATTGTTTTGCACATTGCTCAACACACATCGCACACGGCAGCCAAATATTCATCCTCGGCTAAGAACTGGCTGCACTGTAGGGCAATTAAAGTAAAATATTACCCCCTCCTCCCTAACCCACAAGCAAACACTGCTGCGGGTGAAGGCCAGCAGGGGAAGAATGACATCATGAAGCCCAAGAGGGAAAGCAAACATCACGCCAGCACCATGCGCAGGTCAGCCACTGCGCCGGGATAGAGACTTGCCTCTTTGAGGCTTTGACTTCTGTGCTCTCTGTGTGCTTGGGGGACTTCTGGTTTTGGCCAGCTATAAAGCACGGGCACGCTACACACCACAGCTCACTGCAGAATGGGCTGTCCCTCTCCTGCTTTTCAAGTCCTGGCTGCAAATGGTGCACGTCCTCACCACCCTGCTGTGATGAAGCCATTTCCACCCAAGCCAGCAAAAGGCTGCGCTCCGACTGCAGCCCTGGATGGCCAGAGATTGTCCCCTGGCCCACGCCGCTCCTGCTGGGGTAGGGTTGGGGGCTGGCCATCCAAGTGTGTCCTTAAAGCATGGTAACAACTCGCTCCAGGTAGCAAGACTTCTCCTCCCACAATGCAGGGTGTCTTAGTAGCGCTAAAAGAATGTTTTCTTCTTACAATGGCAAGGAAATGATGTAAAAAACATGCTTTTTTTTTTTTTTTAAAAAATTCTACTAGGATGTCACAGTGATGGTGCCAGTCCCAGTGCTACAGATGTAACCTGCTCAGATGCAGGTACTCCCATGCCAAGCTACATAAAACTACAAATGCCAGCTACTGTAGGCAGGCCGTATACAGGTAGATAACCTTGCATGCAAAAATCGAGGTGTCTGGGATGCAATTCAACGGGACCACTTGCAGGAATCCATTAATTCTATATAGAAGTGCTGGTAGGATTGGCCCAATGTTTCCCAAGCTGCAACATCCCCCTGTACTGCCTGCTGCTAGCAAAGCAAGGACTTACTGAGCTCCCTTGCTCAACCCCCCCAAAACCCAAAGCCAAACTGGGACTCCCCTTGCTCCTTGGGAGCCGGGCAGGATGAGGTCCCTCATGCCCATCCCACCGGGCACAGCACTGGATGCCTGCTCCGATGCACCCACCCTCCCCCTTTCCTAGCGGTGGGCTCCTCCTGCAGACCTTGCACCTCCACCAGCAGCTGCAGGGCCGAATGCAACAACGTGAGCACCACCACGATGACGCTGGGAGAAATCCATTATCAGAGATTTAATGAGCAATTCCTGCCCTTGTGCGGCTTGTGTGGCTATACATACACTCACTAACAAATAAATACTACTGCCCTTAAACCAAAATTGTTATAAATTTATTATGAATACAAAACCTGTGCTGGCCAGGACTCGCAAAGCAGCACTGTAAAAAATAAACCCTCCTGGCACTTCAAATCCCAGAGCCTAGAAAACTTGCTTTTGCAAAGGACCCTCACAACTAGGAATAAACCCCCAAATTTAACAACTTTTTATTTTTTTTTTTTTTCTTTCTGTAAAAGTAAGTTTGCCATGTTAACAAAAGCAGAATAGTTTTATTTAGTGTCCATCTCACACCTTGGACAGCTGCAGCTGTCAGGCACAGAAATACAGTATTAAAATAAACTGAACAGAGTTGCTCATTGAAAAAAATCACGCTATGCAAACCTGTGGATTGTAACATCAACAGTATAAAATGTAACAAAATTGGAATTTTTAATTTTTTTAAGCTTTTAAAGATAATAGTCCAGGCTATAAAACTATATAAGCATTGAATAAGAAATGTTAAAGTCAACAAGTCTACAACAGATACATCTTGTAAAAACTCAATAAATTATATATATATTTATAATATCTAGTAACATTTGAAATCATGCACAGTTTTGTACATTTTCTTTTTTCAGTACAGGAAAACTCAACGCTTCGAGTACTTGGAATGTACACAATTAGCAGACATTTGTAAGAAAATACCAAAAATTCTTTTTTTATTCCAACAAAACAACCCCAAAATCTATAGTAATCTACCTTCTCAAACTTCCATTGAAGTAACCTCAAACTATAAATTCTTTATTTTAGGATAAGGATTTTGTGGCTCTAAGAAAAAAAAAAAAAAAAATCTTAAAATGAGATGCTGTCATCCTGTTATTCTGAAACATTTATATGTAGTATGCACCAGAGAAAAATGGAAACAAAGAATTCAGGATGCAATTTGCTTTGCCTTTTCATGGTAGTGGATAAAGTCTTCTGGAAAAAAAAAAAAAACAAAACAAAACAACCAACCAAAAAAAAAAACCCCAAACCCACAAACACCCCCAGACCCAATCTCCCCCCTTGTCAGCTTGATCCATGCTAAAATTTCCTAGTTCACTCGTGTGCTTTTAAACAGCCATCTGACATCGAGGAACAAAACAGCACAGCATTTAAAACACAGAAAATCAGGCATCACTGGCATTTTCCAGTGTGTTAAATGAAAAGAAATACGCAGTCGTTGCACCTCTCCTGCAAACAATGTCACACTTCTTGCTATTTTGCTCATATGGCATTTCTGAAGCCCAAAATACAACGGTACTGGCAAAGAGGAAAAAAAAATTACCCCGCATCATCCAAAATCAACATTTCGCTTTGCTGCATACTCGTTATTAAATCGACCACAAAGAATACCTTCATTTGAAAATAGAAAAATAAACACCCACACCCCCTTAATGCACAGTGGTTAAACTGATGGAAGAATTCTTGGCCCTGTTTTTCTGAAATATGTAAAAATCATCTCTCTGCTGCTATTTGTTTGGTTTTAACCACTGGTGATGTATTGAAAAATAAACTTACCTTTGCTCACTGCAATCCAGGATAAACTAATATTTTTTTAAATGAATACATATATATATTTATAACATTAAATGTAATTTGTTAAACGACTGTACACCTATACATTCTTTCAATATTTCCCATAAACACAAAAGAAAAACTTGATTAATATATTTTTTCTCGATTTTTAATAAGTTAAAAAAAACCCCACCCTTAAACTCGGTGAAATTTAAAGTTTACAGTAACGCTATGCTATTTCAACCGATGCACAGATATGTTAATGTCTATAAATAACTTTACAAATATACATGTTAAGGTACAATTTTTAAAACAAAACTGTGAAGATATAAAACAAACAAACAAAACATCTTTTCTTTCGCCCAGATCAGTATATCCTAGATTGCAATGCTCGTATTTTGAGACTCTCTCTCAGTACTGCTTTATGTTGCATTAGTATTATACATTCTTATTTTTTTAATATATTTATTTATATATATACAGGATATATTTATAGATATATACACAGATTCTCTGGAATAAACCTTTTTGATATAAGTTAAAGGCTCTTGCCTACAGGTACCCGTAACTTCTTTCTCCGAGTCACTGCACGTAGATGGAGCCCAACCCGCCGGCGTCGAGGGGTGGACGGAGGAGCTGCTCCCCTCCCACTCACCCTTGGCAAGCAAGCCCCAGAAAGCGAGATTTTACTCCTTTTTCCCCCCAGAACGGCTGTTCCCAAACGTCGGGATGTGGCTTGAGATGCCGTGTGGGCACCCAGGAGCCAGGTCCCCCGCCGCTCTCGCACGGGTGATGCTCTCTGCTCCCCGGGGTTCCCCACGGCTGGCACCGGGTCTCTGCCCGTCCCCGGGCTCTGCTCCTGCCTCGGCACGGACCCATCGCTCCCAGCCCGGTGCAAGGGCCGGCGGCCGCCGATCCTGGCCAAAGCGCCGCCTTTTCAGATGAATTGACTGTCTCTTTTTATCTTTTTTTTTTTTTTTTTCCTTTCTCCATGATGACTTGCATTTTACTTTTTTTTTTTCTTCTTCCAAAAAGGACTCCTTCTATGTAGCTGGGTAATAAGATCATGAAGCTATAAAAACGACGACAACAAAAATATAGATATTTTTTATAAATATATGAATCCCTGCAGGCAACGTGGCTTTTCAGCTCCACCAAAAAGGTTCATGTACAGATTGCATAAGCAAAGAATTTCTACATTCTTTACACTTTTTTTTGTCTGTGTTTTTTTTTTTTAAAAAAAGGAAGATTTATTTTTTTTCTCTTCTTCGTATTGCAGGCACAGAACGGCTACTCTGGCACTCGAAATGCAAGCGCGGAGGCTGGGAGGTCAGCACCCCTAGGTTCAACATTCTGCTGTGTAAAAAAAAAAAACAAAAACCAAAAAACAACAACAACAAAAAAAAAACAAAACAAAAATAACCCCAAAAATTATATCTGATAGATCATCTTGGCAAGAGATTAGTTCCTTCAGGCCAAACAGTGCTTCTTGACTTTTTATACAGCAAATGGGAAAAAAAAACAACAAAAAAGACCAAACAAAAAAAGTTAGGTTTTTTTTTTTTTTACCCTGAACAGCTCGACAACAACACAAATCTCCGGGCACCACCACGCAGTTCCACTGGAAGATCCTTCACTACGGTTTCATCCTTGGCGCTCCACCTTCACGCCTTTGTGGGCATGCTGCCCACCTGTCCATCCGTCCGTCCGTCTTCCTGGGCTGTCCTCACGTCCGGATGACACCGTTGCAGGGCGGGTGCTTGGGCAGGCAGGGCTCGTCGGGCAGCAGGTCATGTGCAAAGACCGAGTCATCCCCTGAGGAGCAGGTGCTGTGGGTGTCCTGGCCGGCCGGTGAGTACTGCTCGAAGGGCACTGAGAGGTCCAGGTACTCCTGCCAGGGCGATAGATCCATCAACACTGGGTGCCCCCCACTGGCAACTGAGTGACCCCTCCCCTCCCCGCATCCACCCCACCACACTCACATCAGTGGATGTCACAGTGAGGACCCTGTCCAGGTCTTCCACCAGCTGCTTGAAGGTGGGCCGCTGTGAGGGGACGGCGTGCCAGCACTCCCGCATGATCATGTACCTGAATGAGAGGGGAGAGGGAACTGTCACCCATGGTGGGGCCAAGCAGTGCCCACCCGCCTGCCCACCCACACCCAAATCGCCTTAGAGAACAGCTATGACCAAGGCAACATCAGCCATGGTGGCCTTGCTGCATGGCCACCAGCTGCAAGGAGGAGAAGGGTTTTGTGGAGCCACACTCCTTGTTACTGATCACCTCACACATGTCCACACTTTTGAAGTAGGAGGAGGAACCGTCTTAAAAATGACACACCAGAGCTTCACCCCCCAACTGCCACCCGCCAAACGAGGGCGGGTGCGTTATGTAGCCCGGCAGTCATGGGCTGAGTCAAAAGATGTCAGGGTGGGTGAACCTATCTGCTGCCAGCCCCACAATCGCATGGCGGGGATGTTCCACCAGCCTGAACCATGGCCTGGAGCGGCATTTGGCCACAGAGGGAAGGGGGAGTGGGGAGAGGAGGTCACCCCCCACCACACACTCACAGGTCATGGGTGCAGTTTGCGGGTTTGTCCATCCGATGGCCTTCCTTCAAGAGTTTGAAGAGTTCCTCAACAGGAATTCCCGGGTACGGAGACCCTCCCAACGTGAAGATCTCCCATAGTAGCACTCCAAAAGACCAGCTGGAAACCAAAGAAAGATCTTTAAAATTCAATGAGGTTTTTTTCCAAGTCCCCCCCCTCCTCCATATCCCCTCCCCCCCCGCTTGGCTTTATTTCTGTGCAGCCATGCATAGCTAACAAAGTCATCAATAGCATGACTAATTGCCTAGGCCATTTTTACTAGTTACTTGGAGATCTCTGCTGATCCAACTCAATAGCAAAGAAATCCCAGGCACCAAGTCTGAAATTGAAATGAGCATTTAATCAGATAGGTGACAGCCCATCTATTACCCCCAGCTCTTTGTTAGGTCTTCCACCAGCTCCACTGAATGGAACAAATCAAATTATTCATGCACAGCTTCACTGAATTGCAGGCTTGGAACCACAGGCCACTAATTGTGCAAGCTGATACCAAAACTTGCTTGTTACAACATTCATTTCACTGGCCAAGCTGGGAGAAAAATACCCCAACAAAAATCAGCAGAGCACTAATGTTACACGCTCCAGTCCTGCAGCTGTGCTCTGGTTAAAAGTCCTCTTTTTCAAAAATATCTTTTGCCTTCTTCGTTTTCGTTTTAAAAACAGGGATTATCTGTCTCTGTTTCGCTTTCACGCACGCTCGCTCTCCCGATCTCTCGCTTTGATTTATCTGTCACGCCCGCTGCAGCATTACCTAAGCATGGAAACGATGATTTAAGATCAATAAAAGCCAAAGTATGTGAAAAACACAGAAATAGAAAAGACTCATTTGTCCAATTGCAAGCGGTGAGCTTTGGGGAGCAGGCGTGCTGGCTGCTGAATTACTGTAAAAATGCCATTATCGACCAAATATTGAAATAAAAAGCCGGTGTCCGTGCTGAGCTACTTCAGCCCTTGCAAAGTTGAGAGGTGATACAGATTTACACGTAAGGCGGGCTCTGCTGTTTGCTTACCGTGCAGAGGCACTAAAACGGACAAGACAGGATTAGGAAAAATAAAAGGCAAATAAATGAAGCGGCAAAATTAATCCGAGAATATATTTGTTGAATATTCCCTGATCAGCTCTACGAGCAGCAGACGGAGTATTTCAAGCTCATCCCACGTACTCAACTGAGGCGTAACTGTCTGGGGCAAAGCGTGGAGGAAGCCAAGGGTAAATTTTTTTTTTTTTTTTTTTTTTTATGGAGTTTTTTTTGCACAAATTTTTTTGACCACAGGATGAATCACCTCATCTATAAACTGGACGAGAAATACCTGCCTGCCTTCCAGTGATTTTTCAGCAGCTCACTAGAGATCCTTGCATGAAAGCAACTAGATAACGGTAAAATAAAACCAGGTGTGCAATGCCGCAGCTTGGAATCCATTCCTTCGCTTTTGCACCCCCAGGCACCCCGGCAGTGAACCAGCGAGCGCAGGCTCCTGTCATTTGTCTTAATGACACTGTAGGTGTTGATTTCCCTGCCATTTTATTTTTCTTTAAGAAAGCGCGGGTATGCTTACACGTCGCTCTGGTGAGTATAGACCCGGTCAAACAAGGCTTCTGGAGCCATCCATTTCACAGGCAGCCGACCCTGTAATTAGGAAGACAATGGGAACATCCCATCAGCATATTCCCCCAGCCACCACGGCACCATCTGAATCTTCTTTTCTAATCCAGTTTGAAACATTTTCATTAACAACCACATCTGCCTTCCCGGTCACTGGGCAAAGCAGTAGCGGCCACATATAAACAGATTAGAGCATCTGATCCCTGGATCTTCGCTGACAATCTTTGCAGCAAACGCTCTCTGTAGAGGACTGTATTTCACTGCCAAGGCAGGTTTAACATATCAGAGCATCTAAATCTTTGCATGGGAACAGCATCCACGGCTTATAAACGCAGCTAGTTCTGCAGCAGAGCAGAGGGACAACCCTTTCCATCTCTTCGGTTGGAAGAAGCAGTTTGACTCCAAGTCCAAACCCGGCTTAGGCTGAACTCAAAGGGAAACTTCCAAGA
Source organism: Vanellus vanellus (assembly GCF_965231255.1). Lineage (NCBI taxonomy): Eukaryota > Metazoa > Chordata > Aves > Charadriiformes > Charadriidae > Vanellus > Vanellus vanellus. The sequence continues at coordinate 52,393,933 of NC_138909.1, read as the reverse complement.
GTGAAGGCAAGGGTCAGACCCTCTAATAATCAAATCTTGGTCCCGCTGAAGGCTAAAGGAGGCGGCCTGTTCCCAGGTTTCCAGGGGAACATCCTACCTCAGGGTCATAGACATGGGCTGTCACATATGAGAAATGCGAGATGAGAAAGACTAGATTAATCATAATTCTTCTGGGTTTTGCTTGGCCCCTGGGGGGTGTGTCACGCTTGAGGCATAATTTGGCTGAGGGAGGGCTTCGTCCTCTTCTGACCCACTGTCTCACTGGGGGAGACAACTAGAGACGGGATGTATTCAGGACGCACAAATGGGATTATGCTCTCAGATGTCCAACATAGCTCAAGCAGGGAAAATCTATCTGATTGGTGATTAAAATTCCCAAGAATTTTTATTAATATATGATTAAGAAATCCTGGCAATTAAGAGAGATTTCTGATACGATACTGGAAAGGACCAGTACGGACATGGTAGGCTTTGTAGGACTGCCTGGACGTTTCGACCCCTTGCAGTTGCAAGACCCTCAGGTTCTGCAATACCCTCAACCTCTCCCACTGCCATCTCCACACTATGTTGTAGTTGTGGCTTTTGCTCTTTTGCTGCAGAGCACTGGGACGTCCTTTGTCCTCTGCAGCGTGACAGTGATGGGGGAGGGATGTTCCATGGACTGCTCAGAGCTCAGCATCTGCCGCAGGGCTTTGAACCATGACACGGGTTGTCTCTCTAGCCCTTTGTTCCTACATTAATCTCTACAGAAAATATAAATGGCTCCAGGACTCGGCCCGTGGCTGGGACCATCTCCTCACCCTTGGCAGTGGAGTCAAGGAGCTCAGTTGTAAAAAAGCGAGAGAAATGCATGAAAGCCAGGTAGCTGCAGAAATACAAACAGTGACATTCCTTTGCCAAGGGCTCTGGTGGGACCAGAGCTTGGCTCCTTGGGAACTTTACGAACAGTAGTGCAGCAGGCTGGAAAGGGCTCCCCGTCGGTAAAACCCTTAGTTTCTCTTAGCTAAAGCCTCCTGGCCAGAGGTGAGACCTTCCAACCAGCTGCTAGCAGCAGCAGTATCTGTCAGGAAGAAAATGGATGGTGGGTGGACTCCTGGGACCAGCCTATCTACAGTCCCTTCCAAGGTGAGGCCACTGGCAGACTTCTCCCTCCTAAGCCCCTCTATAGAAAGGGAGATGCGCGACAAAGGCCACTTGCTGCAGGGATGGCCGAATTCCCTGCCAGAAGGAAAACTGCACATGCTTGGCAGCTCTGTACTTACATTGGTGGTTTTCTTGTAATAGTCGATGTTGTGAACGTCTCTAGCGAGGCCAAAATCAGCTATTTTCATCACATTGTCTTCAGTGACTAACACGTTCCTGGCTGCCAAGTCACGATGAATGCACTGTGAAAGGTGAGCAAGTCAATAAATAAGGGCTTGTTAGCTGCTCGCGCCTGGAACCAACAGCACCGTGTGGTTTATGAGCTGCCATTTCATTGACTCCCAAGCTCATAAAGCTGTGGGCACTGCTTAACTCCTCGCTTTCTGTGTCACTGCCCCATCATGCATGCTCGGTGGGAGCCACCTCTTAGCAACACCTAATCGGCAGCCGCAGCGCTGACACAGCCACGTGCTTTTTCTCTCCAAAAGGGACGCACAGACGAAAAACCCACCCCTCCTCTTCTGTGGAAGTGTCCCCTACTGGGACCTGCAGCCGTCTTTCTGCCCTGCTTCCTCCAGGAAGAGGAGTGCAGGTTCATGTTTGAAGGAAAATAATCCTCAAATTAAGACATTCCCAATACATCCAAAATACATCATAGTTGTTAGCTGAGAAAGAAGCTAAATTAGCCTGCATTGTGCAGAAAGGGAGTTTAAAGCCACCATGAACCATTCATCCTGAACTGCAGCCACAGACGAACACATTTGACATCTGAAGCTGAACTTGCTCTTGCTGTAGTGCTCCCGGCCCGCAAAAAAAGGTGACATCGGCTGGTGCACAGCTTCCTGAACCCAAAGCCTGATTCTCCACTTGCTGATGTCAGGGTAAATCAGGACCAATCCCAGGGTGTGATGTAAGCAAACGCAGCATCTGGCTCAGTGTCAGCAAAGTGCTCCACAGGGAGCATCTTGGGCACGGCCATGCATCAAGCCAAATCCACCTCCAGCTCTGCTCCCACCGAGCCTACACACGCTGGTGACAGCCACAAACACACCCAGGATCTCAGCTTCCTCGTGGGTGCTCTGCATCTTTAGTGATCTCAGGAGGGAGATGCAGGGGGGCAGGGGTACACGCAGCTCCCGACTGTTGTCTAAAGTAACGTCTCCCACGGTGGAAGCTCATGACTTGGTGTGACATTCACCCTGACCACTGCTGCCCGAGCCTCAGGTTCGCACATCTGACAGCCAGTTACCTCTATGCGCGGTAGAGGTTGAATCGGTGAGGAGAGGCACCAAGGTCTGGGTTGTTTGTGCTTTTGCACGCATTCTGGGGACGCTAACAGGCCCGCAGGGGACAGCGAGGGCTGTGCAGCTGCGTGGGTCATGGATGCAGCCAGCACACGGGAACTTCTGCGTACGGCTGAAGCCTTCAGCAAAAAACCCAAGACACTTCATACTGAAAAATCTGGTCTCTAAAGGGAGAAGCCTGTAATGCTTTGCCCGAGTTGCCCTACACACACGCGCGCTGCACGCCTTCGAACGCACGGGTCTGACCGACGCTTCTACCAAATGAGGTTTCTCAACTCACTTTCTGAGATGCCAAGTACTCCATGCCCCGGGCCACCTGGTAGGCACAGGAAACCAGGTCTTTAAATGTCAACTGCTCCTCGGGCAGCTTGCAGGTGTCGAAGGAATAGTCCATGCCAGGTGGGCGACGTGCCCTGAGGTATTCCCGCAAGTTCCCCTTCGACGCGTATTCCACCAACACGTAGAGCGGTCCTGTGAGAAAGAGGACCATCAGCATCCAGCAGAGGAACAGCTGACCGCCAAAATCTCATCTGGGACTTTTTGGGTAGCCAGTGAGTAATTACATAGAAGGGACGGTCAAAACTGAGCCTCCCACCACCCTGCGAGTACCCGGCTGGTTTGCTACATACCGTCCTGCGTGCAAGCACCAAGGAGGTTAATAATGTTTTTGTGCTTCCCAATCATTTTCATCATTTCCATCTCAGAGACCAGGTCGGAAAGGTCCTTGTCAGTGGCATCATCTGGAGAACGGAAGTGAGGAAAGCAAAAAAAGGTCAGGAACAAAATAGTGTTTTGTGAAGTAGTTAATACAACTGCTGCATAACCATGTGGGGCTTTGATAGGGAAACAGTACTCAAAATATGGCAGTATTTGCATTTATTCTACATTGGGAAAAAGAATCAAAGCCAACCCAAAAACTACTAGCACCAAAAAAAAGAGGATATGTGTTCAAGAAGAAAAAACAGATAAATGGAGAGAAATGCTCATATGGAAATCCATAAAACCTTTCGTCTTCCATTTCATCCTGACACATGTTAAAGAAAAAAAGTCAGTTTTCCAGTTGTTTCCCTCCTTCATCTCCAGGGGCAAAGAGTCAAGGATGGGGGAAGGTCAGAGCCGGGAAAGGGACTAGCGGAAGGAATAATAGAGAAGCTGTCATTTTTCTACAAAAGTAGAAAAGCTCCCCTCCATTTTCTACAAAAGTAGAAAAATGGGGGAAAACCTCCCCAGATGAATGCTTTGGTTTGGAAAGACAGAAATATTCCTGCTTCCAAAAACAACTTCAGCACGGACCGAAGGAAATGTAAATGAAGCGAATCCTTTTCTCATAAGAAATATTATTTTTTTAAAGATGTCACCCCATGTAACCTCAAACCCGTGTTGCTCACTGTTGGAGCATCTACCCTGCTTGCTCCAGCTGAACTCCTCAGGGTGATTTTGCCTGTGTGCTGTCTGCGGTTACTGTGCGCAGGAGAAGGCTGGGAAACGGAAACTCATCTGGAGGGGCCCAGTGAATCCCCCACTTCGGCTTCGCTTTAACCTCTCAGGAGTTTGGGATCGAGTTTCTTCAATGAAGAAACTCCTCAAGAAGCAGTTTGTCAACCATATTTTTGCAAACTCCACCTAAGCTTGTTGCATAAGCTTTTGCTAGAACTGGCAACGTTGGTTACGACAGGAGTAAGGAGTGGGCTGATTCAAAGAGCTGGCTAGAAATGCAGGGGGTTCCCCTTCTCAGGGATGCTATTACTCCTTGGAAGAGAACTCGGTTAATTCCCATTCCCTATTGCCAATGGGATTTGCACCCTTACACGCTCTCCAAAGAGACAGCCCTCACCCCCAGGCTATGTGAGTGAAGGGGAAGAAAGGCTGTCTCTGGCTTTCCTCTATTGTGTCTATACAAAAGAGGGAACGAGAGGAAATCCCAGTGCAATATGCTGTTCTGCCCTCTGTGGACTTCCCATACCTTTTAACATCTTGACAGCAACCGTGATGGCCTTGTTTGGCTTGTCCTTATCAATTCCAATCGCTTCTGCCATCACCACTTGGCCAAAACACCCCTCGCCAAGCGGCTTCCCCAAGGTCAGGCTGGAGGGAGGAACAAGCAGGCGCGTTAGTGGGTTCCGGGGGTGGTGACACTCCTGGGAGGCAAGGGGAACCCGACCCGTGGGTTGACTGACCGAGAGCGTGCCAATTCCCACTTGGGATCAGGAGGCAGTTCCAGCTCAGAGACGTTGGCCAGCATCGGCCCGTCGCTGGAGGAGAGACGCGTGATACGGACCAGGGGAGTGTTGGAATTCATGGAAGAGTTGGACTCCAACGACACCTGCTTGGGTAGAGCAAATGAAGTGTTATTGCCAACTGTATTCCCAGGGAAGCCAGCACCTGAGATGGATCACTGAGGGGGTTTGAGCTATCTTTGCTCACTGACACCTTTCTGGTAATTTCTAAATGGGAAATCCCCCCACCCTCTCTCTCATCCTTGCAGAAACGCACTGATCTAGGCACCTGTGGGCAGGTTTTTAGCTGGTGGAAAGGACGGACAGGTTAGCCAGTGCCCCCCAGCAGGCACGAGGTATAATCTGTTTATTTCCTCTGTGTGCATCTCCATAGCACGTATAGGCTATGGAGTGACTTCTCCTGTTCTGGCACTGTAAATGCCCACCACGAGCTTGCAGCCAAAGCTGTGAAATCCGTATCCTTCACCACAGCCAAAGCTGTGAAATCCGTATCCTTCACCACATGGTTTTACACGGTGCCTTTTGCTCCTGCCCCCCTGCAACTACCCGTGGCAGAGCATCACTTACTGCACGGAAGAGGACCCTTTCCCACCTTCACGAGAATTGGTTCGGGTTCACCTCCGTAAAAGCAGGATTGAGCACAATTAAATGTGCTCTTGCTCCCCAAATCCCCGCTCCACCGGGGAGCCTGGACTAAACTGTTCCCCTGCAAGATGTGCTTTCTGTGGCACCCATGGCTGCACTGCCAGCCCCTCTTGGAAGAGGGCGACAGAAACGTGGCTGCTTGGGAGCTGCTCCTGAACCAGAGTCAGCTGCCACCAGCTACTGCTCCACTGGAACAGAAACAAATTAATAAAAGGGGTTAAACTCCTAGACTGCAGCCAACTTACGTCCCTCTTGGGCAATGTTTTTCTGGTAGAGCTTCTCACCTAGAGAGAAAATTTCAACGGGGCGGGAGGGGAGAAAGAGGGATGACCATAGGGGGGAATAGGAATCTTGTATCTACTTTCTGTTACCTGTCTCTTGAGTGGAAATTTGGAGACTTTCTGTACAGTGGGGGTGTTCATGGCTTTTTTGTTTGGCATTTTCATCCTGCAGATAATCACAATGACCAGCACCAGGATGAAGAGAACAAAGCCAGTGCCGTAACTGAGAACGCCAGCGTATACTGAGCCTGAATCATCCACTTCCACGAGCTCCTCTGCTGCGGGGTGACAAGAGACAGCAGTCAGGACGGGGCGGGCAGCTGCCTGCACACAACTACACGCACGCAGCGCAAAGAATTTGGGGAGGACTTGCTCATTTACACCAATTTTCTGAGTGACTTCAGTGACTGAACTCTCCTAGGCCAGTGGTTTTCTACCTGCGGCTGTAGCTAAAGCACTAGTTCAGTTTGCCTTTTTTGGAGGTAATTTTAGCACCCTTGGATGCAACCCTGGAGTTTCTAAGAGCCTTCAGCCCACGTATTGAAAACCACTGCTCTAGGCTGAAGACATCTTCACGTGTCTGCGCTGTCCCTCTGACCCAGATCTTGCTTTCCCCACACACCCACGCCATGCAGCTGGATGCCTCGAATGCGCAAAGGCTGCAGGACTGGGGTTTGCTGCCCTTCACTGATTTGGCTTCTCCGGCAACGACTTCCACTGGACCAGTGCCTGCCCTGAGGGACCAAGGGGCTTGAAGGGCACCCAGGGGTAAGGCATCACACGTAGAAAAAGCCTCATGAGAGCAATCTGCATGATTATTTCACGAAAACTTAGTTCTGCTGGGAAGAGGCTGGGAGGTCTGGCCCTGAGAGGTGGCTGAGCTGGGAGGGCGATGGCATGAGCCCATCAGCAGCGGCTACCTGCTAGCAAGACTTTTTTGGGGCCAGCAAAGCTCAGCTGTGATTCTCCCCTTGTTCCTTTCAGGACAGGCACGTAGACCAGAGGAAGGGGCCATGGTGGGACCAGTTTTCCGTCCCCTGAAGGTGGGCTGGTGTCAGAGGAACTGTCAGCAGTGGGAAACTTCATAATGAAGTCATGCCAGTGGGACTAGCTCGCCAACAGCTCGTGTACATCCCTGCTGCCCCAAAGCAGCATCTTCGCAAGCAGCGGGAGCTTTCCCCTGGCAGTAGCAGGCTCCGAATCAGGTCTTCCATGGCCGTGCCCAAGGGAACACGAAGAAAGGGCTGTTGGTGACATTGGAGGCTGCACCAGCATGGGTACCAGCTGGGCAGGGCCTCATCCTGCCCAGCAGCCATCTCCTCCTGCAGGGAAGGGTGACCAGATCTCCTCGGATCAGGCACTATGGTCGGTGCCACCGCTTTGCTGCCTTGGCTCACACCGTCTTGCCCTCTGCTCCACATCTCTCCTCCCTTAGCGTGGTCAGGGGTTTACAAGCAGAGGTTCCCCAGAGGGGCCGTATTCTGCACCCTCTCTGAGGGGAGCGCTTTGGGGCCTGCTGCTGCACAGACGGCTGTCCTTCACTGCGTCTGACTTCAATATGAAGTTCCACTTCTGTTTTTTTTAGTGGGTTTTCTTCTGCTTGTTCTTCGCTTAAATAAGGATCATACATTGTAAAAACAGCGTAACAGTCGGATGAGACAGTATCGGGAGATTCTCAAAATAACAGAGACATTAGTCTTCTAACCAAAGACAACGATTTCTCATCCAGTGGATAGCAGAAGCAGAAACAGGATCAGATCAGCTATTATAGAGCTGGCAAATAAACAGAGAAAAAAACAGCAGATCCCACCGGCTGCAGGGTCGTCATGGAGGAGACCTCCTTGAGCCCCAGTAAAAGCGATTACATCCAAATCACCCGCACAGATAAAGTAAAGATTAGAAATGCCCAAGTTTCCAGTTCCTAAACACATCCCGAGACGGATGTGTTACAAGATGGACCCAAATATTGGTCTATATGACTGGGTGAGCGAAAGTGGGGGGCGTATAGGATTTTGGGTGCCCTTTCAGTAAGGGTCTTTTGAACATACTCCAGGTCTGCTCCTGCACTCTCTGCAAGGCACAGCACCCATGACATTCAATATGAATATTGCTGGTGCTTTCCCGAACCATGCTTACGCCTCCCTCATAGCCGGAGGCAGATTCTGCAGGTGAAGGGACAGCACAGCCTCACTCCCCTCTTTTGGAAAGCCGACTCCTCTGTTGACTCCTCTGTTGCATACTCTGCACTGGCTTTATTGTCAATGAGAGCTTTGCACGTGAAAGGACCACAAAATTGAGGTCACTCTGGCCTCGGGTGTCAAGCCCGCTGCAGCTTTCATCGGTCCCAGCTGGAGCAGGCAGCGTGCGATGCCCCTGGGAGCCAGGACTCCTGGGCTCTCACTACACATGACTCTCCTCAACCTTCTGTTTGAGATTGCTATCTTGGCCTGTTCATCCGTGAAGCGGAAATAACGCCTATAGCAGGGAAGGGTGTAGTCACACCAACCACTTACGCATCTAATTTTAAGTTAAGATGTGAGGTTAGAGAGAAAGGCTTCTTCATAAGATGATCCACAATCCACGTCCAATTTAGGTGCCCTAGATCATCTGATGGGGAGGCTTCCTTCTCCCACTGGCAGCGTAAGAAGACAAAGCTCCCAATTTTGGCACTTAACAGTCTCCTAAAAAAGAGACTGGGAACACCTCCTTGTTATTTAGACCAAAAAAAGATACTGGGCATTTTGTATCATTACTGCAAAAATAATTTAAATCTTGAGATGCACTGCAAAAAGCATCAGCTGTGAATATGCAACAGAGGTTTTCTGCTGTGCGGATTTACAACTGGCACAGCAAATCCCAGAGGAGAGCCCTCCCTGGATAACGCACTCTCTTCCAAGCGAGGAGCGGTCTGCAGGAACTTGGCATTTCTAAAGCAAAACGTCAAGGCACCCTGGAGAGGGAAGGAGAGGCCAGCACAGAAGGAAATACCTGGTAGCACCGTCAGCCAAGCAGAGTGATGTGAGAACCCAATAGAATTCCCTGCGAGACAAGTATATTCCCCAGCATCCTCAAAAGTAACATTTCGCAAGTACAGAATCTCTAGCTCCTTATCCGTTGTGTTAACACCTGCCGTCTACAGGGAAAAAAAAACACACACATATAGAAAGAGGGAAAACAGAGAATAAGCCACATTCCCAGCAAGTGTGAGGACACCACAGGCAAATTTCAAAAGCAGATTAAGGTGGGTTGTTTGTTTTTTGTTTTGGGTTTTGTGGGTTTTTTTTTTTTCTCCAATGGCCCATCTTCCACATTTTTTTATTCATTCCCCTCTGCAACCTGTAGTCAAAAGCAAAAAAAAGTTCCCTTCACCAGGTTCTTACTCTGTCCCACTAAAGCAGCATGCAAGCAAAAGCATCCAAATGAAAAATTGCCCCCACAATATGACTGACTTTGGGTTAGTAGGGTGAGTACAGGGGTGGGAAAGAAAGGTGGTAAGAGGAGAGGAAAGACAGAAAGAAAGGAGAAAGGAGGGGAGATGTAGTAGGGAAAGACTCAAGTGCTGATCAGAGGAACATACAAACATTTTGATTCATTAGTTCATTGAAAAATATAGAATTTTTTCAGAGTGGGCATCTCAAAGCCATGTATTCATTACACAGCCCTTGATGCTGTAATGTAACTCTGGTCGATTACAAGAAGGCGCCTGTAAGGAACTTTCCTGCAGTGGCACTGAGCACACACAGCAGCCAAACCCTCCCGGCTGGAGTCAAACCCCAGAGCCCCTGAGAGTGCTGCTGCTCCCTAACACGTTTGCTTGCATGAGCCAATGTTGATATTTATGTCTCCATTACTTCTCAATGGGACAGAAATCTGAACACTGATTATATCAGTTTTACGGGCAAAAATCTTGAAACAGCTTGGTTTTCCAGAGCTTTGAACGTCACAGGTCATTAACATGCAATTCTGTTATCAGCACTCAATTGTAAGGAAGGGAAAGGAATAAAAGCGTGAAGAGTTGATAGCAGAATTTGACAGTCATTTTATTGTGGGAATTTTTCCATGGCAATTGCTGTATAGGCGTTACATTCTTCAAAAAAAAAAAAAAATAGCAAGAAAATAAGATAAAGCCATTCAGCGTCAGTTGACAGGGTATAATACAAAATGAATAGTAATTTTAATCACTAGCTTCTTAAAAATGTTATAGCTCATTCTTGCAGTTGCCAGGGCCTTGGGACAGAGTCTGTGGTTTACCTGGTTTTGGTTTGCGAATGTGGAGCCAAAATGGCTTTTCGGCTATGCCTACGAAATTGTTGGCTCTACACAGATATTCTCCTTCATCTTGTTCTGTCACATTGAACAGATTTAGGTTAGCATCGGCTTCAGCGTTTTTACTGATCCAAGACTGCAGGAATAGACAGAAACCTGAACTTCAGTAAACCAAACAATACCTCCATCGCACCTATATTAGCTAGGATTGACTTTTCACGGCTATTTTCTTTTCGGCTGTGGCAACATCCCCGGCTCACCCTGCGGTGAGAGACCTAACCCAGGACCTGGGCGAAGAAGAGAAGTCGCATTGGGCCCCCAAACCTCCTGCAAGTGGACTCCCTTCCCTTCACTAGCAGCACACATGCAATTTTTTAAAACAGACCAATTCATGCGATTTCTTTTTTAAAACAGACCAATTTCCCACTTCTCCAGCTGACAGCAGTCAAAGGCCCTACAGTTTCTTAATAACTCTGCAGACAGGAGCACAAGAGAAAGGGCTTAAGCAGAGATTTGTGTTTGCAACCCGGCTCAGCAAATACTGTTTCAATTATCAGATTCCAAAATAGAATTTGGAAACAAAATATAAGCAGTGGCGGTCTGAAACTTGCTGCTGACTTTGCCTTTCAGAAATTAGCTGTAATTTTTTCCACTGCTTATAGGAGCCTCTTCTTTACTAAATAAAGTGGTGCATATAAATCAAACAAACTTCAGACTCTTAAGCGAGGGTTTTCTTTCGCTTCTTCCACCCTGCCACAACAGCACATGAGTTTGTTACCTAAACAGTTGTTATTGTTTTGGTTGAAAATGTGCAACTGGTTTGGGTGGCCTCAGAAGTAGCCTAGGGAAAGCCTAGAAAAAATATCAGCTTCAGTTCTGCAAATGAAAATAAAGCAATTGGTCTTCTCATTTCTGGTCTCACGCTCCCCAGCCCAGTCTCGGTGCCTTCGATTTCAGGGCCTGATCCTGCCAATATGACTCACAGCCCATTAAAATCAATGGGGCTGCCAGACCTGATGGGTTACTGGGAACAGAACCCAGAGGTGGCATCCGAGAGGAGCCCCAATGTCCGTGTCTGATGTCATCACCACCAGTTTTGACCTGATCTCATCTCTAAAGCTTACGTGATGGCAAGTTTGTCTGTCCTGACTAGCGGGGAAACGTGCCTGCCTGCTGTTGCTGCCTTGTTTATAATTAAACCGGGCACATTTCAATGCAGAACATACAATTTAGCCTTTGACAAAGCCTGGGCACAGTGTTGCCAGTCCTCCCTCCCCAATTGGAATGCATTTAGTGCTCTTCAGCAAAGAAAAAGGGGTTTCCTTTGATCACAAATTAGCCCGGGCTTTCAGAAACTGATGCAGGTGATGGCTTGGTTTTGTCAGGCTGTTTAAAAAAATGGGTTGAAAGTACAGCATTCAATATATCCATCTGGGCTGGGGTGGGTTTTGCACCCCACCCCCCCCCACCCCTCCCCATTTAGATGTGAGGGGCTGAGCACCTCTCCGTCCCCCTCGCTGCGATGGAGACCGGGATACTCCCCATCCATAAACTGCCCCATAGCAGCTCCTACACTCAGCAAAATCTCCTGAAAGCAGAAGGGAAGGGCAGGCTGATAAAAAAGCCTTATCTCCCTGCAGGCACCACAGCACCGGGCAGGAGAGCGCCTTTTCGAAAGCAGCGGTGGGCAGGGAAGGGCTGTCTCCAGCACCCTGCTCCAGCAGCGTGGCCAAGGATGCTGGGGCAAAGCAACAGCACTGCATGGCAACGAGGGGCCCGAGTCCATAAAGCCAATGGACTGGCCCCAAAGTGACAGTGAGATTGTTTTATCACATCTTTATTTTTAAAAAAAAACGAGTCCACACACATTAAAAAAAAAAATAAAAAAATCCCTGCAAAGCTGGGCCTGACACAGCTCCACGGAGGCCCAGTACTAGCGCACAAAAGATGCATCCCAAAATGGAAATGCTCCGTGCCCCAGCGCTGATGCCGGCATTAATACAATTCAAAGCATTCCTGATTAACCAGAAGTAGTAAATAGACGTGTGCTGGTCCTATTCAGCAAAAAAATAAAACCAAACAAAACTTGTGCTTTCAAACGCCTGCCTGTGCTCCCCTTCGAGGAATGCGGAGCCTTTGCTGTCCACAGAAGAGAAGGTATTTGGCAATTCTAATTACCTAGCCACCCCGGTGCCGCTCCGACTTAATTTTAAAACACTATTTATACGGACTATTTATATGTTCTTTGCCACAGCAAAATGGGAGCTTGTGCTTGTGACACAAGGCACTGTTCGCAGCGGCTCTGCGAACTTCCAAAAGGTAGCACTTTATCCCACGGGGACCACACACGGAGCTCGGAGACTATACTGGATGGCATGTGACACAGCCAGCTATTCAGGGCTTGGTACTGGGCTGTGAAACCAGGGGGAAATTCAAATATGCATAATTCAAACACATTTGGAGAGAGAGCGAGAAAATAAAGAAGTTTTATCAACTCGCGAGAAGCGCGTGTTGCCAATCCTGAAGAACTGTCTCGAGCCATTTCTTCCAACCAATCTGTTATTTCAATCTGTGTAATTATTTCCAGGGTCTCTGGCTTTTATTATCATGTATCTGGCTGAGTTACAGTTTTGTAGATGCTGTCTGATAAGTGGTTGTTGGTTTTGTTTTTTTTTTTTTAAACGTCGTACAAAGAGAAGAAGGGTGTGCACAGCAGTATGCGCACGGGGAATGTCCACGCACAGGACAACCTCAGCTTGGAACTGCAGGGACAAAATCTGCTGTCAGTTCTAACTGCAGAGCCAGCAAAACCCCATTTGGCCCTAGATATTTTAATAAACACCAACACTGGATGCCTTTACTTATTAAAAGTACAATTAAAAAAAAAGGTATTTTAAAAGTCCAACGGGCTTTTCACTCTCTACTCTCCACTTTTTATATTTACACAGGTTGAGGGGAAACTAGAGCTGCTGGCTTTGTTCTGACTGTAATCTGGAAGTTCCCTTTCCAGAAAGCTTTTTAGCAAAGTAAAGTCCTACCAAGTGAGCTTTTGCTTAAAAAAAAAAAATAAAAAACAAATAAATGCTTTCCTGAGCATGGATAATAGCACTGCTCACAAACGTTAGTGGCTGGAACAAGGCTATCTTGGCTCGCAGGTGCTGGTAGCTCAGCATTATTCAGTACGTGCACGCTGCAGTGTGTTTACTTGGAAAAGGAAAGAATGTGTTTTGGTCGGGAGTTTTTTATTTTAGTAAGCCCTGAAAATTCCTCTATTGAAGCTGTAAAAGAAGGTTATTTTTACAATTTTAGGTCAAATGCAATCTGACAGCTTCTCTTTTATTATGCTGCATTTCTAACAGTTGCCTCAGCTCGTACAACTCCTTTGCTTATCTGTGCTGCTACAGTAGTTGTGTTATCTCTGGCAAACAGAAGAGACTGGAATATCAACTTTAGGACCTTTTAGCTGTACCCCTTCCATAAAGCAGAGTATTCCACTACAGGGCTTAAAGGAAAGAACAATCCCAACAGCTGTCCTTGCTTATTCTCATGACTTCTTTCTTATAGACACAAAACAATTACAGAAAATGAGACCTTGGACTACCAAAACTCTGATTTAAATAACGATTACCCTGTTAGGAACTGTGACATTTGAATATATTCTGTTGGGAGTTTCTGTTTTGCATTGCACTGCTAGTCTAGGGCTTATTTATAAACATGCAAATAAAGTCTATGGCTTCCATTGAGTGTGAGCACCCTGACTCAGTGCTGATCTCTCTTGCCACGAGTATGGCAGTGGGTTTCTTTGAGGAGCATCCCCACAACATAGCTCCTGTCTCTGCAACACTGAGACCGAGGCATAGGAAGGACTGTCCCGAGGGTGAGAAGAAGGAACATGTACCAACCTTCAGCACCGTGACATAGGGTGTCCCATCAGGTCCATATTTACTGCCGTTGACTTCCACATGTTTTAGCCACTGGATGTGAGGCTGGGCATCACTGTAGACCTTGCAGTGAAACTCCACATTGCTCCCTACCACCACAGTCTGGTTGGCAGGGAGCCCTGCTTGCAGGATTGGTCGGTGGGGCGACCTTTCTGAAAAACAGGGAGGGAAATCCTAATTTACTTGTCCTTCCTCCAGCAAGGATTCTCCTCTGAACCCTTCATCTCCTGGCTTTTCAGCAGAAAGGGTGCAGACTGGGATTGTGGCCCCAGGTGTCTTGGCCACTGCTTCTCAAGCCACACAGGGAAGAACCACCTGGGAATGGCGGAGGCATCTCAGCCCTGCCATTCCTTCTCTGGCCCCTCTGTAGACCAGCTAAGTAATTTATTGATCACAGATCTGAGGCTGAATTGCTGGCCAAAAGGAAGCTTGTTGTTGGTTTTAGAAGACACATGATCCAGCACTTTGGGAAAGAACCCAAGCTCCTGCTTCCCATATCCCATCACGCGCCTGTTCAACATCACAACAGAGCAGCTGTTGAGGGAAAACTGTGAAATCTCACCTAATACATCAAGCTGGTATGTGTGCCTAATGTTGCCATATTTGTTCTCCACGACACAGGTGTAATTTCCTCGATCTGACGGCACAACACTCTCCATCACCAAGCTCCACTGCTGGTGTCGCAACTAGAAGAAGAAATCAAACCATCAAGCTCATGGTCAAGTACCATCATCACCAGACCATTCAAATCAGTGAACAATCAGTGAGCTTCTACACACTTGGCCAGCATGAATGGACCCCAGAGTAGGCCTGAATGTCACAAGGACCCATTTCAAGGGTCATTAAAGGCTGAATGTGAAAAGGAACTAAGACCAACGCAGGAACAGTGCAACACAATGTAACGTGCTGAGACTGCAATGGGGACTTAGAGATGCTTCCACAATAATAACAATAATGAAACCAGCTGACAGCTGAATGTGGCACCTGTCATTACAATAACGACTTCACAAGGCATCAGCTAAGATAACTCCGATCTGCTGGCCCCCTCTGCCAGACCACTCTGGCCCACAGACTGCGTCAGCTCAAAATGCTGTACTCTCATCTGCAGATCTTCACCGACTGCTACATATAACCCATAAGATGTCTATAAACAATAAAAATCATAACTCTTACCCCATCTGTGACATATTTTAAAGATGCGTGCGATGGAGGCAACAGCCCCATGCATCTGTCTGAACAGAAATGTGTGTCTACAACTGAGTTAGTCCCCTAATTTCCCTGTAAAAAAAAGAGAGAAAACATGCCCGGCCTCAAGTCTGGTCCCTAGGATGCCTGGTCAACACTTCTCTTTTGGCAACAAGTTTTATACTAGTTGGTTTTCTGGATGTGGCTCATTTCCAGAGTTGTTGGTTGTTCAGTAGCAGAAGGGAAAGTACACCCCACGTCTCCATCCTGACCTGCTGCCCTGTGATCCCAGCTAGAACAATTGTTTCTAATGAGTATAAAGGAAATAATGGATATGGAAAGCAAACCTTGAATTAATATAGAAAGCAACCAACAGTAGCAAAGATGACTTCAGGATGCATAGCGTATGAAAGCTCTCCGAATCTCTGGATATTAATTTGATGCCTTCTGCCGCCCAGAGCAGAACATTCAACTTTATTAAACCTTTTGAAGGTGACTCTAAGGACACAGAAGCAGGAGATTACAATAACACTGCGCTACAGAATGTCAAGGGCTGATGGAAAAAACAAGGGCGTAATTGCTCCTGGAGGTTTCTTGCTGCAGCAGGTGAACTCAAATATGAAGTCATTTAACCTCTTCTGCTACACATAAATTGCATCCACATGCTTTCCTTTAAAGAGCCAAGTTGCAATTAAAGCCAGAATTTTGCAAAGAGAAGGTTTAAAGTCATAGGACTAGACAGCTTAGTTGCAAGATAAGCAAGCAAAAGTCACTTTAACAAAGCTTTGTAGATCTCTGCATCCCGGAGAACGGCACTGCCGAGCACCCCGCTTTTCCGAGACCGCCGAATATAGCATTTCCTTTCATTTCAGGTTGTAGGTAACAGGAGGCTGTGGCTGAACAGGTTTCTGTACAGAAACCTCTGTTGTGGCAGAAGTCTGGTCAGGTCTGGTTGCACCCTCTGCCCACCCAGGACAGCACAGATGGGGCTCAATGCAGAACCAACATTACGGCTTTTGTAAAGCAACATCCCACTTGGTGCACTTCTGTAACGGCAATTACAGGGCAAGAGGAGCTGTAAGAACAGAGACCCCGGACCCCGAGTTCACCGCTGAACATACCACACTGTCGAGGAAGTTTCAAGGCAAATTTGTGGCTGTTCAGTGGCTCATTTCCATACCGGCTTGTCTCACAGTTGTGTCTAAAGACTTCTTTTAATCCACTTTTCAGCATTGCAAAGCATTTGTGTCTGGAACCTCTAGGAGCTGCTCCAAGGAAATGGGGCTTCAGATAACACGGACGACTCCCTAGTCTGGCCTGTACTGCATAATCAGGTCCAAATTAGGTGTTTTACTTAGGATGCACTTTCAAAGATACTTTTATGACACTTTCAAAGGACTTCTGTCGGGTTTGTGATGGGGACTTTGGACTCTGAACAGAGAGGAGAATCTGGGGGCACAGACTCATGGGGCAGTTTGGAGTTTGGAAATTCTTCTAGAAGCAACTTTTTGAGGTTGAGACTGGCACCTATATTTAAAGGATAATAAAAAGGGACGTTCCCAGGTTAGGACAGTCGCCACACTTGCTAAAACACTAGAAACATGGAGTGACTTAGTGCAGGCATTAATCAGGTTGGTGAGATACTGGAAATCCCTCTGGTTTATTTGGTGTTGTCATTCTTGGCTCCTTGCGAAACAAACATTTGCAGACACACTTGGAACCTCAGTCCGTGTTTGCCAGACTGGTATGCAAGTCAGTGCAACGGTCTGGGGAAGGGATAATCCTCTATCTCCCCTCCCCCTCCATCTTCCCTTCTAGGGTCATTTAACACACACAGGCTTACGATATTAGAGATTCCAACAAGGATTTAACCATTAATGCTCTTTGGGAAATTTCATATGATAAGTCATATGAATTTCTTTTCTTCACCAGTTAAGGATGAACTGTAACAAAACTAGGTTAGCCTGCGCTTCATGTTTTCAACACTTCCCTCTTGCAGGCTTTACTCCAGGCAATCACACGGGATCTCAATGCCATTTGCAAGAGGCAAAGTGGAAGCGCAGTCAGCTTTCATCTGCTGACCACAGATCTTTCACAATCAACATTTAAACTCTTCCACACACTGAAAGCAAATGAGAATGTTCCCAGCTCAAGGATTTCTGGGTTAATACCAGATCTCGAGACGAAGTAAGCCAACCAAACTCTGCCAGATCTGGACCTTGCCCATTCTTTTCAAGCTGCCTAATCCTGTTACGAAGTTAAGTTGTAACAGGGAATTTAAATCTTAAATACATGAGATACTGAGCAGGTTTTCAATCTCTTTTTCCGGTTCAAATCTCAGCTGATATCTACCAGTATATTTATACTGGATGAGACTTACATCTAACTGTGGCCCAAGAGCAAAAGCAAGCAAATAAGGGAAGTAAAATTACACAGAGAGAAAGATGTCTTTATATCAAGAAGAGGACAAAGAACTACACCTAGACAGCTAGAGAGCTTAAACCAATCTTGCTGTGATTGGCCTGACATTGCCTTCAATAGCTCTTTTTAGCATGGGCTTGTTGCTGGAAGGTGCCCCTAGAGAAACAAAGCACAGTGATGCCAAAGACTCACTACCGTGTTGCAGAGGATGAAACGTGTCAATTTAAACTCAAGGATAGATTAAAACCACTGGGAAGTGGGTAGGGGAATTGCTTTCAGCTTTAGATTTTATTCTGCAAGCATAATTTAGTGCAGCTGATGTCACATAGTTTTGTAAAAAGCCGTTCGAACGGCGCACGCAAGCCTGAAAACACTTCATGATGATGCTCACAGCCTGCAATTAGTAAAAGATGCTCGTGCTTTGTGAGTGCTATCTGCCAAAAGGCTGTTTACCCACAGGAGCTGCTTCCTCACTTCTTTTCTCTCCTTAACTTTTCAGAAGATCCAACCCTGAGCGTGTCCTCAGCCACCTCCAGGCTGGAGCAGGGACAGGGCTGAGGAGGGAGCTTCAAGGGCTTCACTGAAGCAATCACAAAAGGCTCTTTCAGGAACAGGTCTGAGCTAACAGGAAAGAAACAGCCCAAAACTGTGGGGAGGGAAGACTTTTTTGAATCCTTTTCTGGTTTCTGGAGCCCGGCACGCTTTGCATGCCTACCCCCCTTCCAAAACGCTACAGATGTGGTAGGCATCAGCACACAGCTTTTCAGAGTACTGACGAAGGCGCTGTCCTAAAAATCCCCTTTTCTCCGTAGCAGCAGCCCAGGGATACACCAGGGCTAGCGGAGTACAGGCAAAATTTGCTGCTCAGGAGTCCTTCCTGCTACATGGGCTTCGTTATAATCAGCTGCTGCCAGTTTTATTCTCCCCAAATAAAACCAGAAAGGAGTCTGACTCAAGAGGACAAAGCAGTAACAACAAAATCAGAGCCGATTTTCCTGTTAAAATCCTGCCATAATTCGTCATAGACAGTAGCGCAGAAACTTCTAGCTCATTAAATCATTTGAGTGTAGTGGGGTTTTGTGTCCCTTAGCTCTATCTATAAACACAAGCCAGAGCATTTTCCAGAACACCTTATGGTAGAAAGGAAGGAGGGAGAAGAAAGCAGCCAAGGAGCAGATGCTATTACTCTGGCTACAAGGGAATCCAACAGTGATTTATACCACAAGAATGTTAATGACCACCAGCACGACGGACCAGCTCTTTGGTGAGGTCCTTTCTACACCTTCAAAGGATGCCGAGTCGGTTTTCCCTGAAAGCTGGGAGCAGCTACGGCTTGGTCTAACACGCTCAACGCACTGGGCTGATCTCCAGAAAGTCGGTCAGAAGTTTTTTCTCATCACTGTCCACAATGCAACCATAAATCCAGGCTCGTTTTTACCTAGTCCCTGAATGACCACTATAGACAAAACTAAAAGGACTTAGCCCTCAACCCCACGGGACAGCAGCCCTTTGTAACACTTCGGTGTCGAGCAGTTGCTAGAGCTGCAAGAAACACCCCCATTCCCATGCAGCTGGGACCGTGCTCTTCCATGTACCGATGCTAATCACCGTGAAACACAATTTTCTACAGTTGGTAGAAAACTCCTGATAAAAATAGAGCTCCAAACCAAGGCCTTACCTTGATGCCTCCGATCCTGTGCTCTCCCTTGAACTCCTTGCCGTTTTTCAGCCAGTAGATGGAAGGAGTTGGGTTTCCACCCGCCGGACATCGGAAGCGAACGGTGTTGGCGGCAGGAACTGCCAGCAGCTTCTTCTCCATCTTATCTGGCCGGGTCCAGAAGGGGACACCTGAGAAAGGAAAGACCGAGTTGAACAGGCCCATTTCTGCCACGGAGGCTATCAGCTGGTGAGCAGATGCATTTGAGGAGGCTTCGGCATGTGCGGAGTGACAGTTAAATTGCTACCTGCTGCAGTTAAGATAAATGACACAGAAATGCTTTCCAGCTAAATGACTCTCATAGACGTAGACAGGGTGTTTGCATTTTAGGTTTGCGATGAAAGGTTCACGACCAGGTTCTTGTCTCGGTAATGCCAGTATAAATTTAGAGTAGCTGCTTTTAAATCAACAGGGAGAGTTATCCCAGATCAGGATGAGAATCTGGCCTCAGCGTGTAAAAAGATACAGATGTACCTTCGGGACAATAGTAGCCAAGAAGCACGAAGAGCAGAAAGATGTTGGAACTGTAAAAAAATGTTGATGGGCCAGCAAGGGAGCAGAGAAAAAGCGTTAGCCGAGTGCACTGGAAAATTTTGCTTCTCAGTGAGCACAAATGTAGTGTAGCCTCCTTAAGGGAAGGAAAGGAAAGGAAAAAAAAAAAAAAGCCAATGCCAAACTGGTTTATCATGTTTATGTTCTTTAAGTACAAGTGATTTTAGTTTTAAAGATTCGTGTTACCTTTGAACAGGGATAAGTTTTAAAACACCAGTGTTAGCATGAGATACTTTTTATAATCTGCCTCAAGTACAGTGATGTTTCTTGGCTGTGTTACAAACATTACATATTAACTCCAAATTAAGGCAGCAGCAAAGTCATTACACTGGGAAGAAAGAAAGAGAAAGTTTTTAAAAAAAGCCTCCCAAGCTTTCATTTCTGCTAAAGGAAACACTGCAGAGCTGCACGTGGGGTGCTTCCCCTGCCATGCCGGGGGCCACATCCAGCGCCCCAGCTCCATGCTCCACAGCGAGGCCAAAGGGAGATGGGGGCAGACAGCGTTTGGGCTGCAAAATAGCCAAGAGGAGGCCAAGGAGTGTAACTGGCATATCCTCCAGATGGGAAGGAAGCACCCACAGGCACAGAGTACCCAAACCCACTGGTCGCACAGACCTGTGTGCATCTGGGCCAAGACAAACTGAAGGTGCAAGTCCTTCAAGAACTGCCTTGGAGAACATGATGGCTGCCAAAGGTGTCAGGAAAGCTTCACTGCTGGCCTCTCCCGCAGTGGTGATGATGCACAGAAACACCACCCAGCACCAAAGCCCCCCCCCGGCCTCAGCGCTACTCTGAAGCTTCTGCAACCCCCTTCCCCTTAATGACAAGGGTGTACAAAGTTTCCCCTCTTGTTGCATCCCTCTGAGACGCACCCGAGCTGCTCCCTTTCTCCAGCGCTCCCCAGTCTACTTAGTCTTGATGTGTTTGGCTCCACGAGACTCATCTTGTTGCAATTCCAGGTAAGTCAGTGATGATCCCACCTTGGTGCTAAGTGCCTAGGCTCCCCCCGGCCCCGTGAAGGCTCCCTGCTGCATTTCAGCTCCAAGGATTTTGCAGGCAAGGTCATATAGCTCAGCCAACGCAATCCATGCACCCACTGGTTTTTAGCACCTGCTAACACTCTCCACATGGTCCCCTCTCCCCACGGCTCCTTGGGAAGCCCACCTGGCCGTGAGGAACTGGATGTCAGGGGCTACATCCAGGAGGCCCTCCATTTGCTGGAGACAGCCCTACTGGGTGCGTAGCTGTCATGTCTCACCTGCTTTCACGCCTCCGCAGCCGGCCGGCTGGACACAGGTGCCTCCGTAATGTGGTCCTGGGGTTGAAATCCAGTATTCAGGGCTGGCATCTGCCCTCAGACTGCCTTGCACAACGTGCCGTGACGCCTATCAGAGTCAGCTCCACGTATCAGAGGGATCTGGTGCTCACCCATGCCGGGTACGCCTCAATTTTTAAACAACGAAACTGCTTAAGGCCCTTTTCTTGCCGGGATGGCACCGGAGCAGGAGCACGGCTGGCATAAACAAAGGCAAAAGGAGGAATCCCCGCAATTCCCGTCCTCCTGCAAAATCCCGGCTACAGCAAACTTTGCTGGAAGCAAACGGCACATCCAGGAGAGGCCTCAAACGCTACACAATAATGTGGGCTGAAGCGGGGCGCCATGTAACCATCTACCTTCCAACATCTAAGCTTGGAAAAATGGTAAAGAACCGCACAAAAAAGGGGAGAGTATCCCAAAAAGCATTAGCAGAGTGGGTGCAACCCCTAAAGGAAGAGCAGATCTTGATGGTAAAGGAAGATGCTGCTATCACACGTGTTGGGAAGGGCAGAAACCAGGCAAAGGCTGGGCAACAGCCCAGGCAGACGCAGGGATGGCGGTGAATTTGGAGGACAGTTGGGGTGGTGTTGGGAAGGCTGAAGAGGAGGGAGCTGCAGAAACCATGTTGGGAGAGATCTGGCCCTCACTGGTGGCTTCCAAAGCACAGGCTATTTCCTGGCTGAACGCTTCCTTTTGGCAACGCACCCTGACTTCCCGGGGACTTTACAGGAGGTTAACGGGGCTACGGTGAGAGTTCAGGAAAAGGCCAGGCACGGATGGAAAAGTCCCCCTTCGCCACAGCTAAGAAGAAAGAGCAGCCAAATAACCTGCTGTTTGTTGTTTGATTAACGTATCTGCCTACAGTAAATCCCATTTTACAGAGTCAGTGACACTCACCCGGGCATGGGGGTGTAACTAGATCACACAGCCGCCCCACCAGGACTGGGCTCCTCCTTGCACTGTGTTTTTTGGGGGGTTTTCCCCCTTCCACACCAGCTGTGTGTGCTGCGGGGTGACGTTTCACCACTTTTTCTCACTCAAAAGATGAGCTTGAATCTCACAGGAGACCCATCAACCCACTGGCTGCAAATGTTGCCACTGAAGCCAAGGGGGATTTTGCTATTGGACATCAGAGAGAAGCAAGATGGGGCCCAGGAAAGTTTCCAGCTGGGGATATTCTCCATATGGAGCAAAGGCCGGATCTGCTCCTCCCTCCTGTAAGCAGACACAGCTTCTTCCCTGAGCGCCTCCCCTCCATTCGGGTGCTCTTCCGTGCCATTTGGGGCTCACAAGGGCTGGGCATCCCTGGATTAACGTGCCAAGATTCCAACAAGCAGGGCATCGCTCTCCAGTCGAACTGGAACTGGAAGAAAGTGTCTATGCATTGAAAACCATGCCTTTGTTCTCACTCGCAGGAGCAGCGAACAAAACATCACCGCTTTCCGTTAGCTGTGCCCCTAGAGTCCTTTCATTACCACTTTTTAAGTGGGTGAAAATGTTGCTAACTCCTCTTTTCAAGCAAAGCTTGCAAAGCTCCAGAGAATTTTGGGAGCGAGGAAGGAAGAAGGATGAAAGACAGGAAAAATTTCTAGTCCCGCTCTCTCTAAATTAATTACAAGCAACAATTCTGCATATGCAGGTGTGAAAAAAAAGGGACCCACAAACATTGTCACCGGCCCTTTCCCATCATCAAACACTAAGCCCGATGGTCCGTTTTGTTTGTCGAAGACATCGGCCACCCATCCAACTGGAATGACCAATTAAAAGAACCGAGAGCGATACTTGGAATAATTAATACAGCCGAGCACTCATTTAGCAATTAGAAGCTGCCACAAAATTCTGCGGCAGACAGAATCAACCCTAATTGTGTAATTTCCCCAGCTGACGCCTCCGAGTACACAGCCAGATTTAATTGGAGATTATAGGGGTTCTTTGAAGGTGCTGGGGCTACGCAGCGGGGGCTCCAAACAAACAGATACAGAGGGGTAGGGAGCACCGGGGCAGAAGAGCAGTCTGTGAAAAGGGAGTTTTGTTTTTGTTTCAGGGCCAGGAAAAACAGCTGTAGAGAACAGAGGTACTGGAAAGCCTCTTTTTGCAAAGGTGGGTCGCGGTTTGTGACAAGGCTGCAACAAACAGGCCAATGATTTGAAGCTGCCAAAGTCCCTCTTTCTTCTTTCCTGCTGCCCATCCCTAAGGGATGTCCCATTTCTCTACTGCGCTATGGAGAGGACACTTAAAGGAGGGTGAGCAGAGCAGGGCACTCCGCGTGGAGGGCTTGTCTCTGTGCTCTCTGAGGGGTTTTTCACCAAATATTCATTTCTTTTAGGACAAATTTTCTCTCGTTCTCTAGCTTTGGTATTTGCAGCTCCTGTCATGCAACAATTTTGGGTCAAACCCCCCAAAATTAACAAGATTGGCTTCAAACTCGTGACGCTATTGGAATCAGATCTCCAAGCTCTTCTCTAAATATGAGGATAAGAAACTCTTGAACATCGCAAGTAAGCCAGAAAATTAACCTATCATCACAAGGGGCCGGGAGACAAGGTTTTATTCAGAGACACGCAATATGGCAACATGCAATAAGCCAGTCCTGGATGGATTACCTTCCTCTAAATATGAATAACTCTTGGTTATATTTTTCTTTGGCATGAAACCTTGTTTATTGCCTTCACCCTGCTACCTACCAACCATGGCTACGTCTGATGGCCAAGCAGGGGGTCATACACCTCATTAGTAGGGTATCTTTTTGCCCCAAGAAATGGAGGACACAGGTCTTTGGGCTGTCCATAGGAAACAGCACTGGCTACACCCATGTGTCTGCCTGCCTGGGATGGTCCTGCAGCTCCTGTCCTCAGTGGGTTGTCCCGGTGGCAGTGGTGCCAGGGTTAGCACCACAGCTCAGGAGAAGACCTGTGAAGGTTAACCAGAGGGTCTGGAGGGTCTGACGTCAAAGCAAGCAATGTAAAGCACATCCACGTCATGACATGCCATGAGGTTTCACTGTGCTGGCACGTTAAGGTAATAAACTCTTTTTAAAGCAGAAGAGAATCCAACTTTTTATAATGAGACCTTTAAGCAAAGCCAGTTGTTACCTTTGGGTCTAAAAAAAGAGACAGCCTTGAAGTCAAGAAGACCCAGAATACAGGCTATAAATACATGTGGTGAAACGTGTGTTTTCCTTTTAGTGAAGAAAAACGCGTCTTTCTGTACCGTAAACCAGCTGATGTTTTGTGATACCTGTTGCTAAGAGATGGACTTTACTACAAACCACATAAAAAAAAAAAGAACAGAACGATTAATTGTGCTCATCAGAAGCTGCTCTGCAGCAGGAACAAATCCTGACCAAACCTGATCCTCCCTGTGCCTCTACCAGGCTTCAGGAGCCCAGAGCATCTCTGCGAAGGTGCTCGTCATCTCGCAGGATCAGGCCCTTAATTAGAAGCTATCAGAAAACCGCTAACTGCTGCCGACGGGTCGCCTGGCACTGTAACTCACCATTACTGTCCACATACTGCACAACACAGCGGTATGAATTTATTACAGTGGGAGACCTGTTTTAAAGTCCAACGCTATGGGCAGGAGAAATTTTCCAGTCGTGTTGAACTTCGGCCAACGTACATAGCTGATTGGGAGTTCAAATGTGAGACGTTTATGTATTAAAAACACATACGTACAGGCAGCTCGCTATGCAGAAATGTAAAGAGCATAATGAAACACAACACTAACGCCTCTGAAGCATGTCATGATCCTGATTGATGCTATTGCACTTAAGAGAAACAAGCACTGGGATCGAAAGGGATTCAGTGTAAAAGCACCGAGAGGCTCCGTCCTGGGGCTCCCTTCCCCACGTGAGCCAAAGAACAAACCAGTAAAGCCAAAGGGGTTGCTCCCGCTTACGGCATCAGTAAATTTGACCCTTGGCTAGTGTAAATTTTATGCTCTGCCTCCAGCTAAGATGCTGGTGAGGACCAGAATCGAAACACCTAAAAATAAAGCAGGCCAGGGTTTGCAATAGTGTAAAACTGGTGTAATGTCAGTGTAGTAAAAAAAAGTAATATATGACAAGTGGGTTTGTCTGGATTTACATGCAAGGAGAATTTATAACTCTAGCTCATCAAGTCAGATTCGCAAAATCAAGTCTCAAAAACCAAAATCACGCTACTGCTGCTGCATGATATTACAGCCGTGACACCACTCCGGCAGCTACTTCTAAATTTCTAGATAAACATCATCACGGTGCCAGGTCCAGAGAGTTCGCCATCCCCACCCTAAGGTCACTGACTTCCACATGGACGAAGCTGTCTGAACATCCAGATGAGCCGCTCCGCTTGGGAGCCACATCTCTTTAAAAGAAAAGGCATCTGTATCCCAGAAAAACAAATTACCTGTATCTTCTGACTCATCATCGTCATCTTCATCATCACCCGATGAAGGGGAATCTAGGAGAAGGAGAAAGAAGTGAAGCAGAAAGAGGACGGCACACAGGAACACCCGGTCAGACGAGGCTGCTGGTGCCACGGTGGGCTCCAGAGAGGGAGGACACCTGAGTGACGGGTCTCCCTCCCCTGCAGCTCCACCAGCCTGTCCCTCCCACACTGCCAGGCCAGGAACAACAAGCCAGGAGCTTTCTGTACTGGGAGAGAGGTGTCATGAGTTTGCCAGTGCTCTGCCACCAAAGACTGGGGTCCAATGCCAAACACTTCTCCCTGGGCAAAGTGCTCTTCTCCTCATAAATACAAAAGCAATTCCAAAAGGGGAAGTTTCCTTTCGCAGAACAAGCTCTCCCCTGCTTTTTTTTTCCCCCTCTAGCATTCACTCTGAAGACTTCTTATTTCACCAAGTCTCAAAATGACAGGTCAGCATTTCTAATTCGCTTTCCCTGCATTTTTCTTTCAACTCAATACATCCCAGCCATGTCTCCCCTCGTTAACTCCTTGCTAAACCACTCAGACCAAAGCTTTTAACAGTTCCCCTTGCAATCAAACCTCTCTCTCAATAGACATTTTGATGGCTGCTCCGTGAACAAGTTCCCTTCGATTATATTCCTCCTACAGAGGCACCTCGAGGCTATAACTGAATACAGGTTAACAGGTGGGAATTTTCCATCTGTATCTCCCCAAAACATCCTGAATTGTTTCTCTTAATGTGGTCTAACATCTCACTTTCTCCAGGCTATCTACAATGGAGTCTCGGACCCTTCTCCCCCACCAAACAACTACTGTATATGTAAACCCTGTGACAAAATAACAGCTTAGCGTTTCATTTAGTTTAGACAATTTAGTTCAATTCAGTGTCTGCAAGATTTAGCATCACTGACTTCATGTAATCTCCAGGAATTTCTTTTTTAAATAAAGGCAAAATGCTAACAACGCAGCAACCTTTATATTCTGAGACAGTGGTAAAAGAACTTGGCTTAAACACTAGAAAATAAAAAACTTTATGAGTGTTCAACATGTGGCCAGAAATGTAAAGCAGTGCTTTAGACCCAAGCCAGGCAGAACCTCCTTCTTTTTAAGATGCATTCGAGTTTTCTGCTGTTCTCTGAATGACTCGGTGGAGGTAAAATTGGGGGGAAAAGGGGCAAAAAAGGGGGAAAAGAGGGAAAAAATAAAGAAAACTTTAAAAAAGGTAGGAAAAAGTTAACAACAAGTGGTACTTCTCTGCAGAATCTGGAAGGACTTCCCAGACATATTCACCATCTACAGGAGCAAGTAACACAGGAATCATCTCCCTCCTTTAGACTTCAGTGGTGCATCGTGCTGCGCACCTTCTCTTTGGCAAAGTCTCAAGGAAGACTTCAAGGACATATCTAACTGCAAATCCACAGTTGAGGTCCTGCTGGCAGCAGAACTGGGGAAATGCCACGGGGCTTGCTGAAAGTGAAGTGGATGTTTAGATGTTTTGGCTGAACCAGCAGGTTTACTCAAGTCCCGGCGAAGGCAGAAACTGAGCCAAATCCCCACCAGCACCAACAGAGAAACCAGCACATTCTCAGCCCTGCACACTCAGATTTGGTTACCCATACATTAACATGTGATTATAGTTTGCTTCTGGTTTCCAATGAACCAATTGTGACCAGAGGAGCAGAATCAATTTTTAAACCAATTCAAAAAACATTTCCACAAGATTAAGGGAAGAGTCTTTGACCTTGCTCCTGTTTCAGATGAAAGATGCAGCTTAGGTTTTAAGACCAAATACCCCAAGTTCAGAGCTACTGTTTTATTCAGGTTACTAAACCATCACCTTTTTCAAAAGGTGACTACAAATTTGTAAGCGATTTGTTAATTGTTTACTAAAACAGTAATTCTTTCAGAAGTCAATGAGTTTTGACATCAGCAAGAACTGCTAGATGTTATTCTCAAAAGGGCTTTCTTTAATTATGAACGGAAAGGGGCTTAATTTTTTAGTCGCCTGTTTTGAAGAGCTTGGTCTTGGAAAGCTCTTTTCGCTGGTACCAGCCCGCAGTCTGTGCTTGTCACAGGAGTGCTGCTCAGCCGCTAAATCCCAAGGCTGTTCTGTGCGTGAAATGGTTGCAGAAATGGAGCTTCTGCCAACAGGGTTGGAGAGCAGTTTGGGCATGCAGCCTCTATTTGTGATCCTCTTCAAGTGCTCAGGTTTCAAGAGGACGGAACGTTTCTTTTTGTAAACTAGCAAAACACTCAAGCCCATGTCTGTCAAGGGAGGCATTTTAAAGAGATCAAACCCTGCCATTAATCAACCTGGTTTTCAACCCTGAAATGCCAGCTCCAGCATCTCCTTGCTCTACCTTCAGCATCTCACTGTGCACACCGACAGTCGCTGCGGAAAAGCCAATCTGTTGCAGACTCAAAACTCACGGCCCCACGCAGGAAAATCCCGATATGCTCCTAGAATCTGGAAGCATCTCTCAAAACGGGACTTACATGCGTATCAGCTATTCTGAATATACCTAGCCTAGTTTTGCTCACTTAAGGATATAAATCAGAGCAATTCCAGTTTGATAGTACAGATTTAAACCAGTTTAAGACAGAGAAGAACTCCAGCCCCCAACAGTAGATATGCACATAAACACCCGACCAGATATCCGAGCTGATCGCTGGCGTTACCTCTAAGAAGTGGGAACACAAACCACAAATCTCCGATAACAATCTCATCTCTGTAGTGCCACGCTGAGCAATCAATACTAATTATGAAGAAATGTCTGAGCATATGAGAGGCGCCACTATTGCCACATAAAGCAGGGGCTTCAAAGTTTAAAACAAGCGCTGCTGACAGCTAAAACGGAGACTCCCACATTACCAGCACTTTGGTGGTAATGACAGTGGGCTAATAGAATCAAAGACTCATAATGCTGTCAGAAAGCAGGTTCAGGTTACTCGCTTGTTCTTAAGCTGTTATTAGCTATTATTAGCAAAGAGGAAAAACACAGGGGCTTAAACTTTTTAAAAGCAGAGGATTATCAGCCCTTCCACTATTAAAACAATTTCTCACTTTACCAACTTTTGGGCCTGGCAGCTGTTTCATTTGAGTGTGTAACCAGCTGCCCTCTTCTGCCTCCCCGCTGCCCCTTGAACTCAAAAGCATTTTAATGTCACTTAAAAAAAAAAAAAAGAGAGTAACGTTTCTAACAACCTGCAGTTCCTTAGATAGTTCCAATAATCGTACCTAGTTAAGGAAAACCTTTCAAGGGCCAAATACTTCTTTAACCATTTAATTGATATGACCTTGAAGCATTCACAGCAATCTCCAGTGACGTTCAATGAAAAGCAGATGTTGGTGACGGCTTGCTGAAACGAGCTTTTATTCTCACGACGGTTTGATTCTCTCACTTACACAAAATCCTATTTCTGGCACGAGAAAGCTCTTCATGGAATGATTTACGATCACAAACATCTCTGTGTTTGGTTTTCAAACGGAGCCCCTTACCTTTTGAGGGAATTCAACTCTGGGAGGCAAGGACCTACTGTTCGGGGATGCCTGAAAAAGCTCCAGCAGTGCAAGGGGAAAGGAAAGTTTTCAAAACCTTAGATCCACAAGGGGTTAATTCTGAAAATTCAGGCTTTTAATCTGTGTGATCGGGAGGCTTTCTATCTGCTCACAGTGACGAGCATCCATCTACCAACGCAGCAGCCTGAAATCACAGAGGTGATCTCAGTGTTAGCGGTCAGCTGTCTAGGAACAACAGATTTTTCTGGCACCCTCTGTTTAGTGATCCAGGCTTGGACAGCTTGTAGCTGTTCTGTCCTACTGTCCCAATTGTGGACAATATGGCCAAGTAAACGACAGCATGTGCTCTGCTAACACAGCACTTGTTTGCAATATATGAATCCCAGTAAGTACCTTTGATGAAGCACATATTTGAGATACACACAGTTTACAGATAAGCTATTTCTGAAACAAACTAGTAATTTGTGATAACCAGGGTGGAGGGAAGAGACTTATCAGCTACAATAGGGAAACATGTTTCAGGAACCTCCAGTTTTTACATGCAATTTTGCCACTGATTTGTCACATAAAGTGGAAAAAGTCACTTAACCTCCCTGAGCCACAGTTCACTCACTCACAAAAGACTTCAAAGGCACACGTAGCATTGCATCTATTTGAGTGTTAAGGGGGATTTGGGGTTTAATCTGACTAGCACCGTTTCTAAGTCTCTCTCAGTATTAACATCAAGCTTTAACATTTGGTATGGACACACCAGCATTCTTCCATTGGTTTGTTTTGTCAGTCTAATCACTGTCAGGAGTTACTGGGGAGGTAGAGACCTACCAAGTACGGACAAAGCACCAGCTGTGCTGAACATGTGAAGGTGCAAAAATGTAAAATAAATAAAAAAAAGCACCGAGACAGCTGTATTTCTGCACATACCTGTAACTCTGACTGTAAAGTTTCCCAGGACCTCATTGGAATGCCTTGGCTTGCAACTGTACAGCCCCGAGTCATCATAGGACACATTGATTATCTTCAACAGTTTTTGTCCAATATGAGTTCTGTTGGTAGGTGCAATCCCGATACCATCTTTAAACCAGAAAACAGACACAGAAGAGCCTTGGGTGTTACAGGAAAGTTCAATGGTATCTCCACTTCCAAACACCAACTCTTCCAGAAAGGCGGTCTCGCTCCTCAAGTATTCTGCAAAGGGAGAAAGAAATGGAAATGATAAGTAACAGCAGGTGTTGGAGAACGAAAGAGCGTTTAAAAAAGAAACGTATCTTATATTTGCCCTACTGAAGCTTCCACATGCCCAGAGCTCCTCCTTGCCCGAGGTAAGGCTTGCCTGCCCCAGCCAGGTAGTAGTGCAGAAAAAAAAAGATGGCTATGCGCACTGCAGTCAGATCTCCAGCTGATCTACAAGGATGCTTCCAACCCTACAGTGACCAAAACACAGCCACCCCGTCACGTGCATTACAAGAAACGACACAGACCTCTTTGTAGGGTCGCTGCAACACCCAATGTGGCACGTCAGGGCGATCTGGCAGAAATAAGTATGTGTCCTGAAAGTTCACAGTTCAGTCTCTGGATCTCAATGTCTTTATTCCCGCCAGTCCACAACCCCTGCAAGACCCAGCAAGGAGGGGATACAAGGAGCAGAAATGGGGATAAACCCAGTTTCTCAAGTGACTCGGGATGGCCCAAAGGCAACCTTTGTGGGTTGAAGCAAACAAGGGAGAAGGGACAGAAGATGCCGGCTGGAATACCTAAAATAAATGAACCCATCACTAGCTCGCTGAAGTTACTCTGTGCAACAAAGTGCAGAACACGAAAGCTGCAATACCTATTTCTTCATTCTATGCACCACCTGTGGCAGTTTGTTCCACAAGTGATGACAGTGGACCCTGCCACGGGCTGGAGAATTTTGTTTTACTGTAGGATAATGACATGAGGAAACGTTCAAGCTCGTAAGTCTCCCCATGGGGCATGTTGGAAGTCTGGTTCTCGTATCTGATGGTCCTCAGGCTCACTTTAGCGACATAAACTCACGTGTGACATTGAATGGTTTATTCCTCCTTTATACCAGTTTAATAAAGAAAAATTAGCCCTCTACAGCTGCCCTTAGCTCATCTAGATCAACAGCAAGACTACCATTCTCCCCACCGTGTCTACGCTAATCAACATTTTTGCTTGGCATTGCCCTGTCTCCATCTTCTGCCTTATCCCTGCTCTGAGACTGTACGCTCTACCAGGCATAAGAGTCGTCTTCGGTTTGTACGATATGTTATCACGGGGGATCTACTTCCACAACGAAGACACTTTGGTGCTATGATTATATAATTAACGAGTAAAAAGTAATTCAAAACAGATTGGTCTGAACCTAATCCCACGATCCAAACCCAGATGGCCTTGACTTGATCTCCGATAATAATCGGATATGGATAGAGGTCCCGATTTTGCAGTTTAAGCATATTCATAGACTACAATTTGACTGTGAAATAGGCGCAATTACAGCAGCTGTGAATACCTGAGGTTGTGGCACTGACTTCAAGATGCTCTCCTGCCACTAAGTGAGAGTTGGAGCAGGTTATAAGAGAAAAATCTATTTCTTTTCTCTTCTCGTCACACAAGTTTTTATTCTTGTGGAAATTTAAAAGTATAAAAATGCTTCAGTCAACAGCCTTGCAGGCTAGAAATGAAGAATCCCGGGGGGCTGAAAATGTGCTATTTCATGGGAGGTATCATCTTGCAGGAGGCAAAGCCCACACTCATTGGGGTTACAAAGAACCTTTCCTGTGATATCCTGGCAGCGATTCCAACTCAAATATTTTAGGGTTTGGCCAGAATTTTGTGGTATTCCTACAGTCAAAGGTTTAGGGTGTTGGGGTTTTTTTTCTTCTTTTAATGAAAATGTTTTCTCTGAAAGCATATACTTTTAGTAAACAGAAAAAGACAGAACTCCAGCATCGTCTTCCTATTAGACCAGCACCTGTTGCGACATTGAGTGTTTGCCCATGGTGCCTTCCCAAGTGGGATACATCCTTGGGGAAAACATGTCTGAGGAATATTCTGGTTTAAGTGTTCATTTCAGGGTTTTTTCCTTCCTTCTTCTAGACGATAAGGATTTTTTCAATGGTACCAACTTTGGCTTCCAATTAAAAAGTCCTGTATACAGCTTTGCACTTGCAGGACTGGGTACTGATCTTCGTTGACTCTGATGGAAACTCTTGCTAATTTAATCTACTGGAAAACAAACCCCATGCAGCTGCACAATTCCACCATACAAAATACACGGTTTTACCCAAGCTGTTCGCCAAATGATCAAGACTTGTATATTTTGGCTTTTATATCATAAACCTACCAAATAGGAACAAGCCCGGACTAATCACAAGCCCAAATATACTGTTTAGCCATTTAAAAGGAAATAACTCTTTTTGAAAGCCATAACGAACCCGGGTTAATGACAAAGCGACAAATTATTTTTATAAAACACAATTAGGGAATGTTGAAATGAAGAGGTAATTCACTTTAGACTCAGAGCAGAACAACTGGAGTCTGAAGCTTCTTCTGTGGAAAGAAGCATCATCTCTTGTTTCTGACAACTTTATTTGGCATCTCTGCCCTCAGTCTCCCCAGCCGGTCCCAGCAGATATCCCGATGCCAGTTAAATGCAAAGTTCAGTCCTAATGACTTTACTCCTACTGACTGGGAGTAATATCTGAAAAGATGGAAAGACAGATGAATTAAAAGGAGAATGTTACTAATGATTTTAATCGCACTTCTTTAAATAGTTTTTCAAATTCCAGTTTCTATGCTTATAACTTAAAAAACAAACGGAACCCAAATTGGAGACCTCCACAAAGTACTTAAACGTGCACTTCAGGGAACCAGAGCTCACATCTCCCACTGGGTGCTCTTCCCACCTTCTAGTTGCAAGTGCCTTCTGTTTCCAACACCTTCTCAACAAGAAGGACAGTTCTTCCCTCACCAAAACATGAAGGAGATATGAAGTTGCCCTGCCTGTGGCCAAGCATGCTGCCATCAGACTGACTTGCAGAAGTCTATATCTTCAACCACGCTGCATAAACAAAGTGGCAGGAGCTGTACATGCAGCCTGTGCTTGGAAGGGGTTTTAACATAGAGGGGCTGAGCCCTTCTGGGGACCTGGACGAGGGTTTGGCCACCTTCTTCATCCTGCATCTCCCATCGCAAAATCATAAGGAAACCAGGAGAGGGGAGCAGGCGCCGAGCTCTCTCGAGATGCTTGCTTCTTCCATCTCGACATGCACCTTTGATTGAGGCAGCCAAAAAACTTCCCACTGCAAAGCAGCACTGCAGGGAGGCGGGTTTTCACATTTACTGGGGCTACGACCACACATCTCCTGAATCTCAGGGTCTTAAGAAAACCATCCTCACTACAGGCAAACCGCCACCCCCATGCGTCCTTTAAAACTTTCCTAAAGCGTTTCTATTGCAAGTCAACTTGCAAAGGTTCTCTTCCCACCCCCCCAGCTCTCTCAAAGGAAACTCACATTTGGGATCTAACTGACATTAACAGCATCTTTTCAAAATCCACAGCAGACATAGGTATAAATTATTGGGGAGTTAACTCGCGTAGGGGTTACAGGAGCCCACTCCACCACTTGCCAGCAGAGCAGGGATTAATACGTTTGCAGCTTTAACGGGTTCTTGGAGAGGAGGAGGCAATCTAGGTTGTGGGCTCCCAAGATATGACTAAAATTCAACAATTTATTAGTTTAGCCAAAGCAGTAATGAGTCGAGAATCACCAAGAGAGGCTTCTGATGGAGAACAGCACTTGTATCACCATCACTGCTGCCTGTAGCAAACAGGCTACAGAGAAAGAGGCAATTTTTAAGCTATTTAGAGGAGTGAAAAGGCAGCAACTAGCCGGGAAGCACCTTCTACAACGAGGAGCAGCTGGCCCAGCAATGCTGAAATGCTTTTGTATGTATTCACTTATAAGGATAAGATACTTCATCTCTGAAGCTGCTTGGCTCATCCCAGCAATAATTCACTTTCTGTGTGGTTTGCAGCTCCAAGTGCTTAAGTGTGTCAGTATTTCCATCAGGTGTCTGCTCCTCTTAGACATCAATACTTGTTTCTGGCTGAGCCTGGAAATGTTTTATTTTGGTTTTAACACAGGCAGCTCTCAAGAACTGCAGGAGGATATGCAGCTTTTTAGTTTTCAGGCACAAAAGGACGAGGAGGTGGAGGGTGGTGGGGTATTCCTGTGCTGCTTATGGCCCCCCAAAAAACTTCAAGCCAACCTACAGTCTGGCTGGTGCCCTCCTTAGTGCCGGGGACTATTTCCAGGTGCTGTGGCAGAAAGTGTGGGAGCTGCTCCTGGGTAGCGAAAGCCCACGGTGCCCCCAGGAGGCTCACTGGGATGGGGGAGCCCCAGGGCCCCACGCCACCTCTCAGGGTGCTGGGTCCTGGCTCCAGGACACTCCATCCAGTTATTTCTCTTCACCTGTGTTTTTCCTCCTGGAATAGCTTCCCACGATTAAGCTTTTTCAAACATCAAAGCATTTGGGAGCCTCCCGAGGGACTGCTCAGGTGGGTGCACAGCTCCCCCATCATCCTCGACCTCCTCCTCCAGCGAGCATCCCGCAGCCAGGGCGCATCACTATACAACCAAAACCCCACCGGGACTCCCACCACAGAGGGCTCGAAGCACACGACCTTAAGAACCACCAGCACAAATATTCCTCACCCCACCCTGAACTCTGGCAATGCCAGAAAGGCTTTGCGGGATTGTTTCACAGCCTGGTGGTGGAATGGACTAAGCAGCTCGTTTCTAAGTGGATCATATTTTCCTCCTTTCAAGCTGGACAAGCTGTATTTGGCGTGTTAACAGGCAGAAAGATAGCAGCATTCCACACACGTCTCTCTTCAGGTTAATTCGAAAACGTTTCTTGTTCTACATATTTCATTGCACCAAATCCGCCGTGACAGGATATATTATAGGATCACGGAGCAACAAGCATGCCAGAGCTTTTTCCTGTTGAGCTCGCTATCCCGTTTCCCAGGGGTATGATGGTCACAGCCACCAAGTCAGGAGCTAACTGCTGGAGGGATACGCAGACCTCCAGCACATCGGTGGGATGAACGAGGCCACGATGGCAAAGAGCACGTAGACTATCCCCAGGCTAAGACCAGCCCCACGTTCCCTATGCACGCTTAGCCCTGGTTTACTCTAAGTGTCCCACCCTGCGTTAATAGTATTATTCACCCCCCCAACAGTGTTCTTCCCACTACCCGTGCGGCTGCTCGTGGGACAGGGATGCTTCCCCACCTCACTTCATGACTTCCGCACTGGGAAGAGCAAACCCTGTTGCCCAGAAGGGAAATAAAACACTTTCCTTGCCGAAAGCTGTTCATTTGGGACCTGCCTTAATTTCAAAAGCAGACAGGAAGGGCGACAAGTGGCCCCAGTGCCACCTCCCCACAAGCACCCTGCCACGTGCCCGTTCCCTCCGTCCCCCCAGAGAGACAGACGGGCCCTGGAGGAATACTGAAAACCACCAAACCAGCCCCTAGCCCTGCACCCAGCACCGGCCCCCGTGAGAGGTGGGGACGATCTTGATAAGATCGTGGGATCGCCTGTTTCCCCAGGTACCTGCCTTCTCAGGGCAGATAAGATCGAGGGAGCGGCCCCCGCAGCAAAGCGAGCTCACCTAAAGTCACCACATACCCTCAACAGCACTGCAGGGGAGCTGCCGGGGTGTTTTTTATATACGTATTTTTGGCGGTGCTTTATGCAAGGCAAAGCTTCCTTTCCTCTCCTTTCCGCAGCACTCAAGAAGTGCCGGTGGGAGAGCATCCCTGCCTGGCCACGGCCCTACCACCCCAAGGGGCACAACACCAGCCTGCCACAGCAAAAGAGAATATAGAAAATAGAAGTTTTATGTGTTTTATATGTATATGATAGTAAATATTTTAATATATACGCCTAGACATACATATATATGTACATAATATTGTATATAGTATTTTATGTATATGATATCATACATAATATTATAGCTCTAGACATAAAATAAAAAGGATTATATAAAATATATATCCTGTCTTCTCTCTTCCTCCCCTTTTCTACCCCTCCAAGGTCAAGACCCCTCTCAGAGCACATTTCCCAGTATCAGGCTGCAGCCATCCCAGGAAGAAGGTGCTCTGGCAATCACAGCAGCATGGGATGCTTTTTGCCGAAGCAACAGCATTTCCCGACGTGGTGTTCAGCTGGGTTATCTCCCCTGCTCAATGGGGCTCCAACCTCAGCAAAAATAAAGAAATCTGGTTGCTTCTGCAAAAGCCTAAACCACGATCGAGAAATGTGCCTTTAGGAAACCATGTCTGAAAAGGGTTTGCCTCCATTATTTGGAGGTGCCACTTTACCTTTCACCTATGGCACGCGTTTGCTTGGTGGGGGTAGTTCTCCTGGATAAGCTTAGAATAGCTTTCCTAATAATGATGCAAGGCAAACTGTTTATACTGTATTACCATCGCAGTGGCCTATGCAACTGTTACCAGACAACGTTTCCCCCAAAGATGTTAACAAGTGTGCTGCGCTGTATTACCACCCATGGTAAAAAATCCCCATGGGGTTTTTAGGTCTGGAGGAAAGCAAACTTTTCTCCTAGAGAATTAGCAGAATGATAACCAGGTTTAGTTCTGTCATACGCAGCTTTCTTCATAAACAAGAGATTATGGAAAGGAAAAAAAAAAAAAATCTCTAGTGTTTAGTTTGGCTATCCCCGACAGCACTTTGGAAGAGCTTCTCGAATGGAAAAGCAGATGTTGCAAATCTGCCTTATCTACGGAGCAACTGTTGACTCTGTTGTGCAAATCCTAATTTACATCTGCATGAAAGGTTTCAGAGATTAAATGGCATTCAAGGAGGAATATTAGCTTTTCTCCCTCCCTCCAGCCCTCCTTTGAATGGATTTACTACTGGCAATTAGCTTTCTGTTCCACCGGCCAAGTAGAAAACAGGATTCATCAGGACTCTACAGTATCCTCCTTTTAATGGACTGTTTTCTCAAATCACCCAATTCAGATGCTGAGAGTTAGAAGAAGAAATACATCGTCACAAAGCTAAAATAGTTACAAAAACACTTTGGCCAGGAGGATTTCCCTGTGGCACTCGGAAAGCCCTGAGGAGGAGGAAAAAAAGAAAACCCAGAGAAAAAAAATCAAAGGGGTCTCCTGGCTACACCTAACAAGAATTGGGAATGCAAAACCCAAGGGACACAAAGCTTTGGTTGCTGCTGAGAGTGCAGAGCCTGTCCCAAAGACAGCCTTCAGCTGGGGCTTTGCTGGCTTAAAGAAACAGGCAGTGATGGGGTTTTCCTCAAAATCTGGCCAGACCGTGCAATCAAACACTTTCTTGGTCCCTCACTCAAAACACAAAAGAGCAAAGCAACCACCATCCGTATCTATTTATCTCACAGTTTTGCACTCCTCTCTTTTTTTCCTAACAGAAATAAAAGAACTGATACGAAACGTCCTCCACTTCTTCATCAATGGTCCCTAAAGACAGCAAGCAGTGGAGCGGAGGC
Source organism: Vanellus vanellus (assembly GCF_965231255.1). Classification (NCBI taxonomy): domain Eukaryota; kingdom Metazoa; phylum Chordata; class Aves; order Charadriiformes; family Charadriidae; genus Vanellus; species Vanellus vanellus. Next base: position 52,356,435 of record NC_138909.1, on the reverse strand, counting down.
CCGGCAGCATGGGGATGCTGATGTCCCCAGGCTGTGCCGCTCCATGTGTCCTATGAGAGCTCCCAGCTCATGCTGAAGCACCTCAAGGATGCCCATGCAGATAGCTCCTGCTCTCCTGGATACCAAAGCCTTTGTGCTTTACTCAACAGGAAGGCAGCAATGAACTGTATCAGATCTCAGCAGCCCACACCTGCAGTGGGGATGACACCAGTCCCAGCCTGGCACATGGGTGAGTGCATCCTTGCAGCAGGTTTGCCCACACGTCACATAGCCCACCTCACAACCACAGTGGCCAAACATGGTCAACCCAAACCACTTGCTACTCAAGGCAGAGCGATGAAACACCTATTGGGCTGATCCTAGGTGGTGCACAAGAGACTGCGGCTGGGACTTCATCCTTTTGGTGTCTGCCTCTTGTTGCCTCTGAAGAATGGTGGCCACTGGGCCCCATCTTCTGCACAGCACAGCAGGGATATCCTCGCTTAATCTCGACAGACAGATCCCACCACAAAACGGCTAATGTTTTTACATTCCTGTTTCTCGTGCCTGAAGAAGTCCCCAAACCCCTCATCACTGCAGCAAGCAAGCAACCACCACAACCCCTTTCCAAAGCCAGTGGAGGCAGCTGTGGAAACGGAGGCACAGACTGAGGCTTCCCAGCAACCCAACAGACTGAGCAAAGGTTGTCCCCAGCCTCCATCAGAGCAGGACTGAGTCCTGCAAAAGTGTGGACGCCCTGAGCAAACTTATGTTCTTCAGCATCGGTGGTCCATGCCCTCCCTCCTGCTTCACTGGACCAGGCTACCTGGTGGGGCTTTGTAGGCGACACACCTCAAGCAATCAGCAAAGTTTGCAACAAGAACTACAGATTACACAAATGAGCGCTCCACAAAGCGTAACGGAAAGAGAGAAACTCAATCTTTGGAAATATTTTTAAACTGTCTCATTAAATCCTTAAAAGAATAAGCATGCATTGCTGAACAATTATTCGGCGTTATTTTTTCTGGGACCCTCATCTCCTTCCTAAAAAAATCCTTCAAAAATTCATTACTTTTGGAGTTCTCCACCTGCAGGGTGGGTGGGTTTTCAGCTATTTAGTGAATTCTAGCAAAACCTTCACCACCTCTTAACTGCTCTTGTGGATGAATTTTTTTTTATTTTTTCTTTTTTTTATTACACAGTACATAAGTTCACCAGGACCAAAAGTGTTTAGGTTTACCTCTGAGGAACTTTTTAGGGACGCAAAGACTCAGGGTCCCCTTACAGCTCCCCGGCAGGCCTGGCCCTGGCAGTGACTTGTGATGCTCTTCTGGTACTTGTGATGCTTTTCTGAAGCGGGCTCTGAGATCACATGGCATCAGAAAAAATTTGCCGTAAAGCCCCAGCCTTTCCCCTTCGGTTCACAGCTATGCAGCTCCCAGATCCCAGCTCCTCTGCATTTCCCTCGCACTTTTAATGCGCGCTCCTCTAATCTTCATTTAATGCAGGCAGCTGGCTGCAAATACCCCCGAACAATGACTTTAATCCTAAGTATCCTGAAGCCCCCCGCTTCCTCCCCACACCAAAAGTGAAGGGGGGGGGGGAAATAAATAAATAAATAAAGAGAACAGCCTCATGACAGCAAGATGGAGAAATCCAAGCTATCCACTGGGCCAAAGGAGCAGAAAGACACAATGAGCTAAATTTTGCCTGGTTCGCTAATTAAAAACGGAAGCTACCCCACTCCGGAGCCAAGGCGGGGGGAGTTTTCATGCTATTCAAAAAATCGGCTTCCAACTGGGACCATATTCACTCCACATTAATTGTCATTCCAACTACGAGTGTCCTAGTTTCAAAATGAAAACTACTCTCCAGTGTAGCTAGTGAAAACTAACACCAGTTTCGAGGCATTAAACAAAATTTATTGATTGCATTTTCCCACCCACTAAAACTTTAATAAGCATTAAACCTCAAACTCCTGGCCCCGTTTCCTCCCTCTACCCTCTCTCTCCATAAAAGGGGTCAGGCTCCTCTATATGGAGATTAGGACTTAATGTTTGGTATTTGTTTATGAGCCTATCAATTGCCTCTATTTCAGGGAGGGAAAAAAGCACATCTAAAAAAAAAAAAAAAACACCCTCTTGTACACGGATTAAGAGAGGGCAAAGGTTTAGGGTAGTTTGGGTGGGTTTTTTTCCAACTGATTGTGGGTTTTAGATATATGACGGATCATGTTCACGTGAATGAAAATAAGTAAATATTCCCCTCCTCGTAAGTTTCCCCCGAGTTACATAAAATGGTATTTTTCAAAGATCCCTATTTCTCTGTAATAAGACGCGGGACTTCCAAGTCTCCTCCGCTAGCTGTTTTCAGCTGTGGAAAAGGAAAAAAAAATAATAATTTGGGGGCCACTCTGTCTGCATACTTAGTAAAAAAAAAACAAAGGCCAAACATTTGAAATGCAAAGGTCGGTGATTAAGCCCAGAAATCCATATCAAAATGAATAGCCAGATTTTAAGAGTGCTTAAGCGATTTAAATGCAGAGCCTGACCTGGCTCAGCATCTTTCAAAACCAAGCCTGTTATTTCAGTGCCTCAAGCAAGACTTAGGTGCCAGGTACCCAAGTTGGAGAAGTTTAACAGTAATCTCCTTTCGGGAAGCCTGAGCCACTCTAATCTAAAGTCGCGAATGACAAACAAAGATTTCGTTATTTAGAAAGCACATCTAACTAAAGCTGCAACACTCTGTCCTTCTGCTAAACTCAACCCTTATCCTTCAGCATTATTAGAAAGAGTTGGGAGCGATGGCAAAAGAAAAGTAGATGTCAAAAATTCTTTTATTTCTCCTCTTTAAAGAAGGCTGCTGAAGGGATTAGACAGCTTTGAGTTCACTGCTCTGTTAAATCAACCTTACAATATTTTTTCAGCTTGTTTGACTCGCTGTTTCTGTATACATTTGTGTTTTCACCTTTCTGCATTCAAATCCCACGCTCAGCGTTTGTTCTGCGCTTCTCACAGGAAACTTGGTCGGTTCTTTATTTGTATTAAGTCTACGGAGTTATAGAAAACAGACTTGGAAAACAAACCCTAAATTAGCAGGACTTACCGGCTTCCATGCATACGCGCACACACACAAGGGCATCACATACCATCCAACCCAAACGCGGCGGTTTATCATTTCCAGCAGCAACAGCAGGGCATCAGGTTCACTAGAACGGACCTTTTAATGGTCTCCTGCAACCGTATCCATTACGGCGGGTTTTGGACTGCACGTAATAAATTAAGAGAGAGTTCAAGGAAGTCATGCGTGTCTCGGTTCCCACTCCCTTCAAACAGTTTTAATGCCCCCAAACAGTCATCTTCTACAAAGTGTATTGCGTTAGGCTCCAGTAATGCCAGAAGCAGGTTAGGCACCTCTATACGCAGCTATTTTAATGCTGCCGTAAGGAAATGCAGATCCTCTGCAAGGTTCCCAGTGTCCTGCAGCAGGACATGGCTGGTCCTCCCTGCACGTGCCAGGGACCTTCCACAGGCACTTTTGGGCACCTGCCCCGTCCTCCACAGTCTGATTTTCCCAGTTTTTCCCTTCCTTCCCCTACCAGGAATACTTCTAAAACCTCCTTCTCTCTGCAAACGAGCACCCAAGTGTCCGAGCAAGATGGACACTGTTGCGACAGCAGGGATGGGTCACTGCAACAGGCAAGCCAAGAGAGAAAGAAAACAGCCGCTTCTCTCCAGCAGACAGAAAATGTGGGTGATAAAAACTGAGCCCAGCAGCCCTCCAAGGGCTGGATTTGTCTGAAAGTCTGACAGCAAAGATAAGCTTCAGCCACGCTTCCTTGGGTGGGATGGGTGGATGAACCCCCACCTCGTACCAACTGCTAGTGAAGACGTGAAGTTGGACAACCTCCCCAAATATTTATACCTATTTATCCATGTTGATGTGTACACTCATATGTGGAGCAAGACAGGTTTCGAGTGAGCCAAGCCTGGGGTCTGGCCCCTCCACTCCCTTTTTGAGGGCTGGTGGCCAATTCAGGGTCATCTCCTTTCCTCCCTGCCCTGAGACGCCACACGTTGCTCCTCCAACTGCTTCTTCTCATCCCCAAAACAACCAGGCTGGAGCACAGGGTGAAGTTACTCCGGCAAAGACTGCACCGCTTGTCCACACCTCATTTGCTGTGCACTGGGAGGAGGGGGGGCAGAGGGGGAGAAAACCTCCACTTCAAACATCTACATGAATTCTGAAAGCAGCTGAGGAGGTTTCAGGCCTTTTTTGCCAGGACTAACACATCCCACCCACAAGATGACCCTGTTCAGTGTGCGCAGACGGCTCCTCACAGGAAGGATTTACATTGCACGGGGTCACCGGATCCAGCACAGGCGGGCAGTGACCCACCACTGAAACTGAAGCCATGGATACAAACCTGCCCCTTTTTGCCCCTGCACCGAGGGAGACGGGGCAAAGGAGAACCCCTGCTGTGCCCCACCCACCCACCTCCGTGGTTCCCATCCCTCCACAAAGACTTTCCCAACAGAGAAGCCCACTGCTTTCTCAAATCCCAAGATGCCAGCACACCTACACGTAAAACTGCGGCAGAAATCTCATTCCTTCACTAAATAATACACAGGTTGGAGCCCCCTACAACTCAATAAACTCTTTCTAGGAGTTATTTTCCTTTTCGTCTGGGCAGATCTCAAAGCATTTCTGCGGCAGCAGGCTTCAGGTTTGGGTTTCCTTTGCCTCCTTGTCCAAATAACGGCAATACCAATTGAACCACGGGCCAAAAGAGAATTAAGTGTGACCCTGTGGTCCATAACTCTGGGGGTGCCCATTTGCTCCTGCAGCGCTCTCTGCTCTCTACCTGAAAGAGAAGGTCCAGGTGTCCCCCTCTGAGACACCCAAGGCTGAAAGAGAGGTTAACTATCTTTAACACATATCGACACTGTATTTATTTAAACGCCACAGTACTTACTGTATTTATATTGTATCTCAGCTAGGGCGGGAGCGGGAGGTGCAGGAGGGTGGCTTCACCCAGTGTCTTCGAGGCTAACATCAGCGCCCCCCAACAGCGGCTTATACCCTTGTTCCCAAGCCAGGGAAATCAAGAGCCTGGAAAGCCTGAAGCTTATTTTTATGCTTAATTACAGATTTGAAGAGCCTGACACCAGGCCCTCACTCATTACACTTTTGACGCTGATGCCTTTGGGCCGAGCTGGAATAAATGCTTTAGGCTTGCTCATCACTCACTACCTTCACGAGCGTTTTAACTCGGAAGAAGGTGGGTGATGGATTTGTAGCAACTTTGGGCAGGGATGCAGAGCGGACACCATCTGCCGTTTCTTACTTCTTCCCCCCTTCCTTCCTTTCTGTAATTAATCAATTCGCAAATTGGGAGGCAGAGACTTTCCTCGGCAGTCTCCTCTTCCGATCGCCCCCGCGCAGCAAAGGCTAAGGGCGCGCCAGGGCGGCTGCAAGGTCCCTGCGCTGCCCGCGGGGCGCGAAGCAGCGGCGTTAGGGCCAGTCTGCGGGAGCGCTGGGCTCCCAGCCCCGCCGCTCCTCCCTCCCCGGGGCCTCCCGGGGCCCAACCCACCCCACGCTGCAAGCAAGAGGCTTTTCTGAGTTTTCCCTGGGGGGAAAAAAAAAAAAAAAAAAAAAAAAAAGCTTTCACAGAAAGCTGTGAGAACATGCATAATGCACCGGCTGTAAAAATTAATGTATTTTTTTTATTTTTTTTTCCCAACAGCTCGTCTCTTGCTCAGTAAATACCAGCTAATTTATGCACCTCTATTTACCAGCCCCCCCCCCCCCCCTTCTGCATGAATCCCCAGCCTATTAACACAACTGTTTAAACTGGACATGTTTTCTTAAACATTCTTCTTCTTTCATAAACTGCCAAGTGACAGTTGTTTACTGTCAACAAGCCCGGGTACTCTAAGACAGGGAGAAATATGCCCTTTCAAAAGGCAGACATATCGGCTACCAAAGGAAGATTAAAATCTGGTGTTTTTTCTCTTCTCCCTCCCCAAAAATGCTTTATTCGTACAGTTACACATGATACAGATCAGGAGAGATGGTACTGTGCCTAATTCCAATCATTCTTTTAATTAAAGACAGGCTCACGGAGGATTTATCTTTGGTCGCACATGCTACTTGTCAGGGCACACTCTTAACTCCCTAATCTTCCCATTGCAACTGGTTTTTCCTCTTCGCTTTTAGCTCCGATACCCCCATCTCCCAAAGCACATCTCGGGGTATCGGCACGCTCATCTTGCACAGATCCCGCTACCCGCTAGAAACAAAACACTTGCCTGGGGGGATCTATATAGTGAAGTGAAAAAAATTTTAAACAAAAATCAAATCACAGGTTAGTTCAAGTCCAACAGTCTCCAAACAAGCTGCTGAAATATTTTGCTGGGAGGGAATTTCTTGTGCTCCAGTCTTGCACGTGAAAGGGGGGATATGAAAAAAAAAAAAAAAAAACCAACAAACCCCAAACCCTCTGAGAAAACTCTTTTTTTTTTTTTTTTTTTTCCCCTGCTCTGGCCACATGTGAACCACCGGGAAAGCTCCTTGGCCGGCTCCCGTCCCCACGCAAGCGGTCCCGGAGCTCAGCATCCCTGCCCTGTCCTGTCCATGGGCAGGACCGGCTCACCCTCGGCTCGCCTGCGGACCCCCGCGGGGGTTTATTAACATTCTCCCCAGTGCATTGTGTGGCTCGCAGATCACGGCACTGGGGCTAATGCCGACCGACACTGACACGATGGCAACAAGGATGGGGTGTGAGGGGATGGCGGCCGGCGCTGTGCCTCGGCTCCATGCAGGACTCACACCGGGGTCATGGGGGCCGCAGGTGGTGGCCGTCACCGTGGCATCCCGCGCTCACGTCTGGGCTGTGACGCTGCTGCCCGCTCGCATCAAAACCGGTTATAAAAACCGAGATGGGAAGAAGCGAAGGTCTGCGTTACAGCAGGTTGAGGGGAACGGGAGGTGACGGAGAGCCGGCACCAGGCATCGCCCCCACGAAGCAGTGCTGGGCACCTCCCCACCCCCAAACCGGGGAGCCTTTTTACCCGCCGAGTTTCCTCTGCTTGTTAAAATGTTTGGGTCATTAGAAAACTTGCCAAACAATCCCTGCTTATGCTAAATAGCTGCTCCCACCACGATCTGTGAAGGGCTTCAGCCTGCTCCCTTGGAAATCAATGGGGGCTTTTTTGCTTAGGATTCAATAGGCGCAAGATCAGGACCTCATTATTATTTTTACAGGACTACAAGCAGCAGACACCGGCAAAACCCCCAAACAAAGCAACAACGCTCCGAACTGGGAGCCAAACTTGCCCTGGAGGATCTTTACAAGCTCTGCCAAGCATCAGTGTAAAATTAAAAATCCAATTCTTGGAAGCTTTTCCATTTTTTGACAGGGAAAGCGTAAGGGTGATAAAGACTGGTCTCATCATTTGGATCCAGGAACATCTCCCGTAGCTCCCTTTTCATCAAAAGAAAAGCCTTCACAGATGCATACTTTCCCTTCCCCAGGGGAAGTGAGTAAGAGGGGGTGAGTTGTCAGTCTGGGGTGATGCACATTACCCTGCGGTATCCTGTGGGGCCCAGAGAAAAAGCACCCTCAGGGCTTTCCATGCTCTCCTCTGTCCCACGCCATGGTGAAACCCACCATTAAGTCCCTCTGCAGAGCCACCACCACCAACACATGGGACCAGATGGCTCCTGGGAGGTGGGTCCTGCTACAGGGACCATGTCTGCGCCCCATCACAATGGAAGCCAAGTGCCACCTGCGTTTTGTGAGAGCAGCCTCAGAGATGCTCTCATCCTTAGCATCCTCCTCGGAGCTCTACGACAGTCAAGTTCTCCCCTTCTCGCCTGTTACTTTGCATTCTCCTCTCTCTTGGCGTCAGTGAGAGCTCACCTACGCACCGCATAACCACCACGAGGTTTGGCCCCCGAGCAATACCCAGCTATTTTGCTGACTCCCCTACACCCAACTCGCCCCAGGTCAACTCCAAAATGCTTCAACTCCATTTTACTCCCTTAGTGCTGGGTATTAACACAATCCTTATAACGTAGCCATGATCTGGACTCCAAAGCTTTACTGATTTAAACTACATCAGCTGAAATACTTTTGAGAGATTCCTTATGAACACCACAAGGTAGTTCAGTGCAATAAAGGCACAACTACAAAACGCTCTGCTTTTGGGAGTAAAAACATTAAATGAAGATAAGCTGACAAATAATTTCACCAGTTATCTAACAGCAGGAGCTGGGAAGCCATCCTTGCAGGTCTCTGGCATGCCATGGTGCACCAGGATCGCCTGTTACTTCCTTTCTCTAAACTTTATACTCAAATTAAGGGACATAGTGACAGCTCAGCTCCTCGGGTGAAAAGGAAAATGGGGGGGGGGGGACGGACGACACACGGGGGACGGGACCCAAACCAACATGCTGCCATGTGTCAACTTGACATCCGCAGGTAGTTCAACAGCTCACAGTACAAGCCCTGGGTGCAAGCCCCGACGCTGGGGTCCCCGTGCTGCGGTGTTCCCGGGGAAGAGTGCCTTCGGCACACACCGCAGCCCGCCACGCTTCGCTTGCTCGCAGCCAGCGATCCTAGACTGCGTCCTTTCCTCACCCGAAAACTTGGAACCCTTCTCCCTTCTGAGTCATTAATACTTTTAACCCCTCGCAACCTGCAGAAATGGCACAGCCCCAAAATCTCACAGATGCTAAACGTGTAAGCACACGGTAATTGTTTTGCATACAGTTCTGCGCGATAAAGAAATCTGCTTCCAAGTTTTAATATAACCTTTTTATTTAACCAACTCTTTATCTTCCCCTGCTTTCTGGATTTGAGAAAGCAGGGCCAGCACACAAGACCTACCTCCCCCTCTGCAATAAATACCACACCTTTTTTAGATGAAAACATCTGAAACTGAAGCAGTTACTGGAGAAATGTTTTCTTACTTGACTGTGCTGCTATTCGTAAAGAAAAAAGCTTTGCTACGTTGTGTAACCTGAGTGTCACACCAAAACCCGAACGCGACAACCCCCCAGATAGCCTATCGGAATAATAGGGCAGGTTTACGTCTGATTACCTTTCACATTTTAACTACTAAGTTTACCAAAGGTTTTACTCAGCTCATATCTCACAGTTCTTGTTTGCTTTTGATATTACAGAAACTTCCTGGTCATTCAAGCCAAGGAACAGACACTTTAAGGGTAAGCACACCAGGAATACCGCATTCACCGCAGGAATAAAAGCCTTTCTTCACACATCCAGGGCTTTAAATCATATCTACGGCACTTGGCAACCCGAGCTGTAAGCCTATCAGAAAGGGGGCACCAGGACAGTCAGCTCTACTTCATTTTTTTTTTTTTAAAAGATCACCAGATAATCAACCAAAAAAGGCGCAAACAGTACACTGATAAGCTATGCAGGAGGCCAAGAAAAAAATGTCAGAATGTAACCAGCTATTTTAAGGTGCTTTTGGCATCATATGTGTCTTCAGACATGGTTTTAGCTTGGAGTTTGCACAGAGGATGCTATCAGATTTACTCCTCCTAGAAGCCCAGACTGCCCCTTTTCACATACCCTGAATGGCTCTGCTGAACCGAAGTCCCACTTGCTGGAAAAAAAAAAAAAAAAAAAAAAAAAAAAGGATGTATGGCAAATTTTTACCAAGCCACCATCATCTCTGGCATCCAGGCAGGTATTGGAAGAGAATGAAGTTTATAAACTAACCAGTATTAAAGAAGAAGAAATGGCAAACACTGAAACAGCTCCATCAAACCACGCTACTGAATGGCTTGGGGGTGCAGTCAGCAGACGATTTGTTTTTTGAAGGGTCAGCAAAAAAAAAGAAGAAATGGGTATGCAGAGCCAGACAAACTCCCAGGACATAGGAAAAGTTACAAGCACGTAGCACGCTAAGAAAAAGCAGAAAGTCTATTCAAACAGGGAAACAGAATGACAATGAAGCCGGTTTAATTGATCGCCTGCGTATCAGGTCCAGCCTAGCTGGGAAAAGAAGTCTTCCAACCAGGGAGGGAATTTCACCTGTATTTTCAGTACATTCAGTATCTGAATTTGTAACATTCCTGTTAGTTCTACTCCACAGTCACTAAAAACTGCGAAAAGCTATACTGTGAGGAGAACGCAGCCACTTCTCCACCTATTCGGGAGCCTCAGGGCTCGTGCCCAGGCTCCTGCACTGGATCCCGCACACTTCACCAACCAGCCAGAAAAACCCAGCGGCACGCCATGCCCTAACCTCAGCCCAAATTAAGGTTCAGTTAGTGCTTTCAGTCACAGCTCCATTTGCCAGCTGACAGATCACTGTCAAAAACATCTTGGTCAAATACGTTTGTCAAATGGAAATTTTATTAACTGCTGAGAAACTGGGGTTATTCCCTATATTTTAGAGTCTCTAACCAAAACAGCAGACATATGCAGTAAGTTTTCAGGGAGGACAGCTTTCTAAGCATACAGTTGGATATCAAAGTTCACTTTTATTGGCCATACTTTCACGGAAAAATTTCGCTTCCCAACTTTATATAGTGGGGAAAAATCCCTCCCCTAGCAAAATTTCAGCTTTGTTCAGGCACTGGATGGAAACGGTCCTGATGTAGCAGAGATGCAGCAATCAAGATTTCTTTAGTGGTCACCTAACTTGAAAAACCACGCTCAGGCAGGCTTCTGGACAGGTACGCTTTCCCGAACAATCCTCCCGCTGAAGATTTGTTGGAGGGAGTCATGAAAAGTTAACATGCTGGTCAGAGTGGCTTACTTTAATTGCATGACTTAATTAGCAGATCAACACTTGGCTACACAATTTTCAGATTTACTTTCATCGCGTTCCCTACTCAGTGGCTGTTAATAAAGTCTTAATTAAAAGAAAAAAAGGGCTCAGATTTAATTGGAGTGACCATTGTCAATACGCGCAGAAGACGTGATGTTATACAGCTAGCATCGAATACATTAATGAGTCCATCTCTGCCCTCAAACAGACTCTCCAGTTCGCCATTTGCTAGAAAAGAAATAGATTTTTTTTTAAAAAAAGAAGCCATACTTCATCATCCTTTACTCGTGTCCTCTTATTTTATTGCTCAGCCAAATATCCTAGTCTCAACATCAGAGACGTAACGAGCTCTTTTAGCTCCTACTGTTAATGAGAACAAATGGATTGACTTTTAATCTTAAAACTGTACCGCTCATAGCTGCTCACTGAATCTAAAGGGTTTCAAGTCTCAGGCACAAAGTAGGCAACAACATAAATCATTTAATAAGGGACTCTTTACAGGGTTTTTACGTGTAAACCCCAAGGCCGGCTCCAGGAATGGTCGCTGCCATTTGGCACTCACTTCAATGCCTCTATAATTTCAGGGTGAACTTTGAAACGCTCAGATACACGAAGCGAAGCACCTTGGACCCTCCGCTGGGCACACGCTGAAAAGCTATGATAGCCCCGTCGCCATCAGCTGCATGAAGAAAAAACCAGAGCTCACCAGTTCTTTCCAAGCAGAAAAGTCACAGGAATTGGTACATGCCCTTCTGCTCAACTGAAGCAAGATCCCGAAACGGCCCCTCTTCCGTTCTTTTCCTGCACAAACTGCCTCTGCAGTACCTCTGGGCGACAATTTGACTCCAGTGCTGCACAAGGAAACTTCGGTTCTTGCTCCTGACAGACTGGGAGAGCTCTCCCCTTCCCGCACAAACCTGCTCAAACGTTAGCAGCTCTATACAACTCTTTTAATGCACGCAGGCAGCTTCAGCAGTTAACTAGTATAATCCTAAAAAGCCCAGAAATTCCCTTTTTCACGTATACCGTGTGCAGCCAGACACATACAAACCAGCTACAGGAGACAGGGCGGTTATCCGAAGTTTTATTTAAAAGCGAAATGCTGCCGTTTCAGTTGGTCTGCTCTCTAAGAAAACAGCCAGCGTTACTTGACATTCACAAATCGTACGAAGTAATATCTTTATCTGAATACTAATGCAAATTGGACGGGCTTTTTTATATTGATGTCTATTCTGTGGCTGCTGAATAGAGTGACCGCATGCTCAAGGCTGCAAAGGAGTTCACTGACCTCCCTAATCATCTCTGTCATAGCCCCTGAATGACATACACATTCAATCCTGCCTCGCCTCTCTACTTTCATTCATAAAAAAAAAAAAAAAAAAAAAGGGGGGGGGGGGAAATTTGACATTGTTCTTCCTGCAGCAGCCCCGAGAAAGGGAGAGAAGAGAAACTCAGCCCAGATGAGGCCCCTGGTGTTTTTAGTTTAGCTTCTATTCAGCAACAGCCCCGCCATCTGCCTCCTTCCTGCCAACAGCCGAACACCTCCCTGCGGAGATGTTAAAACCTGCACCCCCTCCACCTCCGCTAATAGCGAGTATTCATATTAGCAAACATACACATACCTCGAGAATGCCTCCCTTCAATGTGTGTTTTATGTAGCTGAGTATAGGCACAAAGCAGTAGCTGTTATAGCCTTCACAGCCCCGTGTGGAGAATTAGATCACTGGGGAAAAATCCTTCCAAGCCCCTTTATGGAAAATAAGGCCTTAGACTGTAAATGCAAAGCCCAGCGAACAACAACCCTCAGTAATGAGCCAATACCCCATGGCCCATTTGACTAGGAGAAAGAATTTGCTTTTTACCATTCAATTCAAAAAGGCTGAAAAAAGTAAAATGTGTTTTTATTCAGCTCTGAAGGTTTATATTCTTTACAGTTTCTTTTGCACAACCTTTTACTCCCCCCACCCCGGGTCGGATGGGCAGCGGGTGTCCCTGCGCTGGCGGGGCCGATGGCTTCGGCACGGAGCTGGGCGAGCAGCGCCGGCTTCACGCTTCCCCGCGCACGTGGTTGGTGGCGGAAGAGCCACCGGCATCGCAAAGCTGCCCCTGTCCCCGCAGCCCCCTGCCCGCGGGAGCCTCCAGCAGCTCATAGCGATGGGCCGACGAGACATCACGGGGTGTTGGGGTTAACGGGAGCCCTCTGTTTAAGGAGGAATCGTGCTCCCAGGGAACACAGGGGGTTTGACAGCGACACCTTCGCTTTGGAGAAACTGACAGAGTGGTTAGAGAGCCTGTCCTGAGGATTTTCACCGAAGCCCCTGGAAATCCCAACCTGTGGCTCAGCTCACAGACATCACCAGAGGGACATTCCCCTCAGTGCGACCTCTGGGTACGCCACTTGTTACAATCCAAGCAGCATCCTAAAGCCTGAACGTGCAGAGGCGTCTTAGAGCACAGGAAGGGTTTAGCCCCACTTGACCACATCATCAACCCCAAGCTATGGGCTGAAGATGCAGGTGGAAACCCAGGGGACCGCAGAGGCAGCCGCCGAGATTGCTCCCCACCCCCGAAGGCTCAACTCTGCCCGAAGTGACAGCACCAATATGTACTTCAGGCTAAAATAGGGAGAACTGGGGACACTTCGTTTCTGCCGCTTCCCCCCGCTGTGACCAGCCCAAGCTGCTCGCTTCCTCCCGCACACCGACCTCATCTGCTCTGACCAAGTCGCTGAGATGTTGCCCCATAAATCAAATCTTTTGGCTGTGAAAAATGAGCCAAACGAGTTACACTAAGAATCTGGTGTTTTATTAGGACTTTCATGAAAACAAAACCAACCCCCGGTGTGATTTATAGCTTTAACCAAAAGGGGTATGAAAGTAATGCCCCCACCCCCCAGCCTCCACGAAGCCCATTTATTCCCCTGTCACTTTTTTGGCAACCAGGCTTCAAACCCTTTCCTGAACAATGGAAACTTTCTGCCGGGTACATGCAATCCCGAAGACGGGGGGCTGCGAAGGGGCTCCCTTCCATTAAAGAGCTTTGAAAAATAAACAGGAACTCAGGTATCAGAGAGACACGACGTTTCAAACCCGCCGTATTTAAAAAAAAAAAACAAACCACAAACAACAAAAAAAACCCAAACCAAAACAAAACAAAAAAACAGACTTTGTCCGACGTGTTAACTTTTCACTTGCAACGACAGTGCTGCCACTGGGAAATGCTGTTCCCTTCTCAGCACAGCCGCAGTTATTAAGCTGCGACCCAACGTGTGCGCACCCGGAGCTGTCGCAACTCCACTTTTGCTCCCCAAGTTGTATACATAAATGACTCTCCTTACTTTTCCCACCCGAAAGCACACAGCCAGCGCATTTCTGATGCGCGCTGAAGATGCGCGCTACACGCGCACGGAGGCATCTTTCCTTCCCCAACGCAGACGCGGGTCAAACCCCGGGGCTTCACACATAACGCCACCGCCAGGAGAGGACTCCCGAGGGGGGGACAGGGTCCGTTCTAAAAGCCGGTTTTCCCTCCTGGGCGCCGCCGCGGTGAGAGGAGGATCACCCCGGCCCGGCTGCCACCTCCCCGGCCGGGCGCGGTGCCGCGTTTGTAACTCCCGCTCCAACGACGGCTCTGGCGGGCTCCATCCAACCCCTTCCCCTCTCCGGGAGAGGCGGGGGCTCGCACCCGGTCCCCGCCGCGGCCGACCCCCCACAACCACCCACCCCTTACACCCCCTTACCCCCCGGCCCGGCCGCAGCGCGCAGCACGTGTGCGCGGCCGCGCAGCCTTACCTGCCGGCTGCCCGCCGCTCCTCTCCGCCGCCGCGCCGCCGCCCCGCCGCTCCGCCGGCATCCCGCCGACGGCCGCCGCCAGGCACAGGCACCAGACGGAGCCCCAGGCCGCCCGCATGCCTCCGGCGCGGCGCCGGGGCAAGGCGGCCACCGCCGCCGCCGCACCGCCCGCCTCAGTCATCCCCCGGCCGCATGCTGCCGCCGCTCACCGCTCCGCTCCGCCGCCGCGCTGCCGGGAGAGGGAGAGAGGCGCTCAGGGGCGGGAGGAACCCCCCCGCCCCTGGTGCCGGCAGGGAGGAGGAAAAGGAAAAAATTATGATTAAAAAAAAAAAAAAAAGGAAAACTAAAAGTAAAAAGGGGGAGGGGGGGGAGCGGCGCGGGGAGTAAAAAAGCGCACGGGGACGCGCGGAGCGGCGGCGGGGCGCTTACCTGCGCAAGCCCCGCGGCTGGCCGCGCACCGCGCATGGACGGAGGGATGGAGCGAACGAGCGCGCCCGCAGGAGCCGCCGTCCGTCCGTCCGCCCACCCGTCCGTCCGTCCGTCCGCCCGCCGCCGCGGCTCTCCTGCGTCTGCTCGGCGCGGCGCTGGCGCGGAGCGGGGCGGCCGCGATGTCCCCGCCCGCCGGGCCGGGCCGCCCGCCCCACCGCCCCGCCGCCCCGCCCCGCCCCGCCGCCGCCGCCGCTGCCGCCGCCGCGGGGGGCCGCGCCCGCCGCCCGCCCCGCTCCGCGCCCGGCCCCCGGGGCTGCGCGGGGGTGTGGGGGGGAAGGTCTCTCCACCGGGAGGGGGAAGGGGGCGACCGGGCACCGCTTGGGGCAGGCAGCGGGTCCCGCCGCGTCCCTGGGGCGAAGCAGGCACGCTTTTCCCATATATATATATGTGTGTGAGATTAAAGTTGGCCAGAACCCCACGGCAGTGGCACCGTGTGCCGTTCAAGGGTGTTTCAAGACACCCGTGTATTTTCTTTCTCTGGCCCTACAACAGCGTGTTTTCTGAAAAAAGGCGGGTGGGAACGTGCTGAAAGGGGGATCCGGGGGTCGGGGACAGCAACAGGAACTGCATGCGACGGTTTGGCTCAGCCTGAGGATTCCCACAGCAAAAGGGCCACTGCGCTCACTGCCCCGGCAGGGTTGCCACGCTGTACCCCGAGGCGAGGCCACCAGCAACCTGCTTCGAGCACCCTGACTTCGACCACCAAACCCCCAGGATCACTGCGTTTTATTGATGGGAGTAATCACAGCCCCCATGGGCTGTACGTGTTTGCTGCCGCTGGCTGCACTAGCTACTTTAACAAAGTCTGGTTAAATGCCACTTGTATCTAGTTATGATTATGATGATCCGGTCACTATCACAGTTATGACTTGGGATATCGTGATCATTTCTGAGTCTCACAGCACAGCCGAGTTGCCAAAGTGACATGCATCCGTTATTGCTGACAACCGATCTGAGCTGCTTTGTACAGAGAAGTCACAGCTCGGCTTTAATCCCCCTTGATGTAGCAGCTCATTCACCGAAAATAGATGCAAATATTATCAGAGATGAAAATGCTCTGCTTAGGGGGCCCAAAAAACCCCAACCTGCATACCAGTCAAGCCGAGGTTGTTCGAGTCAGAGAAAAAGCCAAGGCAGTGGGGAGGTTTGGCTTCTAGCGAGGGCATACGGCAAGGATCGCTCCCGGCCGCCGTGGAGGGCTCGGAGTTCGCGCTGTTGTCGCTGCGACCGGGATCTGTCTTGACACCTTTATCAGGCACAGAGACTCTGACATCTCAATACTGTCGCATTGTGTGGGGAAGCATTGAGACGGGGCTGCGGCAAGGAAATCCTACATGTCAGCGGAGACCCTCGCCAGTGACACCCTCGGTTTACATGAAAACAATGGAGGGAAAAGCAGACATATAAATAAAATGCGGTTATTTCACCGTCACAGACATGGCTTGGCAGCATGTCAAACTGCACGATGTTTGCTCTCACAACTGCTGGCGCTGGAGGTGCCAGAAAATCGATAAAAATAAAAACAACAGCAGCAACATCATTATAACGCTGCACGGGGAGTTGCCGTTGTTATTTTGAAGATGACTTTTTGCAAAAGCAGGGCCAAATTCTGATCTCATGTGAAGTCAACAGGGTAAGAGCAACACCCGTTATTGTTACTATTATGATCCCTGTTCTCCAAGGGGGAGAGCAGCGAAGGAGGATCAGGAGCCCTCCAAAGCCTGCAGCTAAAATAGAAATGTAAGTGAGAATTCAGGGTGGTTTCTCACACTTGTGACTGCATTCCAGAAGCGCCGTGGTGACTGTTCCTCCATGTCAGGTGAAGGCAAACACTTTCGTGATGCTCGTGGAGTGGGGTAATAGGATGGAAGCAGCCCATCCGAACCCGGAGAGTTTTCAGGTTGTTGGGAGATGTAAAGGTCTGCATCTCACATCAAGTCAGCTCAGCCCTTTAATGGTTTTGAACTGGTTTTCATTTGGAGGAAAACTAAAAGCTTATAACATTTGGAAGCCCTTTACAACAGGAAATCAAAGGGGTATTGAGATAGTCCTGTATGAAGGACTTCAAGGTTCAGAGTTTTCCCTAGAGTGGGATATTTTTAGGTTTCCCATTTATTAACCTCTGGTGCGGCACACTCACGTGGGGCTGGGGAGCACAGACCCGATTAAGCGCAGATTTGATGCTGCATCGTCACTGCGGTGGCCACCGTAACAGAGCCTGGGATGTAGCGCTGTGTGGCAAAAACTATGGCTCTGGACTATGTCTCAGCCACTTTCTTCCTATAAAAAAAAATCCATGTACGTAGACTAGTAAACTCTGCACAACACAATTGCGTTTATTTTAGGACTACTATGCCATAAGCCGCATATCAGCCCCAAAGTTTTCTTTCCCTCTCAAGCCAGGAGTGTGCCCTCCCCTTCATGCAGGGATACTCTCCCTGCCAATGTGTTTGTTCTCCTTTTACCCTTTCTAAATGTTCCCTTCCCAGAACTTTAAATTTGTTTATTCCATTAATGTCCAGAGCAGTGATGAAAATCTACCCCCTTTCGGCAGCTCAGGGATGGTGAGCAGCTGCCCTTTCCTGAGCGAGCGGCTGAAATATAAGGGGGTCAGCGGTGCTCTCAGTGTCCAAGCCTGTCACCGTCACACTCCCACAGCACTCCCATCTGCCCGGACCCCGCCAGGGGCTCAGCCACTGAGACCAGCTGTCCTGGGAAGAAATTTGGGGGGCCTTGCAGGCCCTGGGGGTGTTGGCATGGCTAAAACCCCTCTCTCCCTTCATGCTTCTCCAAAGCCCTGCCTGGGAGGAGGCTGCTAATCTCTCTCTTTCTGAAAGTGCAACCTGTTGATAGTCTCAAAATAATTTAAATGCAGGCTGCTGTCAGCGAAATCGGCTCCAGGCGTGAATGCTTTGAGCAGACCCTTCTGCCCCTCCATCCAGGAGGTGGGGATGGGACGGGCTGCGAGACCCCTGTCCGAAAGCCCTTGGAGCCCAGGCTCCTCATGAGCCACATTTAGGGACCTTGCTGGAGGACAGCGTGCGATGAGACAGCGTGCGGTGGCAGGACCCCCTGCAATCTCCTCGGTGCGCTGTTGCGAGGCACTCACCTGCGCATCTGAGCTGTCGTGTTTAGCAAAGCAGCGGAGCACAGGGACTGCCCTGCGCTGACGCAGTGCTGGGCTCAATAAGGATCTCGCAAAAACAGTACCGGGGACCGGTACCCCTGTACATCCCGGTCAGTGGATCCTTGGAGCAGAACTTGCTTCCTTAGCAGACAGCAAGCAATTCCTGAATCAATACGGAGTTGACACAAAGCGATGAAAGAGGAGAAACTTCAATGCAAGTTTTAATACGCCGGGCAAGTTTGATCAGAGATGCGGTCTCACGAGTCTCTGAATCATATCGGGTTAGGTACACACAAGTAATATCGTCAACTATTTCTTATCAAAACTGGGACTTGTTAGCCGACTTGTGGGCCAGGCTGAGTGTTGCAGCCCCGCAGTGCTGTAATGAGCTGTTCCTTAAGCCCGGCCCACTGTTACGAGCTCACATGAGAATGAATTGAAATACTGGTTCTGAGATCAGTGTCAGCATGCGTGAGCAGAAGCCCACGCTGCCCACCCCTCGCATCCAAGGGTTAAATAGCATCGGTGGATGCAGACGCTGGGGTACGTTTTCCAGAGCTCATGTCACTACCCATTTATATCAATGAGGTGCATTGGAATGGCTAAACCGTTTTTTATTAGCTAGCCAGCCCAAAGGACCTCCGTTTCAGGCAGGTTTATTGAATTTCAAGCCGAAAGTCGTTGTTGCTAAGATTAAGGATCCAAATGATTGTCAGGGTAAACACTGCGAGAGGTTAAGCCACCCTGTGAAGGCGCTCTCTGTGCCTGCACCCTCTGGGAGCCGATTGCAACACAACCGCGTCCTCTGGGATTTGTTTCTCGCTGAACAGCACGGACAGATGAGAAAATGAGGGCTCTGCAAGGGGC
The DNA here is from genome assembly GCF_965231255.1 of Vanellus vanellus. Taxonomy (NCBI): domain Eukaryota; kingdom Metazoa; phylum Chordata; class Aves; order Charadriiformes; family Charadriidae; genus Vanellus; species Vanellus vanellus. Next base: position 52,337,371 of record NC_138909.1, on the reverse strand, counting down.
GAGATGTTTGAGTGGAAGTGAAATAAGAAGGAGTGAGCAAGCTGGAGAGACACACCGAGTCTCTTCTGCAGGAGCTGCGTACGGGGAGGTGCTGGCGGAGGTAAAATACTTTGTCAGCCTGGAGAGCAAAGCAGACGATTGGAGGAAGCAGAGACAAAAAAAAAAAAACAACAAAAAAAAACCAACAAAAAACCATCCCCAACCTGGAGAGAGCCTGTGGAGGGTGTGAGAAGCAAAGATTTAAAATCAGACCTTTAAATAATGCTGACTCAGCACAGCTGCTGTGCGCGCAGCCGGGGGACTGTGCCGGGGTCACAAGCGGCTCTCGGAGGTGCCATTGACTGCCAGCGCAGGCTGGGTGTTTCCCGTCCTTGGAGTAAGCCAAGACAATGCTCTGGAGCCAGGAGAGGAAAAGAAAATGATCACTTCTGCCTGCCAGACCTATTCGTACCGTCACCACATAGGACATTTCACGTAAACATGGGCCGGAGCATTGCACTTGCGGGTGTAGCAGGACGCCTTACTTTGGGGGGCGTTTGAAATAAAGCCACAGCCTGTTTCATCCCCCACCAGCCTGTGCAGACCCATGCCTGTGAGGAGAAACCACAAGCTGCCAAGATGAGCTTCTGGGAGCCCAATTGTCGAACTTGAAGTGCTGGATGCCACCAGACACCATGAAAGGGCACCAGCTGCCTGCTGCTGCCTGTCCACCCCAGCTGCCCATGGAAACACCCCTTGTCTCCAACCCTTTGGAATTGTCACACGTCGGGATCTTCCCCAAGTCCTGGCCCTGCTGTGTGGCCTGCTGGCCACATCCCTACCCTCCTTTCTCCAGGGGCTTTTCCCCTGCTCTGCCCCACTCTGAGCTAGGGAAAGGCATGCGAAGTGAGCAGCATGGGAGCTTTCAGAATAAACAGCCACATCCTAAAATAAATACAAGCTGAGGGCTTTCATCTTTCAGGCACAGCAGAATTTTAGTCAATATTAGGGCATTATTACTACGACTTTTAGGCAAGCTCTTTCTCAGTGGCACGTTGCCTTACTTCAGGGGAGGCCTCGAATACGGGGGCAAATCAGCCATTCTTAATTCTGCTTTAATGCAGCCTGTGTGCTCCCGCAAGCCAGTGCCGACACAGTGCTGAGCCTGACTCCAGCCCAGCCACATCTAGAGGCTGATTTGTACGGCTATCTCCTTGTAATTCCTGGGGTAGCTTTATTTTTCCAAAGAGCACGGCACAAGCTCCGCTCTGGGTATATTCTGCTGCAGAGATGGGGTGGGTGGATCAGACAGCTATTAGTGTATTAAATATACAGGACGTGTTACAGAATTGGGTGGCTCTATAGCTTTTGCTGGCCTTTGAAATAAGAAGCACCATACATATGTATTCCAGATCCGATGTGCACATCCAGCAGCTTTGCAGTGGAAAAGCAATTGAGGGTCTTTGGATACTTTATAAACAGAGATAACTCTACAGGGGATAGTTAAGTGTTATTATCCCCATGGTACAATCGGTCACTCCAAAGCCTGGGAGGGTGAACCAACCCCTGGTCTGCAGCTTGGCTTGTGGGACCATGTCCAGCTCTGTCATAATAAAGCGATAACTACCTCGGGGATCTTGTGCTTTTGCAGAAACGTGATTCCCCTCACGCAGCGTGCTGGATGTCCAGATCAAACATCACGAAGAATGCAACCTGTGGTCAGGGAGGTTTGGCCTCCGTCAGCCCCGAAAGGCCTCTGCGTAGTAATTGTGGCATAAATCATTTCATTCATCATTAAGAGAAAAACATTTGTGGTGTGGAAAGCAGCAGTTACATAAGAAATTGGATAGGAGGCAGGTAGGTATTGACTTTAAATGTTGCATGGAGCCAATGCCTTTAATCAACAAGGGAAATGTTCGAATGTTAATAGGACTAACAATGAAACCGGAGTCATGTTTTGACAAGTATTTCCAAACATTCCAGGAACACTGCGATGCTCTAGCAGCCTCTTTCCTAGGGAGGGAATTGATTGCTCGAGTCGTAGCTCAGTTTGCAAGGCACAAACAGCCTCGCCAGCGCCTGCCGAGCTGGGATGCTGCGGTGGGCAGGAGCTGGGCAACTGGTGGGGTGGGCAGGTGGTCCTAGCGGAACTGGGGGAGATGGGAAAATGGATATTTTGAATAAATGAGGGCACTTTCTTGCTAAACCGGACAAACATCCTGTAGGCTTCTTACTGTGAGCTCAATGCTGGGAGCTTTTCCTGGGACAGAAATTCTCTTCTTCGTTATCATTTTATACGAAGAAATCACTCGCAATGCATTTTTCCGGAACTTGGTGTCAGGCCCCTCATCTATTGCATTTTGCCCCAATTATTTTTTTTTTTTTTTTTTTTTTTTGTGTATACTTTTAACACCGGTCAGCTCTATTTGTTCTGAAAGAAAACCCTGAGTCACATAAAATGTGACCGGAAAAGTGCTGGGGGACAGGTGTATTGTTGAGAATCAGCCCTGCAAGGCCTCCATGGCTTTGCCATGCTTTTCACAGCTAGTTTTACTTTAGACCAATAGATCAGTTGAATCATTAATAAGCACTGGGAACACACTGGATGCCAGGTACCACTGATCTTGAGCACCTTGTAAAAGATTCACCGACCGGTCAAAGGTTTTTATTTATGAAGAAAACCCAAGGTTTACCCCCAGATTTGTCATTAACTGTATGACTCTGGAAACTTCCCACTCTCTCTGAGCACCTCCTGCCTCTGCAGCACTTTGTCACCTCTGTCTACTTAGGCTGAAAAACCCACATAACTTCAAGTGAGGTTGGCAAAGCACCTGAGGGACCTGGGCTGTCCCTATGGTCAACAGAGAGAACTAAATGCCTCCAAAATATTACTTTTTGAACTTAAACTGCTTCTGATGGTGCCCGACTCTCTATGCTGATAACAAAGGGATCCTAGATGCTCAGCTGCTGAAAGAGGGGAGTTTTCACCCCGTTTTAGCAGCCTATGGTGTTGCTTTCTGTGGGTGGAGGGGGACTTCAAGGCTTCGTTTTAAAGAGAAAGAGGATACCCCTTGGCCCACGGGCACTGGCTGGAAGTGCTGGAAGTGGTCCAAGGTAGGAGATCCATGGTGGCTGAAGGCTTTGTTTCTCCAAACCACCGCCTTGCTAGAGGTCAGTGTCTGCACCCTCCATTTCACACACAGCGCTATTTCGCATTTGTGAAATTTCACTTTTATATCTGAAAGATCATAGAATCATAGAGCACCTCAAGCTGGAAGGGGCCCTTGAGGATCATCGAGTCCCTCTCCCAAGATCGTAATTTCTTTGCAAATCGCAAATATATCTTCAACACTAGTAAAAGGTAAATGATACTTCTGAAGGCACTTTTTACAGCATAACTCCAGTCTTCCTTAAAAAAAATGCAGCCAGAATAGCCAGTGGTTTTCAGTCAGTGGTTTTCAATCTTTTTCATTTGCAGACATCCACATTTTTTCCAGCAGAGCTTCAGCCTCTTGTATAGTTAAATTGAAGCCTACTGACAATAGGCTTATTTTTCTTTTTAAGTTTTATAGACCATTCAGAAGTCAGTGTACCCTGGAGACCCACAGCCTACAGTGAAACTGATTGAAAACCACTATATTCTTACTCTTCTGTAACTATATATGTGGGGTTTTTTCCATATATTTATACAGACTGTCTACCTGACAGGTAGATAGTCTGTATAAATATATATCAGCACCTGGAGGTACACAAATCTATGGGGCCGGGTGGGATCCACGCGAGGGTACTGAGGGAGCTGGCGGAAGTGCTCACCAGGCCAATTTGCAACATTTATCAGCAGTCCTGGATAACTGGGGAGGTCCCAGCTGACTGGAGGTTGGCAAATGTGACATCCATCCACAAGAAGGGCCGAAAGGAAGATTCAGGGAACTACAAGCCAGTCAGTCTGACCTCAGTGCCTGGGAAGGTCATAGAACAGATCATCCTCAGTGCCATTACACGGCACATGTAGGAGAACAGGGTGATCAGGCCCAGTCAGCATGGGTTTGTGAAAGGCAGGTCATGCCTGACAAACCTGATCTCCTATAACAAGATGACCCGCTCAGTGGATGAGGGAAAAGCTGTGGATGTTATCTACTTGGATTTTAACAAAGCTTTTGACACCATTTCCCACAGCATTCTCCTGGAGAAACTGGCTGCTCATGGCCTGGACAGGTGTACTCTTCGCTGGGTAAAAAACTGGCTGGATGGCCGTGCCCAGAGAGTGGTGGTGAATGGAGTTAAATCCAGTTGGTGTCCGGTCACAAGTGGTGTCCCCCAGGGCTCGGTGCTGGGGCCTGTTCTCTTTAATATCTTTATCAATGATCTGGATGAAGAGATTGAATGCACCCTCAGTAAGTTCGTAGATGACACTAAGCTAGGTGGGCGTGTTGATCTGCTTGAGGGTAGGATGGCTCTGCAGAGGGATCTGGACAGGCTGGGCCAATGGGCCGAGGCCAATGGTATAAGGTTCAACAAGGCCAAGTGCCGGGTCCTGCACTTGGGTCACAAAAACCCCATGCAGCGCTACAGGACTGGGGCGGAGTGGCTCGAAAGCTGCCTGGCAGAAAAGGACCTGGGGGTGTTGGTGGACAGCCCGCTGAATATAAGCCGGCAGTGTGCCCAGGTGGCCAAGAAGGCCAACGGCATCCTGGCTTGTATCAAGAATAGTGTGGTAAGCAGGACTAGGGAAGTGATCTTCCCCCTGTACTCAGCACTGGTGAGGTCCCACCTCAAGTACTGCGTTCAGTTTTAGGCCCCTCACTACAAGAAGGACATTGAAGTGTTGGAGCGCGTCCAGAGAAGGACTACAGAGATGGTGAGGGGTCTGGAGGACAAGTATTATGAGGAACGACTGAGGGAACTGAGGTTGTTTAGCCTGCAGAAGAGGAGGCTGAGGGGAGACCTTATCGCTCTCTACAACTACCTGAAAGGAGGTTGCAGAGAGGTGGGGACTGACCTCTTCTCCCTGGTGACAAGTGAAAGGATGAGAGGAAATGGGTTCAAGTTATGTCAGGGGAGGTTTAGATTAGATATTAGGAATTTTTTTTTCACTGAAAAGGTTATTAAACATTGGAATAGGCTGCCCAGGGAGGTGGTGGATTAGCCATCCCTGGAGGTGTTTAGAAAAATGGTAGATGTGGTACTTGGGAACATGGTTTAGAAGTGGTTTTGTCAGGGTAGGTTAATGGTTGGACTTGATGATCTTAAAGGTCCCTTCCAACCTCAGCAATTCTATGATTCTATGATTCTACTTCAGTCTGTACAGTGTCTGGAATCTGTGGACGTTCTGGTTAGGGGGGACAGAGGTTTGCTCTGAGCTAAATCTAAATATCATTTAGGTATTTTAAATTATTTAGTGATATCCTTGTGTGTACTGTAACTACAACAGTATCTGGGAACTAACATTAATGGACAAAATCAAGTTACTCCTCTTAATCATGAGTTTCCGAACTTGATGCAATGAGTGGAGAAAAGAGTTTAAATGAATCAGGAAAATAGCAATAATTGCCAAAAGGCTCAATGTAGTTTACCGAGAAATTGCTTCTTAATTGCTTCTTAATTGCTCATGGTGGGCTCATGGGAGACAGCGTGCAAACAGTGCAGACCTTACAAATCTCTCTAGCCTAGCACTGAGCACAAACCTCATTTTTTGGGAGGAAACCTGTACAAAGCTGGGCACTTCAGAAACAACAACAAGCAGGCGGCTGCAGTATCTGCTCTGGTTCATACAAGTCACTTGATTGTGACAGCAATTTTGTGTCCTCCTCCAAAATTCAGGCGTAGTATTAATCGTACGCCATGGTAAGACAAAAGGGTTGCGTATTGCCAGGAATATATTAGCTTCTCTTTCAATTGAGAACACAAGTAGGAACTTGGTTGAAAAGGGCATATTTTCTCTGTGGCTGTTGATGCCTCAAACCATAGAAATATGAAAATATTTGTAATAGTTTCTATCTTACTACACAGTGGAAGGGGGATAATCTACTGTCAGGCTGATTTCTTTGCAGGCAGCTGTGCAGCTAGACAGCAAGGAATATCTGTACATGTAAGAATTATACAAAAATCAAACGATCTGAACTTTGAAAATATATTCCTTTCTGCAGCTGACGGTGCTAAGGTTAACCTGGGAACCAGACAGCGCTCTGTCTGCAAACCGACAGAAAATTACAACCACTATTTGCTTCTAGCCAACTGGCTGGCTCATAGGCTAAAAAGAGAGACAAGGACACTACAGAAAAGTTATCATTTTTTCTTGAAGGCTGTGTGACAAATTTCCAGTCTTTTCTTTGCCAAAATAGTTTCATAAATAGTGGAGACGCTTGATTTTATCCACCCCGAATTCATAGAAATGTTGAAGCGTGTTCTCACAGGTAGCCACAGTTAATCTGTGTAATCTTGAAATGGCTTCCAGCTTTTAGAAGTTTACATTAAGTAAAGATTATCCAATTATAGTTTTCTTTAAAGATAAGAAAGATAAGGTTGATGGAGAGAGTTGCTAGATGACTAAAGCATGCTACTTATATTTCCCTTTTTTTTCATGGTATGCCGTGAGATGATTCTAAAATTAAAACACTGATTGTGACTATGCAGGAGTGTATGACATAACACAGTAATTGAGTCATAAACACAACAAATGATGACAGTCATTCGTCATAAATATTACTGCTATCTAAAACACATCGTGGCACTATGGATTTCATCTAGTGTTATATATTAGCTTTCAAAATGCCTCACTTCATATTTTGATTTCAGCCAATAAATTACCTGTGGCCTGACTCAGCCACTTGAAAATAAATGTTGACTTTTCAGGAAATTGTAAGCATTACTGGAAGGTCTGAAGTCTGACAAACGGCTGGTTATGGATCATTTTGCAGGAGGAATATTGTCTTCAGAGGAATGAGGAGAGCATTTGTGAGTTTGGTGTTAAGAAATGGACTCGTGTTAACTTTAAATTTGAGTCCTCTCAGTCTCTTACGAGGTCTGAAATATATTATATTTGCTTGTACCTCACTGCAGCTTTGAAAAATACATTTTCCTTTTGTAATCAGGCTTGGACAGATTTAAAAAACCTGGTGAATATTGGTTCTGATAAGGCCGAACATTATGTTAATGTTAGCTTCAATTGTATCAGTAAAGCATTTCACGGAATGATTTGGAGAATAAATATTAGTGTAACGGGTCAAACTGCTAATAAACACAACTTAAAATAAGATGCTGTGGCTTGTCATAATGAACCACCCAGCTGAAAGCAAAAGAAAAGCCTACCTCCAAATGAAAACACAGAAAATTATATTTCAACTGGGGATGCTTAAACACTGGAGGATCATTTCCATCCATGAAGGGTTGTCCCTGCGGCTGGATGTACCTGCTCTGCCGTGCCTGGGAGGAAAACTGCTACCACTTGGATGCTGCTCTGAGCCCACACTGCTCTGAGAACCTGTGTGTGGGCAACTGCAGTAAATAGGTGAATTACACTAAGCAAACGGCATGGCCACGTCACCAATGGAAACGGCACCTTACTGCCATGACTTCAGTCCAACATGTCTAAAAGGCAACGAATAATAATTTATCATCTGGTTTCCTTGCTCTTGCCCCTCCTTTTCTTCCAGGTTTGTGGCTTTCCTTTCCCACCAACGTCCAATTGAGGAGGCTGTTTCCTTTAGCGATCTTGTGCTGGTGTCACGCTGTGTTTTGCAGGTGGTTGAAAGGTTTTCATGTTCTTGGAGAAACGGCTGCCTCGTTGTTTGCATCTGGTGAGCCTCAGTGATGGCTGGTGCCCGTTGAGCAGAGCCAGTGTTGTCCCACCTCCAGCCCATCCCTGGCTGCCGGCGGATATTGAAATGCTAACCATATGCTGGGGCCTGAGAGTGAATAAGGAAAATTCCCCAAATCAAACAGTCTCTTGCAGTGCTTTTAACGCTGAGAGTGTTTATTTTCTTACTTGATGATGTTGGAAAACTTTAAAAGATCTGTGAATTTAACTGAATAGGGTCAGTGAAATTTTCAGGGCGAAATTAATTCTGCCAAGAGACTGTGACACTTATTTGGAAAAAAAAGAGAAAGGTTTGGACTTAACTGTTTCCCTGTCAAAGGTACTTGATGGAGGAAGACTGAAAAATGTTATTTTTCCTTTGGTTGTTGTGTGCAATAATCACTTGTCCTTATTCTGGCTCCTATTATTCTGTGGCACTCAGTCTTTTTCCCCACCTGTATTTGAAACGCCTCAAACTCACCTGATGTCCGCAATGACCCACAGGAAAGGGAATAAAAAGGTTGTGTCATTGTCACACCTGAAGACTTACCTTTATTTATATAAGGCCTCTGTATTTTGGGAGCTGGCTGTTCTCTGACACCACAGGTGACCACTGGCAAATCCAAGTTAGAAGACACAATGTTGTTTGGGGAAGAAAATGCTGATGGGCAGTACCTGCCCCATGGCAGCGTGGAGCACAGGGGCATCTTGAGGACTATTATGAGACAGGGCCTGGGGTAAGAGGTGTGGGAGTTCCTTGCTGAGGTGTGCAGAAAAAGCAGGTGGCCTCTAAAAAGGGGTGGTCTTGCCTTGCCAAACCCACAGAATCACAGAATGGTCAGGGTTGGAAGGGACCTCCGGAGATCATCTAGTCCAACACCCCTGCCCAAGCAGGATCACCTACAGTGGGTAAATCACCTGGTATTACTTTGGGGGTACTTGCTTTGGTACTTGCTGTTTTCCATTTCTCACCTTGGTCCGTATTACAATTTTTACTTCCCAAGGACTCTAAAACCTTAAAAGGAAAGCCTGAGGACTGCAGCTCTGTGAGTAAGCGATAAAAGCTTCTCATCCTCAAAGCTGTGTGTATGGCCCTTTCACTCAGACAGAAAATACAAGAAGTGGGCTGCAGGCAATTTGGGCCAGAATTGGTGGAAAGTTAGTTTTCACTTCTCACCTCTTCATATTCACAATAAGTCTAGAAATTGCCTGCACCAACTCTATTTTTAATTCCAGATGAAAGGCATTGCAAGCAGAGGAACTGGGCCGAGAGTGAGTTTCTCAGAAATGAGAGAAGGTGCAAGAAAACAGCGAGAAGCAGAGTGGGCAGAGAGAGGGTCTCTGCTTACATATTCCTTACAGGGGATCATTTCCACCTACCAACGCTGTACCTCAGCGGTGTAACGTGCCAAAGGAGTACCAGAGCTTAGCAGAAAGGAGAGGATTGTGTCCAGAGTCAGCGCAAATGTGAGGAGAAAACAGTGCAGGCATCAAACCGGTATGGTGTGACACCTCTGTCCTGGGCTGGAGCCAGCACGGGTGTTTGATGCTTCGGGGTCTTGCAAACAGCTAGCAGCCCTTTGCCCACAGATCTTCCTCATGAAGTGAAGAGGAGGGTTCAAATGCTGTCGGTCTCTGCCTCCCTGCTATGGCTTCCTTGGGATGCTGTGAATTTTCAAACTGAGGAGGTTTGGTCTTACTTGTTTGCAGTTATTTTTCTCCGCGGCTCTTCCTCAGGATTTTGTTAGCATTGCAAATTCCCATTTCACAATCAGCATTCTTCCAGCAAGAGGGACAAAGGCATTTGAAACTAGCTGTGTTTATCACTAATGCTCGAGCTGGATGAAAGACAGGGATGGATCCTCTGCAGGGGGATTATGCCATAACTCCATCGACCCCGGGGAGAGCTGAACTGATTTACCACAGCTGAGGATCTGCCTGGTGGAATTTAATCTGGCGAGGCTTTGGTGATGTTCTGATCAAAGGCAGCCTCTGCAGAGGCCAAATTGAAAAGGCTGAAGGACAGAAACACCACGCTTTTGGGGCATGCTCTGCTCTTCCTTAGGAGATGGCCGGAGACTCCCAGCTCAGCCTATTGCACAGCAATGCTGTTGCAGATAACAACCATCTGCATACTTGGCAGTCTCTCTCCAGTTGCATGTCCACCCCTGAGGCAATCGCTGTCCCTTGGATGGCCTGTTAGACCAGGTTTAGGCAGTACTGATAAGATTAAAGAGGTGAAAGAAAAGATACGGCATTTGTCCTTGAAAGCGCGTTTGCTCAAGGGCCATCACACAGAGCAGCGCTGGGGAAGCCCTTTGCTCCCAGCTCTGCCCCTGGGCTGCTGTGACCACCTCAGTGGGTACTGTAGGCAGAACCAGGCAAGTTGCTCGAGCACCTGGGAGCACGGCTGCATCCATGCAGATGTGTCCTCGAGGGTCCAGCAGATTTTAAACTCTCGCATAGTAGGCTCAAGCATCAAACTGGTTGCAAATGAGCAGTTAGTGGCAAAATTTTCAAAAAGCAGGCTGTTTTCTGGTTTGGTTTGTGTACCCAGCTGAGCTTAAGTCACTTGGTTTTAGCTCTGAAGGCACTGAACGACAGTAGTGGAAATAAGCTGAAAAATGAATTATTTCCTTTTGTCTTCAGCACTTCTGCTTACCCACTTACAAGACTTTGAAGAATCTGAATTTGGATGCTTCCCTCACCATCAGGCGCTTAAGGCAACTTCTTGGTCATCCCTGTCTAGCTTGAGCTGCTCTTTGCATGTTCTCCAAGTTGCTTAAGCCCCATAAGTGTTCCCTCCAAGCTTTCTTTGATGCGTGGCTTGTAGCCATCCCCATCTGTGTTTTCTTGCAGTTGTCTGGTGGCAGGACAGCCTCTGCAGATGCTCTGCTTTAATTTTTAGCACATATTTGCTGTGTGCCTCTCACTTAGTGGGTGATGCTGGAGACTCAGATCTGATGAACTCTCCAAGTCCATTCTGCCATCACTGCTGTGGCCATAATGCAGAGCGGATTGATCCAAACCGTATATCTTTAGCAGCAAGTGCAGGTTCAAAATAGTGGCAAAACCCACACAAAGCACAGAGTTAAGTACGTGGGTATTTACTCCGCGGTGGTGCTGGGTTAGATGGCTGTTGATGCAATGTTTAAAGTTGTTTGAAGGTACGTCTGCAGGTTATCTCCACTATAAAAGAGCCTTTAATCAAGTTCTGCACTTTCTGCAATAAATTCATTTAATCGGATACATCATTCTTCCCAAGGGGTTTGCATCCAAAGTAATTTGGCTGGCTCTCTGGACCTTGAGAGGGTTTTACTGGTTTTCTACCCATTTGTTAACATGGGGATAACATACGAACTGGAGTCTGTGTGATGGGACTTTAAGCTGTAGATTTTTGAGGCTCAAATCTTGGTTAACACTGCTGTGCTGACTGAGGATGTGATTTCCTTCCAGACATTCCTACTGAGCTGCACATTGCTGCCAAGATATGTAAATTGCCTCATTTAGATTCCTTTGCTTTCTAATATCACATCGAGTTAGGCATTACCTGACTTCTCATTAGATTTGCTTTTTTTATAGCTAATTATTTAACCTCCTTTTCTGCTGATCTGGACAACGTTTTGAGCTCTGCTTATATGTGTGTACAGCTTTCATCTAAAAAACTGCACTGCTAGTAAAATCTAAGTGATGTAGGGTACTGCTGCTGAGCCACACAACGCCTGTGTTGCATCTATGTACGCTTTTTCTCCCGCTGAAGTCCTGGGCAATGCCAAGGAGGAGAGGTGAAGGAAAACACCCTCATGTGATGTCAGTGCTCGTGTGAAGGCGATTAACTATGCACTCTACACCTTGATACAAAACTTTAATGGCACTCATTCATCTTGCTGGCATAGAGAAACAAGGTGAATCGCCGCATTGACATTAGCTGAGACAAATCAAGTGTGTTTAACAAGGCCTTCAAAGTCGGTGACTTCTGCAGACATGCCACAGTCAGTACTGCTGGCCATATTGGACTGGCATCATTCATACAGAGAAGCACCTCTTTCCATAAATAGACTAGCTGACTTTAGGGAAAGAAGCTGGAAGAGTGCGGCCCAGGTAACGGTTTGAAGGTGAATCTCTCTCCCATGGAAACAACCGAGTTAAGCACCTCAAAGCCTCAAATGGGAATCAGTTCAAGCAATCTAAATCTGACCTTGAGAGATTGTTCTCCAAACCCTGTGTTGCAAACGTGTTAGCTTTTCTTTGCAAAAGGAAAGTGGCTATTTGATGACAAAGCTTTTTCTCAGTTGTTTAATTAAGACAATTAATGATTAATTTCATCAGCAGTTTCTATTTTCTTTGTCGGTGGCCTGTGGCTGAAGGACAGAAAAGCTCTTGCTGCCTCAAAGCATCTCAGTGCTGGGAACCACTGTAGTTTATTGTGCATTTAGCTTTTGTCAGCATTTCCAATCATTGGACCAATTTCTGATAGGAATTACTCACCCTTCCTCTTCCCCCAGCAATCGATATTTGCAGCAGCCTGTTTCCTTTGGCTACGCTGGTACTTTGCAATTCACTTGGGTGCTTGTGGACTACTACCATAATTTGGAGCTTCAGAAGAAAATAAAAATGCAAGTCCCAAGGTGCACAGATCCTTTAAAGGGTTTTGGGACTCTTCAGTCTTCAGAGGCTGTGGATTTCCTTGGAAGATTTGTCCATCTGCCATTTGTTCTTGCTTGTGGAAGTTCTATGCTTAACTTCTGGGCTTCCAGAAAGATATCAATGTAAGAAACAGTGCTGAAATCTCTGTTTTACTTCGAGTTCACTATCATGTCCAGCTTTGAGCACTTTGGAAACTCCTCACCTGATAAAAACTGAAAGTAAAACATTTCTGTAGGAAAAGGTACTGAGGAACAAAACATCCATCAGCCCATGGCTCTGTCATATCCCCTATTAAGCTCTTTCTATTGCAATGTCTAAAGCCGTACCCCATCACGGCTACAGGCTTGTTTCCATCAGGGATTATGGGTGAGGATGTCTCTAAGTATATAAGCTACAGTCTTAGAAAGTCCATCTGAAGAGTGGAATGTATCTCCCTCAATTTTGAATGACTACAAGCTTCTCTTCAAGTAGTCACTTTACAGGGGTAGGGATCCCCTCTGAAGGGAGCAGGACTGGTGTCCCTGACTGGCTGAGTCGCAGAGCTCCTGGGACCCGATGAAGGGGATTTTCAGACTCCTTGGATACATCCAGGGAATGTCCTTGACTGAAACATTGCTGGCTTTAGGTCAAAAAGTTGATTCAGTAGAAGTCTAAACTTCTGTCCTGATGGTGTTTAGGAAACATCCTGATTTACTTAATTTAAACAAAGGCAGATATCCGGTTAAAATCCCTGGAGCTGCAACCAATAAGTGCCTTATTTCAGCACTGTGCTTGCAACGACCGCTACCCACCATAAAAACACGGTTCAGGGGAATAAAAGTATTAAGAAAATAAATGGATGTAATACTTGAATTAGATGCAGATTTGAAATATGTGAGGAAAGATGGAGCAAGTAGAAAGAGCTGACAAAGAATAAATAGACAGAACCTGGTGACAGCACGCTTAAGGCAGGCTGCTGCACAGGGTATGTTTCTATCTTGTATATTTGATTTCTTCCCTCCCACTCAGTAGGTGAGAAAGAGATCTGCACTGCCAGCCACCTTGGAAAGAACCTGTGAGAGGGTGATGCCAGCATGGTGCGGAGAGAGCGTGAAGTGCTGCAAAAGGAGCTGCAGGAGAAGACCTTGTTATTTTCAGTGGATGCACTGACGAAGACTGGATGTGGGCAGGTTAGGGACAGTGATGAGGTGTATTTGAGACGCATTAATGCCTTCTCAGGTTACTCCTGCAAATTTTCTGTACCTGAAGCCAGGTACTTCAAAGTCTCAAGCACCATTATATAAGTATCTCACTAACATAAATGGACTGTCAATATGCATTATCACGGTTTGGGAAAGGCGGGGAGAGGTTAGGTGTCCTGCCTGGGCTCATACCTTGTATGATATCTGATACCTTGTATGAGATCTGGCATAAAACCCTAATCTCCCCAAACCCATGTCTTAATGAAACAGGTACATAAAACTGTAAAAGAATAGGGTTGTAAAAGACCTTGAGAGGTCAATGAGTGCTTCCCCTAGTCCCTCCATTGCTTAATGAAAATAGTCTAGCTTGCCCCTCGCCTTTACATGGCTCTGGGTGAGGGAAGCAATGGGCGTTGTTGACTCCTGCAGCCTTTCTTTCTGTGTGCCAGGTATGCTCTGAAAACTGTGACTGGACATCTCTCTGCCTCTGGACAAACTATTTCTCTTCTTCAGCTGAGTTAAAGCAGAGCAGCAAAGAAGATGCAACTCCTGTGGTGGAGCTGGTGTTTTGTCACAGCCTCACTGAGAGATGCTGGTGCTTCAAAAGGTCTTGTGTCTTTAGGCCTGCTCTTTGGATAAAGACCACTTCAGACCATACCTTCCTTTAGCCTGGTGTTAACAGAGAGCCTGGTGTTAACAGAGAGGGGAACATGCTGTGAGACAAGTTCTTCCTGCTTTCAGAAGTGGAACTGGTTTGGTAGTATGGTAGGGGGAGAAAGGTGATTTCTTGGTTTATTTGCTGTCTTTCTAGTGGCTGGGGGTTTTGAAGGCACTTCACCAGTTGGGAAATCCCATGTGAGAAAACAGTCTGACTGCAGCCCAGAATCGCGCCCTTTGTCTTTGCTGTTGTTGGGACTGAGGAGATCATCAGAGTCAATGGGCCTGGACAGATGGCAGGATCAGACTTGGTATCCCCTGCTTGGGCGCTTTGCAGAGACTCTAGCACTGTTAGACTTGAGTCCAGTTCTTTTCTTCGCTTTAGGGTAATGATACTCTCTGGAGTCATCCCGGCTCTGAGGTTAGACTCATCTGGTATAAAAAAAGGCGAGTTCAGAACAGGCCACCCTCAGACTCTAAACAAGAATGCTGTCGCTCGGTTTATGAATTCAAGATGTCAGGTTTTACATCCCGAGATCTATTTTCTGCTATGGTTTCTATTCAAGAAGGGCTGTGCCTGTGTAATGAGTAGCAGCTGATGAGGTCTTACAGCTCAGCATTACGCAACCGAAATCAATAGCATGTATGCAGGAGCCCCTGGCACGGCACAGCGAGGAGTGCAACCTGGGTCCAGTCCCATTTCTGGGGCCTCCACATCGTCCCTGCGCCTGTCTGACATGTCTCGTGTATGGACAGAGATGGTTTTTGCTGCCTTTTCTCCCAAAGAGAGGACAAGCCATAAAACCTGGCCCTCCTGATTTTCTTTCCAAAACCCCTATAATCTATTGGTCAGGATGCCTCGGTGCCCTTCAGGACAGAGCTGTGCTTTAGGAGTGACCATGCCTCATCCTCCAGGTGAGGTAAGTCTTGTGGGTGCATATGATCTTTTATTAGATCCTTTATTTTGGTCTGATGAAAGATCTTACCTCTCCTCACATCTGGTTTGTGTCCTGAGGGCACTGTGGGTACCACAGCATCTAACCACCCTGACTGGGATCAAAAAGCCCAGACCCCACAGCAACCCTCCTTGCAGCCAACTCAATGTGGTCTCTCTTCATCCCCTTGATCTTCCTAATTCCCCCAAGAAAAGGGTGCCAGGGAGCTGATGAGTTGATCTAGGTAAACAATGGCATTGCAGGTTCCAAGAATGATAAATAAATTGCTTCAGGTCAAACCAAAGCAAATTATTTGCATTTTGTTGGAAAAATGGAGGGGGGGAAGGAAAAGATTCATGTAGGGTCAATCCCGAGTAGTTTCTTCAGTCCAAACACAAAATGTTTTATTGCATTTATTAACCTTTTCATTTAACCTTGTTTTCTTTTAGTTTATATTCGTTTGTAAAACAAAAAAGCTGTTTTGAGACATGAATGTGAAAATGTTGAAATGAAACATTTTGGTATTTCAGAAAAAACCCAACCCATTTTGTTTAGAAGATGTTGAAACAATGTGTTTCGAAATTTTTTCAGAATTCCCCTCCCACTCTTTTCTCTTTCTTTCCTTTTTTTTTCCCCCCTCTGGCTGAAACTATCAGCTCAGATCACCCTGAATTTGCAAGGAATTTTGTCTTCCAAAATTTTTGATTTCTGGCATACTTGCTGTAAGTGAAAAAAAAATCAAATAAAACCAAGTAAAAAATGCCTTGTAGTACCTGTGAGAACCAGTTTGGATGCTGCTGTGATACAGATGGGGGAGGGAAGAGCAGCTGGGTACCTCTGAGATGGACTTTCTGTTGGCCCAGAACATGGGCAGCAGATAGCCCTGCCTTTAAAACCTCTGTTGCAACCATTACATCATGGTAGCTTTTCCCACAGGAGGAGGTGAGTGCCAATTTGGTGTTGCCTTCCTCTCCCCCTCTTCAGCACTCCAGTCCTCCAGCAAACCTGGTGGGGAAGGCGATTTGCTCACCAGCTCAAAGAGAGGAGCTCCCCAGGGATGTAGGAAGGTTGATGCTGTTGGTGAGATCGTTGCTTGGTATCACTGAGAAGTTCTTGAGGAGTAGCAACTCCAGCAGTTTTGTTGGTGCAATGCATTTACACATCGAGCTTTGTTGGCCATTTGCAGAAGATGGGGTCATTCCAGCAGAGCCAGCTGCAGCTGACACATGTGCTTCATCAACACCAGCCATGGCCCCAGACACAGGTGGAAGGTATTTGTGGTTCAATATAAATTGCAAGAAGAATGCTGCTGGTGGCAGATACAAGACAAGTGAGGTTGAGATATGTTTAATCCATTTCCACAAGCCTTGTGGCCCTCAGACCCTGTGGTGCAATCTGCGTGGAGCTCATCCTGGCCATTTGTCCCCACTGTGCAGCCAAATGCATCTTTTGAGTAAAAGGCCCTGTGATGTCACCACCTTGGAAAGTGCAGTCCAGGATGCTTGTGAGCATCACAGCGAGCTTCACCATGTGTTATGCCCTGGGGGGTGCAACTCTGGGTTATATGCCTCTAAACAGGGCAGCCTCTCCTGGCAACACCCAAACTAGAGAGAGAAAAGAAGAAGGAGGAGGCGAAGGAGAAGGAGCATGACCTTTGGTGAGATCACTGTCTCGCGTCATATGGGTTATGAGAGACGAAAACCAGCTTTGAAGATTACTGCTTTCACTCGTACCCAGCTGCTGGTCAGACCTTTCTCTCTTCTCCTCTGTACTGGTATTGCTTCTGCTCTGTTCTTGCCCACAGGCAGAATGACATGAAATATTAGAATGAGAATAATAAAAAAAAAAAAGTTTTTTTTTTCTTTGAATAAAGCAACAAAGTAGCCAACAAATTGGTTCTTTGAAATTGATGGGGTGGAAGGAGTCAACTGGAAATAATTTTTGCTATATAGCCTTAAGACCTTTTCCCTGGCAAACAAGTCATATATTTTCTTTTGCATTTAAAAACACCAAGTTGCCTTTTTATTTCAGTAAGTTTGGGCAAGTCAGAACAGATTATTCTGTGGGGCAAAGGGTGGTGGCAGTGGTGTGGGGGGGTGTAAGTATACTTAGCTTTTTTTGACTCTGGTGTGAGTGAGAGCTCAGTGAATGCAGGGTGTGTGTGATGGGGGGGGATGGGGTTGTGTTGTGTGTGATTGTGCTGTGTGGCCCTCACATGCGTGAAAAACCAAGACATCCATGGTCGTCGCTAGCATGCAGGGAGACCCCAACCGTCTGCAGCTCCCCCAGGGAAATTTTGAGGCTGCATCCTTGTTTGCTGCCAGATTTTCACTTTTGGTCTTTGTATTCATAGGCAACAGTATCTTTAGCCACAATAACAGCAAAGTTCAGCTGCAAACTCTGATGCAGCCCCGTCATAGAGGTATTTGACTGCTGTGATGGCTGTAGGCACACAACAGAGCCACGAGGACAGGGAATGGTATTTCATCCCTGAGAGCAGAGTTACAGCTCTACAGAGGTATTTAAGGGGCAGCACGGCTCATCGAAAGCACGGGTGCCTCACAGTCTGCTGGCCCCATGCATCCCACCTTCACTGACGATGTGGACCTCTGGACCTCTGCCAGAACCCTACCATCCCACATTCTGCCGAAATTAAGTAACTCAACCAGGATCATGCAGGAAGTTTGTGGCAAGGGGGAGAGCCCAGAACCTTTCTCCTTCCCTCCCCTCCTTTCCTACCCACAGTACTAGTCCTTTTTCTTTATTCTACTGATTCTCACTCAGAATGGTGGTGCACACACGCGTGCAATGGGTGTAGAATATGACCACGAGAGGATACTAGGAAGAAATTTGGTTTTGGTAGCGTTTTACACCCACTTCGCCCCACTTGGAATAACTGCATGCACTGTAGAGCAGTGGAGACACAGGCTCCCTTACCATGGGACTATTATATTACATATCCCATAAAACAAGCCCCTCATTTTGCTCATTAAAATCAGGCATGCTTGTTTGTTGGAGTTCGACTGTACAGTATTTCTTCTATTTGTGGGTTTAGCTATAAAACCAAAAGAAAACTTTTCTTATGGTTAATTTTCCTTTTAATTGCTCGTAGTGGAGTCCCTCTGACTCCAGACCATTTCTGTAATTACTGGACCACATTCTTCCCCCCTGTACCTCTTTGATAGGGTAGGAGCACTATTTGCCTCCCCTGCATCCAGAAGCCTTGTTGAGATGAAGCTGTAGAAATATAACCACAAATTAAGGCTGTCAGCTCTCGTACTCATGTGTTTGTTATTCCTGTTCCCAAGTTGAAAACAACCTTTTCTTTTTCTTTTTTTCTCCTTTATTTCTCAGAAATAAAATAAAATTAAAAAAAAAATCCAGTCAAGCCAACTTTCTTGCAATCTGTGTCTGTGGTGGGATGGAGAGGCTGCGCTCCTGTTGCAGCAAGAGGATGGGGACTCGGAAGCAGCAGAGTGAGAATCCTGCCTTGGCAACTGAGTTGCCGCTTGGCCTGTGGCTGGTCACAGTAGGCAGGGCTTCATGGCAGAGCAAAGCGATGCTCAGGGCACCGACCTTCCCAGGCAAAGCTGCTTCTCTGTCCCACTTGAGGCCATAAACTCTGGCTGCGTTGTCAAACTATCTGGGTGGTGTTTCACAGTTCTTTGTGTTCAGTAATACCGAGCTGGTTTTCAGGGTCAGTTGGAAGAGATCATAGAATCATAGAATGGTTTAGGTTGGAAAGGACCTTGAAGATCATGAAGTTCCAACCCCACTGGCATAGGCAGGGACACCTCCCACTAGACCAGGTTACCCAAGGCTACATCCAGCCTGACCTTGAACACCTCCAGGGATGGGGCCTCAACAGCCTCTCTGGGCAACCTGTTCCAGTGCCTTACCACCCTTAAAGTGAAAAATTTCTTCCTAATGTTCAATCTGAACCTGCCCTCTTCCAGTTTAAAGCCTTTCCCCCTCATCCTATCGCTACATGCCCTTGTAAAAAGTCCTTCCCCGGCTCTCCTGTAGGCCCCCTTTAGGTACCGGAAGGCCGCAATAAGATCTCCTCAGAGCTTTCTCTTCTCCAGGCTGAACAGCCCCAACTCTTTCTCCTCATAGGAGAGGTGCTCCAGCCCTCGGATCATCCTTGCGGCTCTCCTCTGGACATACTCCAGCAGGTCTATGTCCTTCTTATGTTGGGGACTCCAGAGCTGGATGCAGTACCCAGGTGGGGTCTCATGAGAGTGGAGTAGAGGGACAGAATCACCTCCTTTGACCTGCTGGCCACACTTGATGCAGTCTAGGATACGGTGGGCCTTCTGGGCTCCTCCAGGGCCCGCAGAGGGCATCACTCTCCTCCCAGTGTCTTCGTCTCTCCAAATGTGATCTCAAGGCATGACTCCAAGACTGGATTAAGCTAACCCGCAAGACCTGCACACTACTTTTAATCAATCCAAATTGTACTGAACCAAATTCCCCTTGGTGTGGCTGAAGTTCAGTTACTGCTGCCAGTAAGGTGGCAGAGGACTCCCCAGGACCAATGAATTCCTGCCGTGGTTTAGATAATCCATGAGTAAGCATGATTGACAGTAACATGTGTGAAATTAGTTGATGAGCCCAGATCAGCTCCTACTTCTACACTGATCTGCCCCTATAATTACTGGAAATGAGCAGGTTTTCCACGATGGCATAACAGGTGAGCCAATAGCGAAATGTTATGAGGACAGACTCACAGAGCATGCAGGGGAACTTCAACACCTGATTATGTTACAGCAGCATCTAGTGATGCCAGTCCAGCCCCCTGCGTGATTAAATCATGGAGGAACCATGGACAATATCTTTCCAAGAAAGCACAGCAAGCCTCCATGGACATCTCACTGCAGAGAGGTAGCAGATGGGGCAGGCACGTTCCAACTGAGCCCTTCATACGTGTTTGCCCCAGTCAGACGCAGCCTAGATGTGGCTGATCCTGGTGAAAAGGATATGGTGGCCATAATGGATGGGTTGGAGGTAGGTGTCCCTGGTCACCCTGTGGCGGGGCCCTGCACAGCTGTGCAGCGACAGTGCCTGGGTGGCACATTAGAGTCCTTGGGCAGTCGTGGCTGCAAAATGCAGCTCACACCCAGCCAGAGAGGGAGTGCGATTCCTCTAGGGGTGCAACACCAGGAGAGGTCTCCGATGGTTCCCATTTTTTGCCTTGGTTGGCTGCGCGTCTGGTCTCAGCTGTGGATCTCAAACCTCTCTGCTTGTGCTTTCGCCATATGTTTCCGAGCTTGCGACAGCTTGGTTCGTGCTCCAAGGTAATGCTTATTTACTGGCAGTACGTTCAGTAGTTACTGGGGTAGGCAAGTTATTTACAGAGTTCCTATTTCCTAATAGTCTTATAATGCAGCCCACTGTTGACAGTTTGTTTGAAAAGTCACTTTTCGTATATAAACATGTTCCAGTCAGTTATTATTTGCTTTTCTAACTGCCGTTATCAATAGAATTTATTATTAACACCCCTCCCCACTTCATTAGAAAATGTTGTTCTGGAATATTTGTGTGTCTGAAAATGATAAATATTGAGATTTCTGCTTTTTATATTTGTGAAAGGGCAATTCATTTATTCAAGCACTCAACTTTTGACCCGATCTTTGGAGTAGTCACTTCTGCTGGTTGAATTATTCATCATGAATAAATTACCCCATGAATTTATCCCCCCCGCCTTTTTTTTCACCCTGTTTGTGAAGCGTATGCTGAGTGATCCTGATTTCTGAGAACAGAACCATCATTTGCGAGAATTCGCTGAATAATTGCATACCTGATGCTTTCCATGGCGGCCGTGGTCTGGTCGCCTCCTTCCCTGGCTGCTTGGCTGGA
This sequence comes from Vanellus vanellus, assembly GCF_965231255.1. Lineage (NCBI taxonomy): Eukaryota > Metazoa > Chordata > Aves > Charadriiformes > Charadriidae > Vanellus > Vanellus vanellus. The sequence goes on along the minus strand of NC_138909.1, from coordinate 52,316,318 downwards.
GACAGCCCCACGTCTCTGTAGACCTGCAGTGGAGGGAGAAGATTAAATTCAATACCCTCTTTTCGGAGGGAATAAGACCACCTGATGTGCACATGGCTGGTTGAAGGGACTGGGATTGCAAGCCACAGCCGATGGAGCAGATGCCGCATCCCACCACTGCAGAGAGGAGCGTTAAACCTCCTTTGCCTCCAGCTGGCCTACCTCTGCATTTGGCCCAACATGTATAATTCAAGTCCTAGGGATGGGGAAAAAAAAAGAGCACAAACCCCAAATATAAATCCGTTCTGCAGACAGCCACGCTTTCAAGAGAGGTCCTAAGGAATGTTTTTCGTCACTCCCAGTGAAACTCTAGGACTTTCATCTCTGAACACTTGCAGAACTGCAGATGAAAGGATCCTGACTGGAAGCACTTGAAGCTCAGCTTTTGATCTCCGTGTTGCCTGCACGCTCGGGCGAGGAGTGCTGCTGTAGCCCGCATCCCTCTTCCGAAAGACAACAAGTGTTTTCTTTCCTTTTCCCTGTTTAATGTTATCCCAGTTTACCCAAGGGATGGACGTTCCTATTTTCTGAGGGTCAAATATTATGACAGCTTTGGATATCAATGTTCTCGCAGTACCTCCGGCAGTTGTCTTCCAAAATAACTTCACTGGTCCTTTTTAAGCAATAAGCTTTCCCGGATGGTTCGGCTTTGATTCTCGCTGGGTTTTGGGGAGGGTTTTTCTCCGAGAGGTGGGGAGAGGAGCTTTATTTATTTTTTCAGAGGAAAACTCTGGCTGTTGCGAGAGGGCTCTTAAATGAAACACGGAGCACTTTGCCAACCCCTGTGGGAGACAAATGACCTGGGAGATGCAGAGCTTTCACTTACTGTTGGAAATGTGAGGGTTGAGGAATAAAAAAGTGAAGTATCAAGGATTTGCAAGGAAAATCGTGTGTGGGTATATAAGATTTACTGCTGGGATTGGTCTGGCAAACAAGGGCTGTTCCCCACGTTAGAGGTCTCACAGGTAAAATTAGAGAGAGAGGAGCAGATTTTCCACTGTTGTATATGGTATCCTTCGCTGCTAGAGCAATTGAATGTAAAACGCTGCCACGCCAGGAATCTCTGCTCAGGGGTTGGTATTGATTTACACCCACTTAGCACTCAATTTCTGCTGGTATAAATGTCTACGTAAGGCAGTGGCAAATCAGGATAATCTTGTGGTAGTCCTGAGTCGAGTAATAGCGTAATTAAGAGTAATGACCATGGAGGACTGACTTTTTTTGTATGTGCAGTTACTCTTCCTCCTTGGTGGAAAGGGAGTTACTGTGAGGAAGGACCAGCGGGTGCTCAGCACTTGCTGGCACAGTGCATCATCTCCCCAGCACTGCAGCGCTCTCCCACCTCTGATGGGCAAACAAATTCGTCATCCCATGTTTGGCTGTGAATTAAATCCCTTCGTAAAACAGCGTCTTGGCCTGTAAAAACTATGACTCCCAAGCAACTTGATGCAGCAAGCTGGTTTAAATTAGAAGGAAAAGTATATTTTAAAAACATTTCGGCTAATGCATCCTAAAGCCTCCCGTAGAGGGAACAAGTTTTATTTTCACACCTGCTGTGTTACTGAGGGGAAACTCCCGGGGATCGCTCTGATCGGCTGATATTAATACACAGCTTTTACCTGTATTAATTAGGACTTTTGGCAATGATGTTCACTAATACATTATATGCATTTTTAAGCCCTGTTTAGTCAGACCCTGCGTCTCCAGTAGTGGAAGGGAGTAAAACCGGTTATAGGTCAGCTAGGACATGAGAGAAAACATTGCAGTGCTGTGACATGAATCTCTGAATACATTTTGCAAAGTGGTTAAAGAAAAAAGGGGTAATTCCAATCTTGAATGAGTTGTGCCATTTCTGGGACCATGCTGGGAGCACTTCTGCTCACTCCTCCAGGACTCCCACTGATGGACCACAGTCCCAGGTTGTCCCTGCCCTCCTGACCCTCGCCAGCTTTTCTCTTTATGCTCATGATGGGGCTTCTTCCAGGCTTCCCTGAAGCCCCTGCAAGGGCCTGGGACATTCACTAATCTCCAGAAGAGCCAGTGAGTGAAATACTGTAGAGTCAGCATGGATGCACCTCTCCAGCCATGAACACTTCATGTAGGGCGCATGGAAAGGGCTGTGCCCATCCCATATTTCCCATCTCACACTGAACCCAAATTGTGGCCCATCTTTGGTTCCCCTCTTTGCTGCAGGTTCCTCAACACAGCTGTGAGCATCCCAGTTCTTCTCCCTCTGTTTCGTGAGGATAGCAGCTCCGTGCCTCCCTCGGGGGCTGCCAGCGTGCCCCAGGAGCACTTAGATGCTGCTGTTATGGCACGCATGTAACTCCTTGCACCCTCTGTGCACTGAAGGCCTGGGATAATTTTCCAGAGACAAAATAGCATTCCGGAAATTAATCACATCTAGTGCTGTGGAGTTTTGCTTAAACTCCCCTTTCAGATTTATAAGCCTGACAAATATAATTATTTTTTTTTTCACAGCTTGCTGGCCATCTGCTGATCCTCTATAAATATAGCTGATTTAGTGCTTTGTCTTAAAAAGGAAGAAGACACACATTTACACACACAACTCCTATGAGTGTGATGCCAATGAAAGATATTAGGAAATATCATAGTTGGCCAGGACCCATAGATCACATATAGAAGAGTAGTATGGCTAGATGTATGTGTGTTTAATTTATTCTGCCAGGGGCTGAGCATGCTTCCAAGACAGTCCATCTCACTCATCAAAGGCCATGCTCGTGACGTTGCTTAGGTGTCTTTCCTGGTGGGATTCGGCACCTCTTACTGAGAGTGGTTTCACCCAACCCAGCTTTCAGCTTTACAATGGGACAGAGAGGCTTCATGTAGTTGGAGGTTTGTACCCCAGATCAAAAAAAAAACAGGAGAAAAGAGGAAAAGGAAGGAAGAAAGGAAGGAAGGAAGGAAGGAAGGAAGGAAGGAAGGAAGGAAGGAAGAAATGAAGGAAGGAAGGAAGGAAGGAAGGAAGGAAGGAAGGAAGGAAGAAATGAAGGAAGGAAGGAAGGAAGGAAGGAAGGAAGGAAGGAAGGAAGGAAGGAAGGAAGGAAGGAAGGAAGGAAGGAAGGAAGGAAGGAAGGAAGGAAGGAAAGAAGGAAAACCCATAGTAGGTAAAGGGTGTGAACCCTATGAAACAGAACAAGAACGTATTACATATGTTTTCCTGGAGGTTGCTACATGTTTTATCAATTTGTGTGTGCATGGGAGATGTCTCATCTCTGCAGACATGAGCATTCAAACATGCTGGGTTTTAAAACGGCCCATCAGCTATAAACAGCCTTGTAACCATGCAGATATGCCCATACCCCTGCTTCTCCTAACCCCAGGCTCCCAGCAGAGTGCATTATCCCTGGGCAGGATGGGAGCCCTTAGCATAGAGATGTGTATTCCTTTCACATGGCTCACAACTAGGAGCTGCAATTTTTAGATATAAACATCTCCTCCTCTGCTTCTGGCCATCGGACCTTTGAATGCATTTGCTTTTGTTTTTTTGCAATAAAGGGAGTTCCTGGCATTTTATTTTCCCTCCCTGCCTTGTGAATCAACTTGTTGGCTTCTGGGGAGTCCCTGCAGGCAGACACAGGGGATCATCTCCCCAGGGTGTGAAGACATGGCCCTTGACCGGTTTTGTGGCCTGGGCAGTTGTGGACAGACCCTGCCAGAGGATGGGAAGGACAGGACAGGTTTTTCTCTGAGGAGCTGGGGCTGTGGACGCAGGTTGGTGGCACCGGGCTGGAGCACTTTGAGGCAGCTCCTCTCCCTGGGACTCGCCTGAGCCAAGTGGGCTGGGTGACGGGTTTCTCCCCCGAGGCCAGTAAGGAAAAAAATCTTCCATTGCTGCAAAGCAGCCTCAGGAGAGCGGCTCCTCGGCCGCTCCTCCATCCCGGGACTGGGAGCCTCTGCAGCTCTTTCATGCCTCTGTGTGAAGGTCAACACCAGTGTCCCCCGACCGGGGAGGATCCCTCACCCCGGTCCTGCCCTGTCCCCTCGCCTGCCCTCTCCGCGTAAGCCCCTGAAGTGTGCGAGTGGCTGGGCAGATGCTCATGGCTCCTATGGTGCTTTGCAGCATCCCCAAACCCCGCAGGCAGGGCCCTGTGTGCCCGTGGAGAGGGAGATGTGGCCCATTGTGCATTGACGAGGACTGGAAGACAGTAAACAAATAAATCAAATATAATTGAAATGACACTATGGGAAATAACTCCCTGGGGCTTGCGAGCAGACAACTTCTTCCCAAGGAAAGTTACTGAGGATGCTGCCTTGGAGATGTCAGTGTAATGAAAACAAAAACAAAACCCACCCCAAATCAGGGAGTGTTTTACTTTGACTAACGGGTCCCTTTTAAGTGTAGGATATTGACATTGTGCTTGAATGGGGGCACCGTAGGAGCCCAAACTTGCCATACATGTATTTCCAAACCTACCACCTTCTGTAGAAACATCAAGGGAATACATTTGAATGGAAATAAATTCAGCTAACGCCTATTGATGCAAATGGGTAATTTCAAGTGCATTAAAGAATGCGGCCAGAGACGCTCCAGCAAACAATCCAGATCATGTCTTAATTAAGGTATTTCCTTTCTTCTTCTTTCTTTTTTCTTTCTTCTTTTTTTCCTCCCCTCCATTTGTGGGCACAATAGCAAAGAATCCTCTCGGTCCCTGAGAAGACAAAATTACACCTAAAACCCAAGGCCGTCTAAAAACATGTGCTTTGATAAACATATATGGACATGCATTTAATTGTGCCCGTGCGCTTTCACTCAGCAAAGGTGACAGCTGAGCCAATCAGCTAACTAATTAACATACACTGCAAACGAGATTCCTCTTTTCTCAGGACCGGGACAGATGGCCTATGCCACTCAGCCAGCTTCCTGCGCCTAATCCCCTGCTCCTATTTGCTCCAGTGGCTGCAGATATTTGCATTCACTCAACAATAACCCATTGAAACAAATCACTCCCTTTTTTCTTGTCACCTCCAAGAAAGCACTACAGGCCACTGCCAATGTGGAAATGCTGCCACAAAGGAACCAATTATTATTTACCGAAAAATATCAGAAAAAGGAAAAAACAGGATTGCTGCTAAAAATAAAACAAAGCCCTTAAAAAAAAAGGGGCGGCGGGGCGGGGGGGGGAGAGGGGGGGGGAAGAAATAAAGCGACACCTTTGAAAAGGGTCTAGTTCATAAGGGCTGCATTCAGAGTGCCTGGAGCAGGTTTTCGTATTTTCTTGCCTGCTCCTGTTGCCGTTGAATCTGATAGTGTGCTTTGCTTGTTAACAAGTTTTATGCTTTATTTTGTTTTATGCCTTGGCCAACAACACAGATTCAGATTTGTTTTCCAACAGTCCCTTTTCCAATGGCCCACCCGTTGCCAAGAATAAAAATGGTTGTAAAGCAAGATTTATTTTCAACAATATCTTTTATCTAAACACATCCCTAGATGCTCCATGGAGAAATCCAGAATGTGACCGAGCAGCCTGAGGCTGTATTTTGTATGTTGGAAGATCCTGGTGCTGCAACATCCCCAGCTGCTTCCCAACAACTGTTGCTGTCTCCGAGGGGTCCAGGCTGGGCTCTCAGGAGGGGTTTCTAAAGGATGTATAGCCCTGAGAGCGGGACAACGCAGGTACCTTTGCTCATGCTGATGGTATAGCACCCCTCTGCCCGGCATTGCAAAGGTCTTCCCTGATTTCTCAGAAATCAGGCTGCAATGGTGTTTTTTTTTGATCCCATGGAAAGAGAGGTTTTGAAAATACTGTTGCCTGTACTGTGATGCTCTGCGGTGTGCTTGCCAAGATGCAGAAGCTTTGCCATAACTGCTAGCAGAGTCCTCGTCCAAGGACTCTGGATGGAGGCAGCTCCTGGAGCCCTTTGGCAGTGTGGAGCGAGGAGGGGGCAGCCATGTGGAGGAAAGAAGTAAAACCATCCAGGGGGTTGGGAGATCAAAGAGAAAATCTTTTGGGAAAATTCTCTAGACTTCATTGATACAGTCTAAAGAAAAGGTGCATCCAGAAGCGCTTTTTCAGTCAATTGTTGCAGCTTGGGTCCAAACCAAGATTGCAGCAAATGAATGTAGGACCATTAGGTGCCAACAACACACCTGTAACATGTCTCAGTGTTGGTAAAAAACACTACTAGCTGCTTGAATCGGGTCTGGAAGGATTGCTTTGGGGTTTTTTTTGCAAACACAGAGAAGATTCAAAATATCTGACATCTAAACCCCTTCTCTGTGTGCATCATTTTTGGTATAACTTTAACCAGTTCCAACACACTTACACTGTACTTTATTTCATCTGACATCAGCCACCGATTCAAGTGTTAACTAAAGTGACCACATAACTGAGTCTTCTTTCCTGGGTTGTGAGAAATGTCTAGATACGAGAAAGTCTGCTCTTGGAGGGATGGCTCAGTTGCTTACTTGGCTTCATGTTTGTCTGTTGGTGCCTTGGGTCAGCCTGTCTGGGAAAGGAAGTAGCTTTCCAATGGCCATCTGTCCCCAAACAGCGGTTCACATAGTGGGATCTCAATCCATGATGGGTTAATACCAGCATTAAAATAGTAAGTAGTAATCATACTCAGGGAGGAGTGCTCAGTGACAAACTGAATAGCCTCCTCTCCCTCTTCCTGCGCCATATCAGTAGAAACACTTGCACTGATTCTGGGGGATTACAAAACTCAGAACCTACTAAATCCACAGGAAAATACTATTTCAGATGCAATTCCAGATGAAGGACTAGCAGGGAAGTTCCCCAGCAAATAATTCCAGATCCACCAAAAGAATTGTAAGCATGAAAATATCCTTACATATGCCTGATGTCTAGACACGCAGGTGCTTCGCTGGTGAAATGAGGATTTGCACAGATGTGCACAGCCTGTCCCTGTGGGCAGGTAGGTCCAGAGACCAGGTCAACCTTGCTCCCTTGAAGATGCACCAGGAGTGCCTTTGTAACAGAAAGCAGAGCTTCCCAGAGATCCAAAACTCCAGCTACTTTTACTTGTTTTCCCAAGATTTATATTTTCCCTCTGTCTGTTGCCAGATTCACATGGAGACGCCAAAGTAGAATAGGAGAGACTCTTCCCCATATATCTCCAGTTCAACCAGAGTGATGACAAGCAGGCAACTAACATCTGAGCAGGCTGTGATGAAACTTTCTGCTTGGCTGCGCAGCCTTTCTCCTTTCACAGTGACAGCCACCCTACAGGGTCCTCATTTGACCTGCAACTCCACAACCTCAGTCCTCAAGGGTTGGGTGGCCTAATTAAAACCAACAGAAAACAGTGCAATTTCGCATGCTGCACCTCAGCCATGCAAGTTGATTTGACCGCTCCTAATACCTTTTCCACATCCATCCAGCACAGGAATGGTTACAGAAACATTTCTAAGCAGCCCATTTTGGTGGTGGTTGGACCACTTACTATTCCCTCTTATCTTTCCGCCAGATCCAGCCCCTTCACAGAGGCAGGAATCCCTCCCTGCTTTTTTCCCCTGAAGCAGTCTCCTCCTCTAGGCCTCGAAATGAATATGCAAGGTGGAAAGATTGCAGCCTGGTAAAAAGCTGTGCTCTCCTTTGCATCTTAAATGACCACTGATGTCTCTGCAAAAAGCAACTCAGAGGAGCACACAAATTCACTAGCTAGTTTGCCTGCCGTTAGAAGAAGCCCACCACCACCACTAACGAAGTCCCCTGTATTTTCGAGGCACAGTTATTTTTCATAGCAGAGCCTTAAAAGTCCTTATAAATGTAAGACGCCAGTGGTTTCTCAGGCAAACAAAAGATCCCGGGGCTTAGCTCTGCTGAGAGCGGAGGAAGCGCCAGGGTAGGGATGAGGGAACATTCAAGCCGGCTCCTCTCTGACAGCTTTATAGCCGAGATACAATGGGCAGAGCTTCTATACCGATGAGTCTAATTTAGGCAGCTCTGGCACCCGCCCCCCATGGCTCTCCTGCACATTAGTGCTGTCTTCTTCAATTCTTCTCCCCGGCCCTACCGAACAAATCGGCGTATCAGTCACAGCGGCCCCACGCACCAGGGCCCCGCACACCTTTGTGATACTCCCTGCAGAAAAAGCTGCTGTTTAGCAAAACAAAAGGCGTCTTATAATCTACTTATTGTGCCTCATTAGGATTGCGGGCGCCCGCTTCTAATGGGAAAGTTATAGGATCAAGCAGCCAGTGCACTTCAAGGTTACCATTCCGGGTAATAAAGACATTTTTTTTCCCCGTTCATGTCCAAGCATGACAAGGCACAGCGGCTCGCTCCCAAGAAGCCGCTTGACATCTTCATTGTTCTACCTTCTCCGCTAAACATTTTTTTTTTTTTTTTCCGCACCGTTTCTTGGGGTGGGCATCAGGAAACCAAGCGTGGCTTTTCCAGGGAGAGAGGTGTTCTGATTTGGTTTTTATCCTGCAGGCTCCTGCGAGCCCGCCCGGGTAGGATCTCTGCACATTTTCAAAGGAGGGTCCTGGGCAGATGTTATCAGGGATAGTTTATATAAATCTGAGCCTAGGTTAATTCAGAAAATATGTAGTTTCTGCAGCAGCTGTGAACCACACAATGTTATCCTGCTCCTGATATGCGGGCACTTAGATAACATGACAGTCCCTAGGTGATAGGGTCGTATCAACCTTTGATGCTGAAACACATGCAAATTCCCTTTAGAGTTGGAAATGCAGAGCTTCTGGGGGCTGTTTAAAGAAGACATTGTTCAGATAGTGTTTCTCACTGAAGCTGCAGTTTCTTATTTCCAAAGGAGAGGAGCGAGCTCTGTTGGATATTACAGAAGTCCCTTAGAAACATTTGAGAGATAGCTTGAAAATAACCATTATAGCTCAGTTTAAATGGATTTATGGAACTTAAACTGAACAAAGCAAAAACTTGGCTTGTTTAAGAAACTGTAGAGACAAAGATCTGATGTGTTCAGTAAATACAGAGTTGTCCTGCAGATATTTTTCGCAAAATACTGAGCATTTGACTTTTACTTTGTATGTAATTTAACTCTAATGGACCATACTGTGTCATCAGTTTCAAAGTGAGAGTCCTTGATGAAGTCTTCAGGGAAAGGGCTTAAAAAAAACAGTGACACGGTAAGGACACAAGGATTTCAAAGCCCTTCAAAAACCTAAAAAGGCCTCAGTCCCGAGGACTTTATTTAGGCAAAACACCGACATTTTTCAGCATCAGAACTGACTAATCACACAGATTGTGTCAGCCGATATTTAAAAGCAGATCTCCCTCGTAGGAAGCACATCTATTATATATATTATTCAATGGTTCATAACAATGCAGCGTTTCAATTTGCTACCAGTGTCGAGGACTATCACACCCCCACCCTGGGGAAACTGGGTAGGGAATTTCGGGAGGTACAAGGTCATCCCCCGCTTTGCCTGAGATAAACCTCCCCCTTCCAAACTGCCCTAATCTTTCCCTGATATCCCAATGCTTACAGAAAATCACTATGGCCTCTTTAAGACAATAAATGAGTCAACATTTGGTCTACTCAAAGATAAATTAAAATTTATAAAGTCATGTGAAGATGAGCTATATCCATGATGGTGAAATAAAATAAAGTATTAGACCATGATATTGATATTAGACCATTGATATTGCCAGCGTGGTAATGCTGAAGTGGATTTCAGTGTTGGATTTTTTTTTCCCCGTACGTCTCCAAAGCAGCCCTTGCGCACACGGCCACTGCAAGTAGGTGTGACACGTTTTCTGTGAGGAGTTACAGTACCCAAAAGCTTTTCCGTGGGCGACGAAGAGCCCAGGTCTCTGATGTATCTGGCAGTCCTGCTGCCAGGTGACACATAACCTGGCTCTTCTAACCCCGTGCCAATGTTTGGTCTCCAGTAAGTCTAGCTTCAAAGGCAGGCAGTGCTTCCATGCACAAAGTGCATCAAGCCTTAGAACAAAATACTGTAGCCAGCAGATACGGCCTTCCCAGGAATGCAAGGAGGAACGAAGTGCAGTCACTGTTTTTTGGAAGCATTTGCTGAAACAGCCCAGCTGGAAGAGCAATAGCTGGTGAGGAACTGCCAGGGAGCGTAACCTGGGAAGACACTGCCCTTTCGGACAAGGCAGATGTATTTTGCAGGGCTCGAGGCAATGACAAGTCTTGGAAAGTCGTCGCTAATGTTTCACCCAGTAGCCTTGCAAGGAGAGCAAATTTCTTGGAAATAAAACATTTCTCATGGGTGTCTAATAAACAAATTATTCTGGCCACATTCACCAAGCTGTCCCTTTCTAGGAAAGCAAATACACGGCGAATCCCAACCAAAATTGAAGCCAAGCTACCCTGGCACTGAAAGAGCCATGCATGGGCTGAACCTGGAGTTATGCCATTTTGCTTAATCTGCTAGTGGGGAGGTAACAAATATCCAGTTTCTCTCGTGTATCAGCAGCTTTGAGGCCTCTTTGTAAGCAGAGCTAAAGTCAAGTGCATCTGTAATGCCTGTTATTGTGGCAGACACCACAGAGAGAGCATTAGGAGCTCCCTCCTCACCCAGGGAACACAAACCAGGGTGTGTTTATAGCCCAATAATTGCTTGTTTGTGTAAAGTAATGATGTCCCTGTTTGGCTTTTAGGCCAATTAGTAGAATAAAGGTGGTAAAAACACCAACATAATTAGTCTAATGACTATAAAACACTGACACTAAGTGTAAAATCTCTAGCCTTTTTGACACCCCAGTTTTATAGTGCAATATAAGGAGGGCAGTGACATTTGGATGTGGAGGAGTTCCTCTGCTTTTGTGGCTGACTTTGAATGCCCCTGCACGATCAGATGTGTTTGGATCGCCTGGGGTGGCCAACCGCGGTCTCATATTCAAAGAAAGTTGCCTCTGCTAATTATTTCTTGCACTGCTTTTTCCCCTTTGCTAATTAAGAGTGGCAGAGAGATTTGATTATCATTTTTTTTCCATAGTAGTTTAAAAAAAGACAAACCTGAACCCCAACCCACCCCAGATCCCCAGGCTGAAGAAGATACTATTCCTTGCCTCTGGGGTTTCACTACTTTATCTATATGTTACCAGCTGAGATTGCCGGGGACTTGCTACAAGCAGTCCAAGGCACCAAAACTCAGTCTTTTAGTGTCCGCCACAATGTCAGGGCGGTGCTTGGTGGGTCAACAGAAGGGGAGTTGTCTGGACGTGCAGCTCCCCCTGATAACATGAACAGCCTTATTGTGGCACTGCTGCTCCCTTCCCGGTGCGGTTAAAAAGGAACCATCAGGATTGGAAGGCCAAGATTCAACCTACGATAATTATTCATCTGGAGGATCTCTTCAAAAAGCCAATGCAGTTCCTTTCGATGGTTTCTTCTGCTGGCATGAAAGCCCCTTCGGTTAGCTGATGGTTGTTCTTTCAGCGCAGGAGCCAAGCCTGTGCCAGGAAGGCTGTGCTACACCACTGGTGTGCGTCACACTTATGGCAGCAAAACTGCTATTGCTAAATCCATCCTTCTTTAGTGAGCTGATTTCTGCTGGTAAAATCCACTTTTCAGTGCACAAGAAGAACACTACCAGGAGACTTTGCAGCATTGCCTGAGAGCACTATGTGCTGAAGGCAATGAGGTTGTCCCATGTACCTGCCACAAGAATTTGGTCCAGTGGCTGAGACTGGACAGACTTCATCACAGTGCACATTCCACAGCATAGTGGGGATTTTCTGATGTGTTATCCAGGGTGCTGGCTGATCACAGGCTGGGACAGTCTGCAGCTATTTCAGTTCTCCCTCATGAGCAGGGGGAATGAAGAGGCATCGCAACTGCAGCCTCTCTCTCAAAGTCCCTAAATTTGCCCCTAATGTCCAGGATGTATGGACCTTATGACAGCTGCTTTTGTCCCACTTCCACACCACAACGCCTGCCCTTCCTGAAGAAGGAAGCTCTTGCATGTGTTTAAGGCCATGAGGGAAAACTAGTTGTCCCATTTCAGCTTTACGTGGGTAAAGAAATGGCTCATCTCGCCCTGGTTTTTAAGTCTGCCCGCAGAGAACTCCAAGGGCGTGGGAGCATCTGCAGACAGCAGAGAGCTTAAAAGCCAGCCTTCGTTCCCAGATGTTGGTTACTGCATCCACTGCTGGTTCTGCCACCCAACAAACCTGCCAGCAAGGTTCAGCTTCCTCCTGATCCATCAGAGAAGGTGGTCTGCAGCTGCCTTTTGCACAGGAGCAGACTAACGAGTGCTCACGCTGTCCCTTCCCTTCAGCTCATGGGAGTCAGGGCTGTGCTGCAGGGACAGGGGGCTGAGGGCAAGTGTCCTAACTGCTCGGGTGAGATGGGCAGGAGAGTCCTCCATTGTGCCCTAACGCTGGGAGTCCTTAGAAACTGCACAGAGAGATCAACAGGGACCTTTCATGCAGCAAATCACGTAGTGATGCTTAAGAGGTTGTTCTGGTTTTTGGTTTTGGTTGTTGGTTTTTTTTTTTTTGTTCTAAGGGCACAGATAATAAAAAAGAATTATGGGTGGTAGCATTTTGACCTTAAGTTTGAACTTCTTCCTGATGCTTAGGACGCCAGGCAGAGCTCTATAATTCCCTGAATTCAGGCTAGTTTTGCTGGGCTTTTTTAGCATTCTTTTAATGGTTTCAACAGATATAAAAACATATCTTGTTGAACTAAAGATGACAGTAGAGAAGCTATGTCCTGCCTTGGAAGCTCAGCTTTGGGGTTTTGAAGCATTTATCTTTTAGCATGAGGTCCCTCTTTCTTCCAGTCTCTGCTGAAGCTCAGCCTTCAAGCTCTGGGCTGCTCTCTTTCTACGGGTTATCTGAAAAAGGTTCTGCCTTCACTCTTCTCAGATCAAAGGGAACATTATCAGTGTACAAAGCATCCCCTGTTTCTTCCTGTCTCCCAGCAACTCTGTCTGTCTCACTAGCCTTTTTTCCAGGGGCAGGGGATTGGGACCCACGGTGCTGGGCAGCCCTGGGACAAGGGTGGCTACAGAGGTCTTCTGCACTGTGAATCAGAAAATCGTGCCTAAGCTTCCTATTCCCGGGAAAAGTTGTTTAGTCTAATGATTTGGGCCACCAAACATTTCTGGTGGAGCACCACTGAACACAGGGAGTTCCCGATGGGATCAGTTTGACCCCCTGTCCTTGATTTGCACTGTGGGCAAGAAAGGAATAAAAGGCATAAAAATGTAAGTTAAAGACAGAGTGTCACCCTTTGCTTTGAATTTCCTGCCTTTTGTCAGGCAAAGTGCTGAAGGCTTTTTAAATGCAAGTGTTCTATAGGAGAATCCTCCCCCAGCTAGGCTTTCATGGAAAGTTTTGCAGTGCCCATTGCTTTCATGCCTGCAGGCTTGGGGACAGTTCATCCAAAATCTGCCGTCGGAGAGCTCACCCCATCTTCAGGTTGCATTATAGTTGAGTGACGCTTCGTTCAGCGTCGGAGCAAAGAGAGGAGAAGCACTTCTGCCTCTACCACTGACAAGTTTTCTCCTACAGTGGTGCCACCTAACCAACTTCTGCCTCAGTTTACCTGTCAGTTCAACGGTTAAACAGCGCTGGTATTGTAGGGGACATGACAAATCCATAACATTTCCAAGTGCCTGAACATGCCTTGTGGGTTACACTTAGGTTGGAACAACTTCTTCAGAAAGACTCTTTTGCTAATGGTGCATCTTTTCTTCTTGCCAAGATAGCCAGATGGCTCTTAGTTAAAAAAAATAAAATTCATACTTTTTTTTTTCCACTAGACTCTCATTACAGCATGTTGCTGATAGAGCACTTGCTTCTTAAATATTTTCTCCCTTCTATCTATCCCACCCCTGTCTTGCCCCTAAACAGATTCTCAATTAACCATGGGAACAGATTCTCAATTAGGAATGGGCAAACCTCGCAAGCTCATTTTCACATATTTATATGGCTGGTCAATGTTTTTCTGTCTCAGATGATATTTCTGATTGTTTTTCAATTAAATAAAAGCATCTGCTTACTGGAAAAATGTTCCAGCATAACTGAAGCTACAAACCAGTCTTGTTCTTCGGTAAAATATGTGTTAAGTCTTTTTTCTGTTGGTGGTGAAAATACCAAATTTCTGACCTTAATTTTTCCAGAATTACTGACTGTTAGTTTTCCAAAGGTTATTGGGTCCTGAAATTTCCTGCTGATTTAGTAAGGAATGAGAGAAGAAGCTTCTCTAAAAAACAAACAAATGAGACTAAAGGAAGATGCAGTTACTAAAGTGCAGGCATGTCTGCTTCTGAATCCTGCATTGATTGGCCATACCACGGTGTCCCACCTGGTGAATACACAGGTTTTCCTTTGCCTTTTATGCTTCGATGGAAATCCAGAGTAACTCCATCAGACCAACGGAGCTGTGCGCAGAGATGCCACACGATCGTATGGTGGAACTAGTTGCCCAAGGAAATCACTGTGAATCCTGCCGTGACTTGGAAATGTAGTGGAAGCATCAAGTATGTTGAAGATAAGATTATTCCAGAAACACCCCAAGCGGCCTCCATATCGGTTGCTGGTTCACATTAATTGTGGCCCTGAACACAACTTGGGGAGGACAGAGAGGGGTTAATTACTCTTCAACGTTGCTGAGCTCATGCAAACCCCAGGACAGACTTGGGTTCTTTGGAAGCTCAGGCAAAAAAAAAAAAAATCATTTGTCTGCCCAGGTGAGGCCATCCTTCCTGTCATCTTTTCTTATTTGAAAACATGGCCCTGGCCCAAAGGCTTGTTTCAACGTTTCAGGCAGCGAAACCCAAGTCACCCCTGGAGCACCACGAAGGTGGGACAGCCCTTCCCTTGGTGCGGGGACCTGCGGCTGGGTTTAAGCACCGGATTAGCCGCAGAATAGCTAAGCTCCTATAAGGCTTGGGAAAACATGCTGCCCTTCCATGCTTAGTGGGTTTGCCAGGCTCTCCTGTCACTTAGAATGAATGGGGAGAGAAATCATTATTTAATTATCTGGGAAGCCCTTTAAAAGACTAATCAGCAAGGAATTTCACTCCAGTAGTAACAGCTGGCTCTCACACTATGAGTCACAAAGAGAGATATTAAAAGGCTGTGTTTTTCTCAGTCAGTGAACTTATTAACTGTGCTCTCCTCTTTTATAAAAATGCTGCATTGTTCTCTAACAATGGTCCTTGGCCCTTGAGAAACACGACAGTATGCTGAAGGGGATGGGGGGCTGATTTACTGTAAAGCTGGGGTTTACCTAGTCCAGGACCTCATGCTTCAAATCCCAGTTTTACTTTTTTGGGGTTCAGGTGGGACCCTTTGTAGCCTGGTGGCCAAGGAGTCACCCTTGGGAGGCATCACTGAGGAAGCATGGGGAAGGGGCACAGCGATTCATGCAGTGGCAGCCAGCAATTTGCTTCCTTGCTGCCCTTGCAGCTGGAGAAAAGTGCATCCGCACCATCTTCCCCTTGGAGAGGCAGTGGTTTGCCTCTGCACTGCGGGAATGGCAGAGCGGAGCCGAGCTCAAGGCATTGGGTTGGGCAGGATGACCTGAAATGGATCTTTCTGAAAAAGATGAGGTGGTCAAGGATAGAAAGCGAAAAGGTGTCCTCTCTGGGACAATAGTCCTCTGTGGATGCTGCTGCTGCTCAGGGATGCGAATTGTCACTGAGTCAGAAATACCCGGCTCTGCTGTAAGATCCCACCCGAGAGTCTCTCTGCACCGGTTTCCCTCATGTCAGTGTCCGACAGTGGATTTGGGAGTGATAACAGCCACAGAGCACTTATTAAACTTCAGTGCAAGGAAATGGCTTTAAGTTCAAGTAGCAGCTTAGGTGAAATGAAATGAGGGAAGAGATGTCTCAGCCTGTGTAATTCCAGGCTACCTGTTGCCATCCCTCCCTGGGTTTACACTGCTTGGGTACCAGTTTTTCTCTCTTCTGCAATCTGCAGCTGTGTAACCAGCACTTCAAAACTCAGCAGACCCCATCAGCCCCTCCAGATCTATTAACCAGACCCTTGGCCTTATCAGAGCTCTGCAGAGGGAATAGCCACCTTCCTCCTCTGGGCTTGTCATCTCTCCGACAGTTTAAACATGTAGCTCTCTAAACACAACTGGTTCAACAGCACAATCTAATCGCTGTGGGAGCGTGGGGATGGGGATGGGGAGCAGATCCCTCGGGCAAACAGGGGCACAGTTGCTTGGAGAGATGCTGCGTGTGTGTGAGAGGACCAGGCAGGGGCTGGGTGTCTGCACGGGTCTAGTGGGAACCAGAGGTGTTGGGGTGTGCGTATGTGTGCATGTGTGTGTGTACCTCTGTGGGTGGGGAGGAGGGGAAGAAGGACAGAGGGGAATGGGATTACAGTTTACTGAAGACCCATTTCCCATATGCCCAGTGATTTGCTGCTTTCAGTTTTTCTTAAGAAATCTTTTTCTCTGTGTGTGTACATAAATTTCAGATATATATAAACATATAAAATTCCCCCAGAAGAGCGTTCTCCCCCTGCCCAGGATCAAACATTTAACTGTGAAAGATATTTGCAGGGTCGAATTGAATTCTTAGTATTTAAGCCAGTGTCTCAGCACAACCGAGCGGAGGCATCTCTGTCCAAGCGATGCTGGGCTCTCTGCCGCAGGGGAGAATACACAATAATATTTACCTTGCACAGACAAAAACGGTACAAACACAAGCGTCCTCTCCTTTTCTGGGGCCCCGGCTGAAGACAGACGGCTCAGCAGTCTGGCAGTAATGGATAAATCTCAAAGGGCAATATTTCAGCTTATATAAGGGGATGGGGCTCCCTGCCAAGAGAGCTTCTACAATTTACATCAGGGAGGATTTGGCTGGAGATAAATCAGGTAGACATTCCCCCGGAGGAGCTGCGGTACCAGCAGGGCTCACCTGTCTGCCCGGAGTCAGAGCCAAGCCCGTCCCCCCTCGGGCAGCTCCAGGTATGAATCGCACATTTGGGGTGCCCTGGGAGAGGTAGGCACTGAGGGTGATGAGAGGCAATGGCAAACTCTGGAAAAATGGGTGTTCAGCCCGAGCGCCTTCCCTTAGAGAGGAGAAGGAGTGCGTCCCAAGGGATCTGTATTCAGCTCCCTGCTTTACCACCATCTTTTTGTGCTGTCAATCTCTTGGTCTTGCTCTGCTGCCACCCAGCACCCCGTTAAGTATCCTGGGCTGTAGGTCCAGGACGGAGAGCAGCAAGTGGTGGTTCCAGCTGCCCTTGCTCACATTCCCGCACAGCTGACGTGGGGGAACACGCACCATCATTTAGGGGCTGGTGCAGGCTTGCTCTCCACTCCTGCTCCAGGATGAAGCTGGGAGGACAGGTGAGTCAGAGCTGTCAGAAGCAGAGCTTGTCCTGGGGCTGCTCTGGTGGAGCTGCTCTCACCCAACCCTCCCTTACAGCCCTGCCTCCAGCCACAGCCCAGCCCAGCTGGTTTGGTAGCAGAAGCGCATTTCCAGCTCCTGGCTGTCTGCCTCTCTTCAGGAGGGGTATTTACTCCCGAATTTTCACTCATGCATCCACCACTTGTTGGGACGCGCAAGCTGGTAGGGCGCAAGCTGCAGCACTTGGGTGCACAAGTACAAGCACAAGCACAACACGTGCTTCCCCCTCTTTCCTTCCACTAACCGGACCCCAGTGCTTTACCTGCGGCTGCTGGATGGGGATGAAACCCCCCGAGCTGAGGGCAGGGCGGGCTCCACCTGATCCTCACGCAGAGGTCTTCAGCAGCCGGAGACGGAGCTTCCTTTGCCTCTGCCCTGCACGCCTATTAGCTTTGTTGTATAAATAAAAGACAATTTGCTCCTGATTGTCTGTATTTTGTTTTGATACTCAGTGGTCTCACAGCACGCGGAAGAGGTACGCACAGGGGGAGTTCACCTGCCTCCCAAAAAAGACGAATAAACCTTTAATAAGTGCACCATGAAAGAGCTCTCCTCTAAGTTGCTTTCGGTATGTGTATTACAGAAGGACACAATGGTACCTGCACAGGACAGAGCCCTGCTGTAGAGCCCATCTCCAGGTCTTGCAGGCTGTTTTAAAAGACAAGGAGGGAAAGGTATTTCAAGTTTTGTAGACTGCAACCTGATGCATGGGTTTCAGTCTGGTCTGCTCTGGTTTTCTGTTGCCTCTGGACAAGACTGGGAGTATCTCAAACACCTGAAGAGGACCAACACATCAAACAGAAGGGTTTGGGCCATCTGTGTCCTTCTGGAGACCAGAGGGACACTGAAGGCCATGTCCAACAGCACTAGATGCCCACGCAACTGAATTGAACCATAATAGGACCTCTTAAATCAAGTCACTGTCAGAGGGAAGGACTGAGCCAAGATCTTCTACAACAAAGGCTTGTGCCTGCTTCTGTAAAGAGTGCTCACATTACTGGGTACTGCACAATATCAAAGGGTTTCTGACCTAGGCTGTTATGAAAGCTCCTTAACAGATAAGAAAATATGTCTTTATATTTGCCGTTTGATTGTGAAAGGAGACATTTTAATCAGCATTTCTCATCCTGTCTGATATATAAATACTATTTTATTCTGTTACACTGCTCTTATCAGTGTCCTACAGTCTGTCCGCTCACAAACAACAGTGATTATCTTTTCTATAGGGAAACTATGGCTTTCTTTTTCTTAATTGGGCAACATTCCTACTAAAGTTAAGTTCTGTCAAATTCGATGGGTCCCTGCCCAGGTGAGTGTCCCAGGGGAAAAAAAGAAAAGGAGGCAGATACAGAAGTTTGTCAGAAGCTAAATTCAGAAATGTGAGGACAGGGTGGCCTGTGTAAGTGTTCCAGGAGACAGCCACCACATAGGAGCTTCCCCACGGGCTGGTGACCCTGAAGCTGTGAGCTTGGTCAGGCAACCCCAGTGCAGGATGAAGAGGTGGCTTCATCAGAGAGGTTGAAGATGATGGTTGTGATACACCCAGGGAAGAAACAGCCCTGGAGAGCTGCTTTCAGCAAGACTTTCTCCTCTGTCCGTCTATTTCTGACCTGCACAGCGAGTCTGTGCATCTCCCCATTCTTTCCCAGCACATTTGCCCACCTCCTCTCTGTCACTGGCTCCTACTGTCCCTACATCTACCAGGACAAGTATCTGGACAGTCCTACTGGGATCTGTGGAGGGTCAGCTGATGCTTTTTCCACCCTAAGTAAATAGATGTTTTGATGCAAGAAGGCACTTTGGGGGTATAGTGACCCCAAATAGATTTTGGTCCATAATTAGCTGGAGGCAGCTGTGCCTGCTGGAGATGTGATGTGCCCCAGGATGTGTCCTCAACAACTGTGTCCTAAAATAGTTCTGTCGATGGGGATCCTGCCAGGATCATGTGAGTGCTTTTTCTGCCCTAGGTCCTGCAGCAAGAAGGGAGTGTTTGTACAAGAAGTTGCTGCACGTCCTTCAACTCAGATACACAAAGTCTGGAACACCTCAAGTTAAAACCAGGTAAGGTCCAAGTGGCCTTGTGGTTCGCAGTTTTCAGGTATAATAAACAAAGATTTATGATGTTCAGCTACATTGGTGCTGGCTAAAAATTCCTCTTTGGTTTTCCTTCTGGCATTCGCAGTGTGCCCAGTGCTGTTTCTGTGCTGCTGGTGCTGAGGATGAATCTGCTTTGTGCTATGAACTGTCGTAAGCGATGGGCACTTGCAGTTCAGTGTTTCAGCACAGATACATAAACCTTCCCCAGTCTGAGGGATTTGAAATTCTGAGTATGTGCCTGGTGGCCCCCATTTCTGCAAAACCAAAGCCAGATACCAAAGGCACCTGTTTAGGAGGATTCAAAGCACAGTGCAAAATCTAAGGCAGCGGCTCGATGCTATTCCTATTCCTTCTGCAACAGCTCAGTTAAAAGGCATTTTTGCAGAGGAAAATGTGACACTTAAAAGGTAACATATTCTTTTCACCTTCCAGTTTCCAATTCAGTTTGTAACTTAGCCCCAAGAAGTGATCAGGGGCAGCTTTCCTTTCAGCCTAAAATCTCTTTTTCATGCACTGGATGTCAGCGCTCCCGAAAAGATTAAATAAGGCAGAGGTAATGTAGATTTAAAGGATTTTCCAGATGAAGTGCCAGAGCACTTTGAACTGAAGAAGAAAGGGGTTGCTGTGCGGGGACTGGTTGGTATGGGGGAAGGTGCCGTACAGAATTGCCCTGCGCAGTGCGTGCGGGTAAACGTGCCATGTCCATAGAGTCACGGGGCCTGGGAGAGCACCACTAACCCTGCACTGTGGGGCGTTACTGGGCTGCGTGTCCAATAATGGCCCTGGGGAATGGTCCTTCCTAAGAGGTACGAGGCCCTCTGTTCAGGATCAGGGAGCTGGAGGGATCTTGCTCAGCTACCCTGGTGCTACCACAGTGAGTATGGTGGGTATGCAACCATGAGCAATGCTGACAGGGCAGAGGGGGTCTCCTTCCCCCTTAGCCTTTACCCAAAGATCGAACTCTGTATCATGAGCAAAACCCCCCCGAGGGAATGCTAGCATGGGAGGAATAGCTGTGAGGACAACGCATGCGCTCCTTGTGTCTGTTCAGTGTCCGTCTCAGCTAGGGAAGGGGCATCGGACATCAGCGGAGTCATATGTTGCTGCTTCCACCAGAAAAAGAGGCATCAAGGACAACTTCTCCTGCTTGTCTTCCAAGAGAGGCTCCACCCTGCTTCAGCACTGAGGATGTCTGGGCAAGGAGATGAGCTGCCACAAAGGATCACACTCCTGAGATGAAGGATAAAACTCCTGCTATCTCCAGGTGGATCAGGTCTCCAACAGTATGATACCAGCCTTTCAGCAGGAAAGTTCAAGGGAGAGTTGTGGAAGCACTCACTCTGTAATGCTCTCAGAAGGTGCAGAGTTACCTTCTGGCCACAGGCAGTGGGTGGAGGGAGAGGTAGGGGGAGCAACAAGGTGTAATAAAAAAAATCATAATATTAAAAAAAATCCCCTTTGCATTTCAGTAGCAGCTCTTCCAACGTTTCCAGACCAAATTAACTCATGAAAATTCCTGGCAGGTCGGTATGAATTCCATAGATAGGTGAAAAGAGATTTGGAGGTAGAGTGAATAAACAGCTTTGAGTCATGCAAAATGGCACTGGAGTGGGCAGAAAAAGAAACCAGGACTCCAGCTCCATTTCTCCTCTCTGTGTTTTCCTTGTGCCATTTGACCTTCAGGAATATTGTGTGCTCTGCGAGTTTTGTATCTCTACTTGGGGAATCTTTATTTAAAGAGCTGCAAAGCAGCATGAAGAGCCATCAGAAGACTGAAGCAATTTAGGTATCTAATGCCACTGAGCAGATACTCATCTCTGCCTGTTCAGGCTTGTTCACCCTTCGGGATACAAGGGTGTGTGTGGGGCAGTATGGGATTATTTTGGAGCAGAAGGCAACAGCAGAAATACAAGTCTTGACAACAACTTGAGGGCTGATTTTCGGGTTCTCTGTACCTGCAGTCAGCTTGCTTCTTTCAGAGACTTTTGGCAGCCTCCTGAACAAACCTTCAGGGGCTGCTGACCTGGTGAACTCTGATGAAAATAATTTATTTTGAAATCTGACGATGATTTGAATGGTGAGCTCTTAGGAAGTTTGAAACTTGATGCATAGCCTGATCAAATACCAAACCACTGGGTTATGAGAGCAGATGTCCATATCGTGCTCCTGTAAACTTGTACAACATGGTTGTTGAGATTTCTTTGGATTCTTCTCATTAGTTTTGGGCATCCATATATATTTTTTTTTCTTTTATTAAGGGAGAATCTTGTGCTGTTTACTTGTTAAGGGCACTCTCTGTGCAATATTTCTGGGTAGGCAGGGGTAAGCTTTGGCATTGCGTTTGTACAGCTCCTAGCACATCGGTCCCAGTCCTTACTGGAGTAAACACGATAGAGGTAGAACCAGCAGTAAGCACTTCAATGCTGAGCCCAGCTCTACAACAAATGTTCAGTCCTGAAGCCGCCAGTGGATAACTATTCCACATACTTTCCCTGCCATGGGATGAAAAATGTTCCCCTACTCCCTATAACAAACTTCAGACTTACAGTGAAAACCCAAAGCTGCATTGTAAGATGCGGGAGAGCTCAAGGGCATTCTCAGCCATGCAACAGGGGAGAAATCGTTAAGTAAAATTCCCACTCAACCCTACGAAAAGAGTCACAGCCCTTATTGCAGATGAAAGGAAAGAGCCCCGCAGCTCTTGCTGGTCTGAGACAGTGGAGACTTATTCCTGGTCCCAAATCTGGTGCCAAGTGTGTGATCCAAGACAACCGTTGTCCTGGGAGTGTTTAATACCTCCAGGAGGACCAGTTTATACCTCCTTCCTGGCCTCCCCTTTCCAGCTCTTGTCAGTCTCAGGTGTCTCTGGGGAAGGCGAGGAAATCCCAGCCAAAAAAAAAAGAGAAAGAAAAGCTCCTCCCAGGTTCTGTAGGCACCTATGAACAGCCCTGGGTGACGATCAGTCCCATGTGGACAGGGACATGACCCTGCCTGGTGACCCAACAACCCGTCTTGGACACACCAACAAATGGAGCACTCATGGATTTTTCATCATTTTGAGGCAGCAAGGTCTTGGTTTTTAGAGAGCTGAGCATCAGCACCCACTGAAACCTCAGCCCCAAACCCTCTGGGAATCACTGCCCCTTCACAAGTGCAGTATGAGTAGCCTCAGGAAGGACACGCAGAGGGCAAATGCAGATTGCTTTTCAGCTGTAGCCTTAAAAATTGCATCACAGGTTGGATTTTACAACTGGCATGGGGTACTGCACATGTCCTTGGGTACCCAGGACCAGACGGTTGCATCCTGCTTTCGCTGTGTCCCCTCCCTGGACCCTTCATAAACACAGATGTTCCTTCTCCTCTGACAAAAATCATTCATGAAAAATTCAATGGGATGTTTCTTCCCCCTCTTTCTCCCTCTCCTTTTTGTTGTATTCTTGACAAGCTTGAACTCCATAGGGGGGGAAAAGAAAAGAGCAGCCCAGCCCCTGGTTCTCCCCGCATCCTGCAGCAGTGCCCATTTTACATGGTACAAAGGTCATTTAGCATAGCATGAAGCCCTCAGCAAGTTGCACAAGGCAATTTCATCTGATCCGTGATGGAATTCCACTCAGCCAAAGTCCTTATTATTATGCATTTTTTACACATTAGGATTTTCCTTTTGTTGGCAGCTAGATCTCTTCACGAGGTGTTAAAAAGTGCAGAGGGGCTCTCTGCTCCACTTTGGGTAGCTAATCCTGCCTTTAAGGCTGGGATAACTGTTTCATTACGGGACAGGCTCAGCTTTAGAGCCGGTGACGTTTGCTGACAAGGTTCTCAGAAACTAGCACAAAACCTGTGCTGGAAGAAAACCCATCTCTGCTTCTTGCAGGACAGCCACATCTCAGCAAGGGCTGTGAGACTGCTTGTTACTTCTTCTTTCCCCCTCTCTTTTTTTTTTTTTTTTCTTTTTAAGTTCTAGCCCCTAATTTTCTAAATGTTTTCCAAGCTGGCAAACATGTGATGACTCATTTGCACCTGTGAAAAGCAATCCTCCCAATTTGATGGATGATATGGCAAACCTTAAAAAATAAAGGTTAACTGGTAGAGTTAAATAAATAAATTCTCCCCCAGCACTGAATGGAGCGATGTCGCAGGCAGAGCAAGCATCTGCTTCATGCCAATCATGGCCACATGTCTCCTCGGTAGTCAGAACAGCCACTTTATTAAGTATTGTGGTCCTTCAAGTACTAATTAGATAATACCCGAATCTAAAAAACTATGTAGCCTTTGTTCATAGCCCTTATAAACTAATATCAAGGTCTATTATAATGCTTCTGGCTGGAACAATAATCAACCCCCATCCTTCAGTCAGTAGGATATTTCAGTGATTTTAAACTGTTTTGACTTTATCAGGAAAGTTGAATTCAAACAGGAACAGGTGCAGAGAAAAGCAACTAGGATGGAGCATAATCAGGGCCTGGAAAGCCTGTTTTATGAGAGGGGACTAAAAGAGATTGGCTTGTTAAGCCTGGCAAAATGAAGGGAACATGATTGCTGTCTATAAATACATCAGGGAAGCAAATACGAAGGAGGGAAAAGAGCTATTAAAGCAAAAGGCAGGGTTGGCACAAGAACAAATGGATATAAACTGGTCACTAATAAACATAGTCAGGAAATTAGAAGATGTTTTCCAGCCACCTGAGCAGCACAGCAGCTCTGAAACAGGCTTCCAGCGGCAGGGGAGGCAGAAAGGGCTGCGCTTAGCTTGTACAGTGCTTGGGCAGTTTCTGGCAGGGATGGCATGTCTCCAGAGTGGGGGACCGAATTCAGAGCCTCAGAAGATCCCTGCTAGTCCCACCTTCATTTGTCGATGCAAGTATTTTGTAACAAGTGAGGGTGGAAGGAAAAAAGATGGAAAATTATAACAATGCTGGCAGTTCGTTGGGAAAATGTGGCTTCTGAGGAAAATAATTTCTCAGGGAACAGAAATAACCAGTGAGAAAATTTCAGCCAGCAAGATAAGAACAGATAATGAAATGTGTGGTAGCAGTGAAATGATTTTTCTGGTTAATATAAGAAGCAGATAGCAGAACTGGGAATGGCCCTAAACCTTATTTCTTGCTGACAATACAGATTTTCTTCCCTGAAATGTAGGAAAAAACAGAAAAGCTATATAGGACAAGACCCTGTAAGTGTGGAAAAGGACCACCTCAGTTGTTAGCAATAACCAGTCAACGTTTGGTAAGTTATGAAAGGATAAACTGAATTTAGCTTTCTATTCCTCCTACCTTCTCCATGACCAAAGTTATAAACACGGACAAAGACTTCCCTTCGACACACTGCCTAAGGAACACAGGGTAGGGGTAAATTAGCACAGCTATTTAATTCCCTTGGTGAAAGTTCCTTTTTTTTTTTTTTTTGTCCCTTTTTGATTTAGACAAAATGAAAAGTTTAAGCGAATTCAGCAGTCTGGCACAGTCTTTCTGGCTGAAGCTGGTCTGCTGCATATGAAATTCTTAAACAGGCTTTGGCTCAACAGAAACACACTGTTTTTGTTTTGTGAGTAAGCTCCAAGTGTTTTTTGGAGTCATCCTCTCACAAACGCAGGCGCAGAGCAGAATGTTTTGGTCAAGCTGATTCTGTTCCCGCCTGAGAAAAAGGCTTTTGGTTAATGTTTTTTTAAGTGATCTGATGTTCAGTCATCATCTTGTGAATGATGAGAGGAAAAAAAAAAGGGTCTCTGGTTCTGTGTTTATTTACAGACTAGGAAAACCTCTTATACTCCATGGAGATACAGCGATACAGAGGGAAATAACTGGGAGGAGGTCTTGGTCCCTTCTCAGCAGCTCCTCTACTGAGTCACTGGTGGCTCTATAAGAACAGTACCTTACCCTCAAGATATTGTTCCTATCCTGTTTTTCTGGTTTCTCAGGAACCTGTCCAAATCTTTTTTACAATTAAGAATGTACTGGTCCCCCTTCAGTAATAATAAAGGCAAAGAAAGGTAATGCAAATAGTTACCAAACGACCAAAGGGACTAAACAAAGCGTGACGCCTCTAGATTGACAAGTAACCCCTGGTACTGCGACTGCAACATGTCAACGCAAGCATACATCAATATCAGTCAATACTGTACCATAAGCTAATACCATATGTACTTCATATGTACCTAAAAAAGCGTCCCAGGTGTCCACCGTGGTTACACAATGCACCGTGGTCTCTTTTTTCCCCCGCTATGATTCAGTTGTTAACTCAGGTAATGCCGTGGAGACATTATTCAGACCCAAGATTAGTAATCAGGTAATAGCCTCGTCCTAATGGTTCACGTGCAAGCTCAAAGGTGGTTAGAAAGGCATGGTCAAGGAAGCTGCTGTGTTAAAACACAGTTACAGGTGCACGACAACTCATTGCTAAGAGACATTTGCTAAGAGACATTCACTCAGAGACATTTACTGCACATATTAGCAGGGATTATGCAGAAGGGACAAATTCATTACCTGGGTAACGATTTTACATTAGTATTTGCCTTCAGTGGACTCACTCCAGACATGATTTTCACCCTGTCTGTATGCACATACTATTATTTGTCTCTGTTTGCATTTATGAAACTCAGATCTGCAGTGAAACTTGAGAAAAAGCTAGACAGAATATAGAGACGTGTTGATGGCCTTAAACTCCCAATTTGCTACAAAGGGAGATGAAAAAGCACTCTAACATGCTTACAGACTGGGCAGCTGTCAGGATGTAAAGCAGCACTGGTGTTATGTATCTGCAAGCTAGGTGAAACCTCTTTGAGGGTTTGAGGATGAGGGCTTCAATGAATGTGGTGCAAGAAGAGTGGCATGACAGTTGCTTAGTCCCATCGATCTCCCGAACAATGCCTTTGAGTGAAAAAATCATCCATGGTATGTGCTATCCGGAGGAGAATAACCACCTGATTAGTGAGTTTCCTGTTGAACGGGTGCACAGATAAAATGCCATCTGAATCAATTAATGATTAGGCTGTTGCAGGAACACTTATTGATTTGGTTTTTAAAGTGCCTTTTCTTTTTGTCCCAGCAATGCCTTTGCTGCTTTTGTTCATCCATTAAAATGAAATTCTTTTAGAGAAAGGAAACCCTCCAAACTACTCTTGAACTTAGGCTGGTGACTTCATAGTACTTAAAGTTTCTATGACAATTAGCTTCTGAGGTTAAAAAAAAAAGTCTGTCATCCAGAAATGGGACAGCGTGTGCAATTTCATTAAGAAAGATGGAGAGAAGACAGGTGAGATGGGAGGAAAGAAGAAGGAAGAAAGGAGAAAGCTGTAGGGAAGGTTCAGATCCAGTCCTGGAGCCTGGCTGACCAAAGAGCCAGCCCAGTTTGGAATAACTGATCTCCATGGTGTAAAAGCGCATGTATATTGAGGTGAGGCTTTTGAGTCAGTGACAGACTGAGAGCTCAGTGACAAAATGCAGATCAAGCTGCAAGTTTGGATTTCAGGTGTCCTCAGGTCTGGGTCTATTTAGATGTGAAGTTTGGCACCATGTTTCCAATAACGACACGCCCGAACAATCATTAAGCCGCTGCTTTGTACACCCTGTTCTGAACTCCTGGAGAACAGGTTGCTTTCATCCCAACCATGGAAGAGAGCAAACACGTTGCTGCCCAGGCTGTGCTTTGCAATCAAATCCTGTTGTATGTTACCTTCACTACTGCCCCATGCCTATATGGACCTCCCTTCCTACCAACATCATTTTGTCCTGTACTGAAGAAGGAGGATCTTCCTCTTTCAGCCTTTGTCCTATAGCCGTTTCTTTGACTTCTGCTTGAGCCAGGAGCCTCGTGAAAACAGACGTTACTAACACCAACCTGGCTAGGCACCCATTGATGGATAAATGATGACACCAATATACCAAAGTGCATCTAAACAGCTTATTTGAAGTGGTGCTACAACAAAGAAATTGGGCCTTGGCTTTAAGTTGAGGATGGCAGAAGTTCCATTGGCTTCAGCCTAGCCTTTTTGCAGATCACTCCCTGGTGATCAGTTGTGGGCTACCTGCCACCTGTCAGAGCAAGCCTCCTGGGGCGGAGGATCCTCACTGCACTGGTCTGGCCATGAGCCTGGCTCTACGCACAGGGGATCACACCTTGCAAAGGTTCAGGGGGAGCACATTAGACAGAGTTCCGGCTACATCCAGCTCTGTTGTTACCCTATGGCCAGCCCACTGATAGACCTGCCATGAAGGTAGACAACTGCTCTGTCTTATTTCTGGGCTGGGAACCTGTGTAGGTTGTCCAGGCTGGAAGTCAGGTGGGGGAACAGGGTAATGCTGCTTTGGGGTCTGTTCCCACGAGATGCCCGCCTTATGAGGCATAAATGTCACCCAGCTGCAGTTACAGGGCTTCTTGCTTCATGTTTCAGAGGTTCTCGCTGTACCCAAACTACAGTACAAGAAATAGGTGTCTTCTGGTTTGGATCTGACCTGAAAGCAAAACCAGACGGTGTGTTCGGATCACCAGAGCTCAGAGGGCTTCAGCTCTGAGACTCCAGTTTTGATCTTTTTATTATTTATTTATTCCACTTAATCATTTCTACCAGATGTTAAAGAACCTTTGTGTCATCTGAAACTTACTGAAAACAAACTGAAACGTGGCTAATAAATACATATGTGCATAGCACTGCATCATGACTGCCTGCTCCTGGATGATTATTGCAGGGACCCCAAATTTCATGCTGATGAAATGTATTTAAACATGAATATCAATTTGAGACTTCAGTTCTGATCACGCTAGATGACTCTTAACAACCATGACCAACCTCTCCTCAAATCATTACCATTCGTATAGCCACAAAAGGCAAACTTGATGAGAGAATGAGAAGCTCGTAGGGTCTCAGGCTAAGCATACAACAGTGGGATAGCTATAAATGAACCTTTTCAACCATAAATTACATGTGGCCAGTAATTCCCTTTTCTCCCTCTCTCCCTCCCTCCCCATCCTCCCCCTCCACTCTGAAAACCCCGGGACAAAGGCTTGCCTCTCTGAAGGATGCCTTTCTGGAGGATTAAGCAGCTTTTGTTGACAAAATACAAATTACAACTCCTTTGCTTGGTGTCCCGCCTTCTCAGCTGGGCTCCAGTCCCTGAGGGACAAGGCTCTATTACCCCTGCGTAGATGAAGAGCTCAGAATAGGCAGATGTAATTATTAACACCATTCAATGGGGTGTCTTTCTGAATTATCAATTAAAAATCTCTACTGTTTTTCCTCGCACTAAATAGAAAGCTGATGGCAGTTAATCTATTGTGCAGCAGAGCTTTATATGCATATTTAAACAGTGTGCTTCTCTGCTTTTTTATTCTAAGGGCAGTGTGGGGTGAGAGGGACTCCCATGAGGTAGCACAAAGCCCCCTGTCACTTGATTGAGAGAAGAGTCTTTGGAAAAATATTGTCGCCTTCCACCCTTGCAAACAGGTCCCGTGGAGATAGCCAAACAGGCCGGAGATGCCCAATATTGTGGAAGATGACAAATGAGCGTTCCCTGCTCATACACCAAACTGCATCTAAACAGCTCTTTTGACGTGCTGCTATTAAAATGCAGAGTTCACGGGCAACAGACACATGAGCATGAAGTGAAAACAGAAATTAAGCAATGTGATTAAAACCAACAGCCACGCTGAGCCGGGCTGCCAAGAGCTGTCAGTTTTTGGCTGAGGGAGAAGGCCGATGCACCAGGTTGTGGGGAAGGAGCTGCGAGGATGGCTCAGGAGCAGGAGTTCACGGGTAGAGTTTTGTTAACTCTCCTGCTGACCTGCAAGTATGTCTCCAGCTCTCACAAGTATAAACTTCTTTGCAAACTTCCAGAGACAGCTTGTTTCAACTCCACTGAGAGCTTCCAAATTTCCATCAGTGGTACTAGGCTGCTGAGCTACCACTTCTATTTGACAGCTCCAAAGCCCAGTCCTAATTTTGTTCTCAGATCCTTCTCCACGTGAGTGGAAGATCTTTATTTTTTCTTGTGACAATCTTCTATACAGTCATAGTGTTGGGCCTATTGCTTGCACAGAGCAAGCTCCTCATTTATGGGTAAATTAAATCCATTTTTTTCTATCTTGCTTGTGCTGTGCGTGTTGCCTTTTTTCATAGCTGGGATTCCCATCAAATCCACAAGTAGAGCGAGAGATGTTTTTAAACATTGGAAAAGTGGCGTTATGCACAGCAGGAATGTCAGTTCAATAGTTTCAATTTCCAAAGCGGAGTCACCTAAAAAAGGCACCCAAAGCAAGACAAAACAAGCAAAATTTGGGACTATCTCTGGGCTAGGGGAAGTCGAGTTAAAAATGCTATATCAGACAGAAAACATAATAGCTGCTAAGGAACTGGAAAGCATTCGGGGCTGGACATGTGCCGTGAACAGTTTAGGAGCTTATTTTATTAGCACTTAAGACCTAGAAGTAGCATTGAACTCTTGACATGTTGGATCCCTTCCATCTATTGCTTAATACAACCCCTATTCTCTTTTCCTAGCTCTTCAGAGTCATGATTACCTAATAGCACGCAATACCTGGGATGTCATTTTTTTCCCCCTTTTCTTTCTAATGATTTGACTCCCTTTGCCCCCCAAAAGCTGGCTGACCATAATGGACCCTAATGTACGTGCAAGCATTTCCAAGCTGCGCTGCTCTGCCCAAAAGCCTTTCTCCAAGATGAATAGCATTTGAACTTTGTCCAATTTTTCTTATGTGGTATGTGCCCTTTATTTACTCCATCATGTATGTCTCACTCCATTTAAAATATTCACAGTTTGTTTTCAGTGCTATCTGGCTGGCCTTCAGTCTGGGCTTAACAAATGTTAGACGTTATATTCACTTGCATATTTCAGGTTTTGTCATGAACCAGAAGGGAAAAAAAAAAAGAATTAAAAAAAATTGTCTGCACCATGATTTAAATAACATGTTCAGATCCTTTATTTTTTTGTTTTAAATGCCTTCATCTCTTGGCCTTATAAGGTGCAGACTGTCTCACACTGATCTCTAACTGGGTGGCCTCAGTCAGCCAACAGCCCCGCAAACTCATCCCATTAAAGTCATTATGTTTACTTCTTATTTCAACAAACCAACCTGGATTTTGAGGCAGGAAAAATTGAGGGAAGAAATCCTAGGTCCATTTCAGAGCGAGAGGGTGCGAAGTTCAGTTGCTGATAGGCTGCAAAATGGGAGCTTTCTGCATTTGCTGCTAGAAGTGTCTTTTTTTTTGCCATTGGTGAGGGCTGTTCCTTTCCCTGTGAAATCTAAGGAACCAGTCAGTTCACGGTCAAGAGATTAAAAAGAGGGATTGCTGGCAACCAGAGCAAATTGATATCTGAGCACCATCACTTAGAGCACCTCTTCAGCAGACCTCTGGTCCCACTCCCGTCAGGAGAGTGTGTGCCCCCATGAATAACCTCACTGAAATGCTCTCACTGCTTGGGGAAACTGAGGCACAGAGCCTTACTTCAGCTTGCACAGAAAGTTGCTGGACAAGCCAGGAAGCAGACTCATGTGAAGAACTACGTGCTGGAGGAGGGCTCGAGGTCCATGTCCACCAAGTAACAATGTCTCACGCTGGGAACACGTCTTCACCACATTGCACAGGGGACGCCTCTGGTACAGTGTAGACATCATGAGACTGTGATCCTTCTGGGAGTTTATAGTCTGCGAACCAGAGAGAAAGGACAAGAAACTGAAGATAACAGACCTTGAGGCTAAACATGCCAATGCAAAGGTGATTGCCATATGAAGGGGAATGAAGTAATGAAAACAAATGAAAGTAGGTTCCTGGTAGAGCACTTTGGTTACTGGGCTGGGCTGAACCTCCTCCCTCTGTGCCATCATGTCACATTATGTTTCCCCATAACACCGCCTACATGCTCTCTGAGGCAGGGATGGTTCCTGAGGGAGTCACTGAAGAAAGAAGCCCACACCAGGACAGTCCCCAGGATTTCCTGGCTTGCAAAGAGAAAACCACGAGCAAACTCTTGCGATGTGCTGGGATAATCCCTCCAGAGCTGGACACAGCCCCAGCTACCTGTGATTTCCCTGGGGTAGTCTCCCTGTGCCTGATTTCCCTCCTGTCCCCCAGATAAATAGGACAACAAAAGGAAGATTGAATGATGAGTTGACTTGATGAAGTGTCCAAGTACATTCCAGAGATACCGGGCACTACAAGGGCTTTTCAAATTCAGCCAGAGAGACAAGAAGAACACAACAAGAACCAGTAAGAAGAAGCTCAGTCTGGAAGTTAAGGGCAGTCAAATTCACAAGGGAAATAAAGCATGTAAAAAATAATTAAAACAGCAAGGCTGATTAACCCTTAGCACAAACTGTGGAGGGGAAGCAAGACATTTTCCATTCAAATACTAAAGTGGAAGTCATCCTTTGATCAAAATAAAAGTGATTTGGCTCAACAGAAGGAAACCAGGGTGAAATCCCTAGGGGAGCTGCTTTCCAGAAGACTTCTCTAGTTTAAGTCTCCTGAACTCTTTATTGTGGAGTTTTATTTTTATAAACTTGGTCCCATCAGTTGCATGGCAAGAAGTGTCAGCACCCGCCCAGCAGTTCACAGGAGGACTTTTATCCTTTTGTGTCTCGCAAATGTCTCTGTGCACAGGGAGAAAGAAAAGAGGGGAGGAGACAGTGCTGGAGTGACTCACTCAGCAGAGCTGGAGAAAAGTCCCAGTAATTGTCTGGTGGAAGGCTGCACCCTGCCAGTGCTCACAGCCATGAAGAATTGCTTAGCAAGCTCTTGTTAGACAAAATAGCAAAGCAGCAAATGCAAATGGGTGAGCTGGATAAACAAAAACATCTCCCGAACAAAAATCTGGGAAAATGGATCCAGGCTGCTCCATCCCAGGGCTGTTGACTGCATTCCTCCTCAAGCAGCAGGATCTGGCCTTGCTGCTGGCGGGCCTGCGGCCGCGCAGGGAGCTCCAGCCTGCGTTTGAAGAGGCTTCGCAGCCACGCTGTAGCTGGGAGGAGTGTGCTCATGTACCAGCTCGAAGACAGCGCAAGTCCCAGCACTTCTGCAGCCTGGAGTGAATATCGATGTGTTGTTCATAGCCGTATCAAGAGCCATGACCTCATGCCTCTGCCCTGTGGAGGAGCTGCCCATCATTCACCCGTTTGACACCTAAGTTAAGAGATAGTTTGCCTGAGGTCCTTGCGGGCAGAGGTAGGAGCTGAGCAAAGGTCTGACCCTCCATAACCACACTCATCCACTTTGTCCCATGGCTTTCAGAAAGCATGGGCTGAACTTGCTGGCTCAGGAGCCTGGTGCTGGACTTTTCTTTCGGTGGTGGGCTGCGTACCCATACTCGTGCTGCATACAGACTGATGAATCTCTCTCTGCAATTGCTGCAGAAGAGCTAATTCTTCAGCTTGTGTTTGTAGGTGAGGTGGTGCCTCTTTCCTCCTTGCAGAGGTGCCGTGCAAAAGCATCGCTCCGGCTGTCCGCACGTTGCTCACTCGTATAGTGAAGTACATCCTGAATCACAGTGCTTGGTACCATATTGCATCTGGTGAGTAATTGTGTAAGCATATACGCCTGTGTCATCCTGCGCTGGTGGGGACACTGGGAACAGATGTTACCTGCACCACAACTCAAGGAAGAGTTACTTAACAGTGGAGGAAGTGAAAGGCTGAAGGATTAAACCTGGTTAGTGACTCATATGAGTGGTAAAGGAAACAGATTTCAGAGATCTTGAAGTATTCATTGTGGGTGTTTTATATACATCACAAAATCTCAGCTTTCATGCGCAAGGATGCTGTGCTAGCCTTTGGTCTCTCATTGCCATTTTAGCGTCAGCTCTTCCTTTAAGACCTGGACTTGGGACTCAGCTGCGGGGTGTGTAGGAATGGTGATTTTGTCTCCGTGCCTCTGGATGCTCTGAAAGCATCTCATTCCTATGGTAACCTTCCAAATAGCAAGGCTCAAAGGGCCTTCAGATCCAAGGGACTCTCTCAGAAATTTTGACACCTCATTGTAAAAGTCATGCCTTTAAGATCCGGATCACCATCTGAGCCTCAGCCTCACATATATGAATATTTCTCTGTAATGTTAATGCCTAAAAGTTCCTTTTTTTTTTTTAACTAAAAGATGAATTTTCATACACATCTCTTTATTCTAGCTGGTGGACCTCTAGCAAAAACAAAGAACATTGCGAAACCTGTAGTAAGACCATGACATTTTTGTCTGCACGTATCTGGGTAAACGGCTCACTAAACCAAAATCACTAGCCTCTGTGAATTTTTATGGCTGTTTTCCTATGGGCAACTGCACAAGAATTCACCTTTTAATGAAAACAAAAATACAAGCAGCTGTCGCAAAGAAGAGTCTGAGAATATGAGCCATGATGCTTTAATCTTTAGAATTCAAATTAGTGGAAGTCTGTTGCTAATTTCTCAACCATCTCATGATTTTTTAAGATGATCTCGGGATTTTGAAAAGCTTTATCTATGCTTTTTCAACTATGGAGTGGGCAACTTGTGAACACTGAGAATACCCAGGTTACAACTGCACCCAAATAAGCACATTAAACATGTTTTCTTGCTATTGCACTCAGTGGTTTTCTTTGCGTACACACATTATTTTTTTTCAAAATCAGACCATTCGTGTCAAAGAGATTGGAGACAGAAAACAACTTTCAGCATGGCTGATGGAAAAATGAGTATGCTAACACTGCCAGCATTTGCCACTTCTGTTTCCAAGTGACTGAGACTTTCCAGAGACAGAGAGTACCCTCATGCTGCGGAGAAACAGCTTCTTTATCCAGGCAGATTATGTGGTAAATTGAAAAGAATAGTTACATTGCCTAGAAGGCTGCAGATCAAGTGACACAGGCCCTGACTATGCAGCTCCTCTCCCATCTACCCTCCCATTCAGGACCTGAAATGATTTTTTTCCTCCTCGTAAAGAGTCTGCTATTTCACCGGCGCTCATGTGCGTACAGCCGAACACAGGCGACCTTGTGATCATGGAGTGTCACATTCGGGAACGGTACTCCTCCATCAGCCTGGCTTTTAACAGGGAGGTCAGGCTGTTGTATTTATGATTTATCCTAGGCAATTCCCAAACTCTTCAGTGTCCTGAACTCTTCCTAGGGGGAACTTTGCATGATATTTACTGAAGCAGATTGGCCAAGGTCAGGCAAACATTATTAGCATAGCTGTATACGCATATTTTTCATCAGAAAAGAAAAATATCTGCTTTCTTTTGCTATCATTATATAAATCTCACATGATTACACGTTGGCTAGATGGGGTGTTTGCCATGCGTCATATCATGCTAGTCTTTAATGGTTTGGGCAATATGACACAGCAAACTTTTGTCTAACCCTCTATTGGCAGAGTGGAGCAAGGAGGGTGAGGGGTTGGTTTGGCCTCCTGTGACTCCTCCGAACCTGTGACTCCTCCAAAACATCTTGGCATAGCAAAGGACATAGGGCTTTTCAAAATTCAGAGCTAACTGCCACGGTCCTATGGAAGTGAAGCGACATGGTTTCAGCAGGGCTTTCAACTTTCCAATGTCCGTAGGTTGGGTTAAAGTTACACTCCAGGAACCAAGTTGTGTATAGAAGTGTAGGACAGCTTTGGCCATCGGAATGCTCGTAGTTTGGGTTCACGCTGGGTATGCTGCTTGGGAAAGCAGGGGTCTTTACAGCCAGACTTAGCTTTCCAGCAGAAAATTGAATCAGATGGTACATGTTTGGAGTAAATTACAGTAGCAGCAAAGACCCCACAGCACGAGCTTTGGTGACAGCACGTGAACTCTCCTGGGACCACGCCATTTACTCACAGTGCCATTGCTAAAGTCAGCATCACCGTATTGTCAGTGCTGTTGTTAACAGCCTGCCTGGATTGAGCTATCATGACTGCAGTCACACCTTCTGCTGAGTAGACAGTCCCAAATTCACTTCCTTTGTGGATAAGACAGAAAGAATAGCTTATAAACACACATGGATCAGTGCTCCACCTAAAAGAAGAAACATCCTTTTTCCTGAAAATAATACAGCCTCATTACTCACACAGATTTACAGTTATTATAGCACAGCATAAATAATGCATTATGACACAACAAGAATGTAAGAATAATTGTACAAAGACCCTGATAGCCCACTATGCTGTTTCTGAGCCTTGGCCAGTGGCAGATGCTTAAGAAAGAGCATAGGAAAAGGGTAAGCATACAACAAGATTCAACAGTTTGTGGTTCAGAGACTTCCTCAGCCCGGTTGCATCTTTGCAATAATTTCCAATCGCTAAACAAGTCAAAAGTGATTTGATCCCAATGAGTCATGAGGTGAAGAAAAATAGGTGTAAAGTCAAAGAAAAGTAAGGTGGGTTGTGGGTGTAGCTGGGGATCTGCAGCAGAGGCAGAACATTAATTGCACTGCTGAGAAGGGAAGAGCTGCACCCCAGCAGGACATCTCCCGCAGCCTCGGGAGACAGCTCTGAACCAGTAGAAAAATTGTCTTGCATTTGATTTGTGTTTGACAGTCCTCCTCCTTTTCAAATCACCACAGACTGCCATATGAGGAACCTCGTCCATTTAGGCAAATGTAATTTAGTTGCTTCTTGGACTCAGTGATCTTCCACGTTAAGATTTTCAACTTTAAACTCAAGCATGTTGGCCCATTTTTTTTTAATTGCGTCTGTTGGGTCAGGCCTCCAGTCCTTGTCTCTAAACAACATTACTAAAAGCTGGTGAAAAGCATCGATCCTCCCTGGTTGTCCGTAGCTCTAGCCATATACGATCAGATGAGCCAAAATAAACACAAACTGGACAACTTTTCCAAGAATGAAAACACCTCATTTGTTGAACCTCCAGGTCTCAAAGGCGCTTTGTCCATTTTTACTTCAAACTTTCCAGAAAGAAAGGCCCGTTCTTCCAGGAGATCATGGATGTAAAATTCCAGATGGATTGTTGCAGACTTCAAAAATTAGGGAAAAAAATTGTCTGAGACTGGGAAACTACTGTAACACGAATACTGCTTTGGACTACCATAACATGAATATTGTTTTGGACTACTGTCTCTCCTCAAAATACTCCCCAATATAGCAGTGGTGGGCAATTTGATAGGTTGAACAAACCTGCATAGTGGTGGTGTTTTCAGGATTTAAATGATACAAATTGCATTTCAGTGTAATAAAAACACTGAATACATTATGGTACATTTAAATAAAACATTTTACTGAGTATTAAAGGCGGAATCATTCAGCTGGTTTTGGCTGGAGATTTAGAGGCATGCATTTAAAAACCCGAGATTTTTCACACACTATAATATTAGTTTATTGGCAAGAAACTCTCCAAACCCTCATTAGTAAGGTTGCTAATTTGGCAGCAGAGAAACATGTCTGTTTATGAGTAAACCCTCACATTATCTTCCTCTGCTCTTCTTTTTTTGCCCTTTTCCATTAAGTACTTCTTTCTGGAGCAATCCCACTGCTGCTTTTCTCTGATAACCCGTTGGCCCTTCAAAGTGCAGGACTTCCTGTAGGTGACGAATGGCTCCTTCCAAAGGTCATTAGCTACACAAAGCTTTGAAACCAGTCATGCTAAGGTGGCTATCTCCATTCCCTTTTTAGTGATTTAGCATTTCAGGCAACAGTCAAGCCAAGACTAGCATCTGACTTTTGTGTGTGGGAGGAAGTTTTCCCCAGGGGTGATGTATAAAATGTACTTGTTTATTTCTTTTTTAGGTCTTTGACAGTCCATGTTCTTCATTGTGATGAATGTTTCTGCTGAAGTTTGACATTTGAGTTTTGTGTTCATGGGTATAAAATGAACTATTATTTGCTTTGCTCACCTATGAGAGCACTCCATCAGGAAACTCACCCGCACATGAAATCTGGACCTTCTTGACAGCAGCTTGCCATGGATTCAGTCTTCCCTCCACTCTGGTCTCATGACTGGAAAGCTGGTAGAGGTGAAATGTATCCATCAAAAAGACTCTGAGAGGGATGTTCTCCCTCGTAGAACAACACTCAAACACGTGCAGTTTAGGAGCACTGTTTACTCTTCCACTCTGTGTGAAAACTATAAGGCTGTAAGAATAACTGATCTAGAAACTAAGTCTAGTCCATGCCAGCTAATGGGAATTAGCAGTCACTAATGTATGAAGGTGGGAGGGGGGAAAAGCAAAGGTCATTTTGACCCATTCTACACCAAAAGCTTGGAGTCTGTTCAGAAAAACTGCTGCCTACCTAGACCCACTAAACCCAGTGCTTTGATCTCTGTACAATGCACTCAATTAGAGGGAGGGAATTCTCAAACAAAAGCTTTTTTAAATTTCCTTTAGAATGAATAATTTTGAGGGTGGTGGAGGATGGCGGCAACAATTGAAGGAAATCATCGCTCACTATTTGTCCAGACGTTTTGCTAAAACATAAAAAGCCATGAGGAAGCCCGTTTTGGAGGGTGGATACAGGTATAAAACTGCTCACGGCATGCCGAGGTCTGTGCGTGGTATGGAAGACGATATATAGCCATGTATGCGTGGCTTTATATGGCCCGTGTCTCAGAGCGTTTCACCCCATGGACCTCACTTTCTTCAGCAAAGTTAAGGCATGCAAGAGGCGACCTCAGCTAGCAACCAGAGGGGTTCTTCCTCAAAATGCGTTCATCTACCACAAGTCTTACAGTAGCTGTAAAGAGAGGCAAGCCAGAGATACAGATCACATCCCTGCCCATGGCATCGTTTCCATTGGGAGAGCAGAGCGGAGCTCAGCCTGCTCTGCTGCCCTGACCCCCAGCTCTATGCTCATCTGATACTCTCCTAATGTTGTGGGGAGCTTTGCTGTGCAGCCCGGACTGCGGGACACACAGCAGACGGGTTATCCTCACAGCTTATCTTCTCTTTTCTTAATTCCTGCTTATGTGCTGCCTCACCCTGACTCTTTCTCATTTCAACTACTCCAGTTTCAACACTCAGTTGACCACAGCCCTGGGGAAGTAAGATTTTCCCTTCTTTTCTTCCTGCCTTTTGATAGTGTCCAGTAATTCTGACAGCCACAGATTAAATTCAGCATGAACCACGGGACTGTTGCCTGTCCAGTGCCGTCAGTTGCTGCAGGCAGGGTGACAGTAAAAAACCACTCTCCTGGTCTGGCAGCATTTCACAGTAGGATAAAGGCTGGAATAGCACTGGTGAGGGCAAAATCAGTCCACATGGGTTTAACAGCATTTTCCATACAGGAGATTGAAATCAATATGCTGAAAGGGAGGGGGAAGCTCTTCAGAACCAGTGCACAGAGTTCAGATGAAAGTTTTGGCTGGAGTCTTGCATGCAAGTGAAATGATGTTATTTGTAGCACACTACCGGAAACAAGCTTGGGACAGGAGCAAGCCTGTGGAGATACGTGGCATCCGTGTCAAGTCTTTTCAGACAGTGAATTACAGATAGGCCTGTGGAAAATGTTGTTTATGAGTAATGAAAACGCTTCCAGGGAAATTTGGGTCTTAGAAATCCACCTACAGCTCATGCAAGGCATTGGATTTCTGTGAGAAAATCTGGGTGTGAGGAGCAGACTGGTGGTGGTGTTAATGGGGAACAGCGTGACAGCAGTCCTTCCACCCAGCAGCTCGGAAAGGGAAAGACATGATCTGGCGCTTGCTGTGTTTCAGGACACGAGAAGGTTGCGAATGCAAAACTCAGTTGGTATTACTTGCTGAGCTTTGTAGCATTTTAAAACCAAATCTGAATGCAATCTGTAACTGGTTTACTGTATTTTTGTTAAGTCCTGCCACCTTTTGAAAAGTCCCTGCTCTCAGACTGTGGTTAGACATGGTGTTCCCGCTAAGTCAAGACAAGGACCAGCAGAGGACACGCAGCTGGACTGCAGGTAAGCATGGTTGTAAGCAAAGTCACAATGCACATGCCTTGATCCCCCCCAACCCCGACTCAAGGCACTTGGCACTGGGAACCTCAACTTTCCCTCTGGCCACAGAGAAAGCGTGGCACTTCCAGGGCTGTGCCCATGGTATCTCAATGGGCCTCTGGGATTATCTCCTTAGGTCAGTTTGCTGAGATGCTTGAAGTTAGTCAAGATTCATATGAGGCTTTGCTGCTGGGAGGAATGTTCCTAAAGGCAAAGCTCCTCAAGCTGGGGGTGCCCATGTAAGCAGTTGTCTCAAGTGAGAAAGGAGGTAAATACCAGAAAATGTGACAGAAATAAGTTGCTGAGAGACATCCTAAGGTGTTTCTCCAAAACCACAACACAAAAGCACCATGGCTTTCAGAGGAACTGGCAAATGTATTAAAGGAAACACCATCTCCTGGTACCACACGTGAAGGGATGAGGCACTTACTGCTGCAGGAGGAATATAGCCATATTCCAAAAAGTGTATTCCTAGGAATAATGAGGATACCCAGGTGTAAGTTATACATCATAGCAGCATGTATGTTTGAAGAGATACTACACCTCCTGGTTCAGAGCTGAAGTCAGGCCTTAACTATTTCAGTACAAGATGGGTATTCTGAGAGAGAAGATTATTTCAAATTTGCCTGCAGTCATGATTTAATGCAGTTATCTCAAGTATTTGCCGCTGGTTACTGTCAGAGTCAAGATACTGGATTAGATCAGCTTTGAGTCTTTTCTAAAATGTCAGCTTCTGTATTCTGAGCATGGGGAAAGACAATCTGTAGATCTATAGATGAGATATACAGAATACAAATACAGCTTTCATGTCTTTTCCTTACACCTTGCTGACTTGTCTAATGTGGCATGAAGAACAAAGAGTATCTAAACCTAAATTCAGTGTTTCAAAGTCCAGCTACCTCTGCTGTCTGAGAGGGGCTAAAGAAAGTTGTAACCAGAATTTGGTTCTTGTGCTTCTGTTGAGAGGTGATTTTACGAAAAGGACACATTTCAAAGCCAGACACCATCTTGCTTCGAGTGGAATTTCATCCATCTCATAAAGGCATGCTCTGACCTCCCCAGTCCCTCCTGTCAACTGTATCACACCCATATCACCCATATTACCCAGGGAAGTGGGATTCTGATACTTTCTACAAAGCTCTAATAGAGACACACCATTTAGGGACTTTGGTCCCTTAAAGTTTTTTCGTCCATGGAAGTGCCCTAAATCACTGACCTTTATTTACATACTCAGAGCGCTACCCACCGCTCCAAGAGAGACAAACGAAGGGTCTTAGCTCCCCAGAGCTTATGCTTGCTGTCTTAATGACTTCCTTAGGCCTTGGATGAGGGGCAGGATCAGCATCAAAATAAGAAGTTAAAGAAACAAATACTAACAGGTTAAAACAACAACAACCCACAAGAACACAAACAGAACCTGACTCTCTTTTTTTGAAGTGCAAGAGACTCAAATAATTTATAATGGATTGAGTTCTTTTGATCTCTGTACTATCCACTTAAACTTTTCCGTACAGTTGCTCAACCATGCAGGGCATAAGGTTAAAGGAAGAAGATTTCCATGGTCAGATGGAGCAACGAGTTTTTTTGTTCCTTTGAGCCTTAATTCTTTTTACATGAATGTGATGACAGCAAGTATACAAAAATGCACCAGCTCATGCGTTTTCCTCTCCAATCTTTGATAGATGACATATGTGCATATATCCCAGCTGTTACTTAAATAGAGCTGCATGTATACAATATGTCAGAGACAACACAGGCCAAACTGTATGATACAACTACTTGTAATACATAGGCTAAAATCCATATTTTATCTCCAAAAATCCTAAAGCAAACAACACTGACCCAACCCAAAGCACACAGCAACCTCCTTCCAAACCATAGGAAGATCAAGATTCAAATTGACCCTTCTTTTTTTTCGTGCATGTGTTTCCCCAGTTCAGTCCCAGTACGTTCTGTCACCCTAGCTGAGAAGCGGGCTTTACAACTCCCTTTTACCACAGGGGACACCCAAGCCATGCAGTATTACTGATTGCTCTTACATATGCTAGATTTGGGACTTCTCCTTACGATGGGACAAAGCAGAGTTACGGCTGTAGGATCACCGGTAACGCAGCCAGGCTAGGGCATGCCAAAATTGCTCTAGGAGAATGAGATAGGGAGCAGCACAAAGTTTGCCTGCGTACAGCGGCTGGGTTTAGCAGCCAGCCGGGAAACTTTATGGCTCAGTGTGCATCGCTGCGTTCTGCTTGATTAAAGATGGGACTGTTCATCATTTCTTACCAGGAGAGAACGAGTAAGCCGGCAGTCTACACATAGCTCACATACCTGACAAGACATAACCACCTAAAATTGCAAGTTGCTTTCTTTATAGCTAAGACACGTGGCTGAGACCTGGCTTCTTAGATGTCCCACTGGCGCCTTTTATGATCTTAGACAAGTCACTGTGCATTTCCTGCCCTCATTTTCGTCACCTCCAACCTCCTGCCTTACTTTAAAAGGGTAAAATGCTACTCTGCCTTGCCATTTAGCACATAAGGTTTTCAGGATGCTGTCTCTTTCTTTTTGCATACCAGACCCCTGTGTTTACCTCAGGCCTCCTGTGACCATCATTGTGGTATCACATTAAATCAAGATGCCCCCTCTTCCACAGATACCAGCAGCTCCAGTTTATTAATCAATTAACCTGGGAGACCCAGGAATGCGGCAGCAAAGACAGCATGAAGATCCTGGCCTTTTACAGATGAAAGAGTTAATGAAGAACAACAACATTTTTGAACATACCAAGCCATGATAAATGGATGTAGGAAAAGACAGGTCCTGACACTCTCTGTCAGCGCACAAAAAGGGCCTCGCAATATTTTCTGTTTCACAGACCTGGCTAATCTGCGACTCCACGCTGACTTAGAGTACGTGAAATGCCCACTCACCCATCTGCTGTGAGAACATGTGTGTTGAGGGTTAGAGAGGTGAAACATCTCGTATCTGTCAGCGATGCCTGCGAACTGAGAGGGGAGGACGTTGTGAGTGATTTGCACAGAGTTTCTGGCTCAAATAATGTTAAGCTTCAAATGTCTGCAAGCAAGCGTTTGCTGCTGAAAAGAAGAGCAATGGCAGGTAAAGAGAGAGTGGGAACTGCACATGGAACAGATCTTGGGTTGTGTCATGTCAAAACAAGAGCTGACATAATCCAGCAATAAGCACCGTCGACCTGATAATGAGTCACCTGCAAGAGGAGCACCTCCGCTTCGCGTCGTGCAGTCTTCTGCAAAACGGGACTGCCCCTAAGCTGGGCACAGAAGAACAAAAAACAACGAGGCACTCTTTTGCCAGTGATTTCAAACACCGCCCCAGTCGAACCCTCTCAGGGAGGAGTTTTCC
This sequence comes from Vanellus vanellus, assembly GCF_965231255.1. Classification (NCBI taxonomy): domain Eukaryota; kingdom Metazoa; phylum Chordata; class Aves; order Charadriiformes; family Charadriidae; genus Vanellus; species Vanellus vanellus. Next base: position 52,273,609 of record NC_138909.1, on the reverse strand, counting down.
ACATTCATCATCTGGCTTATCAACGCTGTCCTGAGCAAAACCTAGATGCAGGCTTTGTGAATGCCAGAGCATATGAACAATGGCTGAAGCCGGGAGGGCGATGATAAGAAGAGAGTGCAAAGCACATGTTTCAAGTTCTACCTTTTTAAGCAAGTGATGGGGCCGGGGAAGCTGAGCTTGGGCTGAGTGCCAGCATTCCCTGCAATTTAATCCCAGCCCTCGGAGGAACAAGCTGTTATCCTCTCTCCATGCCAGTGTCTCCCCCTTATCTCACATTTGAAATTCTTTAACCACTTCAAAACAAAATATCTCCAAGGAACACTTCAGAAAATGTGTTTTCTTTTGTCTCCCAAAAACACTGATGAGAAGAAAAGCTCTTTTGCATTTTGTGTGAGGAGCCTTTCAACGTCTGGGCTCTAAGTGCTCTCTTCTGTTCATTCACTTTCCCTGAAGTCTCACTCGGTGTAAGACAAATAGTCCTTTCCCCATGGAAGGCTGAAAACCTGAGAGCCCCGCATTGAAGAGAGGGAAGCTTAGGCAACGGGCAGAGCACTGGGCAGACAAGAAAACATTAAAGCAACACCAAGGTGCTAAGGAAGGCCCACAAAAGCGCTGAAGTGGAGCTGAGACACACCTCGACACCCCTTCCTTAAGACTCGCAACCAGCAGCTTGGGTGCTGAGGTGGCTGCTTGCTTTGCAGGGCCACGCTGTCTCCTTTCCGGCTGCAATGATGGCATTCATCTCCTCTGGCTCAAAATGCCAAGTGATACTGTTGAGCTAAAACACCGAGGAGTGATCAAGGAGGTTTGTGCACAGGAGCACTCAGAAAACCTGAAGGAGAATGGGGTGATGAGGATCTTGGAAAGCTGCAAAGGGAGTTAAGGGTGAACTAGAAAAGTGGGACTTGGCTTGAAGCGGGTCTCCAGGAGAGGGACTGAAGCCAGTTGCAGGAGAGGCTCAGGGTTTCCTCCCTGTTGTTTCTGCTGGCTTTCTTCTTGCAAAAACAGTGGGGGATTTGGCCCCACAACAGTGAGCCTTTCCTTGGCCTTCAGCGTGGGGGTGTATCAATATCCAAACAGCTCTGTACTCATCCTGCTGAAAGCACAGCCACTCAAAGGATCATATAAACAAAAAGAAAGAGGGTTAACCAAATACTGCAGACTTGTTATGTGCCATACAGATGATGTAAGGCACAAAACTGATAAAGCAAATATTACCAGTGATAGCAGATAACCGTAACACAACCTGGCCAACCCTCTTTGGACAAGGAACAGCATGCTAAAAGAAGACTTTGCTTTGACTGCCTGTGCTGTAAGAAACCAAGGGGCTGTAGGCACATAAGAGCATGGGGCCATGTCCCCAGAGGCCTAGGGCTCTGTGGTCTGTTTGCCTTCGGTACTCTCATGAGTGCTCTCACCCTGCCCAATTGCATGCGTTTTCTTTTGGTGTCCTGCTCGGTTACACTGGGGACAATAAGGAAGACCAACGGTGAGTTATCATCTGAGCAATTTCTCAACAAAATCTTTTCTTAACCACGTCTTTTAAGACATTTCAAAAGAACAACTCACCTGTATATTATTCCTGTGCAACTATATGTTCCCCTGTGGCTTCGGTCATCATCTGTGGACTACTTAGCTTCCTGATTTCTCTCTCCTTACCTGAGTTTCCCTACACGTGGCAATAACTTGCGTTACTACCTAGAGATGCCACAGTAGAATTTAAAAGATTCTGCAATCTTTAAGATAAGCATAGATGTTGTGTTTGAAGCAGTTGGTATGGTTCAAACAAAAAAGGTAGATTTGTTGCAGAAATTATTAGGTGAAGGTGTCCAGCCTGTGCTTCTAGTTGAAGTTTGGGACAGATTTGCCAAATCATCCTCTTTGAGACTCATGCTCACTGCATTATGGAAGACCACTTCTAGTTCATTTGTTTGGAAAATGGTATCTGATGCTGCTTCAGAGAAGACATGAGAGAACAATGTGAGGACCAAGACTGGATTTTTGAACTGGTAGAGCTTTGATACTGCCATTGTTTTACCAAAAAACCCCCGACATATTCTACTCAAATGTCAGTGCAATGTGCTGACTTGCAACATCCTTGCACTCAAAGGCATCCACCAGATTTTTAACTTTCCTAACCATAAAAAGAAGAAAGTGTTTCTCTCCTAGCTGAGGAGTTGTGTGCAAAGTTCTATCCTATGGTAAAATTTTGTGTCTGATTTATAAAAGCCCTATAAGACTGTGTTTATAATTCAAGTGCTGACAAAGTCATAGCTAAGTGTATGAGGTCTCTATCTGGGAAAATGTGCACAAGATGGTGAAGTTGCTAAAGTTTAATAACATCTTTTGAGCACAATTTTGTTTTGCACTTTTCCACCCTAATGATTTTAAAGTCATGGATTCACACCATGTAAGCACCCCTATTGTGCTCTGGCAGTGGAGTGCTTATCTCTCTGAAGGAGACGTTGCGGTCACTATTTACGAACAAACCACGCAAAACTTGGCTAAATCTTAATGGGCCTATTGACGCAGTATCAAGGGTGAAGTAGACTTGGACCCCACAGCACGTTCAAATTACATGGCTTTAAGTGAATTTAGAGCTCGTCAAAGGAGCTGGTTTGACAGCCCAGGAGACTAAAATCCTCTGTTTACCTCCAGAACAGATATCACACGGACCACTCACAAGTCCTCCTCTGTGCTAATCCGCAGAGGATAGGAGTTGTTACAGCTCCCAGCTATGCAGTCTGGCTCCGAACCTCAGCTTGCAACAACCTGGGCTTTTAGCTCCGGAGGCACCTAGTTCAATCCCAGTGTGTCAGCCAAGACAGAGGCCATAACAAACTTCCCTAATGTGTTCCAGTCCTACTCCAGAGAGCTCCTTCTGAGGGCTGAACAACATTACTCTGTACCCAGTAAGTCAAATACCACTATGGCACTAGTATGGAGAGGAAGCATTTTTTAAAAAAAAAAAAAAAAAGTTTAGGGATAAGATCGCAATGGGCAGAAAGAGAAAAGGGAATGAAAGAAAGAAAAATTAAAATGAAATATTGGGAAAGGTTGGCCTGTCTCAGGCTTTCCAAAGCAAAATTATGAAGATGGCTGCATTCAGGAGAGCTTTCCATTATCAGATCTAGGAGATCTCTGCAGCTTCACTTTCATTCATAGCAAAAAAAGACCAGGCTTTCAAGATCTCTTCAGTGATGGGATCCCCCCTCCTCCTTCAATGAAAATCTCTATAAAGACCTTCTTACCTGGGGGTCCTTCTGGAACAGGACTAACTAGTTCTGTGTTGGCTGGGAAAGGTAGAACATTACCTGCCATCTCTTCTGTTCAGAGGCAGAGAGTCATTTTTGGCAATTCAGGCTAGAACCAGGACCGCTGTTAGGAAAAAAGCTTGCTTTGGGGAAAAAAGATGGATATAAGGCAGAGGGGTATGCAAAGAGCTCACAGCCACTTTGGGCTAGTAGGTGTCCAGCTAGCCACAAACAGACAATGCCCAGACAGCAGCCTTACATTTTACCATGTTACTGCTCATGTTCGGGTCCAGTTGACTTGTTACATCAATGGAAGGATGCCTGCAGATTTCAGTAAGGCTTGGATCGGATACATAAAGAAATCTGCTGCATCTCATGGTTTCCAAGCTGCCATTGCTTGTGCAAGTCCAGGTGTAGCTCTTTATTGCCTATTGAATGGTGGGGTGAGACCTTCATAAAGTCCTTATGTTGAATGGTTGGTATTGCACTCCCTAATGAGATGTGGCTAGAAGCCCTCTCAAAGAGGGGAAAATGTTTCTTTGTTTTGGCACTTCATTTCAGTTCACAAGCAGCCAATGGAATTTTCCTCTGGCTTTTTAAAAAATCCAAACTCACCTTTGGTCAGAAATGAAACATGGAAAATTTCAGCAAAGGTGGTTGGACTTTTTGGAAAGTTCCAAGTGGATTAAATAACAAAAAATGTATGGAGATGGCTGGTACAGCAGAGCGTGCAGACGCGGGTGGGGGAAACGTGCATTGCTCCCGCGGATTTGACGAGGCATCCTCATAGTGATAAAAGTGCAGGGGCCTTCACTGTTAGCATAAGGGTGATGATCACTTTGTTCAGGTCTGAGAAAGCAGATCATTCAGCAGTTCCAGTTTCTAAAAGCTGGAAGGAGATAGCTGCTGTCCACTCTGCACCTGAGCATCAGCCGGTTTCTATTTGCTCACTGCAGTGGTGATTTCACGGCAGTCGGTGCAGCTTCACTGACATAAGGAGAAGCAAACACAACGTGCTGTGACAGAGATGTGAATTGAATGAAGCCATATTTACTCCTACAGCAAGAATAAACACGAGGACTGGAATATTTTCACCTCCTGCTCTCCACCCCAGTTTAGTTTCTTCTTTGGGACTTTTATTGTTTTCCTTATATTTGAACTGCAAATAGGAAGAGATAAAAATACGCACACAGGAAAGTAAAGCAAAGCAAAGCAAAGAAAAAACACCTCTAACATCTGTCATCGCACGGGTCTGATTCTGATCTCACTGAGTAAATCTATAGTAACTCTACTCAAGTGAATGGACTCATTCTGGAAAGTCGGAAGTGAGTCCAGTCCTGTATGTTTTGTTTTGCTGGGAAGCAGTAGTACGGCTTTAAAGCAAGCATTACACCCACTTGTTTAATGAAAACCCTCTTTCTCACACAGTAATCACGGGCACTTCTCTCTTTTAATTGCTTTTAAAATGCAGAGTATTGGTGAACTGCAGTGGTAATTTTATATCCTGGCTCTGTTTGGCCTTGATTGCATCAGGAGCAGGTAGGAAGGGAGGGCTGAATAGTCTTTCACTGTTTGGTAAAATAATTACTGCTCTGGCTCAACATTTCAATTAATCCTTTCAGTGCTGCTGGAAAATGCTTGTGCCTGTGAGTCCTAACCACACATTCAGTGGAAGGGTCCTTCCTATTTACCCTCAGATGATTTTGTGTAGAGTCCCTCATGCAAGTTGAGGTAGTGAGTGAGAAAAGAAATAAAAAAAAGAAAAAAAAAGTAATTTGATAGGTGTGGAAAAGAGAGAAAAAGACATGTTTGGGGGCATGTCCTGAAAGCGGAGAACAGCACGCTGCTTCACATTGATGTGGCAGAGATGACAGCAGGTAAAAGTGTCCTTTTAAAGACCTAGAGTTTCCCCACCTGGGCTCAGGCTTTGATCTCACAGGGTTGCCATTGGTCTTGAAATTCGCACAAAACTGCTTCCATTCTCTCACCCTGGGGCTCCTCAGTGGTCATGGTTGGGTGGGACAGGGAGTGAGGTGTGAATACCTACAGTCTGGTGACTTGTGCGCAAGAAATACAAAAGCAAAGCCCCTAAATCCTCAGTCCCAGCCAGTCGGTGGTAGCATGCATGGGCTTGACCCACGCAAGGGTAATAGTACTAAACTACTCTCAGATGGGCTCATACTATGCAAAACAACTGCTTTCCTTGGCATTTAGGTTCTCTTCTAAGTGCTGCTTTACTTTTTGCTATGCCAGGGCATAAGCAGCTCTCTCAGGACCCCACATTGCACTGGGGCTCTTGCAAATGCTGACGCTTTCCCAGCTTGAGCCGTGCAAGCCAATAAGGAACTTCTCTTTTAGACAACAAGAAGCTTCTCATCACTGCAGAAAGCTTGAAACTGAGGACTGTGGGGGTCAGCTGTTAGCAAAGAAAAAATAAAAATCCAAAGACCAATTACTATTTTTTAAAATCTTATAACTTTTAACGCATTAATTTTTAGACTTGGCTGACACTTGTGAGCTTATCCAGTAATAATTAGCTCCATTCAAGATAATTAACAAAGACAGGGCATAGCAACTAAACCATTGCAGTGAAACAAACAGCAGTGGTGAAGCACTGAGCCCCACATCTGCCTGAAGTGAGGGGAAAGGTTTGGAAATAAACTGGGGATTTTATTATGTCTGTGTTTGTGACCTTTTCGGAGAATACTTGCTCTGGAGAAGCTGGAACATATGAAAGTTCACAGAGAAAAGTGACATTTGAGTCATTCGTTTTTTGAAAATAGTCTGAAATTAATTTGAGAAGAAAATAGAAAGAAATAGTTTGCAAAATATAGGGCTTTTGATCAGAAACAGAAACTTCAGCACAATCTGGCTTCAGCCTCTTCCCTCCACAGCAAACATGAAGAGAGTCGTTTGGCCCCTTTATGCCCCATCTATAGTTTATGGAAACAGCAGTTTGTCCAGAGGACAGTCCATCCCTCCTCAGGTGAGTGAGATGAATCCAGGAGAGAGCGTCTGTGTGGGCATTTTACTTTCTTGCCTGATAGTGAAAAACCCTTTTGTAACCAGCCTGTATCAGGAAGATAACAATTTTGCCAGAAAAAGACATGGCTCTGACATCATGATGTTTTGCTGAGATACAACAAGACCAATCTGGCTGTAGGTTCCACGTGTGACTTGGTGCCAAGGGGTCTGGCCCTATTAACCTCAGTTTGTCATGCGGAAGGTGGGGCAAGTAAGTCCCCAATTCACAGAGCTGCTGCAAGGACCAGTTCTTTGCTCCAGAGATACAAATAGGCAACAGCCATGGATATGGGTCACCCTATAGACCGAGTATCACACCCTGAATAATGAATATTTGTAACAAGCACGCCATGAGCCAGCCTTGGGCTGGAGCATGTTCGCCTGAAACATTTGCTGGGTGATTTTAAAGAAAGAACAAAGTCAAAGCAGCAGAGCATTCACAGCTCATTTATTTTATTTTTTTAACATTGGAGGACCATCCTCCTACCATTAAATTTTCTGAGTCAATTGTTTGCTGCAAACAGTTCACTCGGCTAGTCCCAATACAAGGCAACTTTCATATTGCGTTCACAAGAGCGTCAGCCCTGTTCGGAGCCTGTCAGCACAAGGGATTTCTGTTTGTGAACAAAAGTCTTTACACATTCTGGCTCCCAACGTGTGCGCTGTCCTTCCGAAGCCAAAAAGACTCTCTCCCCGTGCCAGTTTGTGTTTCCAAAGTTGCTCTGCCTCCTCTCGTCATCAGCCAAGCTGTGCAGAGCTACTGAACTACGTTTTTGGAATTACAAGGAGAGCTCGTCTAGAGGGGGAATGAGGACAAACTCCACAAGCTCTGGGCCAAATCCTTCCCAGGCGGTACGTGCCCATGTCCACAAGGAAGGCGCTGCTGTGTGCAGGCGCAGAAGGATCTCGGTTACATTGGATTTAAGGCGCTGATGTGCTTCTCTGCTTCTGTCACACGGTTTTGGGTTTATTCTGGTGGAAATGAGAGCAGGAATTAGCTCAGCTGCTGCCCAGAAACCTTCCTTAACCCCCCCTGGGTGCTTCTCCCCGGGATGTCACAACGCCGTTTCCAAAGGAGAGCGGCACTCTGGCACATAATTTCTCAGAGGCACAGAGCCGTGGAGTCGCCTGTGGTTAGAGACACAAGCGAGGCCCCACATGTCTGATGCATCAATGAGGTGATAGCATCCACGAACTTCTGGATCAGGCTCATGGAGGCAGAGGAGCAGCAGACCTCACTCACACTGGCACTGGCCACACGGTGCCTGTTTTGGAGCCACGTTTGGTAATTTGCATGAGTGTTGAACTGACTAGTAATTTTGTATTTCACATAAAGGTATACGTGTTGGTATAAGACATCTTGCTTCTATGATGAGCACTTTATATCATCATATTTTATGAAGGGAATGCCGCAGTTTTCCTGCAGCAGTCAATGAATCTAAATTCTGCTATTCTTTCATGACCACTGCAGAAATCTCTCTCCTGAGTGTTATTTCTTATAAGGGATATAGATGCCAGTTGTGTTTCACAAACCAGTGTCCTTAAAAATTCTGCCATCTAGGAGAGCTGAGCACAGGGGGAACCTTGTGAAGTATGATATATATGAGAACTAAGTAGGAAAATACCAGGAACAGTTCTAAAAATATTTGGAACCAAGAAGCCTTAGTGAAACTGCTCACACACAAAAGGGCATTGAATGTCAGGACAGTATGGCACGTATTTTTTTCACCAGCAATCTTTTATCAGATAATTAATAAAGCAGTGGACAGTGTTACTGCTGTTCTGTCCTCCACCTCATATATCTGCCCACAATCTCTGCTGACATACAGGTGTTAACCTCAGACTGAAATTACCACAGACAGTGATGTGACGATAAATCAAATGAGTTTTACAGTGATTTGTTTTGCACATTCAGAAATGCTAACTGTCATGAGAATCCCTCAAAACCTTTTTCTTCTCTCATGTGCACTGTTTTAGAACTTACCAATGCGGTAAAGATACAAAAATAATGAATCATCTCTTTTTTTCCCGTCCGTTCTTCCTATTATGTTTGAGAAATGCTGGGCTACACTGTAGAAAATGGTTGCATTTTTAAGTAAGCATAATCTCTACAATTTAGAGCATTGCTTACACCAAAATTTTACAAGACGTAAGGAGCTTCTGGATTTTCCCAGTGGAGATATTTTGGAGATGGCAAAAAACAACGTATCGTTCCTACAGCCTAGAAGAGGACAGAGCAGGTATTGCATATTTCTAAATAGGAAACCCTGGAAGAAAAAAGGGATTCATGTACATACGAGCAACTTGGTGAAGAAGAAACAAGAGATTTGCAGAAAGTCCACTTGCCTATGACTTGCATGAAGTGTGCACTACCATCACAAGTGCCAATCTCACCATGCTACTCCTAAACCTGGAGAACTTTGGCAAATGGTAAAATCCCTTTTTTTCTTTCCCCCCCCAACAAAATTTTCTCAGGGAAATACTGAGCACGCCCATAGGAAAGCACGTAAATGGGAACACTAGCAAAACGAAACAAACTTGCAGAAAATATTGTACCTGGCTGCTACACTGTGAAATGTGAGACCAGAGTCAGAGGAAGAACCCTGTAACGTCTACTGGCTGAAATCATCTTGGTCTCTTACTGAACCAGAGAAGGAATGTGGGAAAGCTGGTTCAAGTCTCTGCTCCTCCACGAAGTATCTGTATGGCCCTGGGCAAATCCCTTCTCTGCTCTGTGCTATGGTTGTTCATCTATGAATGGAATCAAAAATACGCTTGCAACCTCTCTGTACATGAGGGGATAACTACTTTGTGGATTCTGAGGTGCTTAGGTAGAAGAGGATAAAGAATTGATTGTTTTCAGACTTATACCCCAAAACAGGAAGATAATCTTTCTCAGGACAACACAAACCTGATTGTTGACAATATTTAGCAAATTAGCTTATTTAGTTTTGGGGCATTTCTAATGAAGTCAGAGGGTGAGTTCACAAAATCGATGTGAAATGGCAGTGATTAGAATCATTGCATACACAATGGAACACCCAGGTTCAAATCCCACTGTTGCTGCTGTGAGACTGGTGGTCCCACACCCTCACTGCCCATTCCTGCTGGGAGAGGAGAGCTGTCTGCGTATGGGGGCAGCAGAAGGTGATCAGCAGGAGGGCAGTCCCCTGGGGGAGGCTGCCAGCTCCATTTCACAAAACCATTACCAGTTTTGAGGTGTTTCTTCCTGCACCATAACAAAAGTCTTACCTTTTGGAACATGAGCAAGAAAGAGGATTTCCCACCTTGCCTGTCTGGCTTGTGGTTCGGGTACCACTGGAGTACAAGAAGGTCCGGATTCAAGTTCTTGTTTTGTATGAAGTGCAGTAGGATCTTCAGCTCAAGTCTACCCATCTCCAGTGGCTTCTCTTCCATGCAATAGGAAAGTACCTCAGCCTCCTTTCTTGAAGTCAGAAAACTAACAAGTTTTCATCTGATCTTACATGTTTATGACAAAAATAAATATGGTTTTGAATAATGCCATACCAGGTGCCCTGCACACTATTGCCAGGTTGCCCCTGCACACTATTGCCAAGTTGCCCCTGCACAATATGTCAAGAGAAGCATTGAGGATTATCTTTTAATGGCAGCTCAGAATTCTCCTCCCAAAGAAACCATTTCCTCATTGAGCATGAAAAAGGGGAAAACCAGCCAGAATTACACCAGTAACAATTATGAAAATAATAACAGGCTGTTAGATTCTGTGAATTGTAATGATGAAGTGTTAATCCATGAGATGGAGAGGGTTTGCCCACCCTGTTATGAGGGCTACCTATTTACTGGTGAGGATGCAAACATCCAGGTGTTCCTGTTGGGTTTCCCTTGGGTGCCCCTGAGTGCAGGACTGCCTCAGCCGATTCAGGACCTGTGTATGTATCTGCCCTACAGAAAGCTGAGTAGAGGGCCTCTTTGGTGGGCAAAGAAGGCCATCCTGGTTGGCACTGGTATCTCAGGTAGGCCCATACTCTTCCTGCTGATGCCCATTCTTATTCTGCTCCCAAAGGCAAAGCTATGAAGTTATGCAGCTATGAAGGTTATTAGGTGTCAAGTGGCCACTGGTGGAGTCAGTCCTGACCCAAAAGCTTGCCATGCAGAAACAGCCCCACAGACGAAAAGGGATCTATAACAGTTCTCTAATGGCAGAGTTTCTTTCCCTTAAAATAAAAAAAAAAAAAAAAAGGAAGCAACAAATAAGAGCTGTAAAAAACCTTAGAAAACCCAAAAATGTGGCTGGTGATAAGCAGAGGTGGAAAGCTCCTTTCAGAAAACTAAGCAAGATGATATAATTTTGGAGAATGAAAAAACACTGTGCTCAAGCGTGACGTTTCAACATTAATGCACTGCCACAAATTAGTTTTGTCATCTCTGAGAATTCAGCAAGAGGTTAGCGATGCCCACATGAATTATAATAATGTAGTTACATGCAAGTAGTTGTTTTTTATTATATATTCACCTGAATTTAATTTTCTCCTCTTCCGCAATCATCCAGTAGACTGTTCTCTAGGGAGACGTTTACATTTTGCCTTTGAATGTACAGGAATACAGGAATTTCAGCAGAGGGTGTTGTTTTTTGTTTTTTTTTTTAAGTGTATTAAAAAAAACATTTCATGATAAAACACAAGATTTCCTACATTCTCCAGGCACTGTGAGGTCTGCAGCCATTTGGGAGTGATAATGATCTACAGGGACACTATAAACAGTGGTATTTTTCAGAATAACCTTTTTTCTTTTACCAGATTCTTCTTTGGAGACCAAGCTGTTAATTTAGGAGTATATTCCCCAGAAATCACACTTACGAAGGTGTATGTACCTTTCTATCAGTTACATAGGAAGGAGTCTCAAGATAAAGTGGTTGGAAATTAAAACCAAATATGTGTGTATGGATGAACCAATGCAACAAGAGATTCTACATTTTGGATTCTATAGCTAATATCCTCTTAGACACTAACAGCTAACCCTCATGAGGTTCTTGGCATTCACCCACACTGGGTGAAAATAAAATATAGCAATAAAGTAAGCTGCCATCACAGCGGTAGTACTGAGATTCTGGACAACTGGATCCAGTTACCTGAACCAGCCTAAAATGGCCTTGGTAGGACAGTGTGACCAAGCCCACCACAATATTTAAGGTGTTTAAATTCTTTTTGAAACCTCTGGTGTGGTCAGAGGTCTGTGATCTCATGTGTCATGACTATAGGCTACTTCCAGATATATGTCTTAACTCCCATTTTTCTCAGGAAAATGGAAATAGCAGACACTCCCTTCTAGGCAGTAAAAAATCCATTTTGACAAGCTGAATAAATAGTGATATCCATAGTTAGCAATACTTAATCTTATTCTGTAAATCCAAAAATGTAGCCTATATCTCAAATCAGCTGGTACCCCGTGAGAAGGGAGACAAGGTAATGAGAAATGGAAATCTAACATTCTCAAATTATTTTCCTTGAGGTTGCATAGAAATCAGTCCCTTTAGCTGTCAGATGATCAAGCAGATATCATTCTTGGTGCTGCAACGAAAAACAACATCTCAGACACTTCCACTACCCCAATTCCTCAGAGAGAGCTGTTGAAAGTTTTAATCTGGGTCAGTCTCGCAATGCGCTGGTGTGGAAGGAAAATACAGTAGGCACCTCCATTTTACAGCTGAAGAACAAAACCAGCGGAGGCTCAACTCCATGGGAGGAAATTGGAGCCTGTGTGCTGCCCGGGTATCACTGGAGGAACCTTTCTTCAAAATTAAGATTCCTGCCAGTTGTCTGCTGCCTGTCTGGAGGTGACTTTGGACACCTCAGTTCCTCCTTTAGCATGGAGGAAAACCAGTTTTCACAGACATCTAATCCCAAGGTGACTTTGGAATTACTGTGAATCAGATGTCTCTTATTAGACCTATTAGCCTTTTACTTATTTTATTAGATTTCTTCCTTACATTTTCTGAGAAAATGGCTTTCACTTTGGATTTGCAGAGACGTGAGCATTTATGGAATATTTACATGAAAAACTATGAAACCAGTTAACAAAACAGGATTTTCTATTAGACTGAAATTCGCTCTCAGTGGAAATGACATGCTACAAATCAAGCTAGTTTATAGGTAAAAAAACCCTTATTAATAAATTGCTACAATTTAACTGGAATAAATTTTTTTTTTTCTGATAAGATAATAATTGGAATCCTTTGTACATTTCATTAGGGCTTCTTTTATGAGCCATAAGAGGAACAATTTATTTCACTTCATCGTATCTTGCAAATACTTCACATTTTTTGAAATGGCTCAGTGACTTCTTTATTGACATTGTACAGCATTTCTGGAATCTATTAGTGTATTGTTGAGCTTTTTTTCTCATTTTTGCTGTTGTACATCAAAGGTGAACTGAGACCAAGTTGTTCATTTAGGCTGGAAATGAAGCAAAGCCAGTTTGTCCAGCTATATTAATGACAATCTTTTCATAGAGGAAACAATAACAGAATAACTGAATGCTCTGCACTACTCTTCCCTTACTTCTGGAACTCAACCTGGACTAGAGCGATTTGTGACTCCCAGTTTGTCCTGGATGCCAGAAATGAGTCGTTCTAGCACCATTTCTAATCTCTCTGGAAGGCAGATTGACTGGAAAACTTGCAAGAGAGCCTCCATATAAAAAACTCAAGACTTTGAGAGGCTTTGCACATTTATTCAGGAATTCAGCTTAAAATCTGAAGGCAGTGAGTGCTCTCCTTATTGAGAGAGGTCAGTTAAACCTGAGCACAGCTCCGAAATTCCAGGGTTCAACCATCAGTTTTCCTGATAACTTCATTTTAGTTATTCTTTATCTCTTGCCAGAACCACAGCAGATGAAGAAAGCAAAATTTCATCATTCTCGCGGTTCAGGGAATACAATTCCTGCATTTACCAAGTACCAGATAACTGACACCAAGGCAAACAAACAGGCAAATATGAGTGTGTTGCTGTATCTTTCAGTTCCCTCCTTACACATCTCCCCAGGGGCAGAAAACTTATGAAAGCTAAAGTGTTCTCACAAGGTTTTCTTTTTAGCCCGATTAATAGCTCTTTAGAGGGCTCCTTCACCACAGGCTCCTTTGGACACCAGTGTTTTGTTGAACTTGTACACCCTTCCTCTGAAACGGAGGTTACTCGATAACCATTTACAACACTCAGTGCATTGATGTACGAGAGTGCAGAACATCGGTCACAGATTTCTGGAAGTCTATCCTCAGCCAAATCACAAACAAACTCCTGAGTAAGTATCTATCAGCCTTTTTCTTTTATAAGCTTCACTTAAATATTATATGGGGTTGTGAAATGCTGCATTAAAGCTTACGATTCTGGGCAGAGCCTCCCACCGTTACAGCATTGAACTGTGTCACAGGTAAGGCTCGCTTTTCACTCAGCCAATCTGCCTTAGAGCAGAAATGACAGACGTGGGCTGATGGTGGCTACCCTGAATTTCTACATCGGTAGGTTGTGTTGACACTATGCACACTGTAAGACACCTCCTCCCGGCAGCACTGTTTCGACTTCAAAGACAAAGTGCTTTTTATATTCAAAGGTGCAGTGTTAAAGTCTTTCTTCTTAGGGGCTTTTTTTTCTTACAAGTGCCTTTCTCTTGTGACTCATTTCCACCTCCCCCAGATGAAATTCATTGTTCTTCAGATGTACTTCCTCAATGTTTGTGGGGGCTGTTTTGCCGAAATCTCCTATGTTTAAAAACAGTGCCTTAAAAAGAGCAAGAGAGAAGTTACTTCTAACCTATATGCAGCACTAGCAAGTGTAAAACAAGAGCCAAAAGGATATGGAGAGGTGGCACATGAGTGGGAATGAGTATTAATGCCTTCATTTTTGTCAGCCTCCTTATTTTCACTCTAAGAGAGTCTTATGGATGCTTTTAGCTTTGTGTTGTTATGCAGAAAGTAAAGCAGCCAAATCCTGGGAGCAGTACTGAAGTTGGAAACCCAGTGAACAGGGTGGGACGGTTTCTCCAGAAGCTAGGGAAGCTGCTGATGTGGACAGGGAGGGAATTATTTGTTGCCTGTGTCCATGCCTGATAGAAAAAGGATAGGCTTAAAGTGCAAAGGTCCAGGTTAAACTTGCTTTTCCTCAGTCTTGGTGAAGCCAGTCACCCAGCGAGGCAATGGCGTTCCAATTGCTTGAGCATCAAATAGTGCTGTCATCATCTACTTCATTTCAGCTATCTCCTTCCACAGCAAAGTGAAGTGTTTCAGTACCGAGAAAGCAGCTAAAATGTTCCTTTAGGCAGGATATGAGAGACTACCCAGTTCAAGGAGTTATTGCCTGTTTTGCCAAGGCCTGAAGGAGGGCTGGTGAATTCACAGCTACAGACTTGCACCAAACTGCACCAAGCTTGTTCTGCCACTTTCAAGAAATTCCTGACTTTTTCTCAGCCCTGTTCTTCTGGATTTGCCTTACTCCATTTCAAACTCTGGCAGGTCCCTTTAGCTCTTTTCAGTTCCTCCTCCTCTTTTTCTCACTCACTTATCATCTCTGGCTGCCTGAAACTTTTAACTCTTGTACTGACCATGCAACCATACCCTTGTTAGATCAGCCCTACCATCATTGCAAGTAAGCCACCTGCAAACTTTCACTGCACTGTGGTTTGTACTTTGCCCCTTGAACAAAAGCCTGAATGCAATGATATGGCATTCTCCTCAGAAAAGAAAAAGAAAAGAAAAGAAAAAAAAAAGTCTTTTTCGGGGTCCTTGGAGAAAACTTGAAAACTTAACCTAACAGGCACTCGCAGGTGGAGGATATGTTCTCCAGTAGTATGGTGCACTCTCAGAGCACTCCGGGGCCCTGAACTAAGGCTGGGAACAGGGCAACTGGATTGGGAACCCACAGGAGATGGAAAAGTATGGCTTACCCTGCTGCCACCGAGCTGGAGAGCCTTGAGGACCATTGGAGCATGGGAATAGGTCACTGTTTTGGCAGTCGTTGGTTGCATTGGCTCCTTGAGGCTGTTGATAGCTAAGGTGGAAAAGAGAGACTGGCTTGTCACAGAGCAGTACCAGAGCTGAGGAAGAAAAAACACTCAGGAGAGGATAAAAATCTCCTTTCAATGTTTTTTTTCTTGAGAAAATTGCTCACAGGCACAGGAAGCTAAAGGCAGCAGACCCCAAGATGGCATCCTGGGCTAATCCCTTAAACATCGCACAGACCTTCCTCAGGCCTTACGTTCAGGGAAAAGAAACTTCTCCAGAATTACCTAACAGTGAGCCAGTACAGCGGGAGTCACAAATGGAAATGGCATTAAAACCCAATAATGAATAAAACCATTAAAAGAGCTTCTTTAAAAAGGTGCCAACTGCTTTCAATAATTAAATAAATAGCTGCACTGCTATTATCTCTGCAGAAAATGTATTTTGTATGGTAGTAATAGCAAATGCAAGGAATTAATGGAGTTACTAAAGTAGCTTTATTTACAGAGGTGAAACAGCCAGTTCTTAAAGGACCACTGCTATATAGTTTGTGAAAAAAGTCATCTGAGAGAAGGAAACACAAAACTGCATCCCGAAAATGAGAAGCACTCTGAAGGAGAAATTCATGGTAAAGTAAACTGGAACTGTTCTTCAAAGAAACACTTAAAACGAAGCTGCTCTCTTCTCCTTCTTCTTCCCAAGCTGCTGACATGCATAAAGAAGTGTGTTTGACCAGCAGCTTATTTGGAATGTTTTCTCCTTCCCCAACGAAAATGTGTTATTTCTCTAAACAATATGCCACTTAATACCAACAGAAGTCTCCTTAGCAGATAGGACATAGTCGCAAGGCTTCAACCCCGTGCCAGCATTTGGATGTAGGAAGAAAATCCTGCTAGACTCAAGTATTTACTTATTTAGTGATTCTTTCCAAGGTCATATTTTTAAGCTGTAGGGGAAACCATCCTGAAGAGTAAACTGAGTGACTGGGAAGCTGAGGTACAGAAGCTTGCTGTGACCGAGTTAGTAACGCTCTCTTTAAACAGTGGCCCCACTGAAGAATTGAACTTAAGTGCCTCGGCACAGTAAAGCCTATGTGTTGTCTTTGGGAAGCATTTCCAGCTTAATAGGGACGAAGTTTCCTTTATGCCTGATGCAGCAGCACATTTCATTTTACAAATTTCCTTTTCCACCCATTTAAGCAATTAACTTGGAATGAATGAGATGCCAGATGAATATTACTGCCTTAAGAATCAATAGCTGCTTCTGAGGTGGCTCTGGAGAAAAGAAGGGTCTATATTAGCCAGCTGTGCGTTTTGACATCTTGCCAAAGCCACGCCACCTCAGCAATTACCTCAGAAGCACTGTACCCATGCCTCTGTGTGCCCCATTTCAGCAGCAATTTGTGCCCTCGTATTTTCCTCCAGCTCTGGCTCATGGGAGAGGAACGGTGACCTTTTGGGATGAGGGAGCAGCTGTGCAAGCTCTGTGCCTTGCTCCCTGCCCGTGGAAGGGAGGCCCCAGGGGACATGCGGTGTGCGGCCTGGGCACTTGCACCCTGGGTATGGGCAGATGGAATGAGTGAAGATGGTGTTAATCAGTGCCACCATACAGCTTACAAGTCCTAGCGGCATCTTCTTACCTGGTAAAGCTGTCCCATGCGTAGCCACCAGCCACTTTGCTGCTTCTCACAGCTGGTGTGAAAAGGAGAGAGATGAAAACTCCATTGTGGGTAGAAAGAAACCTGATGTCCCCTGGGATAACACAGGTACGCTTCCAGGTGCTGTGTTCAGCTTCCCGTTCTTCTCATGTGGATCAACTTCTGATTCAATGAGTTGCCCCCTGCTCTTCAAGGGAAGGGAGCGAAACGGTGTTCCCCCTTTGTGGTTGTGGTGCCTTCCAGCAATAGTGAGGGGCAGAACTGAATAAGGAATGATGTTTTGATGCTAACAGCTCGCTAAGCATGTCTAAAACACAGTGATGAAAACAAGTATAGAAAATTGTTGGCCCTAATAAAGCAGTTCTTAGGCATGGAGCTGGAAACTCCTCTGGGTCATCCCTCACCAAAAGCGTTGTTAAATATCTTCCATTTGTAGGATATTTACTTCTGGAGATGCCTGACCTGGAAAAACAGGATCAAGTTAAACGTGAGGCACTTGAAACAAGGGGCTTCACTCCAAGGCACCATCCCCACCCAGGTAATAAGGGACAGATTTGAAGGAGAAGCTTACCTGCCAGCTGAATATTTGCCAGCTGCATAGTTAAGGCCATGAGATGCTGTGGCAAAGCAATGAATCTGCCCCTGCAATCTGTCAAGGTTATTTTCAGCACAGGTCAGCACCTTCAGACTGAATTTCCGAATGTGGGTTCTTACACTGTTCTTGCAAGACGTTTGCTCGCCTGCCTCAAGAAGCAGGTACTTATTGCTGTGATTACGTGGTCTGCATGAACAAAGCCTCATACGTGCAGGAAAGGGGATCCTGTGCATTTCTGACAGTCCATCTTATGCAATGGGAACAATTCCCTTCCAGACTGAAGAATATCACCTTGTTCTTAGAAACTGGGCGAGGTGGTGAATAGGGTTGAGAGAGAGGGAAATCTGCAGCGAGACTTAGCTGGGGTGGCTGCCTGCGATGGCGTGGCTGCACGGTGCTCCAAAGCAGGGCCTGGGATGTACATCACTGGGCAAGTTCATGCAGAACCCTGTCCCTTTGGGGAAGAAAGCGGGTATAATACCGCTAGAAATGTTGCCACTGCAGCATTGTTGAATGCAGCCTAATTTATGGTGAAATGGGTGGCTCGTTGAGCCCAGGGCTTTTGGATTCGTAAACTAGCACACAATAATTGCTTAATCCAGGGCACAGCGATAGAAATAGGAATTGTGTGCATTTCAATTTAAGCATAAATCTGTTTTTGCACTAGCTTCTTATTTTGACCTCTTAGGTTTGGCCGTCTGTCAGAAAGCCCCACATCCGGTCCTGCTAATTCCTTCCTTTGGGTCCTTCCTGTCAGAGAGCTGATGTGCTCTTGCTGGATTCTTGCACAAATTCACAATGTACAGTTTGCCCCTCCAGTATTAACAATAAGTTTCCTCCCTAACAAGGAAAACGACAGCATTATAAACATACGCCTTCATTTACAATCAGGTACGCTGACACCTAGAAATCCGGATCTCGGTTCCTGTGTGAAAAAGTTCTGGTTCTTAGAGGTGTTGGGAACACAGGCTCTTATGAAAAGGCTCGCCTTCAGGCACATAAAACAGAAAAAAGTTGGCATATTGAACAGGAATAACATTTCACCATAGAAAGTGACAGCCCTGAAACTCTGTGGAAACAACCTTAAAGCCCTTATTGCTTGAAACAACTCCCTTTATGTGGAGTTTTTCTTCTGGTACTGTCTGAAATACCCTTAGTCTGGACTGAATTGTTTTCCCTCTTGAGGTTCAGACTTTTTCTGTTTTTCTTCTGGAGGGAATTATTCCAGCACCAGGGCGGAATAAAATACAAGTGTGACAGGCTGGCTTCATTTTTTTTTTTTAACAAACACTTCAGTTATGCTGAATTTTATGTTTTTTTGCTTTGTAACTGTGATTTCTCAAACACTACAAAACCATATTCATTTTAAATGAGCACTAAAACAAAGTGATCCAACAAGGATATAACAGATGTGTTTATGATGGAAGCAATGTTGTAAAATCAAGACTGACACAGCACCCAGCGATAGAGAGGTTGTACTAGATGTGAAGATCCTCTCCCTCTCTCTCAGCCTGTAAATTATTGCTGCCACATGACTTCTGAGCAAATTCAGCTTGCCAGACCAGGTGTTTAGAAATTGAAACCCGGGTACCTTTTAGGTCAAAGTATCTTTTGTATCAAAGTATAAAATACATGCTAACCATTTTTTTCATATCCATAAGGAAAGTAAATGCATGCGTTGTTCTTAAGAGCTATGAGTTTAGCAACTAAAGAACTAATTTGAACGATACAAAACCAAAAACTATTAGAAAGGGTATGAAATGATGCCTGGCAGTGTGAGGGTAGGCACCAGCACAATTTCATACCCTGTTCATCAGCACTTTTATTATTTAATACTGGACTCAACTGGGTAGAGTTTGCCAGTCTCCCCAAACCAATAGCTAAGGTGGAAGTTCACTGAAGACAACAAATAATATTTAATGATTGGAGCTGATAAAGGAAAAGACCTAGCATACGAACTTGCAGGCTCTTGTGTTTGTCCCATACCACCAGGTCTTCTTCGCAGAGGACAACCCTTCCACCTCAGTCTGGACCCTAACATGAGTGGCTGCTGACTTTGCTCCCAGTGAGGTTTGCAAATATGTGTGCACATTTCTAGTGCATGATCAATGGTTTTGTTTTTTTTTTTTCCCCCGAAAACCGCTGCGAATTTGACCCTTTCTCAGGTAGAAATGTCAGGTGACACTACTGTTTCTGCCAAGGAGCCTTGTTATAATGTGGAGGTTTTCAAAAGCAGCTCTGATGGTGAAAAGGTATCATGGAGGAGAAATATTTCAATTCATAAAAAACCATGGAATTATATTTTCATAGCATGGGGATAATCCATCCATGTTACATGATTCAAACTGTGAGGCAATGGCCTTCACTGAAGATTTTAAAAATATGAATGACTTTTTTGGCACTCTCAAATGCTCAACAAGTTTTTCTTAAATCTCAGAACTGGTACTGAAAAATGGAGATCCCTAAAATATCTTCCATCGTTCCCTTTTTCTGAGAAAGGACTACTGGATACACCTTATTCCTGACACAAATAATGCCTTGCTTCTGGTACAGACCTTTGTTTTAGAAAGATTTTATAAAATAATAAAATACAGTCTATTCCTACCAATCGTGTGAGACACTGCAAAATGACCAGACAGCTTGTTTTACAAATGCGTAAGTTGATTAACATCTGTGCTACAGTGTAGTAAACATATAATTTTAGTCATGAGTATGAAAAACAGATGTCCACATCTGTATTTCCAATCCTTTCTGAAACTTGTTATCTCCTAGTGGCCATCATTTTCTATCTCATGGCTCTTGTGCTTCATCCAACACAACAGATCTGAGTATCTTCACCCAACACAGCTAACACCTGTTGAAGGAACCTAAACTTTCACATCAGAGTTTGTGCTCCTGAAACACTTAATAAAGCTCAGCTGAAACATAAATCCAGACTTTGGATAGATGGCTGCTTCACATTAAAGTTTCTTTTCCAGGAGTTTGCTGTACACTTTCCATGGATACTCAAAAGAGTCATTCCTTGATATTATGATGTTAGCCTGTCAGTAATCTTCAGAGTTTCCACCTCACTTGCCAAACCCTATGAATCCATTTAGCCTCCTGTTGACCTATGTTTGTGAACATTGCAGGGTGAATTTCATCACATTGCAGGGATTTACTATCCCCTGAGTTGCCAGTAGTAGTCTCTGAGTTGTCCTATTTTAAAGCTACAAGGTTCACTGACATTAAGAATAAACTGCACTGAGAAACCTTGTAAGTAATTTCTTCATAATTTTTTGAGAAATGTATCCACCTTCCCAAGTCACTTGCTAACAAGATTGCTAGCCAGAATGCTTTTGATAGAAGAACTTTTTTTTTTTTCCATTTAAAATGCCGGTTGGTCAGATTTGAAAATTTCCAATGTAAGTTCCAGCTATGGTTTTTCGGGATGGAATTTCTGACCGAATGATGAGACCAGCCCCTGCCTCCCCATCATGCCCCAGCATTGCCAATAGCACAAAAGCGGTCAAAGACTTTGCTTGCAATGACAGAGACCCAGGCCTTCAATCTGCCTAATTCAGATCAGGGTGTTAAACCTACATCATCTGTGTATCAGGTGACTATCAACGTTTCCTCCTCAATCCTTCCTGTTGAAATTGTTCTGCTATCTAAGATATAATTGAATATTCATTGAGTGGAGAGATACAGGCAAAGGGACCCAGGAGAAACAAAGAAACAAAGAAATTAATTTTTTTTGGCACCAAATACTGCTGACTTTTTCTCCAGTGCCAACCTCAGGCCATAGTGCCTTTGCCTTTATATGGCATTTGGAAACAGAATGGATTCAAATGTTCTCTTACATTTATTTATATGGTGGTGTGGCATCGTGGTACTGTCTGGAGGCACAAACGGAAGTGCATGGACCTGAGCCATCCTGGTGATTGACATCGATGAGTAGACGTCTATTCAAACCTGCTGAGACTTTACCTGGATTTCAGAGGATTTGCCAGAAGCAGAGGTAAATGTCAGCGTAAGATTCATCAGGAATACAAGTCCTCACAGGTAGCTGAGCAGCTGAAGGAACTCAAATAAAAGCAACAAAAATGTAAAGATAGACTGACAAGTTAAGAAAAGAATTACAAAAGCTGCATTGGCTAGGAGACAACTGGTGAGGGACATGCTTGTTCCAGTTTATTTGAGGCATGAAACACCAGCTAGCAAAGAGGTTATCTGAAGATGAAAGAATCGTGAGGATTCCTTCTTATTGACAGCTTGGATCAAATGCATACTACCTATCAAAATGAAGTGTACAGAGACCAAAGAAACAAACAAAATACGGGATAGCTAAGCAACAGAATAAGGGAGGCTCTTAGAAGAAAGTAGGTGTATTCCTAAAAATGGTGAAGCCGTGTTCGAATGAGAAAAAAAGAAGAGAACAATCTCCAGTAGATTAAATACGGAGATGCAAAAAAATCTAAAAAGGAGTTTGGGAACAACTTAAAAAAGGCATAAAAATTTATAAATAATTACCTAACTATTTTACGAATGCTTTGCAGAGAGTATGTAGACCAGCAGACGGTGAAGATATGAAAGTAGTAATAAGAGAAGGTAACAGTGTAAAAGAGAAATGACTTTTTATTTTCCATTTTTACTCACCATGAGGCCTTAATGCATACATTGGCTGCCTCAACTTCAAGTGTCAGAAATAGAACAAATTAAGAAATAACAGGAGCAACAAATTGGCAGCATCGCATACTATTCGTTGAAGGGTTCTCAAGAAAGGCAGGTTTGAAATAATGGATCTCCTGGCTGTGGTGTGTGATCTCTCATTTAGACCTGCCTTTGTATTAGAGAAAGGGAAAGTTGCGAAGGTGATGCCAATTTTTAATAAAATACTCCAAGCAGAATCACACAAGTTAGAAATGTGTGCCAAGCAAGTTGGCAGAGCTTATAATAAAGAACAAGATCATGATACATGAATAAATAACATTTATTTATGGGTGAATAATCCAACCAGCTTTTGTGACAGGATGATAAACCCTCCTTCTTTGAAGGAGTTAGTGAGAACGTAGAAAAGGAAGAACTTACTGATGAAGTCTGACTGTATTTCTTAAATGCAATCAGCAAAGTCCCTCACCAAAGCCTGTTAGAGAACCTGCTGTGAGATAGGTAAGACCTTAATATACATACCTGGCTAAAAGATAGGAAACACTGAGCAGGAAATAATGGTCACTGTGCTACACATATATAAATGACCTTGATGTCTAGGAAAGTACGAAGCTTGCTCACCAGCCTAGACAGGACCACTCAGGGTAAAAATGAAAGCTCACTACAAAGATTTGCAGAGGCAATAAATCAGCTCCACAATACTGATGAAAAAATGCCAGATGGAATTCAGCATTGATAAATCAAAGGTAACACACCTAAGAAAAAAAACACCTCAATTAATACACATAATGATATGCTCTTCAGATGTGCTCTTACCTATTACCCTTTAGGAAAGAAATCTTGGAAGGATGGCAGACAGTTTATAAAAAGCAACTCAATGTTCAGTAGCAGTCAAAAAACCCCCATTTGTTTAAATTTAAGAGCTATTTGGAGAGGAATAGAGAATAAAATAGAAAATGTCCTTATGCTACTTTGTAAATCTATGGCGCAAATACATCTTGAATAGTGTATACTGTTCCAGATTCTCCATCTTAAAAAATGTGTGGTAAAACGTCTACTGTAGTTGCGAGTGAATGTAGACAAGTAAGTCCCGTGGATGGACATCTCTTGTTAGACCAGCTACAATCATAAAAACCCATAAACGCACTATTGAGCACACAAACCATTTCCAGATCTTAAAAAAACAAAACAAAACAAAACCCAAAGCATCCAAGAAGTGTTGTGATCCAAAAGCCAGTTTAGTATTTCTGTCTATAGAAGTAAATCTAATTCAAAATATTAATTACAGCTACCTAAAAACCCTTGTCTTGTCTATTGTAAAGCTAGAAAAAATATAAAGAAGCTTCCAAGGTATGGTATGGCACACATACAAGGATGGAATAAACAGCTCTGATTTATAAAATGGAGAGAGATGTGGAGAAGGCAATTAGGAAATGACAGCTCACTTTTTTTTCTAATACAAGATTTAAGGAAGTCAGCCACGAAACTAGTAGGTGGCAGGTTTGAAACCAAGATGATGAGGCATGTTCTCATACAACACTGAGTTAAGCTGTGGATCTCTTTGCCACAGGATGCTGTGGAGGCTAAAAGTCTACAAAGCTTCAAAAAGTGACTACACCAGATCACAGAGGAAAAAACAACCAAATATTAACTGCAGGGACAGCAGCCAGGTGCTTAGGAAATCCATAGGCCACAATGTCCTAGAGCTCAAGGAACTCGCAGGGAGACACAATGATTTTTTATTTGGTCCTTATATGCTTCCCTAGTCATCAATTTTTAGCCACTAGTAGGGTGACGCAATAGCAGGTAAGGAAAGTCATTGCCCTGACTCAGTACTGCCTTCTGTATGTTCTCAGACACCTGAGCTCAGCAGAATGTGTCAAGATCAAGCTCAGGGAAGAGCCCTGACTTCACAGGTGGAGCAGAAAGATGATTTAGTTCAGGCACTTTGGTGATTATCGCATGGAGGGGGATGGAGAGGAGAGGCAGTGGACTGATAGGTTGTGGCCACCTTCATCCTGGTCTGAGTTCAGAGACAACTGCTGCTGTAAACTGAGGTGTGAAGGTGGGTTAGGAAATTATGGTGGTCAGCTTGAAGCTGTCGCCATGGCATCGTTAGGTAATTCTGGTCAGACAAATGACGGGTATCCCATGCCCAAGGTTCAGCAGATGGTGCATGTTGTGGATGGTCAAAAGACTCCATGCTGATGTCCCTGCTAACAAAACCTGTGGTTCTGAAGAGCAACACACCAACTCCACTGCCAGACCTCTCCCATGGGAGGGATTTTATTCTTATTCAAGCACTAATACAAAGCACAAGTGCTCTGGCTTTAGGAGGATTTCCTGATTCTCCTAATGATATATATTTTTTCAGAGACCATTGTTCTTGAATGGAGTTCATTAAAATCAGTCTGCAGGTAACTGTTCTGTTCAACTTTTTGACAAATGGCTCTAACTCAACATTTAACTCCAAAGGGGCCAGGAAATGAAAATATAGCCCCATTCCTCAATAATTATTAATTTCCTGTCACTATTTTCCTTACTTCAAGAGTTTGGAAAGTTCTAACAATCTTTTAATGTTGATTAAAGAGTAATTTGGAAGCGTGATGGGGGGAGGGAGGTGAAGGAAAGGGAGACAAGACTATTTCTTAACACTAAAAATAGTTTCAAATTCCCGCCAAGAAATGACAAATTGTTATATACACAGTCAGACACGGAGATGTATATTTTGTTTTAAATTCCAATTTCAAAATGTACTGCATAAAGAGAAACCACAAATTGAAACTCCATGTGCTCATACTGGCAGCAACACCAAACTTAGTTTTTTTTCTAAATATAACCCCCCTTTAAATCCTACCTCAACCTTCCTCCACCTCCTGCCCCCTTCTATAAGTAAGAACACAGAGTGTTTTGGTTTCTTAGTGACTTTTTTCCTTTCCTTTGAGTTGCTAGTGGAGGGCCAAGCTCTCAGAACCTCAGTCAGGTAACATTTCCATTGGTTTCAATGGGAGGTTTGCCCATGCAAGGTCTGCAGTATTTTTCCTGGTATTTATATGAAATTAAGGAATGTGTGACAGGAATGAGGAACAGTCTTGGCAAGAGAATGAGAAGCAAACACTGTTTTGTAAAAGGACGGAGAGTAGGGAAAGAGGATAATGATGTGAGGAGCGCTATGTAAAACTTTACTCCTCTTCCATCGCGGGAATTTCTCCCCTTTAAACAGAAAGGCCTTTGAATTTGAGTCAAATATCTAAAGAGAATTAATTTTGAGGACTCAGCCCAGGTCATAGGAAACAAGCCACATCAAAAAAAACCCAAATAAATCACCTCTAATTTAAGCAAAACTGTACCAGACACTAAAGACAAACCAGTCCTTTCAACTTTCAGAAGGGAAGTCAATATCAAAAGAGGAGCCCAGAGTAGAAACCTAGAAATGTAAATTTGTTGATCCTTTCACAATCAAATTCTCACGCTTCTTTCATTTCCTTTTACAGAAGAAGAATGTGGTCAGACTTGGGGGAATGACTTAACAGCTTTTATTAAAGGGTAATGTAGTCCTCCTATAGATAATTGGAGAATCATTATAAAGAGAATTAAGCCGTGATGATTTGTCCCAGTTTGAATGCTGTGGCTTGGAAGTTTTGACTCATGAGATGTTAATTTCTCGGTCTGATTATATGAAAATGTATAAGTATGAGCACTGATGAGGAAAAGAAGGATCCTGCTGAAAGCTGAGTGGTGTTGAGATCCCTCCACTAGAAGCATGGGGGGGGGGGGGGGGGGGGGGAAGCTCCTACCATATTAAGTAATATTGCACATATTAAAAAGTGTCCGATATATGCAAAGGAGTGCTACCACCTCCGGTTTACAAGGTGTTGAGGTGCAGCACAGAGAATTTAAACGTCTTTGCTGTGAGGTCCCTGTGTGAGAATGGGTTTGGTCTCCATTTGGTCCATTCAGGGAAGACAGTGGGGCTGAGGACACTCAATGCTGAGTATGAAGTGTCAAAAGTTGGGTGTTGGAAGTGCCACCACATTTGACTGTGTGTAAAGAAGTCATGCTCATGTTCAAGTGGCCAACCTGGAAGGCCTGGGGCTTGTAGAGACTCTAACCAAAGTGAGATGAGAATCATCCTGTGTTACAGCTTATTAAGAGTTATTTCACTGAAGGAAACGAGTTATTCCTGTTATTGTCCTCAAACAAGCATCAGAGAAACGCTAATTATTTGCAACACCACCACTAAGGAAAACCCCCCAAATCACTGGAACAATACAATGTATAATAATGTGAATTAATTGTTATGTTTAGTATCTCCACAAGAAATGCTTTGCTGACAGATCTCCGAATCACTCTGCCTGGAAACCACCTGAGCACTGCCTTATTTCTAGACATCTGTCACCACAGTTATCAGCTAACAACAAGCATAACATGAAAATAATTGTTCTATTTAGGGCAGGAACAATAACTAATTGACTGACATGAAATTGCATCAATATCATTATCTCCTGTTGACTTTTTGATAATCCGTTGAAGAACAGTTTGTGTTTTCCGGGGTGGAAAACTCTACTTGTTTCCTAGCAGGAACCTCGCACTGAGGAGTCTTCCCTAACAGTTACCTAATTTTGCAAATTTAAGTTATAATGCTTTTCAAGCACTGTTAACATTTCATTTACCTCTGTTTCTTTTTCCAAGCTTCAATCTATCTTCTACAGAATGCACACTGGCATATTTGGTATAGTAGTGGATACCTGAAATTCAGTTCACAGCCTTTCCAGCCTAATTTTGGAGTGCTAGGCTGTTAAAGACGTGTAGGCACCTAAAAGGCACAAATAATTGTTCCTTAGGTATCTAATTTACAATGAAACTTAGGTATCTTTCATGGAAGGAGGGCCACGAAGATGACCAGAGGGCTGGAGCACCTCTCCTATGAGGACAGGCTGAGAGAGTTGGGGTTGTTCAGCCTGGAGAAGAGAAGGCTCTGGGGAGACCTTACTGTGGCCTTCCAGTACCTAAAGGGGGCCTACAGGAAAGATGGAGAGGGACTCTTTATCAGGGAGGGTAGTGATGGAACGAGGGATAGTGGTTTTAAACTGGAAGAGGGTAGATTTAGATTAGATATTAGGCAGAAATTCTGTACTCTAAGGGTGATGAGACACTGGAAGAGGTTGCCCAGAGAAGTTGTGGATGCCCCATCCCTGGAAGTGTTCAAGGCCAGGCTGGATGGGGCTTTGACCAACCTGCTCTAGTGGAAGGTGTGCCTGATCATGGAGGGGGGTAGGAACTAGGTCATCTTGAAGGTCCCTTCCAACCCAAACCATTCTATGATTCTATTAGTTTAAAAAACTCATGCAGGCCTGTGATAGCTGCAGAAGCTACAAAGTAGCTCTAAAATTCTGGCTTTTTCTGATGTGAGGCAGTCTTTCCAGAACTAGTCATTTTTATAATGTATGTTTTTCCCAAATGTTCATTTTTGTGAGAGCCGTATCTTAGCTGATGAACCTCCTCATACAAAGAAGGTTAATGCCTCAAGCATTGCTCTCCTGTATTTGTGGGTTATTGTCAAATACCACTCAAACACTTCATGGACCTCAGAAGCTTTCCTATGCGACCAGAAGTCTGACATAGTCTAATGCCTGGGTTCAAAATCTAGGAGACTTTCTTGCCCCACTAGCCTAATTTTCAGAAATTGCCAAGTTGCTTCTGAATATCACATCTTTTTAAGAACTTAAAAATATCATCCAAGCACTTGTGAAAAAAAAAAAATCTTTGGGAACGTGAGGGGGTGTGTGAATGTTTTCAAAGCTGTAGTTTGACTAACCCAGCCGCTGCTTAGATCATCAAACAGGCATGCGTTTGGGACACAGAGGCACTACAGTCCTAGTGTATTCAGCCCAGAATCCTCATGGTTATGTGAATAATTATCCCTTCATACCGGCCTAGAAATCTTGGACAGAATTAGCAATCACAGCAAGGGTGCTAAGAAATAATTTGTACTGTACATCTGTTAGTGTCCCTTAGCCCAGCTGGAACTTACATGCTTCTCTCCCTATCTTGTGTTTCTCAGATTGTGTTGATGTGTATTTAAGCTGCAGGAACATTCAAGGCAGTCAGGCAGGGGGGAGATGCAAACTTCCCTGGTATTTTGATTCCAAACCATGATCTCTCTTACTAGGATGGGTAAGGAAAGAAAGTGTCAAATGTCATTTGGTGTCCTGTTTTCAGCTTGTCTGGCTAACTCAAGGTGTGGTGGGAGGAATGTGTGAGGGCAAGGCCATCACAAATGTAGAATAACTAGTAGATCATCCAGACAAGCATTGTCCTCCAACTGGCATCCCATGCAAACACCTCATTGGGCTTATACTGATGATATCCTAACTGGATATGACTGACACTAACTTTTTTGAACTGTGTGAGCCAAAAGAATAATTTCATGTTTCACTTCATCTTGTCTTTGAGAAGGACAAATAAAGTCCCCAAGTCTTTTTGGTCACTAATGCCTTCCTCTTCATTCTGCATCTCTTTGCTGTTGGAACCATGGGGAGGGGGGCTGTCAAGAAAGTGTCATTCAAAGACATTAGTCATGAAGACGTAAGAACAGGAGAGCAGTATGAAGTACCTCATATCTGGTCCTGCTTTGATCAGGAGGTTGGACTAGAAATCTCCTGATGTCCCTTCCAACCTGCAATAACCAATTATCCTGTAAGAGTGGGGAAGCCTGAACTTTCAAGCCTATTTCACTATTAAAGAAACAATTTTCTTTTTCGGATGTGCAGCATTCAGTTTTGCCTCTCACTTGAGTTATGATCACATCATATTTATGTTTAACATGCTTTCTCGCATTCACTCTTCCCCCCTCCTTTCCTTTACCTAAATGCCACAAACTCTTCCCACCCCATATATTTTTGTTTTACACCAGACTTAGGCAATTCAGCTGGGATTTGCTTTGGACTGCTTCCAAATACACCCACACAACTGCTCTAAAAGTGATGAGGTTTAACCGAAGATGGACTTGGCAAGTCTGTGTTTCAAAGGGCTAACGATCCAAAATGCTTCAGGAAGAGACTTTAAGACACACAAATAAACCCACAAAGCAATAAAATATGAAGTTGTGAACAGTTTCTGTATTTAAATGTTTAGAAGAGTTGAAGCTGGTATCTAAAACAACTCGTCTGAATATGGCTACTTCTCCACCAGCAAACCAAGATCAGTCAGTTCTTGTGGGAAATGACTGGGTACTCACAGGCTGTGACTATTCAGGGCTTTGTGATGTTGAAGACCTGCCATGTTTTTTCTTCAGAACAACATTGGAGTTGGGTTCAACAAGGTTACAGGCGGTCAAAGTAATGCTGCTGGCTAATTTTGTTCCATTTGTAGATGCATACAACATCCTCTGGAGACGTTGTGTTGTCCATGGGTAAGGCTATGAATCTAGAGACCTGATTTTAACCTTGACTCTCCTCTTGGCCTGCTCCACAGCCTTGTCTGGGTTGCCTTCCTCCTCCATGCTTTAGTATATACCCTTGTAGAAAATGAGGGTCCACAGTACAGCCCTCCATTTTAGAAACAGTCAAAGAGGTACTGATGAGAACTGCAATGTAATGAGTGGGATTTTGTTCCTGCCAGCACACTAATTCCAAAATCCACACCCAAACTCATGAAATTACCTTTTAAATGATGAGGCAGAATCATTCCTTTTTTTTTTTTTTTTTTTTTTTTTGCAAAATATTCTCTGCATTTGTGTCCCTTGGGTAGCAACAGTGGAAAGTACTGGCAAGGAGAGCAGCCAGTAGACAAGGCCTTATTTGCCCATGTTTGAAGGCTTTGCCTGTGTCAGTAGTGTAAAGATACCAGTCTCCTTCAAGAGGTGTGGTTTATCAGTGGAGCTTTTGCAGTGTCTTGGACGTCAGGCTAATGGTCTCACATACAGATTCTGTAAGATGCCTTTCATTCACCCTGCCAAACAGGAGCTGTGCTTGTGATGCTTTCCCAAACTGAAGGGCATTGCTCCATGAATGCAAGCAATGTTAAAGCCTGAATAATGCACACAGTCTTCCATTTGCAAAATGCTTTCACCTCTCCCTTTGCCCTCCCCCACCATGTGGTTTAGCTTTTGGCGCTGCAATAGATACTCTGAATCAATGTTAGCTTTTTGAGACACTAGCATTAAACACTGAAAGTCTGAGTCAAATCCAGCCGTATTACAAATGCATTGTTTGATTGTTGGTTGTTTTGTTTTTTTTTTTCTTTTCCCATGGAGTTTTATCATAGATGAACCAGGTCTTTTGGCAGCATAGACAGGCATGTCCATTTTTTCACTCAGTGTCCTGAAGATATCCATGTACTAATCAATCCAAATAGGAAGTCAAAAAACTGTATGAGAGAAAAGCATATCGTTCAATGTTTATGTTTGCCTCAGCTTTAGTCCACAAAATGGTAAGCACTTTGAAATGGAATGATGAAGGACATCAAAAATATCAAGATCATGCAGCTTACAGAGCTGCATGCAATTTAATGACAACTTGTGGGAACTGTGAAGCACTGTCATGATCTGACGTGTATTTCAGTTTTCATGTCAATAAAATCTCAGCTTCTGCATAAGCAAAAAAATGTCCTTTCTTACCAGGCTGTAATAAAATATTTGCGGTGGGTTTTATGGTGCAAGCCACTGTCCACTTAATACCAGCTGAAGGCCACTGCCCTCATTTCTTTCCTGAGTCAGACCACAACACATCTCCACACCAAGCTCCCAGAGCTCAAGACCGGTGCCAGGCTGTCCACAAAGACCACCAAGGGCCATGTTTGTTTGCTCATAATGACCTGATGGCATGGCATGGGCTGGAAACCACTTTACACCATGCTCTGTTCACCTGGATCAACTAGATACTTACGTGCCCAAATGATGCGAAAGGAGAAATACAGATGTCCAGCCCGCTGTGTGTTAGCCTGGCTTTACTGAAGTCATTGTCTATATGCCCACATCTGTGAAACAGCAATCTCCAAATCTCAAAATCCACTAATTCTACCTTAAGAGTCAACCTCAATCAATATGTCCATTGAATGCTACTGTGAAGTCTCAATTTACATCATTCTCAGGAAGGACTTCAAGCACAGAGCTGCTGAAGGCCACAAGAACCTTAAAAACCTCTGTTGTTACCAAGACTCTTTCTCTGGTTTTCTGAGAGCTGTAATCTTCCAAACTTTGTGTGCGTGGAGTAGGGAACCACACTAGTTTGTTCTTACCTGGCAGTGAAAGTCTGTGTGATGTAGTTGTTCCCAGCCCAAGCAAGTACTGGACTCACTCTTCCTCTTCTGATCCCAGAGAGAGCCCAGAAAGGTTAATCCAAGAGATGGCAGATGAAGTCAGTTAAGCTGCTTTAGGGAACAGAAGGATTTGTGGTTGATAGCTTACTACGTCCAGTATTTTCTTAAATATGATAGAACTGTATGACTCCATATAGTCCTGCCCACATCTCTGGTGCTCATTAGCTTTTGTACAAACATAGGACAAGAGCATGATCTCCGCAATACCGCACTTTCAGTTGAAGAAATCAGTTCAAATCCGTTGTCACACTAGCTGGAGATTGCAAGGTGCTGTGAAACTCACTTTGTTTTTCCATAAGACACTTCTTTTTCTAGTATCACTAGAGGGATATACCCTTGGACATCTCAAATTTCCTTGCTTCTCCTCATTTTACTGTTCAAAGTCTCTCTGGATCACCTTCATGTTTAATCAACTTCAAGGACTCCCTCAAACATCCTAATCCCTTTTCACCCCGTCTATATGCTCCTATCTCTTTCTTCCCATATATTTCCATGGGATCTTGGAGGTCTCTTTTTGACCTCTTTTCTTCCATAGTGCCTTTATCCTTTGCTCTATGCATCCGTCATCCAGAGTGTTAACTCCAGCAGGACCTGAGCAAAACTGAGGTGGAAAGAAAAGGAAATGCTTTCAGTAGGTATAAATGACTGTCATAACACGGGACATTGGCCTAGGGGCAGCTGGGATGTGTTTATTCCATGAAGTGCCATGCAGAAATACCTGAGCTAGCTGGGAACATGCTAGTTCAGGTTACAGAAGCAAAGTGTACACACATTAGCAGAAATACTGGAATTACTCGGGTGTGGTTTTCAGAGATTATCCTGTTCCACCCAAATAAAGAAGTACTGCAAAGCTGATGTAGCCAAAAAAAGTGATCATTTCGTTACACTTTTAAAGCTCAGGAGTTTTTTGAAAGTTTTCATTTTTTTTCCCCTTAATTATTTATGATGAATAGTACATTTTGTACAAATGAAATGTGAAGATGCCACTGCTATTACGGCCCTCCCTAATGACCCCAAGTATTGATGGCAGAGTTAGAGCAGAAGAAATAACAGTGGAAGGGCTGAGTGGAATATTTCTGCTTGTCTGGTCACCAGGAAAAGTGGCTGGTGGAATTGAACAGAGGGGAATTAGGAGAAATAGTCTGCTGCTTCAAGTAGGCTGCTGAAAATCAGGAGACTTCAATGCGGGGCCTTACCCCTGTAAATCACAGGAGCCCACTTCTCTCTCATACTCCTTTTGCATTAGCAGGGTTCCTCCTAATCTACATTCGCGCTAAGAAGGTGACGGTCAGGAACTTAATCTCTTCATGCACATCCATCTGGATCTCTCTGAGATATACTTATGTAGCCCCATTACCATAGCTTTTTTCATGAGTGTTTTTCTTGCTGCCCCAGAAGGCAAATTTGATGAAATTTCCACATTCATTTTGGAAATGGCAGGAGTAGGAGACTTTGCAGTTTGTCCAAGGAAGTCTGTGGAAGGAATTAAACCAAGGTCTCTCAAATCTCAAATTAGCACTTCAGCCTCTATGTGATCCTCCTTCTTTACTTCAGTTTCCCCTGGACAAAGGAAATCACCTCCATAGAGGAACCAACATAACCCCTGCAGACTCAGATACAATAAATTCATAAAGCGATCACACTGAAATAAGCACCTTTGTTCTCAGATAACAAATTGGCCTAGGATGCTGGCCAGGAAGCACCATAGAGCGCAAGTTTGTTGCTCAAACCATCAGTGATTTCTTCCAGTGCCTGAGACATCCTTGCTGCCCGCACAAGGCTCACCAATGGCCCATCGGCATGGGGATGCTGCATCTCCATCTTAAAAACATAAAGAAACAAGGGATAAAGCTGGATTGTGCCAAGATGGGGAAACTACCTCAACAGGATGAGGTTAATTTGGGCGGTGAGCGGAGGTCACGAAGCCTGACGCAGAACAAAGCTGCCTGTTAGCTGGGCAGGATGAGCCGATACCCCGGTGCCGGGATGCAGAGCATCCACGCACAGCAGCCGCTCAGCTCCGCACCAGGCTCACCTCCCTCCCACAGCAGTTTGCACTTCGCTAGCTGCACAGGCGTTAAAACTTCCTTTAGCTTCCAGAGAGAAGATAAACACGGCTTTCAATGCAGATTAAAATACACACGCACTTTTGAAACATGGTCGGTCATTACTAATTCATGGCTGCTGTCCAGTGAGCGGAGAAAAACATTTCCCCTCATAGGTTTAGCAACAAAACCAGGGAAAAAAAATCAATGACTTATACTGTACACTAAAACAGCTTAAAACACAAACATTTCCAGAGTACAATATTTCAAGCAGTCTTGTAACTGAAGGAGCTATTTTTTAACTGGATTCCTACTTTTTACTACCAACAGCCTTGTCTTATTTGCAGAGGCTCTGCGAGCTGTCAGACATCCTGACTCCACTTAATAAACTCACTTAAAGCAGAACTTTCTTAAGTCACAGTGTATGTACATAAATTAGTTGTTTCAGCGTTAGACCAACACACTTCTCTTTCTTCCCTCTCTCCTGAGCACTGAGCTACGACGAAGAAACTCAAGTCTCAAAAGAACCAACAGCTCATTAAGAAATGCTGCCATAACCTGACGTGCCTAAAATACTGCAGCTCCCGTTGGCTTTGGTGGGAGCTGCAGGGCCGCTCACTTGTGGGTAAAACTGGGCAGAGTTTGGGTCCCTAGGTTCGGGTCCCTAAGTTTAGATCCCGCTTTCGAAATGCTTTGTGTGCAGAGATGTCAGTGAAGGAAATGCCGAGGTGATGCCAGGTCACAGGTAGGTTTTGCAGCCAGTGAAGCTTAACGCACCAGGAAGCTAAGAGACTCTCTAGTGTCTCACCAGATAAGCAGAAGCAGGGCATATTTCATTAGTGGGTGGATCTTAGTCTGGTTCCTTGTGAAAATGAAGCTCAAACAAACCTCATAGGCATGTCTCTGTCTCTGTCTGACCCTCCCTTATAACTCCTCCATCCATTGGCCAAATTTATTCACATTCGACAGAAAGAAATACATTGCAGAAGTAAATAAAATGGAAGGATATGGGCTGCCAAGTGGGAAAGAGATGCCAGAAGTCCTGCTGTCTCAGAGGAAGGCCACTTAACCTTTCAGAGTGTCCAAAAGGGGAAGGGATTATAGCAATGCGGGCTCACACCTTCACAGAAAAAAAAAAAAAAATGATGCAAAACTGCCAGGCACTGGGCTTTGCTCATTTCTGCGCTTGCAACTGGTATCTGTCACTGTTGCTGCATAGAAGTCACTGCTGGGATGCCTGAGGGACTTGCAGGGTTATGTGACCCTGCGATTAGGTCTGCTAGTCCTTCTCCAGGGAGGGGACCTGCAGCATGGGTGCAAATTGCTCGATAGCCCCTTTACTGGGGAGGGATGAAGTGACTTTCTTCCTTGCCGCGCTGATTCCCATGCAGAGCCAGGGATGGTCTGACCTCCCAGGGCAGAGGCAAGCCAGAGGGGCACCCCTTCCCAAGGCTGGCCCCTTTGTCGCCAGAACAGGGGGACAAGAGCCTTGCAGAGGTCCATCATGGGAGCGGGGTGGGTGTTGGGGACAGTGTCTAATCCTGTTCTCTGGTCCTTTGCCCTGCCCTGGATGTCCCTTGGGTGACCGCAGGGGCGATGCCAGGCTGGTGACAGGCAGTAGCTGGCAAAGCTCGGTGTTGCAATCACTGGGTTTCTCTCACCAGCTGCTACGTGTTGTACCTGGTGGCAGCTGCTATTTTTACATTAAAACTCATTTCTTGCTAATAATCTCCGTGTTACATCTTGAGAACCAGATCTAGCCCTCTGGTAATTTGATCTTAATTAAACAATTTAGCTGCCGATCCAGTCCCTTTCTGGTAACCTGTGTATTGCAATGTTTGGTGTTAGTCAAACACAACAGACGTTTTATCAGCCCTGGTGTTGTAAATATAGCTCAATTTCTAAGCAGATGCTGATAGTAAAGTTTGCCTTGCCCTGCCCTACCTCTCCCACTAAGCTGAGTCATAATAATGCACAGGGTTAGCCCAACTCCATCGCATGGTGTAATGCTCAGCAAGATTTGGCAGATAGGAGGCCTTACTAATCTTGTGAATCTCATCTTTCACGCTGAAGCAGTTGGCTGGGATACATCTTTTTTTTTTGTGTGTGTGTGTTTAAGTTATTGTATAATATGATCTTCCAAGTTACATAATGGTTTCTCTCTTCACTTGGTGTCATCCGAGCCCCACACAGGAATGCACACACATCGCCTCTGACAGCTCATGAAGTCCTCCAGGGCCACTGCTCCCTGTCCACCGAGCAGTTTAGAAAGGGCAGGTACTACAAATTCGTATGCATGTGTGCTTTCCAAAGAGTCGGCTTCACCTGTCTTACATCACGTGCCATAACCTTTTGGAGAGTTTTTAGCAGGTTGTGCCAAATTACAATGAGGTTATCAGCAGAAAGAGCTATGTTTTTTCCCCCTCCTGAATTAACCGGAGTTGCCAAAGGTATCTGGTTAAGCTCTCAGATGAAAAAGCCACTTTCACTGTGGGAATCGAACTCTCAGACGTGGGGAAGGACTGAGTCCAGGAGCCCAGGGGTTGTGGCCCACTCCAAAAGGCAGTGTTTTGACTCAAGGCAAGTTCTCATGCTTATGGAAAAAATACGCCCCTGCAGACAGGGGGGAGCAGATGGGAGGCAGATGCTTCATTCACTGGGATGGTTCAGCAATACTTTGAATAAGGGCTGGGTGTAGTGGTAGCTGGAAACCCTCTGATGGTTTGTCGCTCACCAGAGTCCAGCCATTTTCCCCAAATCCGAGGCGGGTTGCTGCTAAGCTCCTGCTGGACTCCAGGCAGATGGTCCCCAGGTGGCAGATGCAGATCTATCATGGCAGGGGTTGCCTGTGGGGGGCAGACCACCAGTGCTTGACCTGGCTTTGCCAGTCCACCTCTGAATGGCAGCCCCAGGCTGCCCGGCAGCGGGTGCCAGCAGCCTCTCTTCAAAAACATAACAATTACTCTTCACAAATAATTTTTCCAGAGACAGAGGTACAAAGTTTGTAGAGGGTAGTGACTGGACTCAGTTCTATCTCAAATATTTTGTTTTCCCCCTTTTTGCCTTTATTTATTTTTCATTCTTTGCTGCAGTATTTCACTACTTGTTTTTTCCAGTGGATGTTTTCTCTCCTCTCCTGCCTGCTTCGTTTCTCACAGCTTCTCCTAACCCAGTGACATTTGTGTTCAAATGTTCAAACCTACCATGCTCAAGAGGGCTCAGGAGCAGGGTAAACAAGTTTGCCTCTGTGTTTAGCATCCAGCTCAATTGTACATTTACAGTAGATATTCTGCTTTAATTTGCTTTTAAACAGCCCCTTCAAACAGCTCAGAGCTCTGGACATTGTTCTCTTAGGTGCATTACAAAACCATAATTAATTAGCTGGGCTCCCCTGTGGATTTTCTCAGATTTTACCCAATCTTCCCGCCAATTTTAATGACCTTCCCAGTCAGGGGCTTTACATCTGTAAATGCTGAGTGCCATTCAGCACTCAGTAAACAAGGGGTATCTGAGCAAAATAGCCGGAGCTTGAAATCAAACAGTTTACTTGTTTATACTACAGGAGACACTGTCGGTCTGGGTGGTTCTTAGCACCTGCCGTGCCGTTTGATGGCTGAATTTTGGCTTTCTGTCCCGTATCAAGAGAACTCAAGATTGATCTGTGTTACCCTTCCATAAAGTTGGGATTGTGGGGAAATCTGCACTGCAGAGCCCTGCTGTCCCACCCCCTCTTCTTTGCCCTTTTAAAGCAAGAAATGGCACTTTGTTCATTGTCCGTGTAAAACTTGCAGAGAGCTCTCCATAGAGAAATCAGCCAAGCAACTTTCAGCTGCTCCCTCTTCCTGCTGGCTTCAGGCCAACATTCCCCAGCAGGTGTCGTATACCAGCAGATAAGAAGGAAGAGAAGGGAAAGAAAGGAAAATGAGCAACAGGAAAAGATTTGGTGCTCTATCATGTGGGCATGGCCCATCTACCACCTCACGTCGCTCGATAGCTTTTCAGATTTTAGCACACATGCTGCAAACGCAACATGGATCTTCACTCCATCTTGGAAGCCCACCTCGTGCAGGCTATGGCTGCAAGGCAGTGAGTGCTGCCCCTGCAGTGGAGGACACCTTCGTCTGGAAAGCAACAGCCAGCTGGTGGATGCACCAGGGGGATGGAAATATTGTTTTTGTTTTGGTCAAAGTTGGATTTTAGGTGGATCTTCTTCAGGCAGTAGGGTGGCCCAGTGTGTTGTGTACGTGGCTGGAATAGAGCAGCTCAGGATCCAGCTGCATTTTTTTGGATGGATGTAGTATGTGAGCATAGGACAGGCACAGTTGCTTGGATCAAAGTTTGGCATGAGCTGCACCAGAAATAACTAGGGTCAAGAGCCAGGAGGGCTGGATTAGAGCACTTCACGTAAGTATAAAGCTATGCCATGGAAATGTAAACAGAAAAGATGATTTTCCATGTGGTGTCAAAGTTACATGCCATAACATGGCAACCAGATTTTCTATGTGTTCTGAAAATGCATACATTTCCAGCAAATATGAAACTGTAGCAAGAATTTCCCTGTCTGGGGAACAGAAGGTGCACAACCAAAAGAAGTGCTTATTAGTACTAATTAGAGGAGCCAGAGTAGAGCATGAAATAAAATTATCTCCCTGAGGTGTACAACCTGTTCTCACCCATATTAATTACAATTGCTCATGAATAAAGTGAACCAACGTATGGTTTTGAATGGACCGGTTTTAGATGAGTGTACAGTTCTTGCATGTTCAGGGTCTCTGTAGCTGCACCTGCATTAGTACAGCAAGAACCACAGTGATGCAACCAGCCAAACTTCTTGGTCTGCTGCTTCTGTGGCAACTCAACAGCCTTCATGAGCCTTCGTGTAAAAGCAGCTGTTCAAAGGGCTGAACGCTGACTAAGACATAACCAGGCACCGTCAGACGTAAGCTCACTAATAAAAGAAAAGTGATGAGGCAACAGTGCTCTGCCTGTGCCCTGGCTCTCCATCTGTAAAACAAGGATGATGGTATCGCCCTTATCTTGCAGGGGAGTTGTGAAGATACATCATATTAAAGGTGATTTAAGAGCTGCTCAGAGACTGGTGGGGAGAGGAGCAACATAATTGCCTCAAAGAGCGAGATTTTCTTGCTGCAGTATTTAACTTTCAGATAGAGCGGGCAAGAGCTCATATAAACTGCTCCTTCAGGAATTTCCAACAGGAGAAGCTTTGGGCCCCTTTGCTCCTCTCAAGGTGGATATTAAGCCCACTGTTCAGGTTTGCTGAGGCTGGAGTCCTGGGAGATGTCACGCAGCCCAGGTAGGTGGGTAAATCGGTGGACGATAAAAGGCACTGCTGGGACAGACAAGGCAATCCCTGGGGAGCGGGAGTACAGAGCCGTGCTCCTTAGCCCTTCGCTGGGCTGGAAATGAACTGGAGCATGCCAGGGAAGAGCCAGTGTCAGCACCATGATTGGCACGTAAGTGCCATGTCATGATCCAGGGGGGAGCACAGATCTGTCTGGGGGCAGGTCACCCATGCTCAGCCCTCACCTTCAGCCCTCACCTTCAAAAAAGATAGCGTAAGGAGGACAAACAAGTGATGAAAATTACTGGAGGTGTTGAATCCTATTGCATAGCCTGCGGTGTTTTCAAGAGAAGCCTCACAGTCTTTCACAAGCAATAAAAGGTTAAAAAAAGGGGGAAAAAGGGTGCTTTAACTAGTGCTTTCTCAGACTAACTAGATAAAGTCAATATCTACGTAAATAGAAGGCAATACACAACCAACATATGGAAACTGTCTCTTATTATCTAGTGCATAGCTGACTTTTGGAACTGCTTGCTGAAAGATGCTAGTGCAGCCAAAAGCTGAGCGAGATTCAAGCAAAAGCCGGGGGTCATCAAGAGCAAGTCCCCCACCCAGGCACGAAACAGGAGGCACTGATGGTGGGAGCTTTCAGCAGTCTGTCTGTGAATGGATGAGGAGCCAGGATAAGGATAAGAGTATACCTGTGTATGGGAGAACTGACTGGTCTCCTAAAGGGCAAAAGCAAGACAGCGAGCTTAGTTGTCCGAGAACAGGTAGATTTGTTGTTTTACAGAACAAGACCTCTCAGAAGAGGGATTTCTTTATGAATCTTCTGTGAGGTTCAATGCACCTTCCTCTGAAGATTTTGAGCTGAGAAAGCATCCTGTGGCGTGGCCAGCTCTCCTGCACGGCCACCTTGGCAGTCCCTCGGGCAGAGGCTCACAGAAGTGTGTGCCAGTGGGGAGAGGACATCTGTAGCAGTGACAAGTGCCATGAGGGCTAGCAATTGGCATTCGGCCTTTGTTTCACATGAATGGAAGAGTTTCACACCTTTGTAACCCCTCTTTCCCTGGCTGACTGCACCTTTCTGGAGCACATGTTGTTGCTCGTATCATCTGAATTGCCCTGCTCTAATTACTTTATGACTGGCCTGAAAGAAATTAAAAAAGCTTTCCTCAGAGGTTGGATGTCTGATTTTGCAGTCTTTCTTCACAGAGGCAAGTATGGACAAGAGTTTCAGAGAAAAGGAGTAGAAGGACCCAAGTATCAGCCCACCAAAGAGCCAAGGTGACTGTCCACACCCCACAACAAAAAGGCAAAAGCTGTAGTCTGAGCATGGACACTGGATTGTTTTACATGCTGCTGGCGAAATCACCACATCTCCCTGTGCATCCCTCAGAAGATTGCCATGATAATGCTTGGCTTCCTTCTACCAGGAGTTTGGAGATCAAGAGTTTTCAGCCCCTAATCCTCATCTTTGTTGACTGATTCCCTTATAATGCATGATCCCTCAGGAACAGGAAGATGTTGTAAGAGCAGTAGAAAGATAGAGCAGGATAGATAAAGTCCAGATTCAGGAAACGTGAATGTGTCCTCTACTCCCAGTCAAGCATAGCCATGAGTGCTTTGGTACTCAGAGTATGAGTAACCCTAGGAAAACATGAGGGTCAAAGATTGGGTTTTGTGGATTTGGGATTTGAGTCCTTTCAGGAGCACTGAATAGGGAGAGGACATGGATACAGATATTTGGCACTATGTCAAAACAGTTGATAATGTTGATTTGTAAAGCATATATGTGCAATTTTTTTCTCTGAAGCAATGACTAAAAGGAAGAGAAGTAGCTACTCCTACTTGATGCGCCCATGCAAACCCGATGAAGTTCAAATGAGACACAGTGTGAAATGAAGAGTGTCTTTTAGAGTACCTGAGAAGATGCAGTGGGGGAAAAATCCAAAGGTTAGATCATTTTGCCCGCTTCTTTTCTCTGTATCTAAGGAGCAATTGGTTTTTCTCAGTGATCTGCATTATTATTTTTGAATTATGAAGACATAATCAGAGATTAATAACAGACTGGCTTTAGGCAGTTATTTTCTTAATCAGATGATACAATGATTAAAACCCATGGGCTGCCAGAAGATCGCTGTCTGAGGTCAGTCCATTCACAGTCTGCAGCTAATGAAGAGCTAATAAAGACACTTTTCAGCAGCTCTCAAATGTCAGAGCACCAAGGATCTTTGCTGTGCGGGATTATTTTGCCAACGGTCACTTTTTCCCAGCTGTCCTGAGTCGTAGCCCCTTCAAAGCAAGACGGATGTTTGTATTTCCAACAACCATATTTATTATTTAACTTAGGACTGAGAAGGACCAAAATCTGCAGATATTTTAGGTGACTGGAAACCTTGGTTGGGCCAGCATTTCAGAAACAGGTAAGAGCTGTCTGGTGGGGAGGGAGAGCAATTAGCTGCTGGGCTCGCCCTCGGTACTGCAGCAATGCTGACCAAAGAGCCATGCTTCTTGCATGCCCACCCCACTAGCACTCACCATATCTGCATATACTACCCCCATGTTTTTTATGATGAAAAGGTAATAGGACTGGGTTGAACTGTCTGTGCACAGCCACAATAACCCTCCTGATGTTGGTGGAATCAGCCCAGACCTTGCAGTGGGAGTTGGCCCATGTCAATGCTAACCAGAGCAGAAGTTGGCTCAAGGACAGCCAGAGTTGACCCATAAAATTACACAGAAGTGAACCAAAGAAGGTTCCAGAATGGCATTTTTAAGACAAAGACATAGCAGGTTTTTGAAGTTTTTTTTAAAGTCACTTCGGAGCGGTCAGGGTGTTAACAAAGAGGGACCAGAGGCTGGCACAAGTTTGCAGGTCAGGCAACTGGAGAGCCCTTCATGCCTGCTGGGGGCCATCTTCTTCCTGACAAACTCAGCTCAGCCTTGATGGTCTGGCAGACCTGTCAGGTGCCCATTTCCACAGCCCTGGCAGGTCTAACCCTGGCTATGCCTGGGTGGGTGCAGACTCATTCTTCCCTTGATATACATCCACATGTGGGGTCCTCCATGAGGCAGATTTGGCACATCATTACCACTGGTTCAGAAAACAGATGCCACTCACAAGAGTTTGCTATGGATACAGCTCATCTCTTTGGAGTGAGCCAATACCAGGCCTCTGTGCTGTTTAAGTCTCCTTCAGATGTGAAATGTTGCCATGCAACTCTAGCAAATGGACACATGGAGTCTATTTTTAATTCTAAATACCCTCACTTTGGGGTTGTTGCTTTTTCCTCTATTTCCTTTCATCACAGCAAGGCGCTTATTAAGAACTGGTTTCTGCAGCAGGGCAGACTCGTACAATTTAGATTTTATTTGTTGAAGAATAACCATCTGTCAACTACTGAGAAGGAGGAAAAGAATCTATCCCTGAAGATTTGGAGATCTGCGAGTCTTTAACTAACTCTCTGAACGTGCCGTATCTCAGAACAGGAACTGAAGTACCCTGGGAAATCAAACAGGAAAATCGAGTAATAAAATGTTCAGAGAGGCAGCGTGTAAACGTGCAGCGTGAGGGTGGAAGCACTTGCCCGCAGAAAGCAAAGGGCTCGGGTTAATAATCAAAATGACCTCACTCTAATAAATTAGGCAAGAATAGTGAAAGACGGAAAGGAAACTGCGCTTTAAACGCTCATTGTCAGAGAGCTGTTTAGCAGCTCTCAATGCAATCAGCGAGCGCTCCCCGCTGCAGGTCTCTGGTTACCTGTTATGTTTGCGGCCTGCTTGCTGAAGGGTGTGCTGCAGAAACCTCCAGAAAGGTCACAGTCTGTACACATATGGTGCGGTGGATATGTGAACTGCTCTGCATAATTACTCACCTTTTTTAATAAACTCCCCAGTCTCTGCTGAGACCTCCAGTGGCAGCCCAAGAGCGACCCGCATCAATGTACGCCAGGAACGGTGGCTGCTTTTACAGGCTCAGAAGGCTCCTTCGCTGATGTGTAACAGAGCCGTAGAGCCAAAAGTGCATTTGCACTGCCTGTTGGGCTCGAGCCAGTCCCACAGGCTGTCACGGTCCACCCCTGCTGTTTGCAAAATTAGTCCTGTCCTACACACGGCTGGGAGGTGACAAGAGGTGGTAGGATGCAGCTTTAAATATTGCTCTGTGGTTTCCCCATAGTGTATGGCACTGGTCTGCAGATCCCATGTGCCTGCAGTCAGGAGGAGCTGGAGACAATTTTGGGAAGTTCTTTGGTACATGGGTGCCTGCAGTATGCCAGGCAATGCAAACTCCCTCAGAAGCGCTTCCCTGGTGCAGGGGCTCCGGGTCAGGGTCATTGGTTTCCTATTTCAATGACAGATACAATAAACTGAACCAAAAGAGCTCTTAATGGAAAAATGGTGATGTTCCTCTTGCCCAGACTAAGGCCTATTACTATAGAATGGTTTGGGTTGGAAGGGACCTTTAAAGATCACCTAGTTCCAACACCCCTGCCATGGGCAGGGACACCTTCCACTAGACCAGGTTGCTCAAAGCCTGGCCTTGAACACTTCTTCCAGGGATGGGACACCCACAATTTCTCTGGGCAACCTGTTCCAGTGTCTCACCACCCTCCCAGTAAAGAATTTCTTCTACATCTAAATCTACTCTCTTCCGGTTTAAAACCGCTACCCCTCGTCGTATCACTGCATTCCCTGATCAAGAGTTCCTCCTCATCTTTCCTGTAGACCCCCATCTAAGTACTGAAAGGCTGTTATAAGTTCTCCCCAGAGCCTCCTCTTCTCTTCTTTAGGCTAAAGAACCCCAACTCTCTCAGCCTTTCTTCATAGGAGAGGTGATCCATCCTCTGATCTTTTTTGTGGCCCTCCTCTGGATGCCTTCCAGCAGGTCCATGTCTTTCCTGTGCTGAAGGCTCCAGAGCTGGATGCAGTACTGCAGGTGGGGTCTCACCAGAAAGGAGTAGAAAGTCAGAATAACCTCCATCAAACTGCTGGCTACGCTTTTTTAGATGCAACCCATTGGCTTTCTGGGCTGTGAGTGCCCATTGCCGGTTCATATTCAGTTTTTCATCTACCGATACCCCCAAGTCCTTCTCCATAGGGATGCTCTCAATCCACTCATCACACAGCCTGTATCCATGTTTGGGATTGTCCTGACCCAGGTGCAGGACCTTGCACTTAGCCTTGTTGAATTTCATCAAACTATCTTCAAACTGATAGTTTGAGGAGTTAGACATCCCCGCACCTGCTGTGCATTCTCCATCCTGATGTCTCTTGGGCCTTATCCATAGCCTTTGGCAGACACATAGGTGCTGTGCTACTGCCCAGTTCAGATCCCAGCCAATGCAACCCAAATGTGCCCATTTACTGCTGTGGGGACCCTGTGCCCCAACCTGAGCCAATTCCTGGCCCTTGTCCTTGGAGTACCTCAAGCTGTTTGGGGGCGAATTGTCAAGCACACATGGTTGGAGGGTCATCATCTGCTGCAGGAGCATTTCTGCTTTGATGTCCAAGATACTTGGTCCCTCTCCTCCAGCCACTGTCCTGTTTTCCTCTGAGAGGGCCTTTTCCTTCCTCACCTCCCAGATCAGCATACTGTGGGTACAGCCAGGTGGAGGAGGCAATGCCAGACGGTTTAGCAGATTATCTACAAGTTCCTTCTGAAGCTCACTCAGTGTCACACTTGCCCTGTGCACCATCTTTACTCACAGCTTCTTGCAAACCCTCAGACATTAACCTTGCTTTGTGTT
The DNA here is from genome assembly GCF_965231255.1 of Vanellus vanellus. NCBI lineage: Eukaryota > Metazoa > Chordata > Aves > Charadriiformes > Charadriidae > Vanellus > Vanellus vanellus. The sequence continues at coordinate 52,229,040 of NC_138909.1, read as the reverse complement.
TGATTCAAAGACCACAAAATCTGTTCCCACCATGCTTGGACCTTGATGCAAGACCAGAGATCAAGCCACATGTATGCTCATGTAGTTTCTAGGAAGTCTGAAGCCTCTATAGGAAATGCATCTCCTCAGTGACTGTTGAAATGTTGGTGTTCTCCCTTGTGGAAGCCAACTTGTCTTTGCCCTTGGGTCTCCCCCTAAGAACAGCAATGGGCCTGTCTTGCTTTAAACTCTCTACCACAAAGAAGTTCAAACATTTACAGAGGGCCAGAGCTGGGCAGGCTCGCCCTCTTCTGCCCATGCAATTAATACATAGCCCGTCACTGATTATTTGCCAAGCACCTCTGAACCCATCCATGCTTGTAATCTAAATGGTATGGACAAAGGAGGGATTGTAGCTTGCAGGAACAACAAGTGCACCCAAGTCTAAGTAAGAGACAACTATGAAAAATATCATGGGCTTGTAAAAGGCAAGAAAATATCATGTCATGCAAAACAGAGTACAGGAAGCTGGGAAAGTACAGAGAAGGAGAAATTGGTATAGGCTTATCTCCCTCCCACTTCTCTCTCCCTATGGATGTCCCATGTGGTTACTGGGCCACATGGACCTTTGCTTTTGTGTTCTAACTGTGTTGGTGCCCCTCAAGAGTGTATATGTTCCCTTGGACAAAATGCCAGTAATGACATTCACCTTCCTATTGAAAGCCAATGCAAGCTGCAAACCCAAGATTTCCTGGAGAAAGAGGGGAGAGAACACCTCAGCCCTTGTGATTTGCAGTAGCGATGTGATTTCATTTTTAATTTCCTTTTCTCCATCCCACCTGAATTGTGTCTACAGCAAGCCTAAGGAGGCTCAGCAAAACCTGAAAACATTGGAAAAAGAGGGAGATTAAGGGGATCAGGCAACTGGCTCAGAAGCAGTGGAGAAGCCTTGTGATGGCAGAGAAGGAGCCACTAGGGAAATTTTGATAAAAAACAGGATTAAATTACATCAGTTTGCATAGCTGATCTGTGTCAGAACTTTGCCCTGTGTAACACACGGTGGACTACAGAGCAATGCAAAGAGCTGCTACGTCGCTTCTCTTTTCTTCTTCCCACAGCAAGTCTCACCTGTCAATCACCATAAATTGCCAGATTAGACATTTACTATCTGTTGGGGTTAAATGTGTTACTTTCATGCGCTAGTTGGAAGCTCATAATTAGCTCACACCTTCTTATCAGAGACCAGCTTCATTTTCCTGTTGTTCTTACTTTTATAGCTGTTTTGCCTGCTGTAAATCTGTCTCCACTGGGGATGCCTCATTTACATCCATTTATTGCAAGAAAGACTGAACTAAATTAACGTTAATTGACTCCAGTTCTGAGAAGTTTTATCCACCATTTCCCATACAGAGCAAGAGAGTTTCTGACCATGGAGGTGCATGAACTTTAAAGATGCTGAGCTAATTTCTGTCCTCCAGTAAGGCCATATCCACACAAAGTAATTTTTGTACTTTAAAGTGCAGTTCCTTCAGTGTAAATTAGGGCAGAATCTACTCCACCACTAAGTTTTTCCAACATTTAATTAGGAAGCTGCATGCTAAAACAATTCCCTCCTGCTAGGAAACTTTGGATCCATTTGAAGTTTGGAAAATATCTTGCTTTTATGTCTGGACTCTCTAGGGCTGTTAACATGTCCTGGGGCTGCTGAAATGACTTTTCAATTCCATACAATTGCACTGATGAAGTTAAGCTGTAATTATCTGCCTTATTTTCCATTTTCATGTCGCTTGCTCAATTTCTCATCATCCCTGCTGCTTTATATTCCGAAAATGTTGAAGCAAAGTGGAGAATTGGGCGTGGCTCATTACTTGGATAACTCAGTCCCGAGTTATCTGCAAAGGAGATGCTAAGGGGTTTGGTTTTTTTTTTTTTTTTTTTAGCTTTTCAAACAGGCTGTTGAGGGAACAGATTTTAGCCAATGTGTGCATCTTGCAAGGGTATTGGGCGGGGGGATGCTTGAGGAATCGCTATTGGTAGTGTCTGACTCCTCTCTCGAGGTATAGAGCAGCACCTTGCATCTTGCCAAGTGTGCTTACTCATGTCTCTGGGCTGCATTTTCCAATGCTCCTGCCATCCTCCCTCGCAGACATTTGCTGTCACCAACTGTTTAGTAAACCTCAGCATGAGCTTTGTTCTAGTAGACCTTGTAGGAGTCATTGAGCTAATGTAAAAGTCTCTCTTCACATTCGGTTAGCACCAGTGCTGTCCCAAAGCCCACAGCATGCAAAGGTCATATTTCTAGGGAAGACAGCAAGATGTGAATCTTGCCATGACCGCTTCAGTGCTCTGCTGCTGGCAGCCAGTGTGTTTGCAGCTTGAAAAGGGGTTGACAGTCCCAGGTGCTCTGAGCACCTACAAGGTGAGTGGGCTATGGCACTAATCGCTTAGTTAAGGAAGAGCATGGTGGACACTGATGAGTGCCTAGAGAACAGCAACATGGCCAGATCCTGCACAGGGACAGTTTTCATGTTTTGAAGCCTGTGAAGACTTTGACACAAGAAGATTTTCCAACCCACTCCAGTTTTATTTTAACCAGGGACTTTCCTGTATCGGAAAGAGCCTTCAGAGCCTGTGTACAGGATCTTCATGAGTCTTCTCCAAAGTCTCGTAACGAATGATTGTGGCTATGGGTATTTTGTTGAGCAGGCAGATCCTGGCAAGAGATGGTGCATTGCGGACAGCATTTTCAGAATAAATGTGGCCTCTGGTTTTGGGGGTGTTTGCTGTAAAGAGAAGAGAGCTGACACATCATGCTGTGAATACACCCCAGCTTTTAAAATCAAGGTCTTTCTTAGTAACAAAGACAGGAGTACCCAGTAACATGCTCAGCTAAACAAACACACAAGCTAACAGACCCACCAACCTTTCACTGGGAAAGACTCTGCTGCAGAAAGATGATGCTTCACTAAAAGTGAAAGCAACAATTTCTCATGGGAAAAAAACAATTATCCACATTTAAGTAGAGAGCTGGAAATTGAGTGCTGGAGCGGTTTGGGTGCTCTTGCTGGGAGAGGAACCTGTTTGTAAATCTTGGCAGGTTTTTTTTCTAAATGACTAATATGGTGTTTCTTCTCCTAAATCAGGCAAATTGCTTGGAATTCACTTTCCTTCATTTTTTGTCAAATATATATTTTAATTGGGAGTTTTCAGATGTCCCACTTCTGGCAAAAAAAGATGCAGGGCAATAAACAATGTTTCTTTATATCTTTATGCAAGTTATCCATATTTTCCAAAGTTTCTCAACTTTGGAAAAATTACAGACTGCCAATAGGAAGGAGGAAGACAGAAAAAATACTCAAAATTACTTATACTCTAGTGAACTATTTAAAACTAATTATGCCTTTCTGAATTTCAGAACTTTCTGTTAGTCTCCTGAAGGTGTTCCCATGTGCAGCTATAACAAACCTTATCACTGCAAAAGGAAAAAATGTCTTGGCTGCATTTACTATCCTCAAAAAGCAGCTCTTGGACCAAGCCAACACTAACCAGTTATGTTTTTTTGCATACAAGCTTGCGAGCAGTTTGGGGGTAACTTCTAAAGGAAAGTATTTCAGCTCCTTAGAATCACTGCAGCAAATAAACCCCTTAACCACAATGCTGTTAAGTGACATTTTTGCAGCAGTTGACTGATCTCCACCTAATTTTCACAATATTTTGGGCTAGAATGAGATGTGTTGCACTTAGGGGAGGCCTTGCACATGTCTGGAACAGAAGCACACATTAGAAATGCGTCACCTAAAGTTGCAAAAGTGACAAGGAGTTCAGTGATGATGTGAGGTGTCAGGAGCTCTGGCTAGAACAGAGCTAGAAGAGCACTGTAGATAATATAAGAAGGTGCCTTGAGCAACCGAGCCAGAGTAGGTAGGATTCCCTGGGATAGGCCTTCTGTAGGGCTTGCAGTGAGTAAAGTGTCAGAGTTAGGAAGCACCCACTGTGTTGCCCATGCAGCAGAAATCCCCAACAGGTTGCACCCCAGTGATGTAAAAGCTGGTACAGTCACCTTAGTCATCACGCTGATGAGGCGTAAGACTTGCATCGCCCCAGCTAAAAGAGGTGGATTTTGCACTCTTCTCCTTCTATCAGCGACCTTGGGGAGTCAACTGGGATTTTTTTCCCCCTGATTTGGGCCAGGGAGCAACAAATCTGTTGAAGACAGCAGTTGGTTCTCCTTCCACAGCCAGCAAAGAAACCTGCAGGGTGGTGGGTCCTCCAACAAGACTCTTCATAAAATCATAGAAGGGACACCTTCCACTCGATCAGGTTGCTCCAAGTCCCATCCAACCTGACCTTGAACACTTCCAATGATGGGAAACCCACAACTTCTTTGCGCAACCTGTTCCAGTGTCTCACCAGCCTCATGGTAAAAAAATTCTTTCTTATGTCCAATCTAAATCTATATTCTTTCAGTTTAAAAGTGTTACCCCTTGTCCTGCCACTACAGACCCTGTTAAAAAGTCTGTCCCCACCTTTCTTATAAGCCCTTTAAGAATTGAAAGGCTGCAATAACTTGTCCCTGGAGCCTTCCCCTCTCCAGGCTGAACAATCCCAACTCTCTCAGCCTTTCTTCATAGGATAGGTGTTCCAGCCCTATAATAATTTTTGTGGCACTCCTCTGGTCTCCACTGCCTGCTAACGGAGCATAGGAAAAGCAGCTTAATTAAATGCATATCTTTCAGGGCAGCTGAAGTGGGTATAACATCAAGGGGACACTCATGTCTCCTTATCTCCACGCACCCTAAGTAGCCTGAAATGATGCCTTAACTCCCAAACATGTGAAGTGAAGATTTCGCCTCCATCCCAAATACAAAAAAAGGAAGAAGAATATGAATTTCCAAAAGAAGAAAAAGCTTTTGAAACAGAAAAGAGAGATCTGTTTCAGCCGATACAAATATGTTGTCATTTCCAAATCATTTTGGTTTCAACCACTCTGTTGAAAACCAGAAAAAACTGACCACCCTACATTTATATTGTCAAAATAATTTTCTCATTTAAAAATCAGTGACATGAAGTTTTTGTTTAGAAAATATCGAAATAAAATATTTCAATTATTTTTGATGGGCTTGAATATGTTGAAAGAGAGACCTTCCTGACAACACAAGTTCATTTCTGACAAATCAAAATTTTCAGATAAAGAAGTTAAATAAACTCCCAACACCCTCTGTCTGGCTTGTCTACCTACACTGTAAATTCTCCAGCACTGTCCGTGTCTTTCAGGATCTAGCAGAACTGCGCTAGACCCTTCAAGCACTGCCAGAAATGCAAATCCTAAGTTGCTGGTGTAGCTATGGATGTGTTACAGCATGATGACCAGGCATTTGATGTCCATCAGAAAGGAACAACCTGGATTTAGCAGGATATAGACAACCTAAGGACCTGATGCATGTGAGGTCAGCGGAGGTCCATCCACACAAATGCATTACCGGGGTGCAACCTGCAGGTCCTCTGCATTTTCCCTGATATGGCCAGACAGGAATTGGCCCTGGATTTGAAGCAGCATTTATAGGAGTGGAGACTACTAATTCCCTTGAATTTCAAACACAATCATTCCCAACTCAACCGCAGAACAGAAAGCTGATTCCCTTTACACCAGAGGAAGTGCATTTTTACCTCATAAGAGGAAGAAGAAGAATGGGCTTTCCAGTTAGAAATATTTTGGACACTTGTTAACTATTCTCTCCAAAGAACCGATGCCAAGATTTTTATTTTTTTTTTAGAAGGAGAACAGCAGCTTTTTACTCTCTTATGAACAGCTGTACAAAAATATAATTAACTGTTCCCTGAGCTGCTGACAGCTGGCAGCACCATTTCATGCTGAATTATCAAAACTATAATAATTCTGTCTTGTAAAGGGCAGGTAACCTGCAACAATTAGGAGCTTTTAAAAAAGATGTTCTCCTTTTTGGAGAGAATGATTGTACAGTTTAATTTAACCCTGCAGACTTCGCCCTGCCCCCTCCTGAAATAAGAAGGAAGATCAGCAACAGCGCTCCACTTTCTAAAGTATTCGCTGCCTGCATCCCATTGTGGGATATCATGGGATGGTAGTGGATTTCACAGCCAGCAAAAAGCTGAAGGACACTGCTTTTATTATCAGTTAGGGAGAACATCTGTCCCAGTCCTTTGCCTTGTCAGGGTAATTATTCCAATCATACAGGAAAAACAAAAACTCCCCCATTGAAAACAACTGGATAAGAAACTAAGAGGCGAAACAGAATTTTTTGTCTGCCACGTAGAACATCTGATATCCTGCTGCCTGAGAAGAGTCTCTCATGAAAAACAAAAAAGAAGAGGGGGAAGAGTGCAACTTGGATTCTCCTCTTCTTTAGACTAGGTCAGCTGGGAGATGTTCCGGAGCAATCTTTCTCAGCAGCTCTTTAAATGAAAAGATTTTTCTGCTAGATACCAAAAAAGATAGATCTTTTCAAACCAACCTCTGAAACTGTTAAAACGTGTTTTCCCATGTGCAAACAGAACACATACCTTGGGATATTCAAATCAGGTGGCTGAATGTGCACTCACCCAATTTGTGCATACATATTCCTGCCTGATGAATGTCTCCAGATGTCTCATCTAAGGTTACTTATGGAAAACATGGTCCTTACTTCATTCATTTCACAGGTATAGGTAACCTCCATGCTCAGCCAGCAAGTAGTAGTGTCTGAAGAAAGGGCTTTACACAACTCACCACCACCATCATTCCAGGTGGGATGTCCCAGGTTCTTGGACAGAGAAAACAGTTTGTAATCCCTGTGAGGGACCACAGAAAGGGAAGGGTCATTTAAGGGAATCCCAGGAATTACCCCAAATCAGGTAAATCCAAGAAATGAATCAAGCAAAACCTTTTCATCCTTTCCTCATTACTACATCTGTTCTCCGGAAAGAAGCTGGACTCTGGACAGGAAACCACCGAAGGCTTCTCATATCCTCCACTCTCGAATTACACAACTAAGAGCTTTACAAGCGATAAAACCTTTTATCATCATAGGTGCATCCATGAGTTCTTTTCCCAAGCATACAAACCTTGTGCAACTCCATACACATACAGACAAGGAGAATTTTTCTGGAACAGGAGGGGAAAAGACATACTGAGGCCAAACCAAGCCAAATGCTTAGGATGATACTTATTTCCTATTAGTGAGGAGATCAAGCAAGCTTTGCTGGCTAGGAAGACCCATGTCCCTAGATGCTGTGTGCAAGAGCTTCCACATCGGTGTAGAGCAATGGGAGAGGGGCCAGGAGGGTCCAGAGATTAGCCTCAGAGGATCTGAAAGACACAGACTGTGTGTCCTCCTCTGTTGTGGGCTGCCTGCCTCCCCTCTGACCAGCACCTGGGCTTCATCTCCCCCCAACAGCCTCACCATGCATCGCTGGTGTCAAACAGGTATCCACAAATGTTGTTCCAGTGCAAGAGAGCTTTTTACAGCTTAGCTTGAGCCAAACTGGAAAAAAAGAAACTTTAGTTGAGACAGAAGGGGAGTATGCTCATGGGGAGGTTGTCACCTTGTGCAACTTCCTTGTGTAGAGAAGCCTTTGGATACGTGTCACCCTACTCCTCCTTAGAGTGGGGCCAGTCAGGCTGCTTTAGCACACTGAGAAGAAATAAGTTTAAGACTGATGTAAACGTGATATATACTCAGACCATCATGGCTCTGAGATGAGACTGTGAAGGAGATACCAGCTTTCCTCTAAGTTCACAAACCTTTCTGTAGGACACTAATGATGGTACTGAATCCATATAGTGCTGATTGGACCATATAAGTGTCCTCAAAATATTTTCATACTTGCCCTTCCCTGTCTTCTTCCTCAGATAAATTTAATCCCAAGACCCTTCAGGAGACTTTGCTGATCTCAGGCACCTTTCAGCAGTTTAAAAGGTGTTGATCCATCATGTCTTCTGCACACCAAGACTTCCTTCTAGCAGAGAGATGCCAATTGCTGGTGCAGTTTCCTGGTTGAGTTTTAGATCATAAAAGCAGGTATTTATTTTTTTGGAAATGCCATTAAAAAACTTTACCTTCATACCAGGCAAGCAAAGGTTGAAACCAGGTTAGAGTGTGCATAATTTCATACTTACGTTCCTAATTGTGTTTTTGCAGTGTTTCACATTACAGTTTTTCCTTGTCTCCTAAGCCTCTTTCACTTGATAAATATACTTGTATTATGAAACTGCCCACTTTCTACATTCTTTTTCACTTTCCTCTCTCACATCAAAGCCAACATAAATAAAGAATAAATTGTTGAGCTAACAAAACTGTTAAGAGAATACACTTTTTTCCCCTGGAGCTGTAAAGATTTCCAATACCCTAGCAGAAATGTCTTAGATCAGTAACTGTTAATGGAATAAAACAGTGTCAAAAGGTAAACATGGTTGTTTGATAAGTCAGGTTGACTGTGCCTTTCTGGACCATGTCTCTTGCCTGTCTGCTTTTGTTTTGTTAAGATTAGCTGTTCTCAGTTCAAGGGAGTAGCCAGAAAATGAATTTTGTATACACAGCTCTGTTTGCAACTTCCAGCCCCTGCACTTTTTCACTTTAGCACGGCTAGCACGTATCCGGCTTCCCAGCAGCTTTCACAATGCACCCTTGCACAATCTCTAAATCAGTCCTTGTGGGTGCAACACTGAGTGAACCTCAAAAGATGAGCCAGTGAAAGCCACGCAAGCAAAACATTTGAAAGTCATCAAAAATTAGCAGGTCAACAATTCCAACAGGTTGGACAATGGTCTGCCCCTTGTCATAAGGAAAACCAGGGAGATATCAAGCAAACTTTTATGCTATTTTCTGTAATAGTCCTTGCGATACCGATTGTCTCCCAGGAGCCGTGTGTGGCCCTGCTAGGGCTGAGAACTGCAATCCTGAGTCTGGTCCCCCAGGAATTTATGTCGGAGCTCCAAATAATCTGGTTGTCTCATTTTAACCACAGATTGGTGACAACCAAAATTTTGTGGCAAAAGCCAGTCTCACAAGACATTAACCCAGGCTGGGGAAGGACCGTGAGCACAGTTTTTGCCTTTCCCAAGTGCTCACGAAGACAGATCTCATGAGATGACCTGAGAGGGTGGATTTTCTCTAACTGGAATTGTGTCTGTATGGCAACATCTGTTTGCCAATGCGACACTTTTGCAGCCCGACATCTCACACAGCCTGGAGATACCTTGGTGCTGAGACAAGTCTAGAGTCATAAATAGGCAGAAAAACATTAGGTATACCAGTAGTTAAATGGGAACTGACAGACTTTTGAAGCTCTGGGCACCTAAAATGCCTGTTATATTGAAGTCCCTTTGCAGATTTTGTCTTTTTTCCACCTCTGATGCAGCTGCTGGACAAATATGACGTTCAGTTGTTGGCACCAGCCAGGCTGCCATCATCACACACCACTGTTGGGGTAGAGGGAGGTCAGAGGAAAGCAACCAGGACCTCTGCAAGGGAGGCACAGGCAGAGTACTGTATGTAAGGAGAAGTCAAGAAACAAATACATATTTCTTTGTTAAACAAATTCCAATTAGAAACACACTGGTAAGCATTCAGGGGGTTCACACAGGAGAATCAATGTTCTTGATTCCTCAAGAAAACACTGAAAGAAAGGGATAAAGTTAAGCAGGAGGAATTGCAGAGGTCGGTTTGGAAAGGTTTGCTGACTATGGAGTCTGTACTAAAATCTGTGCAGAGTTTGCATAAATCTAATCTACTGTCAAATACCCCTGTGTGCATAGTTACACAGCACTGCTAGGGCTAGAAAACTCTCTAACCATGTTCAACCCACATGGTTAAATCTTGGTTACGTTTAAGTACTCCAAGTTAAACATATGCTCTGAATAGGGGTCTATGTGCTTGTGCTGTACTCCTGTCTAAAAATCCACAGCTCTGTTACTACATGCAAAAATATCTGTAGCAGAAGGGGGACCTCTCACAAGGAAATGCTGAAAAAAATGGAGAATGTGTCTAGGTATTACACATATGATGCTTCTCTGGTTTTAGAACATTTGCTATCTCAAGAAAAACCTAAACAATGCTGGAATACAAGTATTGAGAGGATTTCCAGCCAACAATATCAAAGTTTGTTCACCCATGGTGGTCTCCATCGCTAAATTCATCCACTTCATTAAGGCAGGTCTGCAAGTGAGCACATGGCATCTTTTACAATTCCCTTTAACTGACAATCCCTAGCTCTCTACCAGAAGTTTTCTTTCTTTATGAATACATGTTACTTCAGCTATGCCTGATGCAACCCTGCAATATCACACAAAATCTGCATTCATTCTGTGGTTTGTAAGTTGTTTTTTTGGTCCAGTTCTCCATCAGCTTTTGAAACAGCCAGAGGGAGTGGTTACATTTTAAAGGCACTTACTTCTCTCTCACAGTCGGTTAGAAGTTTGCTCCCTATCACTTTCCTTTGACGGTGTGTCATGTTGTTTGCAGGCCCTTCATACATTTGCAAGAGCTACAGCATCCCTGTGTGGAGCAGAGACCGGCATGTGAAGGCAATTCTCAGCTTGTGCAACACAAAGGCGATGGTTGCCCGGGTTGGGACTTTTTGGTATTGCAGAAAGAAGCTGCTATTGTGCTCTGTGTAATCATGCCCTGTTGGGTGAATGCATGCCAGTCCTCATTAATGATGTTACTGTTACATTATGTTAATTGTATCTTTGAAGCTCTGTAATTCTGATTTTTCTGAACAGCTCAATAAAAAAGTTAATTAAAAAAAGCTGTTCTCTGAAAAGGGCAAGAGACATGCTCTCTCAGGAGGTAGGGAAAGTAACAAAGGAAAAGCTTCATCTCTACTATCTAATTGATCTTAGACATAAAGACAAGTTATTAATTAATTAATGCTGCTTCAGATGATCTGAGAGTACATGAGTAGGCTGTGGACAACAGGAGGTAGGAGATATGACCAAGAAGGAGCAGAATTTCCCTCTTGGCTTTACCCTCCTCAGCAATCCCCTAACAGGAAAAATTGCGAGTGTATACTCCCCAAGACTGCTTGCAGAGCAGATTTCAGAGGTTTCAAGAAGGTGATGACTCGAAGCTGTTGCAAGATGTGACAGAAAGATGTCCAACACAGACGTGCTCTGCAGAGGTTGGGAACATGGGGAGATTTCCACTTTCTTCTTCTAGATGGAGACTCTCAGGGGGAGTTCAGCCTTACAGCAGATTTCTTGTGCAAGAGCAGCCAAGTCTTTAAAGCCTATTTCTAGAAGGATATTTAGTCACACAAATAAGTTCTCTGATCTAGGTTTCAATCTCTCCCACTGTCTCAAAACTCCGTAAAACGAGGCTTTTCCACCCCATTTATCTCATCACATCTATTTTGGCAACGATCTCTGGAGGGCAGGAATGGCCTTTCTACGCATATAACTGACTACTGAAGTAAGCAATAATAACTCGATGGGAAAGTTAAGAAGTTACATAGAATACACTCTTTCCATTGTAAGACTTCTGAAACCTTTCCAAATTTTGCTTTTTGTTGTTGTTGTTTTTTTATGTTGAGAAACGCTCTTCTTCCCACACGTTCGTTTTTGTTCTTGGTCTGCAACTCTGGGCGCTGCTATGAAGTTCGAATGGCTCTTTCTGGTCAGAGCCTTTGGGGCTTCTGTCTTTCTGTCATTTCATGTGTCATGCAGACAAGCAAAACCCGCAGCAATAAAAACTTCACAGTACAACAAACCCCCATGTGGCTGATGTATGCCACATGGTGTATTCTGTTTGTTACTGGTCACACTTGGAAATTATTCAGTTTCTTTTTGCCACCCAGTCCCGTTGTATAAAGCAACATTTTCCTGTTTGAAGTCCAGTGCATTATTTTTTTTTGAAAAAATGAGGCATTCCTCTTGGGTGAATGTCATTGGGGAATATAACTAATTTTGCAGGGACAGAATTCTTATCTCCATCTGTGATTTTCCTCCTTTTTTTCAGACATTGGACCCTTAATGTTTGTGGCCATATAGACACACATAAAACAAGTAAAGCCAATCAACAGAAATTGCTTGTCTTTAAGAGTAAAAACTTCAATTAAAATCCAGTGACGTGCATGATATTTTTCCGTGACTTAAGGGTCCACCACATACAAAAATATTTATCATGTCTTTTGTACAAACTGTCCTACACAGAATAGCTTGTGCTGTTAACAATGGAGAATGCATGTAATAATAAAATGTAGCTACTAGCTAACAAGACTCAGGAGACAGGCCAAAATATTTTCTGTTGTTGGGGTTTTGGTTGTTGGTTTTTTTTTTTTTTTTTAGTTTAGACACAAACAGCAATTTTAGTGAGCTGAGTCCAAATGTATTCTCAGCTGGGAAGAAAGGACTGATTGATGGTGGTAAAATATTAAACTGTTCAAGGTCCCTGCTTCACAGTATATAAAATCAGTCACATCAGCTCATGTTTCACTTTTTATGTCTTTTCTATGAAAAAGACACAAAAAAATCTGATAAGCATAGCGCAAAGCTCCACCAAGCTGCCCGTACAACCAGCCTCCTCAGCATGCGATTAGTTACACATTTATCATGAGAAAAAGACACTTTTAGATAATGTGGCTGTAAGGGGTCAGAATGCAAATTGGGTGTGAATTTGCTCTAATGGTGTGAAGCATGGCTCCTACACAGCTCCACAAATTAAGGCAATGGGCACCGATATCTAATTGCATCGGCTTGCTTATGGCTTCTAGAGGCCAATCTAGTCACCAAAAATCACCAGGGGCTGTTTGACTTCAAGCCTCATTGACACGGACACACTTCATGCTTATGGGTGAAGACATGCACAGACGTGTTGGTTAAGATCAAGACAGGTAGCTGAGGGGGTGCTGAGGATTGTAAGTGAATTAAGGTTTAAATAACAATACTCCACGATCCTGACAGCTACTGCAGCTTTGTGTTAACCTGGTTGCTCTTGTCACTGAGAGACGTTAGGGGTAGAAGCAGGATCCCTGGCTCCAGTCTTGCCTGGGTAAGCTGGGCTCAGGAAAGAGCGTGCATTGACCATTGGGTTGCATTGTGGTAAGTTTGGTCCTGAGGACGCATTGATGTCACAGATTTGCTCTTTGCAAACCCCACCGAGCTAAGCTCAGAGGTACTTATCCCTCTTTTCCTTCCCTATCAATCCAGGCATATTTTGAGTGACAAGACAAGCATCTCTGCTTTTGCAAAGAAAGATCCATATGGGAAGGGGATTTCTCCCAGGCTGCATGCGATCACACTGTTTGCCTGGTTTGTGTCAGCAGTGCTTCTGTGCTTGGGCCTGGCAGCCTGAGCAGCAAGTGATGCCAAACCAGTTTTGACCGCTACACTCAAAAACACCAAAGGACAATTCTTCTCCACTGAGAACAATGGCCAGAGCTTGACAGCCATTACCCACAAAAGCTCCTGGGCTCTGGTCTGCCCAGATCTTGTTGGCATTTTGCAGTCGTGCAGAGGCGTCAAGTTGCCCTCCAGTTTTTAGGGTTATGGTGAATTTAAGAAACCACAAATGAAGATGAACTCATAGAGGCACTACCAAAATACTTGCCAGCAGCATTCCAGCCAGCATGTTTCATGCACTGTGTTTAATACAACCTCACACCATCGTGGCAGCTATGGGGAGGGCACAGGCACTGCTGTGTCAAGTTGTTCTTAGATGGGAACAGTCTAGTGGGTGGCTTCTCAGCCATGGCTCAGTAGTCCTGGAAGGCAGTGTGTGCAGCACTTCTTTTGTTGATGAGCACATTTGTAACTGGAGAGAGCGAGATTAATGTTACAAGATGCAAACACAGAATAATGACAAGATGAAGTTCTCCAGCACATGCTGTTTGAGCTGTTGTGAATTACAGGCTAGAAGGGTGCTCTCAGTAGCTGCAAATTGACAGTTTGCTAGACAAAGTGATGCTGGGATGTCACATATATCTGATAAAATGCACTCAACTTTGTCATTTCCCCTTTCGAAGACTGATAAGGGCTCATGACTTATTGTTACATATTACTTGAATTACCATAATTTTATCTACAAACCAGGATCCAATTGTGAAAGGCACAATTTGAGACCTATAATAGAAGAGCTGTTCTTATTGTCAAATGATTCACACTGGAAGTGTGAGGTTGACACAGATGGAAGAGGAAGGGCAAAGACAAAGCCTCAGTAGCATCAGGCATGGTCTCTACATTCCGGTAGCTCAACTGCAAAGATAGGATGTGGCAGCTCCATGAAAGTTCGTGGATCCCATCTCCCAGGTAGGAGTGCCCAAGGGAGGACACAGTAAGGGACCTCTTGGAAAAGTGTAGGCAGAGGTACTGGAAAGTGCAGTCAAGCCTGGAAGCTGACAAAGCAGCAGCTTAATGCTTTCACACTGTAGCATCCTTACTCAAAATGGTGCCTCTCTTGTAAAAGGATGCAGGCAATCACTTGCAAGTACCACCAGTTTGAGCTGAAAGCACTTTTTCCCCTCAGCACTAAATGAGGATTAGGCCTTTTCAGGGTTTTTCTTGGTTTTGTTTTTTGTTTTTGGTTTTGTGTTTTGTGTTTTTTGTTTTTTTAACAAATTCAGGCCAAAATTAATAGGTCAGATTAGAGCCAGAAATGAAACACAGCCAGTCAGGTGTTCAGGCTGCCATGGCAATCCATTAAAGACTCCTGTCCCTGCTCTACCAGAAACACAGTTCTGATGCAGGGATCAAGAAAAATTGCATGCTCCTGACTTAAAAGCTTTGCTAATTATCCCCCTCTGTAAAGAGGAAAGAATATTAAAAAGGTCACTAACCAGGTTTATGTATTTTGCTTATATAAACCGTGTTGCTTAGAAATGGCAATGCCCAGTTTCAGAAAACATAGAAAGGAAAGAACAGAAAACAACTGCTGTTTATAAAGCTGGAAAGGATGACACAGCCCATGGACATGTCTTTGTTGGACCATGGGAACAGAGGGCAATGTAATCCTTGTGGATGAGGGCTGAAGAGAATCATACCTGCCTGCCCCCTGCATGAGCACAAACCCGCTTCTGTTTGCCCTGGTTAATAAGAGAGAAACAATTTTATCTGGAACACCAGTGAACTGTAATGGCAGTCATTTCTCCCCAGGCATTTAGGGTAGATATTAGGAAAAGTTTAAATCCACTTAAAATTAGAAGAAACAGGTTAGTGACATCTCCCTGTGTGGGACAGGTTGCATTTGTCAGGGATACAGGGAGATTTCATAGTGTTTTGTTCTTCCCTCAGATTCTAGGATCCCGTGATTTCAATAGTCATTCAGGTTTTGTAATGTCGTCTGAACTAGGCAACTATTTTGAAAGTTTCCAATACAGAAATCACTTATGATTACAAAAGGACTGAGGGCTAGGAGAGAATTGCATCATCAGGGCTTGGCGCGCAACCATGGCACTGAGTCCTTACCAAGGAATGGCATTCTCCTAGCCAGCCTTAAATGGCCTGTGCTCATACCCAAATTCGAGCTGACACCTTGGGCCAGAGCCTGCCCTGCCAGTTGACAGCAATAACCCAGTGGCGAGTTGGATTCTCTGCCATAGCGGAGTCAAGGCACCCATGCCTCGGGACGAATATCAAGTGCCAACCAGCAGTGTAGGAAAGAACATTCTTCCACTCATTAACTGTTCCCAAATTGTCCAGTGCAGTGTTACTTGCTCCTTTCTCCAAAGCCCCAGTGAAATGCAGGCTGTTGGAGAGGAGAGACGGCTGGGCTGGCATAACAGGGCATCTCTTGTGTACTGCTACCGTGTTGCTCGAAAAACCTTTGGTGCATGGAGATGATGCGGGCACACGGGAAGAGTTCAGATGACTCACAGCCCGTTTTAAAAAGTTTTGCAACCCACATGTGTTCCTGTTGCTAAAAGACACCATGTGCCAGTAAGTAAGCACCCCAAAAGAGAGAACACAGAGAAAATAAATCTGTCTGCTTATGAGTGAGATGACACAGACATGGGGCAACTGGGGCTTTGCAAGTGATGCTTCCAGAAGTGTTGCACTGATGGTGTCCTCTGAGAGCTGTTTTCTTTAACAGAGGTTTCAGAGCAGCTCATGGATGACCTGTGAAAGCAGCATCTGGTGCAGGCTCTGGTACCCACAGACTCTGCCCCGCTCAGTCTCCAGAAGGTTTTCCTCTATAACAGACATATCTTATGCACAGACACCTCTGGGTCAGTCACCTTGAGCAGAAAAGCCAGTTGCTGTCCTTGATCTTGACTTTCATTCCTATCTTCAATGCAAGCTACACACATACTAAGGACAAGCTCTCTATCCCACCTTCTTTCAGGGGACAGAGGAAAATGTATTTTCTCTCCCCCCAGATGCCATTCGCTCTTCCTTCAACTGCTATTGGTTTTCTTTAATAGCTTCACCAGCTGCCAAGCTGGTTTGGAGCACTGTAACCTTTTGTAGGCCAGGTGGGAGCAGAAGGTCTGCCCTGCTTCATGACATAAACATTGTGGGCTGGTTTTTGGTTTGGTTGTGGGTTTTTTGGGGGTTTGTTTTTTTGTTTGTTTGTTTGTTTGTTTTTTTCCCAAGGGGGCGTTTTGTGGGTTTTTCTTTTCCTAAACAATGAAGCAAACTATTCCCAGAGGTGGTGGTGACAGCTAGCTGGAAAACTGCCTGGTCATCACTTCAGTGACCAGTTGATAGAAGAGCACATCACCTCTGCTTTGTAAGGGCAAGAGCTCATTGTATGTCCTCAGGTGGTGGCCCTTTTCCCTGCCCGTCTGGCACCTTCCAGTGGCAGATTTGACACACGCGGCCACAGGCGGCCAAACCCCAGTCTTCAGCACGTGTTTGGAGTGGCAATTGCAAGGCTAGTCAGGTGAAGGAGTCCGGCTCTCTCGTGATTTCCTGTGTCACCACTGAATTCGTGTTCTGTGGTCACACAGAGAGGCTTGCTATCTGATCGAAGGCTTGGTGGAACCTCATATCTGCCAGAGGTGGGCACCTGAATGCACAAATCACCTTTGTTTTGTAAAACGTTCCTTGAAGTAGGGCTGTTCTCCACATGGCTGGGGCAAATGGGTGCCTTTACAACCACACAGGCTTCTTCCCAGACTAGGCAGCACCTGCTTTAAAATTGAGTGGGTTCCCAATTTGCTATCCAGCACGGAGGCGAGCTCCAGCTTGCTAGCTGGATGAAAGCAGATGTAGGGAACAGTGGTGCCCTGCTTTTTGTATGCAGCTTTTATGTGAGCAAATAAGGAATTTTATTTGCTGTGCCTAGTCAGTCCTCTATCTATTTGTGATTCAGACTCTCACTCAGAAAGAATCCCACTGAGGCATCCAGCTCCCCTGAAATGGGATGTAGGCAGGGTCCACTTAACTGGTCATGTAGAAAAAACCCAGGTTGCTCAAGTGCAAATTCAGGCATAGCTTTCCAAGTTCTCAGCAACACAGCTTACAGTAACTTTTCAGAAGAGATCTGCACCCCTTATTATGCCAATTTGGGCTGGGTTTTCAGCAGAGATCGGTCTCTGGTTTGCTGGCTCTCAACTCTGCCCAGTTGTTTTGCTGCTTAGATGAGAACTGAGCAGACCTGAAGATCTGATCTTCAGCAAAATACCATGTTTTAGGGATTGCACATTGTAGGCATCGCAGTCGTCTGGTGCTTGCCAGACTGTAAGTAATCATGCCAGCAGCTAGCAAGCTGTCAGTTACTAGCGTAAGCTGCAAATCCAACAGGAATTGTTTATATTTCACAAGGGGATGGACAGAGAGAAGATTCATTTCATTTCCCTTTAAAAAGCGTGTGTGTGTGTGTATGTGCCTGTGTGCTCGTATGGCAGAGGGTCAAGATAATTTTAGAGACAGATTTCTCAAGGGGATCCTTTACGGAGGTAGTCCTGTTGGAGTTAACAGCCCATTGCCTTGGCACGGCTCCTGCTCATGTGGCTGGAGCTGCAGAGGAGGGCTCTTTCTCCAGGCTGAACCTCGCAGTGGGTGCTCTGAGCTCTGCTCCAGCTAGGCAAACATGCTTCCCAGCACCAGGAACACTGCTGAGGCTTTATCTTCATCCCTCTGACATTTATGTGGCTCTGTTGTGCTTCTGGAAAACATGATTCCTTTCCCAAACCCCAAATCATAAGCCTGGGATACAGGTCCCATAAATATTAATCCAAACAGGAATCGCCAGGGCTAGATCATATCCTTATCCAGCACTGTTTTCACTGAAACCGATACCTGGGCATTAGTCTGTGTCATAAACTCAGACCCAAACTCACTTCCAAAGCGTTGTCAACCAGTGAGGAAGGGTTCTGAGAGGAGTCTGGTGGTGATGAACCGCACTGAGTCCCTCCCATTAGGTATGTGCGGATGTGCACAGGCTAGATCCAGGTGCACACATCAATAACATGGTGGGGGAGCATTTCGGAGACCAATGATAATTTTCATAGAATCATAGAATGGTTTGGGTTGGAAATGACCATAAAGATTGTCTAATTAGAACCCCCCTGCCATGCGCAGGGACACCTTCCACTAGAGCAGGTTGCTCAAAGCCCTGTCCAGCCTGGCCTTGAACACTTCCAAGGATGGGGCACTCACAGCTTCTCTGGGCAACCTGTTCCAGTGCCTCACCACCCTCAGAGTGAAAAACTTCTTCCTAATATCTAATCTAAATCTACCCTCTTATCAGTTAAAAACCTTTACCCATTGTCCTATCCCTACATGCCTTTGTAAGAAGTCCCTCTCCAGCTTTCTTGTAGGCCCCCTTTAGGTACTGGAAGGCTGCTACGAGGTCTCTCTGGAGCCTTCTCTTCTCCAAGCTGAACAACTCCAGCTCTCTCAGCCTGTCCTCATAGGATAGGTGCTCCAGTCCTCTGATCATCTTTGTGTTCCTCCTCCGGACTCGCTCCAACAGGTCCATGTCCTTATGTTGGGGGCCCCAGAGCAGGATGCAGTACTCCAGGTGGGGTCTCACAAAAGCAGAGTAGAGGGGGAAAATCACCTCCCTTGACCTGCTGGCCACGCTTCTTTTGATGCAGGCCAGGATATGGTTGGCTTTCTGGGCTGCAAGCACACGTTGCCAGGTCATGTCGAGCTTCTCATCAACCAACACCTCCAAGACCTTCTCCTCAGGGCTGCTCTCAATCCATTCCTGCCCAGGCTGTATTTGCGTTTGGGATTGCCTTGATCCAGGTGCAGGACCTTGCACTTGACCTTGTTGAACTTCATGAGATTTGTACGGGCCCACCTCTCAAGCCTGTCAAGGTCCCTCTGGGTGGCATCCCTTCCCTCCGGTGTGTCAACCACACCACACAGCTTGGTGTTGCCGGCAAATTTGCTGAGGTTGCACTCAATCCCACTGTCCATGTTGCCAACAAAGATGTTGAACAGCAACGGTCTCAATACTGACCCCTGAGGAATGCCACTCGTCATTGTCTCCACTCGGACATCAAGCTGTTGACCGCAAATCTTTGAGTGTGACCACCCAGCCAATTCTTTATCCACCAAGTAGTCCATCCACCAAATCCATGTCTCTCCAATCGAAAGACAAAGATGCCATGCAGGACTGTCTCAAATGTTTTGCAGAAGTCCATTTTTGTCATTCCTTTAGTGGTCAAGATCATGGACAAGGATTCAGAGGACTCGTCAGTTCTTTGCTGCTGTATGGTGAGCTTAAAAAACACAAAGACGTATAATACACCCTGGCCCAAGTATTCAAGCTTTCAGATCTGTAGGCGGTGATGTTTGCACACTTTCTGCTTCTCTCCAGGGCCAGGGGAAAAAGGTATTTTGGAAAAAAAAAAAGAAAATGTCATGAGAAACGATAGAGCAGATAGCAAGACCCATATGGCCTTTTGCAGAGTAATGACTGAGATTTTTGATTAGAGCTGCTGTTATCATTGCACACTGTTGTGTTGAGAAAGTTAAATCCACGGAGCTGGAGGGGCTGCTGGGAGACTGGTCAGCAGTTTATTTTCTGCACTATCTAAGAAAGTGAATTTGCTGCTTTTTACTTCTTCAGGATGTAACTGAGCAAATGAAGTGGAACTTGAAACATTTTTAAGCTTCTTAAAATCATATAGAGAGGTGCTTTGCAAATTGGGCACTGCACATTACTTAAGGCAGATTAATTGTTTTTGGATGAGTTGGGGGACTTTACGCAAGCTTACATTTTCAACAGAGTACAGCAGATTTTGTACTGATTCCTCCTTCCGTCAAGGATCTAGTTTTCAGCAGAGGAAAGGGAGGAGGGGAAGAAAACCAACATACCCATAAAGCAAAAGCTTTTACCTCAACCCTGACGCTGCAGCTGCAACCAGCAGTGTTTTGCCCCAGATTGCTGTCAGGATGCCCTGTGGGAGTTGTACGTCAGGTGTTTCAGACCACTTTTCTTCACCTTGGTCCAGGCTGCTGGTCCCCTCTGCCCACTGCAGCATCCAGCCCTCCCCGTACCCAGCGGCATCCTGCTCCTGCTGACATTTCATAACCCTTTTTCTGAGCTCCAGACCCAGCTCTGATTTACACTCGGGTTGCTCCGCTCCAGGCTTACAGAGGGCAACACAAAGCAGAGCAATAACTGGGAAAGGGAGCTGGCAGGCAAAATCAGGTCAATAATTAAGACTGGAGCAACCCCCACTTGTTCAAGTTGGTTGTGCTACACAAACACCAACTGCCTGGCCTCGGGGCTCTACTGTATAATGGGAGGCCAACAGGAGTCAATGAGGCCGGCTCCTTTGATCCCAATTTCTCAGCAGCTGTGCAAGTCATGGCCTTTACCCGGCTTGCTGCTGACTCACGGTAACTCACTGCACACTGGTACCATAAAGCCTTGGAGGGCAGAAATTAAGTTTGCGCTCACTTTAAGACCCTATTATGCCCTGGGAGCAGCGTGAAGAGGCCTTTGTGCAACCTGGAGTCAGGTTCATTATATTTGCATCCTACTATAATATAAATTAGCATTATCTGAGCATAGTCATTATTTGGAAGAAATGACAATAAATTTAGGTACCAAATTTGTAATTAAAGGCCAGCAGGCTAGTTAATTAATCTTATATCTAATTAGCCAACAATAAATTACCCAAGCAGAACTATAAATCTATTCAGTGAGCTCCAACAACTGTGTGCATAAAGACCTGCCTGGTGCTGTTGGGAGCTCTTGATGCCATTTGGCTGCCCTTTGTCTCCCTGCCTGCCCCGATGCCCCACCTTCAGGGCTTCTGTCTGGTTGAAAGCTCCTTTGGGCAGAGATCATGTCTTTGAAGTGGCTTAGATCCTTCTAGTACAAAGTTTGGGACCTTCATGAAAGTAATAATTTTTACTGAAATTTAATGCAAGATGAATCGTGTGTTTAGCCCCATCGCTGGTCTCAGTCAGCAGCTTTAAAGTGCCTTTTTTATGTGGTGGTTAGTAACGTCATGTGCTAAAGAGTTGTGTAAGTGGCAAGGATGATCAGCTACCGGTATACAGGCAGATTGCACTCAGAAAATCACCATGGAGCTAGTTTTCAACAGGTTGATGTCTCCTTCATTGGAATTACAGTCTCCACAGTATGCTACTTAATGTGAATTGCAAGTTCTCAAATGTGTTTGTTTTTTTTTTTAAGGCAAGCTATGCAGGGCTACAGTGAACAGGCAGGCAAGACCAGGCAACGCAGCTAAACGTCACAGAGGTACAGTTTTTTCAAGTAGCTCCTAAGGCTTATTTTCACAGGAGCTGCCAATACAGAGAGGGATTTGTGACTACAGTTGAGTTAAGGAGCATAAAAAGTACATGATGTCTCTATGAAAATTATAGCATCTTAGCTGTGGTTGACTTAAGGGTTGGCTTTATACAAAATACTGTACCGAAGCCAAGCTGTGTCCTGAGGCTCTGTGTTAAAACACACAGAGAAAACAATGAGAAGAGATAAAGCCTGTCCCAAGAGCTGCATGCATGACCACAAATGTGTTTTATGGCAGCTCAAGGACAGTGCTTTTGTTAACCTACTAAAGGCTGCAGGGTACACATGGCCCTAAAAGGAGGGCACACACCCACTGGGGTGAAGTCTTGGCTCTGGGAAAGGCAATGGGAGATTTTTCATTTGCTCCCCCGGAGCCCTTCTTGTCCATTACTTCATCCCTCTTCTGATGACTGTGGGCCAGCGTTTCAGCTGGTATAAGAGCTTCCCTGCATTTACTGGGCCTTACTGACTGATTCCAGTTGAGCATATGGTCTGCCAAACACCATCTTCCCTGGGCAAAAATACCTATGTGCACTAGCAGAACTCAAGGGTACAACCCTTAAAGTCTCCTCAAAGAAGGCTCGCAGAAGCCAATAAAGGACGTGGTTTGTTAGGCAACTTTAGGAAAACCTGAACAAAGGGAGATTGCCTTTAGTTGGCCCATCCTCTGACCATCTGAGAGAAGACTTAGTAACTGCATCAACAAGCCAATCTGCTGGCTGCTATTAATGGAGGCACCTCCACTAACTTCAATTTTCTCTGGCAAAAAACTAGGGCCCGTACATCAAATACACTCAAGGGCGTTATCCATCTCACAATTTGCAGAGGTGTCCACGATTATGTATTTTACAAAGCTTCCTTACCATGGAAGTCATGTGTAGAAGCAGAGTTTTGCTAATGTCTAGCAAATCCCTGCACCAAAGTAAGTTTGCACAGGACTAGTATAATACAGAGTAAACAAAGCATGGCATGAGGCCATGGAGCTGAATGTTTCCAAAAGAGGTATCTTTGTGGGGAGACAAGAAATAAGACGATATGAAAGAAGATATAAAACTAGAGCAGAATAAGGAAGAAGAGCCAAAATTCTGCCTCAATTTACTCTCATTATTTCAGGCAGACATTTGGAAATGATGGAGTCGGTTTGAAGATCATGAGATTAAAAATAATCCAGGTTCTTCATCTTTCTGAGACAGTATTTTCTGTTGTTTGTCTTTAGCCTGCTTTTAAACAAAACCTACGTCTTGCACAATGACGTGACTTCAGGGCAGAACATGAAATATCGTGAAGTGAGACAGAGCATGGTGAAAACGTGGAGTACCTGCACGTGGCTCAGAGGAGAGTGAGTCATGGCAAAGAGGTCGGGAAGGAGCTGCAACAGGAAGCCAAGAAGGAGCAAAAAGCAACAGAGCTTCCAAATGGAGGAAAACTGAAAAAAAAAAAAAGGTGTATTTTAGGCAGAAGGAAGGCTGAGTGGAGCCCATTGGAGACCTGCATTGCCACTGTCCTCTTCTAGGTCCTTTTACTGTACCTGTCCTTAGCAATAGAGTGATCAGAAAGCTTCTATTATGTTTTCAGGAGTAAATTAAAAGAAATGCAGCAATGCATTTTGTGAGCAGCTCTCCTCACCTCTTGAATTAAAATCTGATTCCACAAACTATCACCAAAAAAATGAAGGCCGAAGTTCACCACTCTAGGATCCAACTGATAAACAAAGACTCTTTGAGGTCATCAGCCGTTCAGAGATTGTGAGAGTATCCTTTTCCCAAAATAACCATATCACATCTTCGCCTGTTCTTAAGATCCCATTTGAACCAGCCTTTTTGGAAATTCTTGAGATGCTTGGTTATGCTTTGTTTACTGTCAAATTGGAAGAAAAAACAGTGCAATGCAAGTGGAATTCTAGCTGAGTCAAAAACACAGGGACCAGACTGCCCCATTCATGGTTTTCAACCCGATTTGGCAGATTCAAAGCATTCAGATAAATCTCTGGAAAAAAAAATTGATATGAAAGTAAAGCTGCAATGAATTCAGTACTGAATCTTTTCCCAGCCCCATGGGCCCAGCACTTCAGCCCTGGGTTTCTGTTCTTAGGGTGAACCCTAATCCCTCCACTTTCAGAGTCAGCCCATTCCCATTCTGGCTCTCCGTCTGAGCACTTCAACCCTCTTTGGGAATATCATACTTTTTCACAGGGGCATGCATTGCTTACGGAGAGTTTCTCTGACTAGTTATAGGACAGTAACAAATGGAAACCTACATGTTGTTTTACTCTTTTAGGAGGCACAATTTATTTGCTTCCTTAAGAAAACAAATGCTGACATATCACTTCATTTATCCAGATTTTGGAACGCTGAAATCTGCGGTAACCATTTTTTTTGCCCACTTTCAGAAATATTTTGCAATACATACACCTACTCATTAGATTTGAAAAAATTTCGCCAAACTCACCCACTCGCTAGATTAAAAAAAAGTCCATTTCAGTCCAAATCCACAACATGATAACAGGCTTTTAAACAAATAAGCACATTTCTTAAAAGGAATCCATATCTGCTAAATCACTTGTACAGCAGTGCGGTAAATCAGCCCACAGACTAAGTGATACTTGATAGAATAGACTAGCTGGATATAAAAGCTTAAGTTTCTCATATGCAGCCAGCACTAATGTTTGCAAAGCCAAGATTCGCTGTTTAACATTTTGAATGTGCTCTCCAGTTTGACTTTCTCGCTGTTGCAAGCACCTCATGTCAGCATTCCTCGGAGTCTGCATAATGTACATATACGCTGATCTTTAACCTCTGTGTCATCACCCAGACCAAAATCAATAGCGGGATATGACACTGGTGGGACCATGTGCCCATAGTAGTTCAAACAGACAGATGGGCTGTTGTACGAGCATGGGGCCAAAGAAACTTGGAGTCAGATGAGGGGGCTTTATTTTTTTGGAGTGTGAAATGAAGCTCTGAGCGACTGAATGCAGGAGGAGATGAGTTCAGCTTCAGAGTCAGCAAAACCACCACAGGTACTGTAATCTTTGCACCCTAAGGCATGGCGAGAGGGTTGCCTGCCTTTGGGCTTTGCTGTTTTCTGTCTTTTTATTGTAGGAATTCCCCCAAGATTCACATAAATTCCACTTTCTCTCTTGGTCTAAACTAGCTCATGAATAATAAAAGAAAACAGCAGTTACCCTCCATGGTGCCTGTAAAATTCCTTGTCCTAAGGGACTGTGGCCATTTTTTCCCAGCTTCCCCCCCTCCCAGAGTATGAAATATGGTGAGACACTCAGAGCCTGGCAGCTGCTCACTTGCCAGCCTTGCAGAGCGGGATTGGGCAGCTATACACTGGATTAACTCAGATGGTAGTTGGTAGAGGTGACATAAAATGGGGCTCCCAATGACACAGCTGCATGTGAGGCCGTACACCAGTCTGTGTCTGCAGAAGGCACCCACTTGCCAAAATTCAAGTCTTTGAGGTCCTCAATCATTGTGAGAGACACACAGGGTGAAGATGGGAGCCCCAGTGTTTGGGTTGAGTGGTGGTGCTTGGAAGGACCAGGAGAGCCCATGCAACACCAGCCCCAGCAAAGGGCAACTTCTCTTCTCCTTATACCTGAACAGTGCTGCAAAATGTCGTGCCTTTCTATGCTCTGGTTGTTCTGGCTCCAAGTTTCTGCTGGGTCTGAGCTCCTGGTTTGTAGCAGTGCGCTTCCCCTCCTCTTAGCGGGGCTGTAGGGACCGACCCACAAAGGTGCACAAAGCAGCCCGGTGCATTAATGCTTGAAATGTTTTATAGTTGGACCGCTACTGCCATTTCCCTCTCTCTCTGTATTTCTTCTTTCATGCCTATAGTAATCCATGACTGAAAATCAGTCAGACACGTTCAGTTATAAAAATAAAAATATTTTAGTTCGCATTTTTGCAAATGCCTTTTTTTCCCCAAAACAGTGTATAACTCTTCATAATACAGCCTAGTTAGTATTTCCCTTTCATTCTATACTAGCACAACACCTTAGAAAGATGGGATGAAAAAGGCAGACTGCACTTTAGGAATAGACCACTATTCCCAGGAAAACTGATCTTTAAAAAAATATCATAATGAAATCAATATGTATTATTACACATAATGAAGCAAAATGTATATTTTTACGTATTAACTCTATTTGCTTTTACTTTTTATATGTAGTCATAAAAATATTTATTTTTGTGCTTAGAATAACAAAATGAAAGCTCAGTGTTCAGGCTTTATCTGGCTGGCACTTATTATTCCCATATGTTAGGGCAACAACCAGATTGCTCTGCCGGTTAATTCTGTGACTCTTTCTCCGCCTTTTCATCTGATCCGGCAAAGATTATTTTCTTTGCAGAAATTATTGCGAAGAGGTGACTGATTGCCACTGGGCACAGAGTTAAAAATGAAAGGATCAATTAAGTTTATTCTGCACATTTGCTCCAAACATTACATTCCATCTGAGGAGCAGAGATGAGGAATAAAGATGGTTTCAATATTTTACACAAGACTCCCTGAATCATCTACCATTTATGTGTGCAAGGTGGTTTTGCACTGTGTTTTGCCTGAATGCACTATTAATCTGTGTGTGGTGAGCTTTTGGAGCTGCACCACCACCACC
This sequence comes from Vanellus vanellus, assembly GCF_965231255.1. Taxonomy (NCBI): domain Eukaryota; kingdom Metazoa; phylum Chordata; class Aves; order Charadriiformes; family Charadriidae; genus Vanellus; species Vanellus vanellus. The sequence continues at coordinate 52,202,763 of NC_138909.1, read as the reverse complement.
CTCAAGAAGTTCAGTTGAAGCCAGACAGCAGGTTCTGCAGAGCAGTTTAAAGAAGGAGAAACATACAGTCAGTCATGATCTGAATTAAAGACCACAATCCTTCTCCTCCCAAGGCACAGCACATCACACTGTGTCTTTGTGTGCATGCCTGCAACCCACCATCTTTCCACGGGGCTGGAAGGAGCCCTGGTGGACACTGGCCAATTCCCTCAGCTGGCATTTGGGAGTCATGGCTATGGGACACATGGCTATGGGATCCATGGCTACAAGATAACACCTTACCCTCATCCCAGCCACCATCCTGGGGAGTCTGCTGGAGAGTTGGAGCAGGAAAATCAACAGTGTCAATGTTTTGTGTACATAGTTAGATACCAAGGTCAGACTTCCCAGACCTCCATGGACCCTTCAATGAAGCCCCCCTCTCAACACGTGCAGGTGGGCAGGAGCAAGGCAATGCAGTAGAGCTACAATGCAGACAACAACTGCAAGTAGAAATTGCCTCTTTGTTTTCAGCAGTGTCTTCACAACGCAAGTGCTGAGGACATACGGAGCAAGCTGGAGTCAGCGGGCAAGAAAAGGACAAAGAGGGGAGGGAGTTCATGGGAAACAGAGTAAGCAAAATGCTTCCCTTGGAAAGGTGTCGTAACTGTCATGATAACGAAGATATGATATTTCAGATGTCAAGAGGGTAGCATGGGATCCTGGAAAAGCTGCACAGCTTCTCTGCTGCAGAACTGTTCATTCACAAAATAGTTTTTCTTCCTCATTATCAGGTTTATAGATAGTTTCTGTACTGTTAGAGCTCCACTGACCAGCGCTGTGAGACTTTTCATAGCTGCAGTTGCCCCGGCAGAATCAGATATCCGGACATAAAGGGACTTTATGTATATATTCCATTCCCTTCCCCTGACGGAGTAACTAGAGCAATATAAGCAACTTTATATTGACATAATTCATCCCCATTGGGGGTGTTATATCATGTTAGAGAGATTTAGATGGTTAATGTGATAAAACTTGTCAATAGAGATGCTAGTAGGATCTCGAATTAGTTTTTTTACTCCTTGCACTCTACATGACTCACAGTAATTCAAGCTTCTAAAAATAACAGAGTATAAATTGGTCAGGACTAAGCCTCTTTGCTGGTACAGATCAGTTTTTAACTACCTGCATGCTCAAACCTTCCACCACCACAGAAATCTTGCACAAGGATAGCAGTTTTGCTCCTAAGTAATGTATCATCTACTGCAAGCCCCGCATATATGCCAAACTTGCCAAGGGAAACCAGCGATTCTGGATTCTTTTATACCTAAATTTCTGTCCTGAGAAAACTTATAAGGTATCTGAAATGGGAACTACTATTTGTAAGGAAAAGCGTGATAAGGATGCAATCTCTGAAAGATAGATTGTTCTGCAGAGGGTCATTCTCTTATCTTCAGGACATTCTTGGGGAAGAGAATGGAGTCAAAAAAAGTGCTGAGGAAGAAGGAAAGAGATCTAACAGCGAATAGGGAATGATGAACAGAAAGGGTGAGAAAGGACAGTCTTGGAAAGGGGCTAAAAAATAAAAGACAACAAAGGGGGGGAAAACAGAGGAAGGCGAGGGGGAGGGGGTGGGGAGAGGAGAATTTGTGAAACAAAGGTGAAAGAAAGGAAAGAAGAAATGAAAGTGAGAAGAGAAGAAAAGCCACGGTCGAGTGCTGAGATGAGTACGTTCAGTCCCTATTTTATTTATACATTTTGTATTCCAGCCAGTGTTTAGTAGGTGTCTCTAAAGGCTGTGATTTATTATAATTTTTCCTTTTCAGTCCTGCGGAGGAAGGGGCAAAGGCCAGGAGGGGGCTGGATTCTTTGCCTAGGGCATGGCTGCTCCTCAGGCTGGCCCTGAATTCAGAAAAGTGCTAATGCTCCCTGGAGCTGGAATGCAATTAATTTTCTATGGCACAATGTTCCAAACAGAGCATATTTGGGGAGGCTCAGGTTTGTGATTCTAGGCTACCCTTAGCCTATCTGTGCAAATTGGAGCTGCAACACCAGCTCTCCTCACCGGGTTATTATTTTACACTTGAGAAACCAGCACATCTTGGATTTTTGACCTGAAAGTGTTTGTTTGCGTGACATTTCTTTAAGTGAAGAGGGCGAGCATCTCATTTTACCCACGTAAGTACTCCACTCGTCAGCCTGGCCAGAGTCCACTCGCGTCGGCAGCAAAAGCTCCTCTGACTTATCTCCCGCTGCATTTTTGTTTTTGTTTTTATTTAAACTTTGCAAAGGTCAAATTTGGGGGATCATTTTTTATCAAACACTGAGCAGAGACACTGGATGATTTAGAATAATCAGTTTAAAACCACATGTGACACGTAGCTGTAGCAGCATACTTTTTCCATGACAGCTTGTTGTGTGTCACAGGAACATTTGTCACTGATCACTCAATTATCCACAAATTACAGCTTCAGTTCATTTACACTATTTCCTGCTAAAAATCAGGGCAGTCTGCTGAAGCCAATAGGCCCTATCTCCTGTTTTACCATTGCATTCAGTAGATAACTGATAGCTGAGGGGAATTTAACCCACGCTTATAAATATCTTTGCTTTAAGACACTTTGCTCCTGTCTCGCAGTTATGCCAATGTTTTTGGCTGCTACTCATTTCAGAAAGCTTCAGGATTTTCTAGTAAGAAACCTGTTCTTTTCATCGGTGGCCAGAATTTTCAACAGGGAATTTTCAAAAAATTTCCATTTTCCCCCAGCCTCATTTACACGCTCTCTCTGAAGCTGGAAATCTGGTCCTTGCACACGTCTCCCACCTGCACTGCCAGTGCAGCTATTCCCCAGCTGCTGGGGGATGCATGGGATTACGGGAGGGTGACAGGGTTGTCCTAGGTAGTGCAGGGGTTACACCAAGCTTATGGGTGGCAACACTTTTGGGAAAGCTAGAGTTACGAGACTCACAGGTGGGTTCAGGCTTTGCTTTGCGCTCTGGTTAGAGCTTGCTTTGAGGTTCCCGGAAACCTCAAGTAGATAGGCTGATATTTCCAAAGACTTTCTGTATCCTCTTTGACCATCTCATGTTACAAATGAAATAAAACAATTCAGACTTAACATAGATGAAAAATTATAAACACGCATCTTTTACCCAGGGTAAGAGGGCAAGCAAAGCCTCAAGCCTGCTACTTTTAGTAAGGGCAATGCCTCTGAAGAAGGAGCAATGCCCTTGTTTTGGAAGCCTGGTCTGAAATCTTTCCAAAGCAGTAGCCAGTACCAGAGAACGAGTTGTTACCTCTGGACACCTACGCCACCTTTTGCTGACTCAATTACAAAAAGAAGAAATGATTGACCATTGCAGGACTCAGCCCATTCCAACCTCCATTGTTTAATAAATAATTGAAAATGGTTGTACCAGGGAAGTATGACTTCATGGTATTTGAATAAGATACGTTACTCAGTGGAGGCTGATGGAAAGAAGATAAAATATGATGAATACTATATATTTAGACTATTGTTTGGTAGGTGAAATAATATTTCCTTCCGAGTCACTGGCTTTGCTTGTGGATCAATACTGTGGTACAGAGGCAATAACTTTGCACGTAGCGCAGCTTCCCCTTGCTTGACTCCTCAGGAGAGAGGATTTGTATAATCTCTTTGCTGGCACGAACGTGCTGGCAAAAGCAGAAGCTCCCAAACTGTGCTCCCTGATTCACTGTGTGAATCCCAGGTGCTGCAGACACTGCTTTAAGGAAGGTGTAGCAGAAGCCAGGGTTTTAGCTTGGGGAAGGGGCTGTGCACAGGAAGGATGGGAAGAGCATCCTCATCTGCGAAGCTGGAGGGTCCCTGTTCTCTGCTCAGGGACCCAGGAGCGCACTTGGTGCTTACAGGGACACCGTCTGCTCTTTCTGCCACCAAGTGCTACCCTGTCACTTGCAGGGCTGAATCTCCAGGTCTGGATTGTTGCCCTCTGCTATCCCTACTAGAGCTACTTAAATCGGGAACCACAGAAATTGTCCCTCAAATCCAAATGGTGAGAAGCTTTGCAACTTGGGAAATCCAGCCTGGACCCTTCCTACCACCAGTGCACTGTGAGAAGACCAGCATTGGATGGAGATGCCTTCCTATCTTTTCCCAGGCAGTGTACTACAGCTGCCAAGGTTGCAAAACTCTTTAGAAGGCTGCTGGACCAGCAAAACTTTTCTTTTTTTTTTCTTTTTTTTTTTTTTTTTTCCTTAAACCTACAAGATCGAGGCCAAAAGGCCAGTAGGTGAGCTAGCCCCAGCCCTCGCTGTTCTCCTTATGGAGGAACAGCTTTTCCACACTGTGTCTTGTGGATCAGGCTATACAGTCTTCTATTCCAGGGAAGAGAGTCAGCACCTTCCTTTTGTTTTGATTGCGGGTGGCAGCCTGGCGACACTCATCACTGCACCTGAGCAGGTCTGAGCTGTTGCTGATCTAATGTGACTGCTCTGCTGAAAGCAAGTGATCCAGAGCAGAGGTTCGGGGCTGGCTGTGGGGAGGGTGGGCTGGTGGCTAATTGTTGCCACACAGCTCTTTTCCCTGGCTCAGCTTGGGTTTTGGGCCTGAAGGTGCACAGTGCATGGTATCAGCGGAAGGGTGAGTGCAAAAGCTTTGAGAGAAGCAAAGGAAGTCAGGCAGGGAGCCTCCATAAATCTATCAGAAAGTTAAATACTGTAAAATCTCCATGTTGTTTACCAGCTGTGCCTACGATGAAGACAGACATAATCCTGGTAAAACATGACCTTTGATCAGCAAGGTGGAGAAATTAGGCCATGCAGGTTTTTGCTTGGCTGAAACCATAAGCTGGGGATGGACAGAAATAAAATTCTCTTCCAAAAATGTATTCGTCTGAGGACTCCACAGAAAGCCGCTGTTCAGCAGCCTGCAGCCAGCTTGCTGCACTTGCAAACCTTCCTTGCCTTGAGAGCTGAACGCACAGGGCACATGCACAGAATCGGGGCAATTGTCTGCTCCATGAGTTGGGTTTTGACGCTTAACTTACATTGCAGGGCATGTTCTGGCAGGGCTTTCCTGTATGACCTTGGGGAAGCCCTTCCGTCACTTCAGACTCGGTTATCTCCGCCTGCAAAACCGGGCACGGTCACTCCTACGCAAGGGGTGCGATACGAGGTGTGCCCTGATCGCATTTTGCAGATGGGAGGGTGTTTCAGGGTGTCACTGCCGGCACACGCAACTGCACACCCAGCTCAGCGCGCCTCCTCGTCTCTGCCTTTGCATGAGGGGTCACAGCAGTGCAGTGGGACTCCCGAGCATGGTCTCCGCACCTCAGCGGCGTCGGGGCAAAGCCCAGAGCCAGAGCTCGCCGCGGAGGCAGGGAGGGTGAGCATCCTCTACTTTGGAGGGGAAAAGAGGTTAGCTGTAAGTAAACAAGCCCTGGCTCTTTTTATTTACAGCAGCAATGTGTCCTTCTGAGGCTGACACCAGCCCATGTGTCCTGTGGTGTCCCACCAGGATCCTGCGTTCCGCCTGAGGTCACAGTGCCGGGTCCTGGTGCCTTCCAAACCCTGTATTGCACTACTGAGGCTCAGGATGGCCTGAGGGGGAACCAAGGCTGAGCGTGCTCATCTATAATTAACGGCTAAAAGGATCCTCAGAAGAACTTGTAATAAGGAAAAAATGCCACCACAGAAAATATGCATAAACAGCTAGTCAGCAACTTCGGATGGGACAGGCAGTCCCCACATTCACCCGCTTCCCTGAGCCCGTATGTGGAGGCCACTGACTTTAGCAAAGGCACCGCCGGCTGAAACAGGTGAAGAAGACATCGCACCCGCTCTGGATATTATTGCATGTTTGATGACAAAATTTCCCAGGCACCCGGCTTTCCTGCAAGCAGCAGTTTCGCAGGGTCTGGAGATGCGTGAGCATTCAGAGGGTTAAATCAGCAGATGGGTCACATGATTTTACGCCTGTGGGCGGTTTGTTCCAAAGATCAGCTGCTCTCAAAGCAAAAGCAAACTCAGGGTGTTTGTTATGAGTCACTTAAGCAAGCAAATTATTAGTAGAATCTGATCTGTGGTTATGTGAGCCGGGACCTGAGGTGAAGGTTAATTATTTTTTTTCCCCTTTTAAACAAAAAAAAAAAAAAAAGAAGAAAAAAAAAACCTGGTTGCCAACTTCTGAGGTGCTTTAGCAACTGGCATAGGAAGATGCTGCCTGCACCTATCTGAGAGCCGCTCAGCCTGGGTACTCCTGGAGCTCATGGTGCTGCTGAGTTACAGAGGACGTGGAGCTGCTTTTGCACACCCGGGGCTCAGCCCAAAGCCCGCTGACGTCCCAGAGAGTCTTTTCATTAACTTCAAGGGGCCCTGAGTCGGGCTCTGTATGAATGGTCGAGGTCTGCGGCAGGCAGCGATGGCCCGTGGACAATGCCTGCCCTCCCACTGCCCCTGACCTCCCACCGGAGCTCAGCCACCACTGCCCTCCCGCTTTCAGAGTCCCCTCCACCCGGTGGGATGGTTAGCCAGTAATTGCTGAGAGTTTTTTCTCAGGGCAGCACCTTGTCCATAACCAGTGCTGGGATGCTGGGGTCTGCTGAGGGGCCAAGAGCTCAAAAGCAGACTGAGAATTGAGAAAGGACAGTGGGGTGCTTCCTTCCTTCCCCCCCCAGTGAGTGTGTTTCACCCCCATGAGACGGTCCTCTCCATTGAAAGGAAAGAAATAACCCCCTGGGGACCGAGCCTTTTTCCATCTGGTGCCTGAGGAGGTTGGGGCTGCTGGAGTCCCTCCTGCCGTGAGGCCTTCCCTGCCTCCAGCCCTGAGCCACGGCTCATTCGGGTATCTCCGTCATCGGCATCGTTGCAGACCCCAGCATGGCAGCATCCCAGTTCCTTTGATTTGCTCTGGCAGCCAACAGCTATTAAAGCTTGTCCCAATGCTGGCCTGATATGTGGGTGCTACACAGGCTCAAAACAGCTGGAGGCTCTTGTGGGGTGGAGGTGGCACTGAGAGTGACCCCAGGGTTGCTCCAAGGTACCGGGGGCCTGTCAGCCCTTAGTGTGACCATCATGGGTGGGAGGAGGATGGTCTACAGGCAGAGATGGTCTATAGGGTTTGGACACCCCTCCAAGGGCCAGAGGGGACCTGACTCTCATCAGCTAGTGCGCTGGAGAGGTAGAGTGGCTGCGGTATTGGGATGAGTTATGGTACTGTAATAGAGGGAAGAAGGAAGAGGCCACATGGGCACATCCCATGCAGAAGATGTGAAGTTTGACAGATCTGTCCAGGCTGCACAAGTTTGCCCAGCGCAGTGCTTACCCTCAGTGCTCAATAAATAAACAACACTAAAACAATGTAGATGTTTTCTGCATAAGGTAATAGAGTATAGGTCTCTTGAGTCAAATCTAGAGGCAGTTTAACAAGGCTCCTTGGAGCAGTGGCTCTGTGTTGCTCTCTGTTTGTAGAGCACCATGGTGCTATTCACATGATTTTTAATGCAATAAAATTACACAATAATGCAATACAATAATAATAAATTAGCACAGAGACAGTTCTCAGCCATACCAAATGAGGAAAGGCAAGGTTTCACTCTTGCAATCCCAACTTATTCCATAACCCCAGGCAAATTGGTAGATTTTTAAAAGAAGCCTTGCTATTTTTTTTTTTTTCTTTCAGTGTGCCTTTTTAAGGCACTGTGGAGTCACAGCGCTCTTTGGGAAAACAGCATCTTAGCATCCCTATGCTTTGCTTGCCTCACTAGTGAAGGCTGCAGAGAGAATTATAACTCCGCCAATGCACATGGGAGAATCAGACATGATGATGATAAGTGTAGTATTAAATTGAGGCTTTGCAATTCATTTTCCCGAGGTCCAGCAGGGACCACTCAGCAGGAAATAGGCGCCAGCTCTGTCCCGGGAGATAAGGTGAGAAATGTGAGTTCCCAGGAGCACAAAGCTGGTGAGGAGCAGGCAAAACGTCCTTGCAGCCCAGCTACGGAGCAGCAAGCAGCCCTTTGAGCAGCCTTCTCCTCCGCATCCCAGGGAGTTACGGTTCTTTACTTTTCCTACTCGCTTTCTGCCAGCAGTGTAAATTCCTCACTGCCATTGCCGGGAGCAGTGGGGAACCTGTCAGCTCCCGGCCCGGATACCCGTGGCCTTCACATTCAGAGAGACGCTCCCCCGCACTCCCTCCTCTCCCGTTCCCTAAAATGTCTCTATCTCAAGGAAAAGCAGTTTAGCACATCAGCAGTCATGTTCAAATTCCAAGGCTAAGCACGCAGCCTGGGAGAGAGGGGGGCAGAAAAAAAAAAAATCAGGTGCTTCTCAAAAACAATCAACCTGATTCACATGCAGCTCAGCAGCTTTTTTGATGGCTCAATTCCAGATTTCACAGCTATTCAATAGTTCTCTTGTGTAGCTGATCCTTGTCTTAGAATTCAGCACAACTCAATCCATTTTCCCTTTTCTTTCTATAAACACCCCCCTCCTCCTCTTCCCCTCCCTTCATTTTCTTGATTTACATCTCTAGGGAGATGGGAATGTGAGGGAGAAGCTTGTAGCCTTCCTTCCTGGGGGGCCTTGAACTGGTGTCCCCTGTCTCAGGTTCCCATTATCCTCGCTGTGCAAGCCGAAGCCCCTCTGCACTCCAGCCCTACTCAATTGGAATTTAAATGCTTCATGATTGTTGTCTCACAGAATAGGAAAGTGCTGCATTAAAGAGTAAATTACAGCAGACAAGTAACTGCCTTGGGAAGGAGTGTGAAAGGAGAGATGAGCCCAGCACAATGACAGTTTGCAAAGGAGTTTTTTTCCAAAGATGAAACAGTCTTCCTGGGACAGTCTCATAAGGATAAATATGATGTGGATGGCATGGATATGGGGCTTTGTCTCAGAGGATAAGTGCAGCGAGCTCAGCCTGGAGCAGGCCCACAATACACAGCTTGGACACAGATATGAATTGTGTCCTGGAGCCAAGATCTGGGCTTGATGTTCGGTCTCTTACATGGGCTGGATCTGGGCAGTTTCGCTGGGATCCAAACTCCTAGGCAGCTTGTAAGGAAGTGAATAGCAGAAGTTTCCTCATCTCTTTGCTTTTGCCGCTTTCTAAGCACAGGCAGAATTTAGAGTTTACTCGTGGTATCTCCCATCCTTGATGAGACCACCCCAGAGACCATCATCCTCTCTTTATCCACTCTGTGGTGATGATCATTCATTGTCTAAACACTCTAGTTGTTCCATTGGGACCCTTTCCCCCTTCCCTGCACTGTGAACTGCAGACAATAAGAATGGAAAATAAATCCTCAAGATGTGTCGGTAGTTCTAGACATGCTTCTATACACTTTTATATGCTTTAGGTCCAAGTGTGTTTTTTTCCACTCAAAATGGACCCACTAGCATCAGCCCCAAAGCCCAAATGTTCTTATGCTCTCTAGGAACAGGTATTGCTTCCCTTTCCTTGTGTTTTACTCCATTGGATATGTCTCGTGTTGGGACAAAGAGAAACAAGCTGCCTTCTCCAATACCAGGGCCAGGTATCTGCACCAGACCTACTTCTGCCTAATCCTGCCTCTGTGTTAGTCATCACTCAGCCAGCCACAGCAGATCCCGAGATAGTTTTTCACGTAAGATCTCTATTGGAATTAGATGCTGAGCCGACTCAACATAGAGCTAGATATACCCTTAGGAATGATCTATTTTCTTGCCTGAAGGGCAGAATGGGTTCTGCTGGTGGTAGAAAGCACGAGTTACAAGGACCCTTCCAGCTACATTGCTCAGCTGTGTAAGATGGGGTTTCTCCAGCAGGAGAGACAGAAGAGAAAGGCTTTGACATGTGAAGAAAACACAGGAAACTGTTAAAATTATGGTTAATGTTCATCCAAAGCATCTGAGGGAGGAGTCTCAGTGGCTTAGCCACAGTGCCAAGATCTGGGACAGAGACCAGAGACCACAAAAAAAGGAGCAAACTTCAAGTATTTACCCTTGAGAGATACTGATGGCATCTGTCGCCTTCACATTTAGGTCACCTTTGCAGAGCCTGTCATGCTAATAGAAGATTTATGAATTAAAGCAGCCAGGTGGTGTAAAGCATAGGTCACAGAAGCCCTCGGAAAAGCAGAAAAAAATGGCATGTTCACTGAGATAGGAGAAAAAAAGATCAGGAGAATTTCTCTCCCCTTTGCTCAACAGCATATGCCTTTCAAACTGTTTGTTGAAGCAAGGTGCCATGGATGTGCAGGAAAATAATGCACAAATTTGTCTAAGAAAAATAAAAAACCAATGTGCACACACACGTATGCATGCAGGCACACAGTCTTTCCTGCTGCGACATCGCAGGCGTACGCTTTCCCCTGAGCTGGCTCCGAGTGACTCCTGTTTAATTACTCCTCTGGAACCACTGCAGCAAAGGCTGTGCCAACTTTTTTTTTTTTTTTTTTCATTTGAAACTACATGTGAAAAATGTCCCTTGGCTCAATGTTGACAATTAACGTCTCACGCTGAAATACATTTTTGTAAGGTTGCTGTATTTTTTTTAGTGGCCATCCTGGAATGAGGCTTTTCAAATGGCCTTTACCAGGACTCTGCTACCTCCCTGTACCTTTGCATGTTGTGAACCCCAGTATCCCAATAAATCTGGTTTAAGGAATGACCACAGTCTGTTGTTACCAGTGAGAATATCCTGTATTTCATTTGGACGAGGGTCTACTTTTAGAGCCCGCAACCAGGGGCTCTGCAATGAACATCAGGATTTGCTGAAGTCCCATGGAAGTGACAGCATTTTGTCCTTCTAAACCCAACTCTACACTTAATATAAGTCCCCAGGCAGAGAATAATTTAAAAAAAACGCCTTGTGCTAATCAGGTGCTCTGGTCTCTTTGACTTGCCAGGCTCAGCACTGTGTTGATTCAGGGCCTTGTGGCCCAAACCAAATGCCACTGAAAAAAATAGAAAAACTGGGCTTTGGATCAACACATGCACAATGCAAAATACTTTGGTCTGAGGGCTTTTGAGGACACCCAGCATGGTGCCATCAGTGTGCTAGCATCCTATGGGAGGCCGCAGCCAGCTCGGGGTGTGCCAGCACCCCTTCACGGCCACCCCACAGATCTTGTGCCACAGCACACAGGGCTCTGGTGCAAGGCCACGGGTGAAGAACCGTGGGCTTTGGTGAGCCATGCCTCTCCCGAGGAGACATGGGTCAGGAGAGGAACCAGCCAGGAGAATGCCTATGTATGGAGACACACGAGACAAGTCCTGTTCTCATTCTCTTCAGACGTTTTCTTGTGGCCTCTGCCAGACAAGAAACCAGCCTTTGGGCTCTTCCTGAGTGGCCAGTCATCTTTTCTCAGCAGAGCTGTGGCCATATCCTTTGAGTAGGTGAGCCCTGGCTGTGGGTCATGAGGGGACAGCTGACGGTGCACAGAGCCAGGGCAGAGAGGGAACAGCGGCAGGGTTATGAACATCAAGATCCCCCTTCTCCACATGAAAAAAGGGCCAAACTCCTCTGCTATTAGAGCCTCCAGCTCCCATGCACCCCTTCTCCTCTCTTACCGTATGCAAGTGGTTCCTAAACTTCCCTCACCACCATAAAAAATGCCACTTCCTTTCGGGTGTGCCCTGACTTAACCACTTGCCCAGTTGCTCCAGTACTGCAGGACTTCTGCCTGCTAAGGGCAGGCAATCAGCACAGGTGTCAATTAAAACCATCTCTGCCTCCAGATCCCCGCTAGCACCAAGAACTCTGGCAAAGAGCTGCCGCATCTTCAGTTGTGTCTGCTTCTCCCTTGCAGGCAAATGCAAACACCAGGCTCCCAAGCACCAGCCCTCACTTCGAATTTTTCTGCTTTGGCTGCTTGTCTTCCAACTCTTTAGCATGTCTTGAATATGGCTTATTGTCTGCTAATAAAGAAAAGAGCGTTGCTCTCCAGCAGTGGCAAGATCCCAGCTTTCGTGCCCTGCTGCAGAGCCAATTCCCGTCAGGGAAAGCAGCTATCACTGGAGGTTTTAAATAAACCAGTGCTCCCCCCCCAAAACCCTCCTGTTATATAATGCTCTCCTTCCCCTCCTTTTAATGAAAGCAACCAAGTAACTGTCTATTTTTACCATGGTAGGGACTGATCCAGCAGCCCTAACTTGTACATGTCCGCCTGGAAACCAGTGGGAGCTCTGCCTGCATGGGAAAGCGCTGCAGGACCATGATCAGCAGTGACTAACGTGGTATAGTGCTCCCTGCTCCAGTCTGAGGCCAGAAAAACACGGGCCACAGCGTAGTACACATTTCACAAGTGACATTTGGTGTTAGCCAAAATATACATCAATATGACGGAGGCGTATAGTAAAAGGCACATTCCTTTACCACATTATTACTGTAATATCTCAGTGCCTCCACATTAATTTGTTCCCAGGAAATTCCATCATCACTATTTCAAGCCTGTGGCTGTTCAAGCCACTTAGGATGATGGGAAATTACCCTACTCAAGAAAATAGAATAATAAAAACAGTGATTAAATTTGCCTTCATCCTTAGTCTGCACACCATTATCAATTTCTGGCACAATATTTTTCAGTATAGAAGGATTCCAATTGTGTTCTTGATAAAGTATGAAAAATCAGCTGAAAGGGAGGGTTTTCCTGGAAAGTCCAAAATAAGAGTAATACCGCCCCCAATGAAATTCCCACAATAAAATTTTGAGAAAATAGTTTATTAAAAGCGGCACTCTTCTCCAGAAGACCTGACCATATGCAGTGGAAACTAGTCATACTGGATCAGACCTACTTGTGCTAGTCCAGCGGTCAGGTCATCTGGCCATTGTGTTCAACAGCAACTAGCACTGACTGCTCCTAAAGAAAGCAATTGTGGACTGAGCTGCCATGGAAAAAAAAAGTCCTTCTCGGCTTCATAATTGGAGAAAGTCTTATCTTAAACCTTGAATCACGTAGCTTCCTGTCTCCCAAAACACCTTGTGCAACCAGGCTTTACTGCTCCATCAGTTATGGATGACAACAGTCCTGTCCAATATATCCATAAACATACATAAATTGACTTAAACTTAACACTGTATAGATCTTGCTGCCAGGGATTTTATATGGCAGTAGTTTCACAGTCGAATAAATATCTCAGTCTATAGTACCTTTATTGGCTACCAATCACACTACTGAAAAGCTCAAACGTATCTGAAAGTTAAAAGATTTTATTCTGCCACATCTAGTTGAGTTTATAACCAGTGGAAAAGAAGTTGAGCTTGAGTTTTGTATGCAACACCAAAATATGCAATGTTTTTGCTTAAATTCCTCAGTACTGAAGTCTTCACTGTGTGTGTGTAGGCATGCAGTTCCCAAGGAGTCAAGGTCTCTGTCTTTTCTGCCCACCCTTGTGTGTGATGGCGACCTGCAGCTCAGTACATCTGCCCAAATTCTGACAACGTTTTTTGTGCCATTTTTTGGAAACTGGTCTGTGTTTGTAGTTGAGCTATGGAGGTGTGGGATGGGGATCCATGGACCAGGCAGCGTTGGCTCAGTGAAAATCCTGCAGCGCTCCCAGGCCACAGCTCCTGTCATTCACATCAGGCAGATGCACACATGTCTTGGATTTATGGAGAGTTGAGGCTTCCCGTACAGAGGATTACCAGTTCGGAATGTCCCCATGGGCTGAGCAGCTTTGAATGACTTGCTGCCCATTTTAGGATTCACCTGAGACTAGTCTGAGCCACCTCTGGAAGTGCCTTCTTTCACTACCTGCCAAGAGAAGAAGCCGCAACAACCAGTTTAGATTAGGTATGAACTTGTAGGTGGACATATTTAATGGGAAGTAGTCCCCATGCACGACACCACGGCCCTTTGCTAGCATCCTGTCCCAGCATGTGCTTCAGAGCATCCCCCTGCCCCACCTATGTCTCACCCACCTGCTGAGAAGATGTGTAATGGAATGGAGACTGCCAAAGAGTCTGTTCTCACATTCCCTGTGTCAGTGGGCTTATCTTCTATTTTTGAAAACCATGGCTATTTTTACAGGGAAAAATAGAGCTGGAAACCTGTTCTGCCTTTGCCAGTGACTCTGACCCTTCACAGGCATTACTGCTGGTGCATTTGCCAGGGTCCTGCCTTCACATGGAGCATCACAGACTCAGGAAAAAGCTCTGAATGAAGGTGCCCAATGCACTTGTCAGTACCGCTCGTTACTGGGCACAGAAAACCTTTGCACACACACTAGGAGACTGAGGATGAGTATAGGAAAATAAGGTTTGCAGTCAATTGCATCTTTTTTTCTTTCTAGGATTTGTGTGTGTATCAGCATGTTAATATAAACCCTGAACGAAGCAGTTGATGGGTGGGAAATGAGAGGCTGTAGTTAGATATTAAGAAGTTTTAAATAAGAATGAGCACATAAATCTACTCAGTCGGTGTTTCTTTGGCTTTTGCTTTGTACCTGGAGTGGGTTGTGCATGTTGTATCTGCAAAACGCCCCCTATCCTGCTCTGTACTGTTGTGCTGCTCCTATATTCCACGATAATGACGTTTGGGAAAACAGCACAGGAGCAGGAGAAATGGATTTATTAAGGGAATGTTAAATAAATCTGAAATATACAGCACTTTCTTCCTACTGCACTGCCAGTCAATACGGCCCAAGAAGTTATCTGCTTATTATTGACGCTGAGATGGCTACGGTTACATCTATAATTAAGATCGTCTGAATAGCTGCTTTTCTAGTGTAGCCACAGAACTAAAAACTCAGAATATAAAATATAAGTTGGTGTTTTCCCGAAACAGAACTGGCTTTGTTGTTTTCAGATTGAAATGAAACACTGGAAAAAAATTTTTTTGGATGAAATTCACTCAAAACAGAGTCAAACTGATTCAAAATCCAACCCCAAACTAAATGTTCATTTCCTGATATTATATTTAACCTTTAAAATAAAGGAAATACAGATAGTCATCCAAATGACATTTTTAAAATGAGACATTTTATTTTAAATAATCTGAACAACTATTTTTCAAATTTCTATTTTTTTTCCAGCCAAGCTATTTATTGACTCCTAACACACTGTGTTGATCTGAAGTTGAAAATTTGGTCACCTAAGGCAGCCAGCAACGGTTTTCTGCCCTCCTAAAAAATTCCTTTTTTTAGCCATGTACAATCTTCCCTCTCCCACCCAGCAGTGTGTGAAGGATGGACATCATTCCTGGCTGGGGAATGCTGTAAATGGAGAAGTAAAAGGGTACCGTGAACATGACATTTTTATCATTTAAGCCAAATGCTGCTGCATATAGTGGGAGTCTTTCCACCGATTTTGGTGGATTCTGCATCAGGCTGCTATTTCGGAGGCTGCATCTTTGCTTTGCTAATAAACACGATGGTAACAGGGTGCGTCTCTGCAGCTCCTGCAAACACACCTCCATGCAAACACTGCTGTCTAGCGAGGGGGTTCAGACCTTCGATTTGTTTATCTTTTACATGGCTCCTCTGTACCTGCCTTTGTACCTTAGCAATCACTGCTTGAACAGAGGCTATATGAACCATTGGCAGCAGAACCAACCTCCCGTCTGGTGGGCTCCCATCTTGCCCAGCCACGGCTGTGGCTGCAGCTCTCCTCCCTCAAGCGAGACAAGCGGTCCCATACCTGGTAAAGCCTTCCTGGGCTTGGACCACGCTTTTGCCACCTCTCATACTCATATCTCACCTTGGTGCAGCAGGGTCTGTATTAAAACATCGTAAGAGGGAACTGAGGTGCAGAGGTTACACGACTTCTCCAGGCTGACGAAGGAAGTTGCAGAGACATGAATAATTGAGGTCAGCTTTCATATCAGCATATCACATACACAGTTTTGATCATGAGCCCTGAACTCAGTTAGCCAGCCAGCCATAAGCTGGGACTGAGTTATTGCCACTGTTAGAGGTACATTTGCGTGTGAGTTACTGTGGCATTTCTAATGCAAAATTTAACACCTGAAGAAAAAAAAAAAAAAACAAAACAAACAACCAAACACAAATGAATGGTTTTAGATGCCCATTTGTACTTAAAGCTTCTTTCCATCAAACTGTCACCAAATCCTCTCTGCTCAGCGCCGTCCGCTGGTTATTTCAAGTCCTATATTACCTTTCTTTTTCATTTTTTTTAATCCTTCTTCCCATCTTCTGATTTATTGTCTTTAAACTTCGCAGACCTTTTCTGCCTAACTAGAATATTGTATGCCCTAAATCTAAGGATTACAAAATGCTTGGAAGTGATTTAAGAATCTGACTTATTGCTCATTTCATGGGGTAGAAAATTGGGTCTTTTCTCTCTCTCCACATCAGAGGACATGCTGCTGGAGACAGACACTGAGCAGTGAGAGGAGACCCGTGTTTTAAGCAGGCCAGGGTCTCTGCTCTGCACCGTATATGCATTAATAACCACAAAAGCAACCCTGACCTCCATAATGAACATGTGGAAGTAGTTTTACTACTTAGATAGGCTCTCTGAGCCAGAGAAGTTGTCTGATTTGTCAGCATCTGGGAAGCAGCTCCATTGAGACATGACTGTATTAGTCCTAGCTATGTATCCAGCCTGATTAAAGACTTATGCTTTAAGTCTGCCTCTAATGAAAACCTGCTTTGCCAGGGGTTGGGCTTCCTTAGCCTACACGAGCCACCTATTTTTAAAGGAGGGCTAGTAGCCTTTGCTACTGAACTGATAAAACACTTCAAGCTCTTAACCCGCCTGCTTATTTTTCAACAGTGCGTATGAGCTTAGCTGAGTTTTCTACAAAACAAGCAGCTGTGGTCTCTCTCAGGAAGACCAAATGTAAGTCACTGGCAAACCATAGCGTGACCCGCAGTGCAGAGGCAGAGACAAGAGACCGGTGGTCCTCTCTGAAGTGGGCCAGATGATGACAGCTCTTCTAAGGCAGAAGAAACCTGTGAGTTAGCTGGTATCCAAGACCCAGAGGGCTTTGTTAATTAGGTGCTTTTGGTATCTGGCTATCAGGTGGGTGCCTGCCTTCCCCAGCAGCATTTGAAGCGCATTGGCTATAGCTGGAGGCAGAAGCACTATGCAATGGTGGGTGAAGCCGTCTCTGATACCCTGGCTAGCTTTCCAGCTGGTGCATAAACTCCCTTATTTAAGTGGAGCTGCACTGATTTATATTTGCTGGAAATCCAGTTTGAGGCAATCCAGTGGAAGCCAGGTCTGATATGTGTTGGTTTTGCTGAGATCTATTATTCCTCTGACACGGCTTGCTGCCTGGATTTAGTTCCTCATGTGTTCTTGGTTTACATTTCATGGCCAAACTGGCCTCAATCACTCGAGGCCAAAAACAAGATTAGAAAGATTGACATCTGCTAATGGCTGCTTGGTGGTTTTTCTGGGGTACTTTGTCAACCCTGTCACAAGCAGTAATAGGAAGGAGAAGAATACTAAAGGTCTTGGAGATCCTGTGAACCTAATTCCTCTCGTCTGATGGCTGCAGCCATTGCCCCATGCCTCAATCACCTCTGCTGTGCCAAGGGCTGCCCTCTGAGTTTGCTTTCCCCTCCTTGCTCTCCAGCAGCTCCTGTGGAGAGCCTGGGAAGCTGCTGGAGCTCCAGTTCAGAGGCTGCTGATTAATGCCAGTTTCTCCGCCAACAAGCGCGTGCCATTCACATTCAAATATTGCATCGCTCCTCAGCAGACAAGAGACGCGGGCTGAGGGGAACACTGAGGACCCTTGTGGCAGTGTCTGCTGGAGTCCTGTTTGCGTAAAGTTTGCCAACAACAGCCCTCGCGAGGACTCCAGAGCGTTTTCTTTACTCTGGGGATTAGTTTGGAGGTTCAGCTGGGAAAATCGACCTCTCTCCCCTCCCCCTATGTGATGCCCTGTGAGTCTTGAAGACGTCTAGGGTATTTTGCACAGTGTAAGGAGATATTCTCCTCCCATACACTGAATTTGTTGAAATGTGTCTGGCAGGACAGCAGAGTTAGTTTTCCTTGCTTGGAGAGGCGTGCTCTACGTGGCAGGAGCTCAACCAGAGTGGATAGCCAGATATTGCACATCAACATTGAGGCATGAGCCTGGAAGAAGAGAGTTGGCTGCAAAGGGGGCTTTGCAGTCAATTAATAAGAGGACAAGGGGGAATACTGCTCAGGAACCCTCAAATATTTCTTTTTCTCCTGAGGTCTCAAATTCTTTCCTGCCTTTCTCAGGCATGCTTGTAGCCTGCTCTGCCCAGTCAGGGATTTAGGTTTCGAGAAGGGGCATCCTGCCCTCTGAAGACCGTTGTGGCTCTCCAATATACAGGGTTTCAAGGTTTCATTCAAGGTTTCATTACAGATGCAGATATCTGGGAGACGTTTGGGTGGCCTGGGGCTCTCCTGAGGAGCATCAGCACCAGAGGGAGGCCCCGGAACTGTCACAGGACACTTGAACTAAGACCTTGACCCTCGGCCAATGGGACCAGGCACCCAAAGAGACTTATCTGCTGGGACGAGGAGGCAGCGAAACCTTACAATAAAAGAAAAAAAAAAGCTGGGTTGGGGGATGCTGCCCTCCCAGGCTGGTGATGTCGGGCAAGGACCTCCATCCCAGTATCACCACCATGCTTTGTTTCCACGGAGGCACAAAGGCTCTTCCTGGCTCATTCTGTTTGTGACACATCAAAGAAGCAAAAATGAGCCTCTGTCTTTTAAGATAAAAAGGATATCAGTTTTCATGTTTTTTTTTTTTCTCTTATTGTCAGAAATCAGGTCAAGGGGCTGGGTTAAACAATTGCTGTCCAGCCTTTCCCCCAAGGTAAGAACAATTTAACTCTCTTTCTTTGCTCTGAACTGCCTCTTCTCAGATTAATTTTCATGATGGAGAGGAGGACACAGAAGCTGCTTGGCCATACTGGAGGACAGTTTATGCCTTCCTCACACTTTTATTTTAACTATGAGTTGGCACCCTCTCCCTGAGATTTTACACCTCAGGTTAACATTGGGAGAAAATAATATTCAGATTTTTACAGTATGTAAATGACTTCTAATTCTCAGGAGAGTTTCCATCCTTGCAAAGACTACTCTGCCAGTTATTACTTTGGAGTGTTATATCTAACTGCGAGGCTCACAAGAACAAGGACAAGTGACGATTGGCTCAAAAGAGAATATTTCCATTCAGCTTCACTGTATCCACAGAATCCTGTTAACCTGGGTGAGATGAAATCCATATCTGAGCCAGACAGTCACCCCTCTCTCTGTAGGCTTGAGCCAATCTGCTGAACCTTCGTTCAGAGAGGAGAAAGCTGAGTCAAAACATTCTCATTTTTTTAATTTGCAAAAAGCTAATTCTGACTGAGATTCAGAAACATAGGCACTCTTTCTGCAAGTCTTCATCCTTCAGGGCTCAAATTTTCTTAGCAGCAAAGGTCTCTTGTCTAGCCACAAGTTTGATGCCACATCACTGAATCCCCTGCCGACATCATCAGTCTCATGGCAGTCACAGGGAGGACAAGACCTGAACATCTCGCTCATGCGCAGTGCCCTGGCAAGATCTGCATTTAAGCAAGACATCCAAGATGCTTTGGAGCTGGGGTGCAAGTGCTGGGCTCAGTCACTGCTTCCGTGAGAGGCATTAAACAACACCAAGAGCCTGAAGGGAGCCACTAGCAAAGTGCAGGCTGCAGGAAACTCAAATCTGTTTTTGAATCGGATCTGTACCTGTCCATCTGGCAGGACTGAAACTGATTCCAGCTTGGGGGATTATCCTATCCCTGATCCAGTAGTTTTCAGAGTTGTTTTGAACTCAGGTTTGAGTGGAAGAAAATTAAGAAGCAGAGAAGGGGAGGTGCTGCTGGAGGAAGAAATTAAAAGTCATTCTTCCCGCCCTGATGCCTAGCTAGCTGTTCCTGGATAAACAAAGCCCAAGATGTACATATTGAGATTACATTTGTCTTATCTGTGATCAGGCATTGCTGGAAACAGAACTTGTGAAACAACAGTGAGAGAATAACAACTTTCGCTAGTGGGGAACAAGCTGTTCTTGGAGTGTATCAGGGATTTTGACAGTCTCATCAACAGAGAGAGCCTATTATAAACCCTGCCTGATTCCTACTACATACTGCCCAGACCCGCTGCGGGACCTGGCTTGAGCACAGTGGGAGGGAAGAGCCTCCACGTTCTTTACAATTCCATCAGATGCCTGTCTGCATCTTCAGGCACCTAAATATCACTAGCAATCTGGCTATGCCTCCCTCCGTGCCTCGTTCTCAAGTGTGATAAACAGAGCATCCTATCCCAGGGCTCCTGAAGGAAAAAATGTGCTGAAGGCCAGAAGGTGCTCAGATGCTTTGGTGACAGAGACAGCACCAAAGTGCCTTGGGTGCTAAGGAAGTCATCAGGGAGGGCTGGGTTTCTGCACAGGTCTTCTGGGAGATGGGACAGACCCATCTGTGTGCCCTGGTCTGTGCCCTGTGGCTGGGGTCTGAGGTGGGCAGGCTGCATGCAGGGCACAAAACAGTGAGCCCAAGGAGACAACAGCAGCAGCAGAAGCTGTCCCAAGATCCAGTACTGATCTCTGTGCCCCTCAAATCCCTCTCGTCTCACATACGCAGAGGGGAGAAGCCCAAGGGGGCTGAGGGAGCATGACAGTGGGTACCATGTTGGAAGCACATCCTGCTCGCCTGGAGCTGCAGCAGCGTGAGCTCTGGGGTCTCTCCTCCCACCATTTCTGCCTTGCAGTGGGGAGCAGGGGAGCACAAGGCGCATCTTCCCCCACCAGGCTGAAGATTGAGACCTGGATGTGCACAGAGTCCCTGCAGCATCACTTGGCTCTCTATTAACTTTATCTTGTTTGCTACTATACTGGGACCATTGCCTGGCTCGGTTTGAACCCCGCTGCTGTTTTCCTGGATCACGTTAGTAGCAGCGTTACCAAAACGCTGCATTACAAGACCTCGAGCTGTCAGATGTGCCTGATTTGCGTTCAGCACAACTCCGGATGAGCACAGGGCTACACACAAGCAGATCCTATTGCAAGATTGAGGTCTTGGAGCGTGCAAGTGTGTGTGTGTGCATAAGGGTTCATGTATTTAGAGAAATAATGTTTCCCCTCCTTCCAAGGCCAAGAGACTGAAATCCAAGCAAGCCTAAACTTCTTTGCCATTGACGCCATAACAACATTTGAGGTTTAGAAAAGAAGTGGAAAAAATGTGTTGCTGTAGTAAGGGAATTGTAATAAGATCTTAGCCTTGGAGTAACGCGCTCTTTAGTGCAGCAGCAAGCTCTGCAATGCTTCCGCCTCCTTGAGATTTGTGAGGAGACATGTGCCCCAAAGAATGCTAGTTATTCTGAATGGGGAGAAAACGCAGCTGAGGGTGAATGGAAAGACATCCAGGAAAAACAGACAAGCACTGCTGTTCTGTTCTCCTCCCAGCTCCCACCTCCGTCCCTCAGCTCGAGCAGAAGTGTAACACAGCAGCCTGGCAGGGTTCGTGGAAGTGCTTCATAGAAGCACTTAACAAGAGTGAGACTGCAGCACAGAAAGGAGGAGAAAGGGAGTTATGGGTTATGCAGGACCTGGCTGCCGTAGAGAGGCATGAACCCCCACTGGGAGAGATGGCAGGCAGCTCTCTCTGGGGCAGTGCTGACCTGTGAAGTGTTGCACCTTGCACACAGAGCTCTGCTTCTCTTTCCTTCACAGCTGATGCATTTATGCATCCTATAAGCTTTGAGATCTTCTATCCCAGACAGCTGGTTGTCCTGACCTACACCTACTTGTCTCTGGTCCACAGGGACCAGAGTTGTGTGTGGATGAAGCCAGGAGCGAAGTTGCCTCCCAGGGCTCAGCAACCACTGGATCCATTGCAATGCAACTCCAGGTGGAAGTTGTGGGGCAAGAAGACAACAGAGGAGACTCCAAGTAACTTCTCACTCGCTCCTCCATGTCCGGCCAAAACAGAATACATTTCCTTTGATTACACTTCAGAGTACAAAGGCTGCAGCTGTCCTTAGTACTCATGGAAAGCAATTAAAGGCAAGAAAGGCTCCCCTCCACATTTCCCATTCCTAAATAACCCTGTGTAATCTGGGCTGTCATCCACAAGCTCATCATCATATATTCAGTGATATCAAAGCTGACTTACAACACAGGTATGATATCTGGTGGTGTAAGAAGTAGCTCAATGAGAAACGTCCACTCAGTGCTTGATTATTATGGAAGGAATAGAGGTCAGAGAAGAAAATATTATTTTTCCATGATCAATCTATAGCGTGCCAACACCTTTGCACAGTCTTGATTTCCCTTTCCCAGAAAAAAACATAGCAGAGCTGGAGAAGATACAGAGAGAGAAATAGATATTGACAAAGGTCTGGACTAGTGTCTATACAAAGAATAATGAGAGTAGGACAATCCATCCAGAAAAAGAAAAAATGGAAAGAGGATATGAAGTGAAAAGTATGATGGACAAGGTAAGGAAAAAACTGTTTGTCATCTGTCCACCACAAGGGTACCACATGAAACCAGCTAGGGCATGCTTTAAGCAGGCTGAGATGGTGGTCCTTCATTCACCGAGTAGTTAAGCTCTGCAGTGCTTTGTCAGAGGACACTGGGTGGTGATGGGTTATGTGGGTTCAGGTCCAAGTCAATATTTTACTAGGCAGCACCATGTAAAAGAAATTCATTGAGGAGTATGAAATGCCAAAAGAATTGCACTGGGTTCAGGAACCACAAATCACTTGTTGCTTGGAAAGTGTCTGGAGTAAAGTATTGCTATATACTCACCTGTTCTTTTGCATTTGTTGTCCAATCCAGGACACTGCCAGATTGATCTTTGGTTTGACCCAGCACCACAGTCCTTGTGTCAGGTCATGGCCACCTGCAGAACCCCTTTTGCAGAGTGTGGTCACACCTCTTGATCCCAATACAAGTGGACACCTCTGCCTAAATGTGAGCTTGGCTTAAGCATTAAAAAAAAAAAAATGTTTCTAGTCTGGATGGGTGTAGGGAAAAGCCCAGATATGAAGGAATAGAAAAATGAAGGCGATGTCAACTGCTTGTGTTTCAGAAAAATAGGTATGTGGGGAATGGAGCCAGACTGGTGGAAAACATGGTAAAAACCCATTCTGCATGAATACATCAACAAAGGTACACAAGTAAATATTGTCAGATAGGGTAGCGACTCCATGTCTTTTCAGGCCAGCAGGCGGGCATCTAAAGAAAATGCAATAGCAGTAATTCAGTGAATTCTTCTGAGGACCGTGCAATGCCTTGACTGCATACGACCTGGGAACTGAGAGCTGGCAAAAAGGTTGAGAAGGGTGCGAATTTTAGAGTTTAGCTCTAAATGGATGTTCCTCTGAAGTTTGGTGGAAGACTGCTCTTTATATATTACCTATTTTAGGGATTTGAGTCCAGCTATTCATGCAGAGCAGAGAATTAAGATCTGGAGCCTCCTCTGGCTTATCATCGGGATGAAGCCAGCACTCCAGACACAACTCAGCCAGAACCACTGTGTTGTTACTTGGAAATTGGCCAGGTTTGCAGCTGAGGCATTATCAAAATGCACTGTCTGTGAGCAAGATCAGCCTAAATCTTTGAGATTACAAGGAAAACTGAATATCAAACAGAGGTTAGTCTGGATTTCATCACAAAAACATACATTTTGTTAGGGCTAATCAAGGAGACAGGCTGAGACCTCAACGCCTGGGATCTTGACCATGTGGGTAGCTACCATAGGACAGATGTATAATATACATAGAGTGAGATCTGTATCAGCACAGCTCATCCCAGCATGTCAGGCCACGTTATTGATGCAAATTGCACTACTTGCTGATAGAACTGTATCTGTGGTGAAAAATCCAGGTAAGACTCAAGATATTGAATGGACACTGAGCAGAAGTTTACTTTTGCTGCACATTAGCCATCTAAAACTTAGGTGCCTGGTCCTAGCTGCTCACCTAGAAGCATTCTACAGGCAGAAAAGAGCATTTCTGGGGAGTGTTTATTTCACTTATCTTTGACAGTTTTTTTAAGATGGAATTGTTCGTCCTATGGACACTGAAGCATCCGAGACAACAAGTTTAGACTAGACTCCCACTTTCAGATGATTAACGTTAGATGAGATAAATTCCTCAAAAGAGTTCTTGAATTTTAATTCTGTCTTCATATCTATTGCTGACAGCTGAAATATTTCCCTGCAAACTTTCCTTTCTCTACAGTTTAAGGGAAAAAAGTTCACCGTTCTAACTTAGTGGAGACTTGAGCAGGTAATGATTTGTACAATAAATCCTTATTCAAGTTTCAATCACATTTTAAATAAAGGGGCTAAAACCAGGCAGTGATAAAATCATGACAGTCCCCATTCTTTTCACCAATGATGGGGTATTGTGCATAATAGGACTTAGTTTTCATAAGTTCTTCCTAATTACAGTTATTGTATTATTAAATCTCTGTTCTTTTTGGATACGAGTGATAAAATTTAATGGAAATTCTGTAGCCGTCACAGTTGCTAAATCTGAAAGAGGAGTCACTGTAACCGTGAGGGACGTGCTAACTGCTGGCCTGATCCTGCCACCCAGTGTGCATGATATTTGCTTGCTTGAATACTCCCATTAATCTCAGTGGAGCTATTTACATGCAGAAGCATTACAGGTTCACACCAGCCTTGAGAAACATGGCAGGCATTTGATGCATTCAGCCACTAATTCTGCAAAGGGAATTAGGACAGCTCTTCTGATGGAGAATAAGGATTTTTTTCAGTACTTTGTTAATAAGTGTGTTCTCACACATTTATCAGCTATAGGACTGGGTATAAATACATACCCAGGGGTAATTCTAATGGATAGTGAGATTTTTAATTAACATCTGGAAAGAATTTTGAACTATTTCTCACGACAGATATGCAATTTGGGGCAGAAGGCGTAGGACAAAAGCTGAATTTTGTTCCCCTTCTTGACGTCTAATGAGAAAATTTTGTCTCTAAAACAAGTGGATGAGAAAACAAATCCTCAAACAGTAGATTTCCACTTATTGCCAACAAAATATGCTCATCTACTGGTAGATGTACAAAGTATCTATATTTTGTTTACTGGCCCCTTGCAGAAACTGGTCATGCATGCCTGGAGTAAATCATTTGTATTTTCAAACATAACTAACTGAAAAGGCGATGTGCAGGTTTTTTTAAAAAACACTCTGTTGTACATGTGCAAACTTATAAACTTTGCTGCTCTTGCAGGGGTGTAGCTGAGGACAGAAAGTTATCCTTTGAGTTTGGGTGGCTTTGTGAAATATATTTGAAAAACCCCACAATATGCCTCCTAGAGCCATAAGTCAGCGGTTGGGTGACTGGTTTGAATTAGGACAATGAACAAAGACAAACGAAACACAATCCTGCACGTCTGTACATTCTGGAGGCTTTTCTCTTCATTTGGTGTCAGTACCGAACCAAAAGTATTTAGAGAGGCAATATTATTGAACACAACAAATAGGAAGCAAAGCATAATTTTTGTTAGGGGTAAGTCATCCCTTAGGCAGAAGCATTCCATCAGTCTTACTGCATTTCACTGCACTCAACTATGGTTAATTTGTGGTCGGAAAAAATAGAGGCACTGCGGTTATTGAAAATTATATACTGTGTTTCCAGTTTAAAGGGAAACAAAAGGCATGTGTTGTAAATATAAACTTTTTTCTTTCATTTTAAAAACAAAAGTCTATTTGAGTGGTCAGTTTGGGTTCCATTTGGCATCTATAGTAACTATGCTATTTCACTGCCCATTTAGGAAAAATTTCCCCAGTGGGAAAAAGAAAATCAGTACGGTTGAAGAATTGGTAGCTATGAGTTAACTGTGTTCTTGTGTCGAGCTCTTTACAATGGTGACAATATTTGCTCCCTGATGGTACAGCTAGAAAAAGAACATTCCTCTTTTGAGCAATGAGAATTATTATCCACTGGAAGAAAATGCCAACACAAATGTTGGAATCTCCCATCATTTGGGATCTTTAGCTCAGGAACATAGCTTTTTCCAGAGGATATATGCCAAACATTACAGGCTTAAGGCAGGAATTGCTTGTTAAGGCTTGTTTCTTAGGAGGTCAGGCTAAATGATCAAAATGATGGTGTTGACCTTAAGATTTTTGGCTTAGGGATTGCTGTTTGGGACGTGGTTTTTATATATTTGAGCCTTGACCATAGGAACTTCCTTAACAGAGATATGTAATTTTGATGGTGTTCTGTGTATACTTTACTTTCAAAAGATTGCATTTTTCTGCAAATCACTGAGCCCTGAAGATTGCATACTGTTTGTCCAAAAGAGATGATCAGGTAGTCAGAAATAAAAGATTCTCGTTTATTCCCAATGCATTATTTCCAAATGAGGAAAGCTTCCTTTTTCCAAGGGGGTGATATGAATGTCGCCAGCTTGAGTAACACACTGAGGACCTCCAAACTCAAAGGTCTGTGCTTCTGGGGACTGAACGAAGAAGAAGTCCTGGTAGCTTGGTGCTACGGAAGGCAGAGGTCCTCTGTGGACATAGGAGAGATGATGGAGAATTTTGTACTGCTGGAGTAACTGGCTGCTGGACTGAGATCATGGAATCATACAATGGGTTGGAAGGGACCTTTAAAGGTCATCTAGTCCAAGCCCCCTGCAATGAGCAGGGACATCTTCAGCTAGATCAGGTTGCTCAGAGCCCCGTCCAACCTGACCTTGAAAGTTTCCAGGAATGGGGCATTTACCACCTCTCTGGGCAACCTCTTCCAGTGTTTCCCCACCCTCGTCATAAAAAATTTCTTCCTTATATATAGTGTAAATCTACCCTCTTTTAGTTTAAAACCATTACCCCTTGTCCTATTGCTATAGGCCTTGCTAAAAAGTTTGTTCCCATCTTTCCTGTAGGCCCCCTTTAAGTACTGAAAGGCTGCAATAAGGTCCCCCCCAGAGCCTTCTCTTCTCCAGGCTGAACAACCTCAACTCTCTCAGACTGTTTTCATAGGAGAGCTGTTCCATCGTCTGATCATTTTTGTGGACCTCCTCTGGACCGGCTCCAACAGGTCCATGTCTTTCCTGTGCTGAGGGCTCCAGAGCTGGATGCAGTGCTGCAGGTGGGGTCTCATAAAAGCAGAGTAGAGGGGGAAAATCATCTCCCTCGACCTGCTGGCCACCCTTCTTTTGACACAGCCCAGGATACAGTTGGCCACCTGGGCTGTGAGTGCACATTGTCAGCTCGTGTCCAGCTTTTCATCCACCAATACCCCCAAGTCCTTCTCAGCGAGGCTGCTCTCAATCCTTTCATCCCCCGGTCTGTATTGATACCAGAGGTTGCCCCAACCCGGGTGCAGGACCCTGCACTTGGCCTTGTTGAACCTCATGAGGTTCACAGAGGCCTACTTTTTGAGCCTGTCTAGGACCCTCTGGATGGTATCCTGTCCCTCAGGTGTGTCAACCACACCACTCAGCTTGGTGTTGTCCACAGATTGCTGAGGGTGCTCTAAAAAAGTGCAAAGCTGAATCTGCCTCTTCCTGCTGTCAATGGGTGGTCACAAATCTACAAATCTAGTGGCTTTTTGGGGGAAAATGTCTCTGCTTCCAAAAGTGACCTTGAGGCAGAAATTTTGAACATGTCACAAGCCTGTTTTGCCCAATTTTGTGCAGCTTCTAGTTCCCCAGGGCTGTAATCAGTGTGTCAGTTTGCCTTGGGGAATGTGCCCATATTATATTGATAGATCTGCATTTGGGCATTAATAACAACTATTACTGGTTCAGCCAGGGCTAGAAACAGTGGAAAAAATCTCATGATAAACTCTCAAAACTTGGCTGCAATTTTGCAAGCACAAGTAGTTTTGGAAACTTCAGATAAGCTTCCAAAGGTTTGGATTCAGGTCCAAACAAAACCCAAGCTCTAAAACTGTGAGGCTTGTGCATCACTAACACGTACTCCTATACTTACTTCCATTAGGAAATATTAAACATTTTATGGATTTTTGCATGCCCCAGTTGGTTCTCTGTGCTGGCTGGGATTGTTATAGTCCCTCTGCCTTTGCAACTATATAGACATCAATAAAGAGGAATAAAGCTGGGCAGCCAGATTGTAATTTATGCTGATCATGTTGGATGGCTCAGGGCACTTCAGCGCACATGCTTAGCCAGTGACCTTTCACACTCCCCTTCTAGATCAAAGCACTTTATTCGTCCACTTCCAAGAAAATCACAAAGACAAAATTCCCATTCAGCACGCCTTTAGTAATCCACAAAGGGCCAAATCCTGATGCCTTTAATCTGCTCCTACTCGTCACTGCAATGATTTGAAGGGTAGAGCATTGCCTTCAGAGTTTTGGGCCCAAAATCAATATGTAGAATGGCCAAATTCTCGGTGGATATAAATGAAGGCAGGACCACTGCTTTCAGGAAGGATCTCTGAATCTCTCAATATTCCCTTGAGGGCAAACCTTCTTTCTGTGAATTTGCCAAATCCTGAGCAAAAGTGAAATTTCCCTCATGCATTTTTTTCTTTGCTGTTTTCAGCTGAATACTTACTGTTGTCTTGCAGAAATTTGTTGTACTGGGTCTTGCTTGCTTTGGGCAATTATCACCAGGTGACCCTCGGAGAGGTACACAGGGCTGAGCAGGTTCTCAACGCTTGATAGGATCTAATTATGTAACGCCTAATCTAGGTTTCTGATAATACAGACTGCTCCAAAACTAAGTGCATTTAGACAATTTCTACCAGTGTTCATGCAAGAAGATCTATTCGTTGCAATCTGTTCGGGTCTCTGAGTCTCATTCTCAGGCTGTAACAGGCGAACTCCCACAAAACTCACTTCCAATTTACAACTATGTCAGGGAAAGGAGAATCAGGGCATCTGATACACACACATGAGAATAAAAAACATTTTCAGCAATTGCGGATTGGTCACAATTTCAAGTTTCCTCCTCCTGATTCATTTCCATACTTCTAAAAAGACAAACTTCTGTTCACTCCTTATGGTTTATGTTTGCTTGTGTTTGATACTATTTAAATTCACTTCAAAATATGGAGCAAACTCAGTTTCTTTCTGGTGCTGAGCTTCCCCTTCAAGCAATGTTCTCAGTCTGACTAAATCCCAGTTAAAAAAATATGCACAATACAACTATTTATTTTTATTTTCTGTTTTTTCATCAGGTCCAACAGCAGTTAGTAATCACTTCACGGATAAAAGGATTGGTTAAAAACATTGCAATGAATTGATTTCCCTCAAGAGAACATCTGGTTTTCTACTGAGCACCTTTTCACAATGATCTCTGCTTTCCACAGAAATGTCTGTTTTAATTAAAAACTTAAATACATTTAAATAAAATTGAAAACTAAATATTATAATGAATACTTAGAACGGATGACAAACTTGATGTTTGAATCCTGCTGAAAATATCAAGATTTTCCCCAGTAAGCATCTTTTTTGGGACTGCTCAAGGTATTTCTCTTTTATGAAAGTTTCACCTGACACACAATATACCAGTTGAAAACCAACTAGTGGTTAGTGATAATTATCCAAGATTGAAATTTCTGCCTATATTCATTTTTAATGATGGTTTTGAAATATTAAAAGCAAGGAAATGGGCAGATCAGATGATAGATTCATAGCCCAGATGTGATGCCACAGACAGGTTTAATAAAATGAAGATGAATACATGCTTTTAATGAGCTAGGACAGAGCTAATATGTTAATGAAACATCAAGTTTTAGACATCTGACCAGACAGAAGTTCCTTCCTCCTGCTAGAGTTTGGATCGAAGTTCAATTGCAGGTGTTTATCACACAATTTAGAGAATTAGATAACAAGAGGAGAATCTCTTGGTTCACTATTTCCATGCCTCTGTTTGGAGCAGTGACATTTTCCTGCAGCCACCAAAGACCACTGACTTCAGCACATGCTCAGGATGCTCCAAGGGTGGTAGTTTTACATGTTCAGAGCTCTTCTAAGGGGTCTGCAATGGCTCTGAGGGGTGTGAAAAAATAAAAATTTACTCGGCATAAATGCACACTAGTACAAATGGTGCAACATTAAACTGCTAGAGTCGCAGCGAGTCAACATATGCGCAGACATACTGAGCTGAAAGGCTGTTATTTCATCTTTAGCTCATACTCTTGTGCCTGGCTTTTGAAAACACACCCATTATGTACAAGTTTGTGCCTACATGGATTTTTGCATCACTTTGCAGTCACTGTAGCCCTTTGTCCTTTCATGGCCACGGTCACAGTTCTCCACATTGGGTCTGTAGGATGCCTGCATACGGAGGTACTCTCTCATCTGGTTTTCGGGTACTTGCATTGTGAATAATGACTTTTGTTAATATAAAATGCCCTTGAATCAGTAGACGTTGCTGCAATGCCATTCTACCCTTATAACAACAGTCTCAAAAACTTTTGTCTCAAACATGCAAGCTAACAAAAGCCAATGTGATGTTTTAAGAGCTTTGGCCACTCTGAGAGTTTTATAGGTGCAGTCACAGGCATTGAAAGCAGAAGGTTATTTCTAACCCCCAGCTAATTGCATTACTTCACTGTTTTCCTTGCCTTGCCTGTCTCCGTGTCTTTCCCAGAGCAAGAAGAGTACAGCAGTGCTAAGAAAGAGTATTCCTGATGCAACCACATACAGTTGCTATACAGCCTTGACAAACTGCTTCTTTAGCCTGGGTCCCACTCAAATTCACAGGGACTTACCGAGACAACTCCAGTTTCTGAACTGCTTTGAGCTCCTTGCTGCCAGATAGCTTGTTTCAGATAAGTGCTAAAAAGGACCATGTTACTACCCCAGCTCAGGCCAAAGCGTTTGGCAGCACAGTGAGCGATTTTCAGCCCACTGGCCTGGCTCGCATGATTTGAGTGTAATTCAGCATCTCCTGGCAGGACGCTCACACTGTTGCCTGCCTATGGGTTTGTGCCAACTAGATGCTTCATTCCTGTAGAGGACAAAAGGGGGACATGCACCAAGTAGATGTTTCATCTTTGAAGACCTCCTGCTTTCTTTGTTTTACTTATAATGATTTTCATGTTACGGTTTATTTGCCTGAAGGACAGCATGATGATGGTAATCTCTTTGGGAATGATGCAGAAGAGTTCATTATTAGTGAGCTTCTGGATACTGAGATCTATGGGTCTTTGGTAAGAAGATGGCCATGAGAAACCTCGCAGTGAGTCAGCAATGGGTGTCCCTTACAAACAACTCCCTGGCCTCAGAAAAATGTTGTTAGGCCTTAGAAACCCGAAGGGAGATCTCTGCAAGGACAAGAGTTCTCTTCTGGCCCCCCTCCATCTAAATGAGGAAAATGCAAATAAAGCATCTGCAAGAGAAGAATCTGGTTTGAGCAATTTATATCCATGTTGCACTTTGTTATCAGCCATAAACCCAATAGCATTAGTGCGGGGTATGGGGTAAAACAATCACCTTTTAACCTCAGTTGGCAAGCTGGAGATAGGGATGAGAATGCACAGCGCTGGCAAGTCTAAAACTCCCACTACACCATCAGATGATATTATCAGCCAATGAAGTTCTTCCATGAACACTGGAGTTCTCCCAGCACACATGTTCAACTGGCTGCAGCAACAGTCAAAGGAGATGTCCTACAGGAGGGAAAAAGCCTGTTATGTTCTCATGATTTGGTAAAGATGAACAGAGTAACTAGACAGATGCTGCCATTACAGACATTTTTCCAGTTTCTGTGTAATGTTCACATGCTCCAAAGATGCTGTGCACTCTGCAGGCAGGGACATGCTGCTGCAAACCAGAACGGAGGACACGTGTCCCTGAGCCTTATCTAACATCTAACCTTGCTTTGATGCTATCTCAGAAGGGGAAGGTCAGGGAGAATTGCTATCTTTTCCCAACAAATTAAGCAGATAAGCAAAGTCCTGCAATACTAGCTGGCAAAGAAGACTGCCTCT
The DNA here is from genome assembly GCF_965231255.1 of Vanellus vanellus. NCBI lineage: Eukaryota > Metazoa > Chordata > Aves > Charadriiformes > Charadriidae > Vanellus > Vanellus vanellus. The sequence continues at coordinate 52,170,960 of NC_138909.1, read as the reverse complement.
CTAAAGTCAGCTTGCCGCAGCGGGATGGATCAACCGCTCTCATTGGCAACGCTGTGAACGCATGAGCTGATGAGGAGGTCTGGGCTGAACAACTCTGAGTGCCGCAGAGCTGATAGGAGCCAATGCCACGACCCATGAAGCTCAGTGGTAAACATGTGAAGCAAAAGTCCCTTTTGGCCCAGGCTGTGAGTGATTCTAGAGCTTTAGCCTTGAGGTTCAGTCTGAGCATGACAACCAAAGCCAGTTGGCAGAATAGCCGAAGCACTGGAGACCCAAAACTTGTAAATCAAAGAAGAGCTGAAGAGAAGACGGAAGGAGAGGGTCTTCATCTTCACCCCGAGGGGCTGATGGTTTCTTTCCAGATCTTTGACGCTGTGTAGCAGATACATCCATGGGGCTCACTGTGCTGCACCCCCGGACTATTTCCGGGACTATTTGTCCCTGGTCACTATGGTTATCTCACATCACGTCCTCTCCGTCCCTCCCCTCCCTTGCATGACCTGGCATCAACGGTATTGCCACACTGCCACTGGCAGAGGACACACGCATATCACGCTGCGGGGCAAGCCCCCCTTTTCCATGTCAGAGGCTCACCTGATTCCAAAATCAGTAAGGACACATGGTATGCCAAGTCATGAGGGAAGACGCAGTAACATCACCATTAAAAATGTTAAGCAATCAGCAGGAAGTTAAATGAAAAGTGAGGAGCTAGCTAGATTTCCAAGGAAAGTCAAAAGATAAGTGTGAGTGTATATGTATTTATATACATCTTTGTTTGTGTGTATATATATTTGCATCCATGTAGAAGATGAGGATGGTTTTAGAAAAGGATTTGCAAACATCCTGTATTTCCTCTGTTGTGCTGTTTCCTCAGATAATGGGAGTGGGGGTTGCTACACATCTATTTCCTATTGCAGACAGAGCTATTACTTAGGTAATCAATATTTAATCTCTATTAGGGGGAGTAATTTTTAAGCCTACTTTAAAAAGCACATCTGCAGCACTTGATATAAATCATAGCCATGCAGAGCTGTGCTGGACTCAATCTTCTGTATGTCAAGGGAGGAACAGGCCTTTGCAAGGGGGGGGGAAGAAGGAAAGAAACCCAAGAAACTGATAGCTCTGACTATTTCAGGCAATGGAGTAAGTCCAAAATACCACAGTCTTGATTCACACCCTGATTTTTGTGAGGGTGGTAGAGAACGTGGGGAAAGGGTATCAGCATTTTTCCTTTGGTGACTCAGCAGCTGCAGCCAGAGTTGCAATGATCCCTCTCCTCTGCTCCCAGAAAAAAGGCTTGGTCAGAGCTGAAATATTTTGCAGAGATATGTCAGTTCATAGCTGGAAGGGCTTAGGACAAGCTGACAGAGACAGGCTCAACTGCTAGAGGTTGACTAGGAATGCAAAGAATCAGATTTAGCCTTTCCCTACCTAATTTGGAGTGATCCAGGAGGAAGATGCTGGTCTGGGTCAAGTAGAGCAGGAATTTGAATCCGTTCTGGTCGGACCTTTCTTGTTTCTTTTTCAAGGCATAGTTTCAAAGCAGCCCCAGGAGACCGAGTTACCAGTTTTTTGTGGCATACCCAGCATGCAGTGTGCCAAGGGATAAGATGTGAACTTCCCTGCTCCTGTATCTCAGTGGTTGCCAGTGGTCAGACTGGTCCCAGTTCAGGCAGTGCTTACAGCAGTGTGAGCTCAGGGTGTTTCTCCCTGGCCTCCCACCTCCAGCCCTGCCGCTGGGCAGTCCACTCTGGCTGCCTCGAGGGAGCACGAGGACTCCCAGCCTCTCCTTTTCAAAGACCTCCATCATCATATAGCAGTACAGATTTTTATGCTAAAACGCCCTTTTTCAGCGCTCAGAGCTATACAGAAGGTGAATTCAGTAGGAACTGGATGGTGTAACTTTCCTAGCTTTGAAGTGAAAGTTGTGCCGATTTTAACAATATTTGCAGAAATCAAGAAAACGGCAAGGGTGAGACACCTACCTGTGTGCCCAGCACTGATATGCACCCAACACACCCATTTTCCTACCTGTTGCAATGATATAAACTTGTGACTGCTCTCCCCAGCTGCTAAGTGCTGTCATAGAAATACGCGCAGAATTGGGACGCCTTTAACAGTGAAGAGACCGTTTTGTTTGAATGTGACTTGGCTAAAGACTTTGAGAAAACATTTAGGTATTCAGCATAAAGAAGGGGGGAGACAGGCTGAGATTTATCAAAAATAAACACTGAGTCAACGCAGCTTCATTATTTGCAGTCACGGTTCAAGGCCAGCAGAACGCACCAGGCACTCAAAGGGCACGCTGGCCCAAGGCTGCTGAAAGTTAATATTGTGCAATATTTCTGCAGATGTAGAACAGCAAACTAGTCTGAAAACCAACGTTCAGTTCAGCAGAGGTCGAAATCAGCAGAGAGAGTGAGCACAGAACGACATCAGAAGGCAATATGTAGTCCACTCACGCTAAAAAAAAAAAAAAAAAAAAAAAAGAAAAGCATTTGTGCCCTCGGTTTTGTCTGCTGCCAGGTCTCTCCTTTCTGACCGTCACCAATCGCACTGTGGCTTGCTTCTGGCTTCCTCTTTGAAGAGGATCTTAGCACTTTCCAGAAAAAAAAATAAAAATGCTCAGTGTGACTGAGGGAATACTTTATTCCAGGATCTGCTCCTTGCAGACAGCGCAGATGTGCCAGGGTTGGCTCTGGTTTATAAACAGCAGGGACACAGCTTTTTCTTCTCCAAAGGGAGCTAACTCTGCAATGCATCGGCTGCTGTGGTCGCCGCGTCTTCTGCCTGGCATGAGTCGAAGACAGTATCTTGACTTATTTCAAGACTAATGCTGTGTGCTTACTGGTTTAAGCAGCCCGAAGTGCAAGTCTAGTATATTAATGAACCTGAAGACTTCTGTCATGACAGTTCAAGGCCTGATAATATCTGTGGAGTTATGACATGTCTGACAGCAGCCCCTTCCAGGAGCTGCAGGGGAAAATGCGAGAAACACACAGCAAATGCTCATGAAATAATTTATGCATAGGAAAAGCTTCAACTCTCTTTGCTAGTAGGAGTTTCTTGCTCAGATTTGTAGGAGTTTGTATCTCCTCTAAAAAGGAATGTTTTGGCTCTTACCTGCTGTAGATGTTGTCAATAAGTAATGGATATGCCTTTTTGAAAATTTGCCTGAAATAAGACAGTTTCACTTCTTTCTCCTACTGGGGAGAGGATGTGAGATCAAAGCACCCCCCTCACAGAACTTAACCACCTTTTTTAATGTTCTCCTGGAAAGCACTGGGATACTGAGGATGAAGCGGGTTTAAGAAAGTGATGAAACAAGATGTTTGAATAAAGCTGTGATGGTGGAAAACACTTGCAGGAGTCCTGGCAAATAAGAAGAAACCAAAATCTTCACTTGTTCTTTAGATTTTTCAATATCAAAGATTCCGTCTGTGTTTGGCTTAAGATTGAAGGATTGTTCATATTTCATAAAAGATATTTTGTGCCCACCTTCTTCAAGCAGTTTGTTTTAAATTCAGACCTCTGTGTTTGGACGCTTTATTTGTGGTTCCAGTATCAAGATGGGTCTTGGCAACATTTCCTCCTATCCTCCTACAAATGACAAATATTTGTAAAATGGTTTGAATTGTGTACACAGAAACACTAGGTTAATAGACGCAAGACAGCAGAAGCTGAGCTTTTCCAGCGATGTCTGTACAGTAGTTTTGTGCTGTAACTCCGTGATGCACAGCCTTGCTCCAGAATTTACTGTTCCAGGCTTCTGCTCCAAATGGGGCTGTAAATTACCATTTCAATGGCTTAGTTTTAATTAACCATTTTCCCAAGGAAGATTCCAAATAATAAAAGTGCAGGCCATGGGTATCAGTTTCCAGTTTTGTAGTATTATGTAACTCTCTGCCTATTTTTGTGGGGTTTTACTGTTTTCCAGCTTTCCCTAATCCCATCTAAATGATCAATATTTTTTTTTTTCAGCTCTAACTCTTCAGTGACTCTCTCTAAAATCTATGTAATGCCCAATACTTTTTGTTCCTATTTGAGGGTTTACCGTATTTCAGACAAAAAAGCAATTGCAGTGAAGTTGAAATGTATGGTTTTGGTTTCAGGGCTACCTTCTCTGACATAAAACTACTAAGCCTTTATTGAAATATATATGATTCTACCATAAACGCCCCCTTTATAGAATGCACCTGGTGAATATAATAGAAAACATACTTGTTTCTCATAAGAAACCGAGCAACTGTTCTGTAATAATATATAGTCTATTTGATATTTAAAAGGTCATAATTTTACACAAAGAAAAGAAAAATGCAGGCACAGTAAAAAGTAACATTAAAAAATGTAGCTGCACATCTCACACATCTGCTTTTGTATTACACTAAGAGCAGCTGACTTGCGTACAGCATGCTTTAATAACAGAAAGAGACTGAAACAACGTCTCTATACCTCACTGGCCCTCAGATTTAGCATTTCCCTGTCCATAACAATTTAACCTCTCGGTCCCTTGGGGGATAAGAACACAATTCCCATTTTTTCAGGCGGGGAGAACTGAGGCACGGGATGGATAAACACATTTCCAAATGCCACACAGGAAGCCCGCAGGAGAGCTGGAGCAAACCCTGGTTTGCTGAGTGTAAGATGAAGTTCAAAGAGCCTCGTCTGAAGGGTTGCACATAACTTACTGTGTCTTAGGACCTCCAGTAGATCACGCACTACCTGACAGTGCAGAAACATGAACTACTCCACAGGAGAATACAAACCTACTTTACGTGTAAAGTGAAGTCCATTGGATGTAATGTCTCCTGTGGCCCTGGGAGCAAGTCCTGACCATGGCTGCACCGCAGGTACAAGGAGGAACCAGGTCCTCTGCATTCCTGGAGCAGGTCTAGAGGATCACCCCTCCTTCCAGTGAAACCATACAGGGGGATCACAACAACCTCTGCGATTTTCCTCCCCTCATGTGCGCTTAAAGAAATGCAGATCCTATACGCATGACATGTATGACAGCTCTCAAAAGTATGACATGCACCCTGGCTGGGTTGCTGCCTTTTTGAGACTCCTTTTATTAAGATTAATGGTGAAATTCCCACTGATGAGCTCAGACTTGCCCTTAAGGCTTAGAGGATAACCTATGCCAGATCCAAATTAAGGGATTCAGGCACCATATCACTTAGTATTGAGAAACCAGTATTTCAGGCACATTTGACCTCGGAGCAGAGCCCAGTGTCTAAGCCTTAACTCCTGGGCTTTCCTGCACTGCTGGGGAGGGCTGGGTGCTCACAGCCCATTCTAGCAGACATCCCTGCCTTGGAGGAAGACTGTCCCACCATGCCAAAAAAACCCATGGCTCTAGAGAGAATAGGATTTTCTAGTGCGTAATGATGTTACTCACCTGATCTAGTTGAAGATGCCCCTGCTTATTGCAGGGGAGGCTGGACTAGACGACCTTTAAAGGTCCCTTCCAACCCAAAGTATTCTATGATTTTATGATTCTATAAATAAGACGGGCTGCACCTGTCTTTCAGGGGCTGTTTTCATATTTTGTGTTGATCAGTGTTCAGAAAAAAGTCAGGACTCTCAAGCTGTGTGGGAAGGTGCTCATACCCAGGTCTGGATAGCCACACTCACTACCTGCTTTCTAGTCCAGCAAAACTTTCTGTTGAAGGCAATGACATAATTTCAACAGATGGGGCTAAAGTTTCTTTCCTACCCAAAACATCAGGGAAGGAGATATCTTAATATCCTTAAAAAAAAACATCATATCTTGAAAAGCGATAGATGTAGGATGAATCCTCTAAGGACAGAGGGATCTGAATGCAGCCTTCTGGACTCATCCTACTGGACTGCCCTACTCTGTAGGCGCTGAAGGAAGCAGTAGGTGTTGCTATGCTCTTGGAGGAGACTGGTGCCATTAGTGTTCCCAGCACCTTTAGTGTTTAAATTGCTTCTCAAGTGTCTACATTAGCTTAATAACCCTTGATTCTTGATGCAAAGGACTGACTCAAAATTCTCATTTACACTAGAGCTTGTATTTGAACAGGGAACTATTATTTTTTTCTTGGAAGGAAGGAAGGAAAGAAGGAAGGAAAGAAAGAAGGAAAGAAAGAAGGAAGGAAGGAAGGAAGGAAGGAAGGAAGGAAGGAAGGAAGGAAGGAAGGAAGGAAGGAAGGAAGGAAGGAAGGATGGAAGGAAGGAAGGAAGGAAAGAACAATGGAGATACATATGGTTTCTAATCTGTTTTGAGCATCCCCAGAGTTGTGCATACCAGCAATAGGAAATACTGCTTTCTTTGGGCTACTGACTGCAGGTGATCTGAATGCATAAGCAGAGACATATTTTCATTATGGTTTTTCTCTTCCTTTTGAACTCTCTTGGTGCTTACTCTCATCTTGAAACTTTTTCGTTCCTTTTCCTTTGCAAATCTCCCACATTTCCAAAATCAGATTAATGAGAAAATTATGCTCTTTGGATAAAAGTCCTTGAATATATAAATGGTAGAAAAATATGAAAAAACAGTCTGTACTAGCACTTGAAGCAGGATGAGATTGTCAGACTTGTACTCCTGGGTTCAATTTTTAAATGTTCAACACTGTTGCTGTGTAAACCACTCAACAACTCTGTGCCTCGTTTTATTTCTCTGTGAATTCATGCATAAAATGTTATTATTCATTTCCCTCTCTTATTTTTTTAACTGAACTTTGGCTGTGCTTTGCACCACACCAAACACAATTCCTGCTTACAGGAAATCCAATCTGGCAAGTGGTACTGTTCATTTAGACAAAGCTCTGGGTACACAGGTGATATAGTCTAGGGCAGGTACCACACCTTCCTTTTTCTTATCATAGAATCATAGAATGGTTCAAGTTGGAAGGGTCCTTAAAGATCATCTAGTTCCAATGCCCCTGCCATGGCCAGGGACACCTTCCACTAGACTAGGTTGCTCAAAGCCCCGTCCAACCTGGCCTTCAACACCTCCAGGGATGGGGCATCCACAACTTCTCTGGGCAACCTGTTCCAGTGTCTCACCACCCTCAGAGTGAAAAATTTCTTCCTAATGTTTAATCTAAATATACCCTCTTTCTTCTGTAAAGAACACACTTTAGAAAATATAACAATGAAGGTATCACCATTGTCATCACAGTCTGGACCCACTTGAGGAATATGTGCAGCTCCTATTGGCACGGGACTGGCCTTCTCACGATTGTTGGTGCTGACCTCCTTGGGACACCCCTAAGAGGTAAGGAAGCATTAGGACCGGCAGGTAAGCACAGGGGCTGGGTTTTCTGAGGCTAAGGGACTTGCCCAAGGTTACCTAGAAAGCCTGTGGCAGAGCAGAGATTTAAACTCAAGTGTCGAGTGCTGTTGTCACTCCCGTTGGTTGTAGGAGTGATACACTATATAAGAGGAGAGGTGACTGGAATGAAGGCAGTAGCCTGTTCATTGCACTGGGTCATCAGATTTGCCACAAGACCTGAAAAAGTTTTGGGGTCAACAGCAGCGTGGCAAAATGAGAGCAGAGCTAAGTGTTCCCCCCATGAAAGCCTCATGGCACAGCATTACGGGGGAGGATGGCTCTTACTTGCGGGGTACGGGTGACATGCAGCATTGCCAGCTTGTTGCAGGCCAGGATTAGGAGCAAGCTTTTCCTGACCTCTGCCTCATTTTTAGTAATAGTGAACTTCGCTTAACGAAGACGACTTTGGTTCTCTTTTTTTGTTTTGTTTTAGTTTTTGGTGTTCACTCCAGAAGTGTAATAAGCAACAGTTTGCAATGGTGTATCAAATACGCTGGGGTTGTTCACAACTTTTATAGAAAAAACGGTTTCCTTCAATCGAGATATTTCCTTTTCTTAAAGAAAACAAACAACTCCAGCCCCAAGCTTCCCAGCTAACGGTGTCTCCAGAAGCTGAGGGCTTCATGGAGAAAAGCCTGGTAGGGACCACAAGGTCCCTGCAGACTGCGCAGGGCAGAGCTGCCCTCCGCTCACCCGGGGCTGCCTGCCCAGGGGCAGCCGCAGCGGGCAGGCTGCATTGCGCTGGGGGATCCCCCTCCTCAGGTCCTGGCCCGATGGGCTTTTCGCTCCAGCTGCTCTTCGTTTTCCTTCCCTCTCGCAAGCCAATTTATCTCCCTCCCCTCCGTATCTCTGCCCCTTCCTTTGTGTTTCCTTTCAGCTAATCCCTTCCTGCTTTTCCCCTGGCCCCTTGTGTGTTACATATACACACACACACTTTTCTATCCAGGGAAGTTAATTTAGATTAAGGGAAGGGATGGATTTAAGAAAGAATAGCGCTCCCTGAAAAACTCTACGTGGAGGTGCCGTAATTCTGGAATAAAAGCATTTTCCAATGAACACGATCCTTTGTATATAGCAAATTAAACCAATTCGGTTTGAAATCATTCTGCTAGGATTGCAAGTGCTCATCTGATTATGCCCCGACTTAATTGGGAACATCTCCTCATGCCAAATTTGCCATAAAGACAAGATCCTGTTCCACTCCCAGGCGTGTACGGATACCCCTCCCAAAGCATTCAAAGAAAGCAATACATCTGCCACCCAACCAACCATGAAGAAATCAGGGAGCTAACATAATATTTGCGAGCCAAACTCTGCTCACTCTTCTGCAGCACTCCTTTGTCTGTTTAGACTGCAAACTCCAGGGTGAGAAAACTTTCTCCCTCTGTTTTTTATGTGGTGCCTGGCACAGAGAGATCCCGGCTTTCATTGTACGGTCATGGCACAGAAAACAAAGGAATCAGCAGAAAGGGTTGTGCTTTCACAAGTGCCTCCCGGTCCCATGCAAACTTAACTCCCTTTGACATCTGCGGGGCAGCAGTTTTCACCCCACCCAAATTTAGGAACCAAACTTAGCCAGCTGCTCTCCGGACGCCTCCCCCACAGAAACCTGGGAGAAATGGGCTCCTCTAGAGAAATGAGAGAAATGGTTCAGAGCAGAAACCATAACGTGACCCCTGGTAGAGCTTCTCCCCAGCAAATTAGGGACCCACAGCATCAACTGCCTCAGTTAAGTGCCTCGAGTTGGCTTTCTGAATACACCCACAGGCACTTTCCCCCAGCATAGAGGAAACTTTATGAAGAACAATGAAAACAGTGCGAAGGTGATGGGTAGAGGAGAGGTGGGATGGGAACATACCTAGAATATTTCGTGAAGCAAAGCCAGGGAGAAGCACGAAAGTTGACTTGAGGAAAGATTAGTATCCAGCTGGACTAGGTAAGTCTGCAGGCAGTGAGGAGCCGCATGGCTGCTTGGTGGCTCACGAGTGGCCACTCCACATTTCAGTGGTTTTGGGATGCAGACTTTGGTCTTCCTACTCCAAAACTACAACTTTGTGCTGCACACAAGCACACAACCCCTGTGTGACATTGGGCACTACTGCAGAGAGCCCCCAGCCCCAGTGTTATAGCTTTCTTATGGAGATGTTGGGTTAATTATGCGAAGCATTTGGAGATCCTAGGGGAACAGCTGCTGCTTCAATGGCTAGAGCTGCCCAGAGTTTTTTGGACTTGGCTATTTTTCCCATTGTGCTGGTCCAGTTGACCATGTGTTTTGAATACGGAGACATGCCCAGAAAATGGGAACATGATTATAAAATGAAGCCAAGCTCCCCATGAAGTCTTCCATGGTCACTCATTGCTGTGCTTCTTGCACTGAGGCAACATGTACCCATCAAGGCCAGAGACCACAGCCATGAACTGGGGGCATGGATCACCTTGCAGGTGACTGTGTCCATGGGTGCCTGAACAGCTTTGGAAGACAATCCAGAGGCCAAGCTCAGCCTCTAAGGCGACAGTGTTTGGACGAGTCTTTGTCTTTTGCAGCAATCTGGCATTACGATCCCTGATATTAAGATTTCCAGCTAACAGAGTTTTGTTTGTGTATCTATTTGCCCATCTGTAGACGACGTTTGCAACTTGCTATGTAGGAAGCACCCCATGCAAATAGCAGCACGTTCTCCTACCCCTGTAAATCTATTTTCTGAACTTTTGCGTGACGTGGGTTACAGTCTGCTTCAAAATTTCCCTCCAATGCTCACAAGAACACTACTAAATCTGAAACGCGGCTGGAAAGCTGGCCAGAGCTCTCTTTACCATTGGGAAATCCACTGAAGTTGCAGATTTAAGGGGGGAGACAGGAAATGACCTGAAGCATCAACAAACTTTGACATTTATTTCAGCTGAAAGGAGACACCGGCAGCCGAATACCCGCGCAAGCTCATTTCCTCTCCTCCAGCTGTCGCAGGCTCCAGTTCAGCTGAACCAGAGTTCAGGACTGTGGTGAGACACGTTGGTCACCTCTATGCTTGTAAACTAAACAAGAGCATAGCACAGTCTGCATTTGTGTCCTAGCCCACTTTATTTTTTGGCCCAGGGAAAGGATGTCAGCTTCATTTCTCCAGAGTTTCTTCAGCAGCCCAAGCTATCACGCCTTGTGGCCCCAGAGGTCCCACCCCAGCCACATGTCCTTCTTCTCTCCCTTGCTTTCTGAAGCATCCCAATCTCTTACAGCACATTAAGCTAATGTTGCCCATGAGCTCATGGACAAATTCATAGGATGGTGGCCCCAAGTGAGATTCTGTTCTCAGAGTCTCATTGCTCAATCCTAAAGGCACTGGATTTGCCCTGTGCAACGGAGGCAAAGGAAAACCAATATTTTCCTGAAAAAAATTCCATGCAAGCACAACGTGTTTAGGAACAGGAATGTGGATGCCCACAACTCGGAAGCTATATGCTATGTCCTACAGTCATTACTTGCTGCTATTAAGACAGAGAAACTTGTGAGCAATTGAGGTGCAATTCTGAATAGCGCCCTGGTTTATTGCAAGTGTTAAATGGCCAGTCCCATATTGCTATTACCAGTCCAATATTGCTAAGACTTAAGGCATTAAGACCAGGCAGGTTATTGGAAAACAGTACAGAGTTCATCTCTCTATAAATGGACAATCCCCTTATTTTTTTCTTTAAGGAGATTTCGTACAAGAAAATAATGAACCTGGAAGAAGCAGGAATCTCAGGCAATTGTGTTTGAGCTAAGGGAGCTGTGAGGGTTTCCTCATAGCTAGCTGTGAAGCCCACAAGGTCCAGGAATCCTTTCTCATACAATAGATACTGAGATCTCTTGTCCTTGGCCCAAAAGGACCCTACAGATGGCTGTTGCTGTCTTTTCTCTTGGACTAGACTCTCACAAACCTTCTGCAGATGTTTGCCTTGGGGTTGAAGCCTCTTCTCAAGGAGCTCAGTGCAAGGAGCTCTCACAGCACATTCCCAGAGAGGGCTGCTCTGCTGAGCTGACAGAAAGTTTCTCTGCATATTTTTATTATTTGGAGGGCGATTTTCTCATGAATTAAAATATACGACTGAACTTGTTTATGTTACATCACGGACAGGGATAAAAGCATCTATGCAATTTCTCTTGCTCTGTTACATATACCAAACAGGCGCTTTGGAAAATCCTACCCTGAAACCAGAGCTATAAAGTTAACACTTAATCTCAAGGGACTAATCTTCAGCCAGTGTCAACTGGCAGCACCTCAACGTGTGCGGGCTCAGGATCTGGCCCCAGGATGCAGGGGTCACCGTGCAGCAGAGGACCAGAAAAAGGCCGAGAAAAGGAGACACCGTTGCCACGAGGACTCTCCGATCTGCCAGAGGGGTTGGCAGGTCCCAGGCCAGGCCTGGAGCTGGGTGGAAATCAGGTGCGTTTTTATTGCTGAAAATATTTGAAGGGCAAAAAAAAAAAAAAAAAGACAATGCTGCTTCTGCTTTGGGTGGCAGCATCTGCTTCATCTCCCCAGAACAGCTCAGCGGTTTCTGGGGTTGCCTTCCCTTTGCTGTCCCCATCGGTAGTGCGTGTTTTCTGTTGGGAAAGGGAAAGAAATGAGAGAGGCTGATCCGGGGGTGGGAGAGGTCACTCATTTAAGACTTGCTCTTAATCCCTTTTCTGCTGCAGACTTCCTGTGTGTCTGTAAAAGCAGATCTAACCAAGGGACACGGCACCTCTAATATTATCCTTTAGAGGATGATGTCTCAGTTGCCCCTCTGTGAGCTGGGTGAGACCTAGTGAATCTCCTCTGCCTGCAGTGAGGAAGGCAAAAGTAGAGGGATCCCACTTTTTTTTCCCCTCCACATTTTGGGTAGAATGCCATTAAAAAAGAAGCTTTGTTTTCCACGCAGTTTCACACTTCAAATTTCTTTTTTTTTTTCTATTTTTTTTCAGTAGGTTTAAATTAACAGCAGTTTTCTCTAAGGGTTTAAAATTTTTTTGCATCTTTTTCTCAGCAGCAGGCTGAGTAGGGTAAGAGAGTAACGAGCAGAAAAAATGTAGCATTTAGAAAGGAAGGGAGGAAGGAAAGAAGAAAGGGAAGAAAAAATCTAACTCACTTTAAAATGGATTTTCAAAAAATCTCACCTTTTTTGTAAAAATTAAAAACATAATTGAGAAATATTTTTCTGGAAAATATTTCATTATTGGTGAATCACATTTTAAGTATCCTTGTAGTCAAAAACATTTGTTTCCATCCTTAATTATTTCTGCATCTAATAAAAGCAAGTTTAGACACGGGAGATCACTTTGATTGAAGGCATTTTTTGAAATCTGTGTACTGCTTAAATTCCAATCCAGATCTGTTTTAGACATATCCAAATTGAATGAAACCTGCAAAGTGTTTGAATTTCACCCATCACTGCCGTTAATCCCTCTTTTCTTCCACTCACTAAAGAATAAAGGTTCGGTCTGTGTCCCTGGGAGGTGTCAGAAGGACAAACCCCCTCCTTATCCCAATTTTAATTTTTCCAAGGAAATTCAGCTCCCGAGATGCTCAGGTATTGCTGGCTGGACTTTCTAAAGGACTCTGAGCACGTGGAGGTGTGCGCCTTCCCTTCTGGCTACAGGCAGCGTCTGTGCTGCTAATAGCCTTTCCCACTGAAATTTAAAGTATGAATTTTAAACTGTTTCGGTGGGATGCAGACGCTGGTCCTAAGCCTGTCCGACTCTCCATCCCAAGGCAGACCTGGCCTGCCCCTCCCCGGGGATGCTGAGGTGTGAGCGCACAGCAATCTCCCCCTCGGCGCTCGCCAGCCGCTGCCAGCATTGGCTCTGCCCTGAGCCAGGGGAGGCATTTTTGTCTTCAGCAGCCTTTAAATAATTTTTCTTCTGTGAATATGCCTGGTAGCCCTATGGCAAAGAGTTTTAACTACACACTGGGGAAAACGGCTCTTCTTTTGTTTCTTTTTTTCTCTGAACTTGCCACTAACTAGTTTCATCTGACATCCCCTAGATCTTGTATTAGAAGAGACAGCAAACAGTCATCTTCTATTCATATTTTCCAGCCTAGTCATGATCTCTATCATATCCCCTTCAGCGGTGTCTTTCCCAGCCTGAAGAATCTGAGCCCATTTAATTGCACTCCTAGTCTGTTTGAGAGCTGAAGTATTCTGTTTAATTATCTGTTTAGTCTGTTCTTAACCTATTGTTAGGGTTCGATGGCGAGGAGCCACCCTGGTGTCTGGTCTGTGCTAGACTGCTTTATAAGACCCACCAAGAAGGAGATCCTCTGGACATAGGCACAGCAGAGCCTGGATTCATCCCATGGCATTTTGGACGCCGAAGCCCTCTCTGAACTGCTGTCTAAGGGTGCCAGTCCCATTCGTTGACTTGACAGGCAGGCTAAAATGGCTATTTTCCTCATTCAGTCTGACAATAAGAATGTAAAAAATGATGAGTCTGGGCCCGTGGGACACCTCTGCCCCATCAAATGGGAGCGGGTAGTGAAAAATTATTTTATGAAGAGATGTGGCCCTGTGACAGCAGCAGAGCAGGGAGCAGACGCAAACAGGATGCCCTTCCCTTGCTTTCTGGTCAGCATCCTTTGGTCATTTTTGCCCCAACTTCATGCATACCTCTAGGGTCAACATCCCATGATCTTACAGGTGACTGGTGCTGGGGTGACTCCTCACTGGTGAGGTGCTATGAGCCTGCTCCCAGTATACAGCACCAGACCACACTGCTATTTGCTTTTCCTTTCCTAACTCTAATTAATTCAGTCTCGTTCATTTATAATCTCATGGAGTGCCACGTGATAATAAATAGCGGAGGACAGCCTTGCTGGAGCGGAGGGAGGAAGGCTCAGCATCCCACAGAAGCTTTGCAGGATCAAGCTCTAAGTGGTTGCATTTCAGCGACGATCCAGCTTATTCAACCCGGGAAACGTATTCCAGAAACGCATGCCTGCAGATGTCTCTCATACACACCGCCTCACCGGTCATCATAAAAAACTGCTATGCTTTCTTTTCATCTATACCAGATGGTGGCTGTGACACCGGGGGCCTGTCTTTTTTCCATGCCATCCGTGCAGACCTTGACAGAGTGAAGAAGAAAGGTACTTCTACCTTGGATAGACCTGCCAAACCCGCCCTGAAGACCCCACACCCTGCTCCCGCTAATTGCACCAACATTGTCTTGCAGCATGAACCATTCCAGCTCTCTGTTTTCTTTCAAAGTATATTTGTTTTATATCTGACATGTTTATATATGTTAACCGTTTGCTATAGATATCTGTCAGCTTCAACTGGCAAAACAAAAAAAAAAAAAAAAAAAGAAAAAGAGGGGTTGGCTCTGTGCCAGAGGTATGTTTCTTAAAAGCACTTTGCTTTTTGTCACGTGGTTTTGCATAGAAAGAGAAACGAGGAGAGGGAGGGTGGACTGGCAAGGGATATTATGCTTTAAATACTGTGAAAGAATTTCATACGAAAATGTACTCTACTTTTCAGATATTAGCCTAAGCGCCATAAAAAGTTATTTTATAGTCCTAGAAATGATACACAAACATTGGTATACTGTTTGTCATAAAAACTGCTCTAAAGAGGGAATCGCGCATTATGCTTTTCGAAATATGACATTTATGAGCTGCCTTTGATTGTTACCAGAATGTTTTTCAATGAAATAGAAAATGTGTGTATGTGTGTATATGTGCGTGTGTGTGGTGCGTGTGTGTTTGTACGTATGTACAATAAGGGCATGTGTCACTGAGAGAGACATCTAAAAAAATGTTCTTTACTCAGGTCAGAGGTTTTCATCCTTCTCCCTTTCGAAGAACAAAGACTATAAACCCGCCTGCCAGTGAAAGGCAGAAATGTCCATTTCTTCGTATTTGGGGAGAAATCAGCACAACTTCCTGGGATTTTTTTTCTTCCTTGCTTTGCTTTCGAGCAAGAATACAGGCGGTGCTGTGCAATATCCTCGTCCCTTTGAGATACAACTGCACTGCTTCAGGATGAAGGTGGAGAGACATGACTCTCTCCCTATGCCAAACATGTTGGCTCAGGTTTCTCTTATAACGATGTTTAAAAAGGGCTTAAATTGGAATTACATGATGCTTATGCCTTCTGTTCGCCCTTACCCACAGTGCCTAATTGCTCACAGTGATGGGATTCATTGCCTCCCAGGCATTTTTTACTTCGTGAGGTGAACAGGCTTGTTGGGATGACACACTTTTTTCTACCGGACCATTTCACCACCCTCCCTGCCCAAAAGCCGTGTGAGGAGTCGGATGGTGACTCATCCTACGCACCCTTGCTTTTAAAAATGCCTGAAGTTTTTCCAAAGAGGCAGCTTTGTCTCCATGAGAGCTAGGATTCCCTGCATCACTTTCTGGAGCAGGATGGTTTTCAAGTCTCTTTTATTTTACTGCTCCTCACAGGGCAGGAAGCAGCCAAGCCTTTGCAGACAGACTCAACCGTCCTTCATTTATGAGCAGGGCAGGGCTGAGCCCAAGCTAGTGACCCAAAATGAGACACAAATTCTTGCTGCTTGGGCACAAAACCATATTAATGCAGCTTTGCAACGTCTGACCCATTAGCAGCGGGTGCTTGAGTTGAAATCGGACCTGTTTAAAAGAAGTGATAGAAGACACTGTGCCTGCAGTTACAGAGCAAGGGGTCCAGATGCCTGGGATCTGTTTGTGCCTGTTATGTGCAGCTCAGTGATTTACTAGCAGGACTCTGGACGCAGACCATACTGGGCAACCCTTTCTTAGATCTTGGGCTGCAGATAGCAGGGAAGGCAGACAGACTGTTTGCAAGGAAATCAAAAGCACTTCGAGTCTTAACTGCTGCATGAATCATCTCACAAAATGAATACGGTACAGCAAACTGTTGCCCTGCAGACAAATTTAATACAAAATGACTGTATAAAGCACCAATGTTTATAAACGAGGCTGATGTGGCTTGAAGGGCTGTTTGAAATGGCTGTGGCTAGTTATGTAATTATTTGAGAACAGTAGAGCACAATAAGTGAGTATAAACATTGAAGAAGACAGTATGGGTTCACTGGATGCTTACACGAATCCGTCATCTTTATTACAAATGTCTCTCTTCAACTATAAACCATGGACTCTGTGGCCAAGAAATCATAGGTGTCCAGTTATGTTTGATGGGGAAAAAAGAAGATGGATGGGCGGTGGGAAAATAAATAACCTCGGTGTGGAAGGACCGTTGGGTGCTTGGTGCTTGCCTGCTGCAAAGCCAGCTCTTTGGACAATGCCTTGATATCCAGTTGATTGGGTACCAGGTTTGCATCTGACTGCATACCTAGCTTATCCTAGCATATGTGACGAGCTCTACAGCAACGTATGGAAATAATCGGTATATGAGGTAGAAAGAGTTAGTAATGGATGTGTGGAGGTAATGGGTGGGTGAACCACGTGAACTTCATGAATTTCACAGTATCATCAAGAATGAAAAACAGGCGATGCGTCCTAATGGGTGACCGGTGACAGGTCTGCTCTGGTAATTTATGTGACAAGTAGGTTGCTTTTTTCCATTTAATGTGGTATCAACCAGAATAGCAGAAATTATGATGTGAAATCTTTTGGAAAGACAGTAACTAAGAAAGATAATCTTGCGGTTAGTGAATCTGAGTGCCTTCCCAGAAAGGGTTTCTTTTCAACCAGACATATTTCTGATAATACACTCACTCTCTCACTGGTTTATTTCTCCATTAGTAAAGTAAGGATACATACTAAAAACATGCTTTTTCTTACTGTTTTATATTCTGACTGAAAGTTTTTCAGGGAGAAGCTTTGTGCTTTCACCTGACACATGGGGCCATGTTTCACAGGAAGCCTCCGTGCTCAAAAGATCAATAAATATATGCCACGATTTTCTTCTGCCCCCTCTCTAGCTAAAATCATGGGATTTTATGAAAAAATAAAAAAATAAAAAAGAGTAATTTAGCTGAAAAAAAAAGTTTTTTTCCCAAAGGCAGCCCCTCTCTTTGCATCTGCAAGATATGCTATGTGTGAATGGGAGCCTGCCATTCAGCAAAGCAAGGGGATATGGTTTAAATAATGATTACAGTAGCATAGCTTCTCCTCTCTTCAAAATCATGTACACTATAATCCAACACTGGTGTAATTCCTGGCAGGTCGGAAACTATGTGAGAGCTGACATATACCACTGAGTGCAAATAAGGCATAGTCAGGGTCTCTGCCTGGAAAAATTAACTTAGGATTGGTATTTTTTGGACCAGAGTTTGCATTTGTCAGTGAGCTTATCAGTCTTGAACAACAAATGAAGCAGAGCAGTTGGAAGAAGAAAAAACATAAGGAAGGAAAAAGAGGTGGTTTTGAGACTGATAAGGCAATTTCTTTCTTATTTTTTAATTTATTTATTGTACAGTGCAGTCTTTCCCTCTGCTAAACGTAGAAACATGAGAAGACTGGTATCTACATCAGCAAGCTGGTAATATCAGTAAAAATTAAAAGTGAGGCTGGGAATTGGGGTCCCAGCCTGCTTTGCCCATGGCTGGTTTGCTGTGACAGAAATCCAAGGTCACCGTGACCTCACATTTTTGAGAGGAACTGGGTCATTCCCGAGGATTCCCAAGAAAATTCCAAGCAGATACCCCACCTACAAGAAAACATCCAGAGTAGAAACCAGCTTGTCACGTGTCCAGGGCTGAAGGCATCCAGGTCTTTCTATACATTGCTGAGCTTCTGTTTTCAGAGAGGGCAGCCATCTGACCTCCAGCAGCAATAATGAGGCTGTCTTTGCAGTCTCCACCATGGAAGCAATTTCAGAGCCTTCCCAGGCAAAAATGGTCTTGACATGACTTCACCATACAAAAAAGTTCAGAAGGTTTTGTTTTCACTCCAAGGCAGATCCAAAACACATTTTGAAACCTTGAAAGTCATCGTAAAATGGATTCATTGTCTTCCTGCCAGCTCTAGTCAGCTGGTTGGGCTGCAGATTAAAAAAAGAGTTGAGTTGCTGTAAAACACCCAAAACAGAAGAGAGCACGATTTTGTTTGCAGTGACCCAAACTTCTAAAACTCTTCTTGAATTGAAAACCCACTAGGGACTGTTATCAATTAACGGGACATTTGTGAGTGCAACCACACATAGACAAGTTGGGGCTAGTCCTAGGCTGCGCTGTAACGGGGCAGCTGCTTTGAATTCAGTTACGTTAAAGTGGCTGAAGGCAGAACCGGTCCTGCTGGGGATGGAAATGCAAAGATCCTACCATGCAGTCGGCACGAAGCCACGGAGACTGCTGCAAGTCATTTGGGAAGCTCCAGGAGTGAGGTTTGCCCCCGAAGAAGCCTTTGTCCTCTGCCTGCGCTGGGGCAGGGGAATGCAGTCTGCCCTTTGCAGAGTAACCTCTTGCAGCAGCAGAAATGCTTCTGGCCTCTTCATGAGTTCCCAGGAGGATGTCCTCATGCTGACATCTGGGAGTAGTCTCTCCTCAAGGTTTTTCTGGGAGGCTATTTCGGTATCTTCATCCCTTACTCAGCACGGAGAGTTCAGAGATGCCCTTTGCCAGCACTATTCTGTCTGTGATGTTGTCGCTTTTTTCCTCCCCTTCAAACTGGGAACTGAAAATGAAATTTAGGGAAGAATTGACCCCCATCACCCTTACAGTAGTTTTAATATGCTGGGATCTCAGTAGATTTCTCAAGGCTTTAAACCGGCATTATTGAAAGCTACGTAAATCCCTGAGAACAGAGATGATGATTCTGCTGGAATGGGGAGCGTTACCCTGACTTTAACACAGGTTTCTAAAACAAAGACAGCCATATGCTTAGAGCTGAATGAGACTGTTGTTACCCAGAAAGAGACCTTGCTTCCAAGGCTTACACCATGTTTTCTTAAATTTTCGAAGGACAAAACCCAGCTATTTTAATGAACCTAACTCAATAATTCCTAATCCTAAAGTTAAACACTAACAGCGAGGCTCAAAAACTGGCCTCCCAAGTTTCAAAACACAAGTCATGACCAGAACCCATTGGTAAACATTCCTGAAAATAAGTTTTGTTTTGTTTTCCCCCTCATGCTCTGCTGAACCTTGGAAAAACTAACTCACTCCTAATATTAATCCTAGTATAAACAGATTAGAAGCTCCCCTTCCCCCTGCCCTGCAAAAAATAATGCCTGTGTAAAGGCATTTTTTCACATCAGTGAAACCTCAACATTTGTCTATTTTATGGACTCTTTACAAGCAAATTATCTCTTATTTTCTTATTTTGAAGCCTGAGACAAAAGTTTCGTGGGTTATAAGAAAGGTGATTTTTTTTTTTTTTTGCATCCTTTTCATTAACAGAATTTGTGACTTTATAAAAAATAGCAGCTTCAGCCCTTTTCCTCCTGAAATGAGGGGGTGCCAAGCATCCGGTCACAGCTATCTCCCTGCTCCTTTCACGGTAGCAGTGTGTAATCACAACCCATTAGGAGTATGTTGAACGAATGCTGGGGAAGAGTGGTTTCAGCCAGACATCTGAGCTACGGTTTGATTCCTCATAAGTCATTCACTTCAAGGTGTTATTTTGGTAGCTTCTATGGGCTCTGCATCTGGCATTTTTTCTGTGCTTTTCTGCCCTTGAAGCAACACTAATGCTAACGGAAAGAGGCAGCATTGATCCTTGCAGATCTCGTACCCAAATTCTGGTGTTATACAGAGAGTCCCTTCCCACCCAAGCACAGTGTGACTCGTGTCCTTTAATGCATATAATTCCTATGGCTTGGGCTTGGTACATTTACCCGAGGTATAAGGTGAGGTACTATCCTGGCAAATAGAAAAATAACTTTATCACATTGAAAATACTGTCCAAGAAAGTTTCTCAGGAGAAGCTGAAGTTACTGGAGGGAGTGCTGATTTGCCTGTGTTGATCAGATCCCCCCAAGTTAGCTAACGCGCCTCCCCGTATCGCACACGACTGTTACAAATCTCAGATAACAGCATGTGCTCCAGATTTACAGCCAAAAATGGACATCTTGGGGTATGGAGAACTGCAGTTTATGAACATTTGGTTTTACGTTGGGTCAGACAGAGTTAAAGACAATCTTGGAGCATAGATTGGGCCATCTGTTATGAAGGGAATGGCTGATCAGAAAGTGTTTGTACTTTAACACTTCAGGCTCAACTCCTGCAAATGCCAAAGCTTGGAATTGACTTTATTTGTGCATGTGAAGATATTGTTCACAGATATAAACTTTGGAGCTTGGGTGTCTTTGAATTAGGAAGTTAGCTAGGCAAAGCATGACACTGAGGCAAGAAAAATAAGGAAATAATGAAAGAAAATGAAAAAAGAGAACAAGAAAAAGAGAAAAGAAATGAACGAAAGATGGACAGAAAGAAAGATGGATGGAAAGATATCTGTTATGGGGAAACCACTGCCAAGGCATTAGAAGTTTTGACAGATTCTGGGAGGTGCCAGACCACCCCCCAGGCCAATATTTGTGGGTCTCACCTCCTCCTGAATGCACGTGCTGGGTGCAATGACACCATTTGCCGACAAACAACTCAGTGCACACGCGCACGTTGCAGTCTGACGGGGAGTACTCACTTCCTGAGTGCATTAAATGTAGTTTCTTCAGAGTTATGCCACCAAGTGTAAAATCCTCTAGCACACAACAGCCTCTGAGGGAGGGGTAGCAACCCTCTGCTCTTCTCTAACACTTGCAGCTCGAGCAGCTTAAAATGCTTCTGAAAAGAAGGTGAGGTTTGTTATGCCAGTAAGGTTATTGGAGGGGAAAGGGGAGCAGAGAATAAATACCTAAATTAAAGAAGTGTCCCAACACAAATATCTATTCCTGTTAATCGATTTTCATAGCAGGCTTTCTGCTGGAGAACCAAGAACCAGGAAACAGCCTTCAGAAATCTCCCCTCCCTGCATGGCCTGACTCTGACTCCCCCCATGTGATCTTTTTTCTTTTTAATGTGCAATTCAGGACAATATCGTGCTCATCAAGAACATGTGCTTAAGTTTCTTAATATGTTTAACCATCGTACTAAGCAGAGATGGCTCTAATCACACTTGTGCTCTGATGCTGACAAGGGCTGCCACATTATTTTACATGGTTTTACCCTTGCATTTACCCTTGCTAAATATTATGGCCCATTGAACAGCCTAAGGTTTCCTTCTCCATGTAACGCTGCTAATTGCACAACAGTAATGACTTATGAAATTACTATTCAGCATCAATAAATTGTAGTGCAACAAACAACATGATTAACCACATAGGAATCTACTCCTCGTCACTTTCACAAAGCCCCCATAGTGGCACCATCCAGAGCTGGGAGATGCTTTTTCTAGTTGTGGTACCAGCCAAAGACCTTCCATTTCAGATACAGCATCAATAATCTCTCTCCTCACCCTCACATTGTGTGGAAAGTAGCTCCTCATATTTAACAGAAGTCCAAGCCTGGGCCTCTCCTCCCATTGGAAGCACCGGATCACGCAATAAAAGGTACTACAACTATGGGAGGAAACCACCCCAAAGACCATTAGGAGGCAATGTCTCCTTCAGCCATCTGTGTCTCAGGGGCTTTAAGCAGGGGCTCCTATTTTAATTTTTCGAGGTGGTCTTTGCAGGACCACAGGGCAGCCCTGTTTTCAAGGTTAACATGAGTCTCCCTCTTCAGCTGTGTGGACTGTTTCTAGGGGACCAACGACTATTTTGTCTAAACCTTGAAGAACAGGAAAACAGTGATGGAAGTCCTTACTGCTTGCTGTTCATTACTTGCTCCTTACTTAAAAGGAGTTAGAAACGTGCTTTAATGTCCTGGGATACATAAAGTAGCGGCCAAGTGTCTGGCAGCTAGAGACAAAAAAGTGATGAAGGAAGTCATTTTTAAGCAGAAAATTATTTAATAACCTCACTGAATTCCCTTTTCCATGTACCATAAAGGAGTGATGGGTGGGAGCTGAGCAAAGCCATGCTCACTGACAAGGAGAGAACAGAGGAGTGTGGACCTTCGACAAATTGAAGAGATACTTATTACTTTAACATTATAAAATTTGTCTTTTAGCCTCCACTTTTCAGTTATTCAAAAATATAAATTAGCTTGGATTTACATTGATGATTGACAATGGAAGGGACTAGAATTAGTATTCTAAAGTGCTTTTAATTGTGAGGTTATAGACCTTGCCTTTCCGCACAGCCCTGATCAAACACTGGTGATTAGAGATTTGTAGGGTTTTTGTCAGCTGGGTGTGCACCTCATGGGGGCTGCTTAGCTCAATTCTAGGGGCCCTAATTTCTCTGCACTGGCTACAGTCCTAGTCAGCCTCCTAATTCAGCCTCCTAAATGAATTCCAGAAGACGCTTTCTTTTCGGCATTGGCATAAAATCCTGATTTCTGCATCCAAATCGGGCACTTCTGAGCAGTGATGCATATATCTCCTTAAATGGTCCCAAATCTGGAGCAGCTCCATAACTAGAACAGTGTACAACAGAGATTTATGCACAGAAGCCTGGCTGGATGCGTATGATTTTTAGGTTTCAGCAGAACATTCAAGGAATATGGGATGTCCCCATTAAATACTCATGCTCCATACTGCTACTGATTTGCTGCTGAACAGAACTACAGGAGTCTCATCACAGTAAATCACCCTCTCTCCTTGTCTACAGACTCAGCTGCACGGTTAGCTTTGGGAGTAAAATACTTCAGGCATTTCTGAAAAAAAATATTAGATGATATGATATCTAGTGAATCTCAGTCTGGTGGGTGAAGAAGAGATGGTGACAAAGTGAAAAATGGGGGGCTCCATGGGTATAATTGACCATGGTTGCTGCATGGGCAGATGACTTTGCTGAGCACTAACACACATATTTGGTATTTGCAAAAGGCCAACTTTGAGATCAGACTGCTCTAACGTGCAGTTTGCATGAATTTATTGCTGAGGAGTGAGACATGCAATTAACAGTGCTACAGCTACAGATTAATAACAAACTCTGCATCAGCTGCACAGATGCCTGTAATCAACATCATCAAAGTCCAGGATCACTCACCACCCTCTAGACATGTATGCATCACCACAGTTTGGATGAGGCCTACAAAGACACCTTCTAATTGAGGTCATCCTCATTGCAGCTGGTCAATCACTGAATATGTAGCAACTGTTGTGCGTGCGTGTGTGTGTGTGTGTGCGCGCGCGCGTGTATGTATGTATGTAAGGATCTGTAGGTGACCAGCTGTGCGCCTGCATCTTCAGGAAGCTCAAGCTTTTGGACAAATAGAGCCCAAAATGCTCCCACCTGTGGAGCTGTCAGCCAGGTGGATCCCAAATTCTCCTCTCTCTGTTCACTGCAGAGCCTGATGGCTTCCACAGATTTTTTTTTATCACATCAGGCAGTACCAAAAGCCACAGGTGTCTGCTCCAGGAGTCCCATCTCACTAGGACCTGAGGATAAGGGAGGAGATGTTTGCCTTGGGAGACAGCCCAAAGATAAGAGCAAGGGGCTATGACTGTGCTCAGACTTTGCACTAAGTTTGGGTCAAAAACAGATGCTGACAGGGTCTTGCTTTTGCATGCTAGACTCATGGTTAGTGGTTTCCCAGGAGGCAGGGGATATGGGTCTGCCAAGCTGGGCCCTAACCACAACATTTGGGGAAGGGGACAAGGCTTGATGGAGGGCAGCTAGTGACTCCAGAAGGAAAGGGGGCCCAAAGGAACAGGTGTGACTTCCATGCAAGGTGCGACAAGGCAGATGGGAGCAGGGAGCTGGGGTCTAATTGCTCTACTTATGGGACCACTAATCCTTTATGATTCACGCTGAGGAAGACACCCTGTCAGCACCTTTCTGCTTGTAATCTCTGATAAAGCCGCTTCTGCTGCCTTACAATTATATGTATTCCTGAGGAAGATACTGCTAACATAACACTAAGCTTGCTAAAACCAAGAATGCCATATTAAACCCTGTATCAGTTCTTTTAAAACTCTTTTACAGAACCAGTTTTAGGAAAGATATTTTAGATACCTTTTTACAGGCTGAGGCTTTTTAAAGGTGTGAATGGTCCCATAGCTTTCCAGGAAGAACAAGACAGACATTAAAATATTCCTCGAAGATAAGCGACTCTGCTGGCTTTGCATGCTGGATTAGTGTTTTTATGGTTTCCACACATCTTTTATCTCCTGTGCAGAGGCATGAGTCATGCTTTTTTATTGAAGAAGTGCATATTATTAAAGTGGTGTAGTTCTATGCTAAAAACACTTTCACAAGAGAGTAGAGCATGGGAATGTGCCAGAAACTTTTAACCAAGCAGTTTTTATTTCCTCCTCTGAATAAGCTTCATCACAGTCTCTAAGGATATGATCTGAATGTCTACACAATAACAGGGCTGTTTCTTTGTCCTCTAGTCCACCCTTTAACTGGACAGCAATTTTGCTCACATCCAACTTCACGGTCTCAGCATAGGAGCAGAGCACGGCTGGTTCAGAGGCATCACTTGAGTCATTAGCAGGCCAAGCCAGTCCCTCTGCCGATCCCAATGCAGTGACACAGAGGAGGACAAACTGCTATTTGTATGGCACATGAAACAGTGCCAGCCTCACAGCCTGGTTTCTTTCGTGTCCTCTGCCACCATTGCAGCTGCAGCCAGGAGTGACCTTGGTTGCACACATGCTTGTTACAACCCTGCAAATAAACAGCCTTTGCTGGGCAGGGTACTGACACCCAGCCTGCCCGCACGATCAGATAACCATGCCCGATGTTTTCTGAAGATGCAGTTATCCCGCAGGCCACAGTGTGGATCAACTTGAACTTAACTTCAGCTGTGTCCCTGAACAACGCAGGGCTTTGCTCTGCACAGCTGTGTGTGATCCAGGGGCACAGTTAAAGCGTACTTCAGTCCATCTTGGAGGAGGTGCATCCCAGGGTCATTGGGTTTCTCTCCTGGGAAAGTGCAAGCACTGTAGAGTTGGTGGGGATGAGAGTGGTGCCAGGGAAAATCCCCTGGACTGAAGCAACAGGCTGCTGATAGTGGTGGTGACTCACAAAAGCTGGACACCCCTGCTCCTGCCTCCCACCCACGCTGGCGGTCTGGTCATCCCAAATGCCAGACTCCACTCATCGAGGGACTTAAGGTTTCTTTCTCAGCTCTGCTAATGTGCCAATGTGGCGCACAGTTTCAGTCCCAGCAGCGCTGCAAGCATCTGCGCAAGGAGACAAACTGGCTTGCCAGGACTCTCACCACTGCAAGGCAGACAGGATGCCCCCAGGATTTCTGATTTAATGGTGAACATTGCACTGAAGCCATCAGTGGGCTGATGTCTCTGCTGAATGAGATGCCAGGCCTTTGCAGTTCGCCCATCCATGGTGCAAAACCACTGCATGCTCTGCACCAGCTACAACCTCTCCCAAGAAATAGCTGCTGGATGCCAGGGGCTGAAGCAGTATCTGTCGATAGTTAAACACATTTAAATGCAAGATAAAAAATGACAGATTAGTGGAATGACATTTGAGCTGGTGTTGCTCACAGGACCAAAAACTAACAGCATTATCTCTGGAGAACCCACTCTTTTGCTGACAGCTTTTAACTGACTACAAGGGACATGTAAAGGGAGACAAGAAGTATTTGGGTCAAGGAGGGACTGCTGTGAAGTGCAGAAAATGTCCCATGAGAGTCTGAAATTCAAACAAAAACAGAGAGACAAAGCATCCCCTTCTCAGCTGACTGTGACACCGGCACAGCCCTACTGACTCCAGGTTCATTAGTCCTTACCCACATTAATACGAAAGGTTCAGGACACAGGATTTCAGACCACCAAGTAGTTATATCCCATTGTCTGTGGTAATGTGATATTTGTTTGAATATGAAAACGGGTCTTATAACATAAGAGATCTTATTGCTGAGACCATCTACTGTGAATGAGGAAAATTGTGTAAATGAAATGGTAACCTTTCTACTGCCACTGTTTTCCTTGCTAAAATAGATAAACAACAAAATATTTCAGTCTCATGAACTTGTTTCTGAGCAAGACAGTTCTCATGCAATGCTAGAAATGTGAGGCTGGACCCAAGTCAGGATTCAAGAGGTGAAAGGGGACATCATCTATAGGCACGCGTGGCCCTCGACTGAAGAAAGCATGAAGGGACGCACACATCCAGACATTGCTGGTGCTGTAGTGACAGCCATTTCCCATTGATCCCAGGTGCAAGACGTCTGTGCAGACCTCAGTTTGGTTGCCTTCTCTGAATTTTCATTTTAAATCAGTTTTAACAGGCATGAAAAGATTCACAAAAAAGTTTGCCCTTAGGCTTGTTGGTCTTCCCTGAAAGTCTTCTATATCCCAGCTATGTTCCCCAGGGGAGCTGAGGGAGCATTTACATTTGTTTGGGAGAAATGAAGATTACAGATTTTTAAAGTAGTGTTTATCCCACCCTCACTCTAAGGGGAAACAAACACATGCATCAAACACATTGACGTTCCGTTTTTCATCCCTCTACAGAATGATTCGAACTGCTCTTCAACAGATGTGCTTATAATTAGTGAACACAGTGAAATGCCAAGACTAATTTAATACTGCGTAATACTGACAGTCACTCAGCAGGAGACCCGCAGGTGTGCACAAGGAGTGGAGCTCTGATTTGGTTGCAGAAGGATTTTAAAGAAAATCAAACCCTACAAAAGTGAATTTGTCCTAAGTCCAAAACATTCCTTAGATTTGTTAAGACTCAAGTAGGTAGCAGGCACCTTATTTGTGTCCGTGAATATCTAGCAAAAACCTGTGGAGTTTCACACAATTTTCACACCAGCTCCAGCTGACGCTGTACAGAAGCTCACTTCGGATTAAACTCACCATCCCAAATTCGAGTTGCAAAACCACAAGAACCCCCTGAGATTTCATGCTGTGAAGGAGTCCCCCAGAGCCGTGGATTAGCTTTGGAGAAGCTTTTGGATGATCAGCACTAATGGCATGACCAGTCAACATGGCCAGTTATAAACTGTAAAAGAATATGCTAATCATATTTCCTGTTCCTGGAAGTGTCAGGGCTCAGATGAGGTTTTGGAAAAAAAAAATATGGAACAGTCACTTGTTGGGTGGCTATTCCTACTGAGTGAAGACATCCAGACACACTTGTGTTGTCCAGAGATCACATGGGCATGGGATCAACAATTTATTCCTGTTGGTCTCAGTACAAAGTTAGGTGCCCAAATAAGCATTGGGAGCCCAAGCACTCTATTGGGTTTGGATCTCAGCACTTAAAAGAGATCTGCTTTTTTTCAAATCAATTTCCAGTACACCAATAGCCAGGTTTGCACAGCGCCCTGTACATGTCTTTGTCTAGGAAGCTCAACCTTCAACAACATATTTCCAATACCTCAGTAACATCTTCCTTTATTAAAAGTTTGGGAGAAAGGGAGAGGCGTTTGTTTTAAATGAGTTCTCTCATGCCATTTTAAAGTTTAGTTCCAAATGAAACCAATATGGTTAAATATACATAAATTACCATCTTTGTATGCCTCTTCTCTTACAAACTCTTGCTCCAGCTTCAATGGCCTTTGCATGTGATACATAGGTGGAATTCAGTTGCTTAAAGGTGCCTTTGAGATACCTCTTGTAGCTCACCTGATCTCCATCTGCCCCTCCAGAAGAGTATGGAATCCTGGAGGTCCTGTGTGGCACTGCCCGAGCCCATGTGCGTTCTTACAGATAGTAAGCTATCTCAAACGGCACTGGATAGCTATGTTCAGAAATCAGATCATGGACACAGTTTTCAGGGTTGCCCTATCATCCTTGAAGGGACAAGCCGCAACAAACAGTGTTTGAATATGTCTGTTCCCAGGCAGTGTTAACTGGGTTTTTTTTCAGATTGATGATGCTTTGATGAAGCAAAACAACACACATTGGTGAGTAATGTCTTTTATCAGCTGAAAATGTTAAACACCCTTTTTGGCTCTTAAAGGTCCTGCTTGTACACCCCAAAGCTTATCTATTTTTTCAAGTTATATCAATTATCCTAGTGGGAGATACTACTAAAAACTTTGTTTTTCTTCTCACGGTGAGTTGAAATGACAAACAGTGATACTTTGCCCACATGAAGGAGCACAGGAAGATGAGATGGGGTTTTAACATTCTCTCAAAAACTTTTAGCTGTCGCTTTGCAATAAAACATCTGAAAGAGAAGAAGGAACTCATAAAAACATGAAATAAATAATTCTTGAGAATAACTTTTTCTTTAAAGTAATTTAAGATTTATACAGTGTTAGCTCCAACCAAGCTGAGCTCTGGTTTGATGAGTGAGCATTTGGGAAAGCAGATTTATCCAACAAGGATATAATGGTTTTAGACTTTTTTTTTCCTGCTAGCAGAATCAGATTGTGGTTTCCTCAGATGTATTCTTTCGTCAAATATCAGATGATGGACAGGGCTCTGAGCAATCTGATCCAGTTGAATATGTCCTTGGTCATTGCAGGAGTGTTGGACTAGATGACTCTTAACTCCCTTCCAACCCAAACTATTCTATGATTCTATGATTTTTTTCCAGAATTGTTTTTTCAGAGTTATTTTTGAGTAATTAACACTGGTTTCTCTTAGTCTCTGGTCCTCAGCACCCAAAGCACGCTGGCTAGCGTTTTGATTGCACAAACAAATTATGGCATCTTCCTTATTTCTGTCTCTACTGGCGATTGTACCTAGCTTCAATATTTGAATGAGGGAAATGACATGTCAGGTCCACCAATCTCCATGTGTGAATGTTCAGGGAAGCGAACATAAAAGAAGCACGAGTACTCTGGATTAAAAATGTGTGTAAAGTCATGCAGTTGCGAGAGAAACTTGGCGTATTTTCCTGTCTCAGCTGATCTTCTGCTAGTCTTTCTGAAGAACAATGTGGGCCAGGTCCCATTTTCTGGACGAAAAGGTAGGGAAAAGAGTTCTAAATATGTTGGCTGTGAAACCTGAAATTATGTAAAATTTGCCTGGTCTTGAGTTTTGTTTGAAACTTAGCTCATTTTCCCTCAAGGATTTGCTCCAGTTCCCACCCTTTCTCCAACAAATACGGTTGGGCCAAGCCACAGTGAGCTTGGACAGTTTATGGCTCTGCATCAGTTCTGTGCAGAACTCTGTGACTTCAGATGGTTTTGACATGAAACCAGATGAAGAATTTGCTCAGTCCCAAAACTTAGCATGCAATTCAGAGCAGGAACCCATGTGGATTGAAACTAGAGCAAATGGTTTTGTAATCCCCTTCAAAGAGAAACAACCAAGCAGAGCAGCGGTTCTGTTAATGGTTCAAGGAAGGTCTGTTGATTAATGACCTCAGACTATTTACAAAGAAAAATAACTGGAAATGAGTTCAAAAGATGTGTCACATTCCTGTCACACTGGGAATTTTGACTAAAATACGGACACGTTGACAATTGCATAACTTGGATATGAAGGTTTTTCATTGATTTTTGTATATTCCCATGTTGTTGCAAACAGGAATTATGCCACGTAGAGAAGTGTTACAATGTCCTAATGAATTTTTCAGAACACGGCAACAACTCTAGGGGAAGCTGTAGTACTTGGAAATATACGGTACTAGACTGGTACCAATATTTTTATCCCATTTTTGGCTTTTGCTTTCCAGAATTTACTTGGAAATTACCTCGCCACTTCTGGCATTAAGATTTTTAAATGTGGCTTATGGAATAACCAATAAAGAAATGCAATTAACCAATTACAGTGTTGAACACATGGCAAATCATGTAAGAAACCTCAACCCCCCAAATAATACAAAGGAGTAATGTATGAACAATATGTTAAATTCTGGGAATATTTAGTTCTAATGGCAGTAGATCTAGATCTGGCCCATGATATTTTAATTTCTAGTCATTTTTCTTCTTTTTAGCTGTAAACTGTATTTTTGGACTGGTGTCAAAGCTAATGGATAGGTATCACTTTATGCCAATGTGCAGTCTGGTCACCTTTGTGGCTAAAGGAAGATGTTTTAGCACTTTAGCCTTTGGATCCATTCCTTGCTTTGTGCAAACTGGACCCTTGGAATAGGAAGCTTTGGGCAGAACGAGGATAAAAGAAAAGTTGACAGTAAACTGCAAAAAGCGTGGAGGGATGTTGGTGAGAGTAGAGAAAAGTGGGGGGAAGGATTGTGGATATGTCTGAAATCTAAATGGACTTCAATTCTGCAACACTGTCGGTGTTTCTTCTGGCTTTTTATCTCTTCGAAACAATGTGTTCCGTAAATTCCAGTTCGTCGTAATCTGTTGATCTTGGCAGAGAAACCTTGTCTTTGAGTAGTTTCCATGAAAGCTGAGTTACTCATTACGGACACCTCTTCATACCTCCTATGAAGGTTTCATGAGCCATTATGGATTTGCCAGTAATGAGGGAGCAGCGTAACAAGAGCAATCACGTGCCAGTGCTCTAGTTACTGATCAGTACCCCAAGGAAGTAACCCGCAGAAGGGGAAAACTGTATTTTTTCTGCAGGCCCTTCCTTGTCCTGAGCCATGCAGGAGTCGGGTGTTGATCAAGAACCCAGCCTGTGTGCGGCTGCGGTTTGTTTGACAGCAATGACCGAAATTAAGTTTTTAAGGTTTAAGGAAATGCCCAAGCAAAACAAAATGACAGCAGCAAAAAGTACCTACCTAAGTGAAATGAGTCATAGCATAACAAAACAAAAGCCTGTGTTGTTAAATTTATTTTGCAGTTTCCATCTGCATGGTATTTTAATTGCTTAAACTTTACAATGTACATATTTATGTACACACTGAATATTTGAGATCCAGTATTAGGCTACCTCAGCAATACATTTCCAAATTCCCTGCGGTTTGACTTTTCTATTTAATACATGCATTTCTAGGATATTTTAAATTATCTTAGTTTGCTGATCAGGATGAGATTAAGAGGTGTCTTGGTCACGGACCACAGCTGCCTTTAAAAGCAATGGGTATGAGAAGGTACAGTCCTCTTTAATTACGCCGACATAAGCATGACAGGGTCCAGTGCTTGCAAGCTGAAGTCAGGAAAAAGCTGAATAGGAAATAAAATGTAAATTTTTTTATGCTGAGCATAATTAGATATTGGAACAGTTTCCTGAGGATGGAGGTAAATTCTCTTTCCTCAGGACTGGATCTCTTTCAGAAAGAAATGCTGTGACTCAGCTCTTAGCTGCTGGCTCTAAGCAAGGAACCACACTAAGACAAATTTCTGAATGGTTAGCGCTGCTTCTCCTCTGTTTTAATTTCAGTTTAATGTGCTATTCCTCTGCATGAAGATTACAAGATGAGGAAGTGCCAGAGACAATATAAGGGAACCAAATTCTCACTTGGCTGCAACATTTCTCCTGAAGATACTTATTCAGGAACAGCTTTAGGGTACATCTGAGTGTACTGGTGGCAACAGAGAGGGAACTTGATAAAAGTGAATGTACCCAGAGAAGGTGAAACTCTATGAGATAATCTGCACATCAGAAAGCAGAGGAGAGAAATGTCGGGAAGCCTCCAAGGAGGAAATGAGAAAAAATCAGGGCTCCTGCTCCATATAGAGTATAAAATTAAAAGATGGGAACATTTCTCATTGTGTGGCAATAATTTCATCATTTTTGTGGTTTATGAAGTCACCAGAGTTCTGTGAGGGGTTTAACGCCACATAATTCACAGATTCCTGTAGGGTGTACATGTGCCTGTGTGCATGTGTCTGTGCGACGCTGTTTTCCACGTGCGAGTTGCTCCATCGGTTTGTTTGGGTGGCAGCAAAGACGAGCCGCCAGGGGATGCTTTTGGGAGGTGGCTGTGCCATGGCCCACAGCGGAACATGCCTTGCCATGCCTCAGCTATCACATTGAAGAGGAAAGGCTGGTCCACGGTGGACTGCATTGAATAGGCCATGTCAGTGCTGGCTCTTTGTCAACTGGTTGCATATCTCAGCAGCATCCACTATTCCCTTGGCAACAGCTGAAGTTACATTACACATATGAACACCAGGCTTAAAACCACTTTTAGTTATGTTGCTTGAAGTCCTATCTTCTCTATGGCACCAGTGATGGTGAATCTACAAAGGTTTGGGGGTGTGTTTGAATTTGCACTGAAGGGTGATATGTCTATGTGAACTAAAATGGTGGTGGGAACTCCTAGAAATCAAAAATTATTCCATGATGTTTCTGACATGCCTCGTTCCAGAGATGAAAAGGAAAATGAAAGCCCAGACACCGAGCATGTTGAAGATTCAGGGCCAGATCCAGAGGCTTATTCGTCATTTGGTTTAGTGGCTAAAAGACAATCTCATGCTTTTATACGTCCTGAGCTCTTTCCCATAATGCTTTAGTTTCAGACACGAAATGGAGTAGCCTAAGAGTTGCTCTAACATGCCCTGAATACAAAAGGCCTCAGAAAGTTAGCAATCACAGTATTTTCTAGGACAGAAGGATACCTTGACCTTGCCCTGTAGGATGGGAAAAAGCTGAGAGACTCCTGAGCTCCTGAGCATTGAGACTTCTCCAGCACCACGTGGATTCTCCAGGAAACTCAGGGAAACTAAGAAACTGGGATGATATAAAGTTTCCCTCACCTACATGAGTATCAGGTTTTCCTTTGGGTCAGAATTCAGCTTTTTACTTTTTAATGCTTAATGACAGAAGGACTGCAGTCGTTTTTTCCACCCTTTTAATCATTCAAGCCGTCCAACTTTCAGTAAAAGCTTGTTAACTCATTTTGATAAGGGCAATTCCCACAGCCTCTGTCTCACAAACAGAATAGCAACTCCCATTGATAACGTGCTGTGGGATCATATTCCTGACTGCTGCTATTTAGCACCTTTTGGAGTTGTCTGCACAATTGAGATAAATAATTCATTTTCCCTCCAAGGGTCA
Organism: Vanellus vanellus; assembly: GCF_965231255.1. Taxonomy (NCBI): domain Eukaryota; kingdom Metazoa; phylum Chordata; class Aves; order Charadriiformes; family Charadriidae; genus Vanellus; species Vanellus vanellus. Next base: position 52,137,843 of record NC_138909.1, on the reverse strand, counting down.
CCAACGTCTTTCTGAGAAAGGGGTACAGTTCCATATTAAAGTAGGAATAGGAATGTCAGAGCCACACTAAATTGTGTCCTTCTCTACCACTCTTGTGAATTGATTACTAACTGTAATAGTGAGGGATTCATGTTACCCACATCTGACGTTCGCTCAGGTCTGCAGGAAAAGGAGGCAATGCATATTGCTACAGACTGACTAGCTGAAGACATTTTATGAAGCAACTCAGAATGAGAGGGCAGGTGTGTTTGGTGAGCTGCATCATTTGGGTGTTTACTGGGTTTGGGCTGACAGCCTCACCCTTCATGTGTAACCCTTCATGACCCACATCTGTTTTACCAAAGAAACCGACAGCTTCTTTCACTGGAAGTGGCTACTAATAAAGTCTAGGGGTTTAGTGACATTGGTAAATGCCACTTGAGCATCTTGTCTCTTGCTGGGATGGATGAATTAATCTGACTCATTTCAAACCCACATGAAAACTATGGGATGAGATGCTGGGGAGCATTTTACTGTGAAGGGATTGCAAATGGGAAGAAAAGAAAAATTTAAAAAGGGGTGAAAGACGGGGCAGAGAGAAAAATGAGCATAAAAATAAATATTCCAGTGATAGAATGCAGCACTTGTGAATGTGAGTATGACATCTATTTCTACTTCCTTAGCTTTGGAGGAGTCTTTCTATTCCTAATTCAAAAGAAAGTCTTCCAGAAAGTCTTCCATTTAGCAAGGAAAAAAATCACACAACCCCCCTGCCAAGACATTGAAAAGGCTTAAAATGTACAAGGAAAGAAATTTTGTAAACTCCATCTACAAGAATGAAGTAAAAATTCAAAAATATTCTTACTCCTTGGGATTTGACCATTGCAGTATAGAAACAGTTTGCACCTTAAGGCATGCCTGTGCTTAATCTTAAGCACAACCTGAGGGTCTCCCTGAGGAGAGAGGGACAAGTCTGGGCCACACCTCCACTGCCCGACCCCTGGCAGACGTCCCATCTTGGCAGCAAGCTTGCAGGTGTAAAGCAAGGGTGTTTTAATCTGATGTGTGAGTGTCCGCACGGCTCAGGTCCATTTGTTTCTCATCACATCACGAGGCTGTTGAATAGTCCATGGATCAACCAGGACACAAACATTCGAATTCACACTCGTGAAGAGAGCAGCTAGATGCCTAATGTTTCTGCAAATGAGGACCTTTAAATGGGTGTCCAGATATTGCAATACACAGTCCTCTTTATTCCTTTGTTCTGAATGCATTTGTCAGTGTTGGGTTATTTGCCTTTTTTTTTTTTTTTTTCTTCAAGAGGTGCCTTGCTATCTGTGCATGCCTTAAGTTGCATACAGGCTTCCACAGCTGATTCTGATGATGCCATTTCCCATTATATCCACAATTATTTCTTGTGACCACTTTTCATGGACTTCTCTGTTGGGAACAAAGGCCATTTTTGATCCCGTGGATCAAAATCCGAGATTAGTGGAGCCTTTACTGCCACCATTTGTGCTGCTGCTGGTCTTGCCTGGTGTAGACAAAACGATCCTCTGGCTGTCTCTGCTGTGCCTGGGAGAGGAGGGTTGTGGTGCGACTGATGCACCGGAGCTGGCAACACCCAAGGGATGCAGCACCATTCACAGGGCAGGCTACAGCCCCTAATCCCTCACTTCTCCCTGAGCTCATCACATTAACACCACTGGGAAATGCCCGGTGGCATGGTGGTGGATCACAGCCCTTGGTAGAGACCAGCTGAGTCTGACGGAGCTCCCCAGTGCCTGTGTTACTTTTCAAAATCGGATTTACTGTGCTAAGCCCCCTGGAGGCTTTTGAAAATGTTCCTCCAGTGCAAAGTGGGAGAAGTGAAGAAATATATAAGGGTTAGGAATCAGACCAGTTCTAAAAGAAAAAAAAATAGGAGCAAGCGTCTTCAGTATGCATGAGGGAATTAAGTCTTTTAACCTTCAAATAAGATGGGGATGGGGGAAGTTCTTTGAAAATGCTCACGCTGTGAATAGACCATTTTGCTTGATTTCAGTTTCTTAGAAAAATAAAATATCTGAGTTCGATACAGTTTGTCTTCTTTTTCTCCATTGTTATCTTCTTTTTCCTTTTCTCAGTTAAGAGTAGGAAAAGGTATAAAAAAGGGAAATGTGTATTTTCTTCATAGGAAAAAAAAGGAGAAAAAATGAAGAAAGGAAAATGAAAGTCAACATTTGAATTTGAGAATATTACAGAGTAAAGCCTTTGATTTCACATTATCTTCAGGGGGTTTATTCAAGAAATAGAAAAACAAAAAGCTACATTTCCCATGAAAAGATCTATCACAATTGTGAAGCTATTTTTCATCGAAAGCAGACATCGCTAATGAAAAATGTTCCAGCGAGCTCTGCAGAAAGGCGTTGGGCAGTTGGCTTACACTTGCAGCACACAGCTTAGATCCGTTCCAGATCACATGCAGATTGTCATCAGCCCCAAAATCAGTTTTTGCCCCTGAAAACTTACTTCCTAATCCATGGGAAGAGTGAGGGTGTTTGCAGAAAGCAGCCGGCTGTGGATAGCTCTGTTTCTGCTCAGCTTCACTGAGTGATCCTTTCTGAAAACTCACCTGCTCTGCATCGAAGCCAAGTCTGCCAATTTTGGGCTCTCAGGACCTGCTCTTCCTCCTGTCCTTTGGGAAGATAAAACTGTAATATCGAACAGGTTAATGAATTTGTCGTCAAGTCCTCTTTAGATAAACAGTCAAACGCTCTTGTTTTCTATCATTTAGAGAACCAGGTGAGGTAAATGCAGTCAGTAAACTCATCCAGACTTTGATCGTAACCATGGCTTTCGGTCTCTGTGAATTGCTTTGAAAAGGCAGATGATTAGTCTCATGGAGAAATACTCTGCTTTGACAGTCTTCTGCTAGAACTTCAGAAAAGATGATCAGCTTCTGATCTGGATAGCTTTAAATCATAAAACCCCCTGAGAGTTTTAGGAATAAGAATAAACCATGGTCTTGCCTGTGACCAGCCCCGCACCTCTCTGCCTCAGCTTCCCCATTCACATAGCTGTCACCATGTGAAAAGTCAAGCTGAAAAATGCTTCTGTTTTGCCTTAAATAACTTCAACGCCCTGTCTTTTGTTTTTACCAACTTCGAGGACCATAGGGAATAGTATTATTTTGTCATCTGGAGAAATGGGAACTGAGTGAACACATGTAACAAGTTGGTTGGCTGCATGACGATTTCTTTTTCATTCATGTAATATTGCCACAGATTATCTGTTCTCACTGGGAATATATCCTGAAATTTATCTCTCTGTGAAGAAGCTAGCCATTAGCGATCATTGCCAAATTGCTTTAAAGCTACTTTTAACTACATTTGCATTATCACTCGAATACTTTTAGCTCTCCTTAAAGCAGCAGAGTGCTAAGAGCGTGTAGGCAACATGGATGGATATGGGTGTCATAGTGTTTTCAAAAAGATGCAGACTTTTGTAGAAGGTAAGTCCTCAGGTCCCCTGCAATGGGGATTCATGAGCCTTTGCTGCCACTGAAACCCAAAGGCACCACAGTGCTGTGCCGAATCCAGCACCCGCCCCCCTCCCTGGGTGCCAAAACCCACCGCACGCTGACCCAAGGAGATCAGCCACCCTCTGCCTTTGAGAGTCTTCTGAAACGCAGATTTTTCATACCCTCAGCGCACGATTACCCCGAAAGGCCAGGGTGTGATGGCTCAGCCCTCTGACAGCCTGTCCACCGACACATTTGCAGACAGGCTGCAGCTGGGGTCCGTGTGGAGCCGTCCTGGGTGGGAGGCCACCACCACCACCCCCAAGGCAGCTTGCTTTAGGGAGCAGGGACCTCTGATTCCACCCTGGTCTTTGTTTATCAATTCCTAGCTAATGAGCCCTTCTCCTCACAAAAGAAAGTTATCCAAAGTGATAGTAAAGATGAGAGCTGCAGTAAACCAGGGAGAGAGCAGTGGGGAAATGTTTGAACTTGGGGTCTTCAGCCTGGCTAAGTGGAGGGGAGAGTGTTGTTGCAGTGAAAGGACTATTAAAAATACAAAGTACAGACTCTCTGGGGCCTCAGATGTTGTTTTACCCCATGAAACATGATTTCTTATTTTTAAATAGCTGTCATGCTTGTTAGTTTAATTTATCCCTTCTCAGCTGCAAACTACAACATTTTATGAGCCTGACTGAGGGCATTTTCACACAGGCTCTGTGGCTTTGTGCACAGCCCTGCCAGACTTAGGCTGGGCTAAGCCAGAGTCGTATTTTGTACTGAGTTACCCCCCTGCAGCCCTGCTCACACCGGTCCAGAGCCCAGCGCAAAGCCCATGAGGTTACTCAGCTCTTTATAAAGGGTTTTGGAGAGGAAACACCTTGAAACCAGCCTGGGGTGTAGGTTCCCTTGTGGTATCAGAGGCTCCAGGAGGATGATGCTACTGTTTGGGGTTTTTTTGCCTTTGCCCAGCAGTTTTGTTTTGTGCTGGATTTTTGGAGTGGTCAGATAATCAGATCTGCTTTAAAAAGTGACTGCAAGCTCTACATTACCCACAAAGCTTGTGTTGTTAGCAGGGGCAAAGGCAGGGAGATACTAAGGGCTTGTGTGGGGACCAGAGTGCATGTCGGGAGCAGAGACACATATTCTCACTAGGTTTCAGCTGGTGTCTAGCCACACATGGACATCGCTATGTCTCTGTTAATAATAGCAAAGCCAATTGTTAACATGCTTATCACTAATGCAGAGGAGCAATACCTGGAAGCAGAGCCAGGTTAGCTTGAAAGCTCCCCAGATGTGTGCAGCTTATCTCCTCTTTGCATGAACTGAAATGCTTGGATCCACGCTAGCGGATCCAGCCCCATGGATCCAAGGCACATCTGTATTATTTTCTACTGTGTGCTGTGCATGTGCCCTAAAAATTTTGTCCTGAGTGGCACGTAGGAGCTTGAACTTTGAGTCTCTCCAATCCCAAGTCCTTGCCTGGATCCTTCCTTCTTGCTGTGTTCTTGCAGTAGGTGTCTGTTTTCAAATGGAGCCAACACGACCGTCAGCAGTTACCCTGCTGAACTTCACTTCCAGTAGGCAGATGGGAGTGATGGGCAGGAGTACTCACTGTCTTCAACTTTCCCTGCACAAAATGTGAGCCAGGTTTGCAAATGAGCCAAATCTGTCCTGATTTGGTGCAGAACGCTGGGCAGATAAAAGCTTTTCTCAAGAAAGACTGATAGCTTGAGTTGCAGGAACAATACAGGCTGCGACTGAGTCTAATTAGAAGGGCAAATGAAACGAGAAGTTCTTCCCTGTATCCTGCCTGGTTAAGGCCCATACATCTGACCTTAGCTTTTCACCAGCTGCAGATTCATTCAACAAATCTAAAACCACTTTCCAGGGTGGGTGTAGGATTAGACACAGAGGAGCCAGAATTGTTGGCTGTGATCAATAATCTGATTGTCGGTTCCTAGGTTTTCGCAAAACATACATTGCGTTATGTGAAGCAAAACCAGAAGTGGATCTTTTTGTAATACATGGGAGGGCTTTACAGGCAGCCTTCCTTCAAGCAGACTCAGGCAGGAGGTATCTGGAAATCTGGAAGACATGAGAATGAAACGATGACTGATAGAGAAAGAGAGACCACAGGAGACATCTGTAAGCCTAACCACATGACAGACCCAGAGGCAGCTTCAAAACCACTAGTACAGCCACTCTAGGACAGCTTCATTGAAGCAACATGCTACAGAAATATCATTCGGGGCTTTGTATTGATACAGGATGATGGCTGCAGTATGGGGAAAACAACCCATCTGGACTGAATGAAGTGATAAAGACAGAGCGGTTTCATTTGCTTATGGCACTGCCAAGGCTCTAGAGCCAACAGTCTGGGTTTTCGTTGTTTTGATTCAGTTCAGCTTTGGTCACATCCCCTTTGCTCTCGTGCTGCTAGGAAATTGGTATTAAGATACAGAGGTCACAGGGAAAAGTATGAAGTTCAACAGTTCTTGGATTTTGAGTGTTTACTAGTGCAAAGGTGAAAAGCCTTGAAAATGTGAAGGGTGGTAAAATGCTTTGTGAATGTAATGATAGCTTGGCATCATTCTGTTGGAATGGAGATATTCCACTCTTATCCACTTACATCAGTAATAAGGTGTTTTAATGCAGCCCCTTGGAATTGAAAAAAAAAAAAAAAAAGATAAAAACCTAGTACATAACTGGCTTTAGGAAAGAAACCTAAAACTTGGAGCATCCCCAAATTACCTCGATCTTCAGCTAAACCTCATAAGATCGATGAGTTTGTTTACCTCGCCAGGTGAACCACTCTGAGGTGCTCTGAGGAGAGGAAAACCATCTCGCTCTCTAGCTTGCATCAATTCCCAAGAGCTCAGTGGGAAGAGTGGGAAGTGAAAGTGTTTGTTAAGCAGTAATTCTCTCTGCGATGTCATTCATTCATCAGGCAGAAACAGCTAGGTGGAATGATCGGATTTTGATGAATCTTTCAGTTTAGCCTTTACGGCCTTGTCTCCAAACAACAGGGGAGCAACACCACACACTGCTGCGCACCAGTGGCGTCTTTAACTGAGGCTGGGGCATTACCTGCAAGAAAGGGAGGTCTCTGACAAACCCTGTGCATCTGAATGAAGGACAGCGCCAGGGGCTGTGAATGTGGAGGATTTCACAAGAATATATATCTCAAAATGCTTTCCAATAATGCCTCGCCCAAAGCCACTGAAAGGCAGTGAAATATTTTCCATCGGTCTTCATAGGTGTTAGATGAAATCCTTACACAACAGGAGGCATGGCTGCAGGAGAAAGTGCTGTTGGTGAAATATGGCCCTGTTTCAGCTGTGATGAGGGCCAGCCAGGATGTCTCCTCCAGCTCCGCAGGCTCTGCAACAGGTCCTACGGCACCGCGTCGTCTCAGCAAAGCACTAAGTGGCCGTGATTCCCTATACAGAACATCTGCTTGGCAGCCTTTTAGGATCACGCAGTACTACTAGGAACTGTCTTGTAATTAAGGGATGGCTGTACAGAGCATGTAGCCAGTCAATAGTTCTCCTAAACAGCCTGTCTCTTGGAAGAAGGCTACATAATGAACAAGTGTCAGTGGGTCATGAGTTAGAAACAGATTTTGTCTTGCTGGGAACAGTTATGTTTAACAATCATTCATTAGGTGTCCCAGATGGATGCCGCCGGGCAGAAGGATGAGGAGGGAGATCACTATCCCAAGTGACCCTACAAAAGCAAAAACATTAGCAAATGGTTATTGGTTTTTTTTTATTCCTTTGTTTCATATTTGACTGGGTAATAAAATGCCATCATCTCCCTGGTAAAAATGGGAATGATTTTTGCTGTTACTTTAGCTTAGGCATCCTGCAACTGGTACGTTTTGGATGATGGATGTGATAACCCCAGCTGGGTAGTGCCTCATGACCTTTTCAGCATGGTCAGTTGGGATATAAAACATACCCAGCCCATGAAAATTTTTTTTATTTCCTTTCCAGCTCAACATTGGGGCTCCCTGCGGTTTTAAAATGCTTTCACCTACTCACATATATGGACATTTTTTCAGCCCAGAGCAAACCACAAAATTAAAAGGAGAGACTTCTCCAGAGCAATTAGAGTTGGGTTTATGAACTGCGGTGTTCATTTGCTGTGGATTATGGGTGAGACAACGCAAAGGAAACTTCTACCACGTATGATTCAGAAAAAAAATCTACATGTTTGAATTTTTACAGAATTCAAACACATCTTTTACTAGGCTGCAGATTGTTACAGTGTTTTGCTCAGAAAAAAAAAAAAAAGTGACAGTTGGGGAGTGTGTGGGGTGAAACAACCCACTGCGTATAGTGCCAAGAAGTGTGGTGGCAGCAACCAGGGGGTATGTGGGCTACCGCAGGAGTTCACCCAACTGCTTCTGGAGGGAATGTCTTTTCTTCCTCTCAGATTTTGCGGTCATAAATAAGACCCTTTTGGTGCATCTGTTCGTGCCTGTGGGTAGTCCCTTGCCCATCACAAGTGGGAAGGTTGGGCCAACGTGTGGACGGAGCTCACAGATATGGCAGTGAGCATGGTGGGAGGCAGGCCATGTTTCTTCTGCTGGTTTGCAGGGGGAGAACGCTAGGCTGGTGAGATGTCAGGACCCCAACACCCTCATGACATAGGTTTGGGTCTGCAGGGAGCTCTGGTGTCTCCCCTAGGGTCCTCCTCCCAGCAGCCAAGGCAGGAGTCATTTGGCCACAGTGTAGCTCCAAGCTCACCTGCAGTTCCCTTCACACCCAAAGCAGAAGAAAAAGTTATTTCTAGGGCAAGGTGAAGTGGACACCTGAAATAGGTATAAATGCCCATTTCTCTGTATCAAGTCCAAAGGCAGTCTACAGCTGTTACATCATGTATTTACATTTATATTTTCCATGGCTAAAGTTAGATGTGACAAATCCTTCTCTCATGGCTCAGTCTAAGGACTCAAGGAGATGAAATTTAAACAGATATTCTGCCTAAGGTCTGCTTTAAGTGTTTATTCTTCCTCTCCTGGGAATCTAACCTCAGATGCCCATTGACCCAACGAATTCCCACCTCGACAAGGTAGCTACATAAATACCTCAATTGGAGTCTAAGTAGTTAAATTAACAGCAGAATTGACCTAGTCACTTACATTGGCTCCATCGGATGTAGGCAGGCGATTTTGGGGGCAAATAGACAGAAAAAAGAACAACACCTCTACAATGCTGTCCTCTCAGGCTGCAATGTCTCAGAAACCCTTGTGCTTGCATGGCAGGAGACAGCAGAAGCTCCTTTCTATACAGAAAGCTACTACTTGTGTTACAAATACATGCCAGAAGGCAATAAATCCTGGTGCAAGGCACAGTCCTGCGTGTGGGTAGGTGGGTGCAGATGTCCTGAAGACCACCTGGGAGACACTGGTGGTATCTCATGTTGTCCTAAGGTGGAGTGTGTAGGGTCTGAGGAACATGAGGGAACCTGAGATAGGCAAAGCTTAACAGGTTTCCCCGGAAAATGTATTTCATCTTAGTTCAATGTCCATTCTTGCAGTAAAGAAGAGAGTCAACTTTGTGGAAAATTCAAAATAAATGCTGGATGTTGTCAGCAAGTTTGACCTGAAGTTTTTAAGCTGGTGAGATCACATCCAAAAATTGTTCTAGGAGACCTCCAGCATTGCTAACGTGGCTGTGTCTACCAGATCCTTACAAAAGTCCCACACTTTTTCATCCCCACAGTATTTTGCTGCTATTTTCTCCATTTTACAGATGGAAAATAGAGATTTATGACAATTGAGCATGAAATTCGTGTGTGCCCAAGTGGTGTGCCCTATGGCATGGGGATCCCTGTGCTGGAATATAACGCTGACGACAGGGGTGGGATGCTTATGCCAGTGCCCACCGGACTGCCAGTATGTCGTTGGCCTTAAGAAAATCCCCAGTGAGTAACAAATTCTCTCTGTGTGTCACCATAAAACATATTGGCCCCAGATGAGCGGAGCTTTGCTAAACCAGGCGTGTGTTTGGCTTTTCGTCCTCATCCCTCCCTGCTGTGAGAGCAAGTGGAGGGCAGGGAAGGGCGTGGGGAGTCAGAGCTCAGATGGGACAAGGCGAGACGACGCTCTCCAGGTTATTATTGTTCTAGTAATTAGAGTTATAGGAATCCCCATTATTCCCAGGATGCTTACACAGAAGCTGTTTGTCTTCTGCAAACCTCCCCAGGTACTGAGAGCGGATTTACCTAGTGCAAGGTAATTTGTAACCCTGTTGTCTGTGTATTTACTTTGGGCCGTGCACGCTCTAAATGGGAGTAAAAAATCTCAGGGATGGGGGGAGACGAAGGAGGAGGGATTCTTTGCCCTGATGAATTGAAGTGTTGTTTGAAAGAGGCAGACAGGATTCTCGATATTGCTTCGAGTTTGGAGGCCACAGCCGGGAGGGGGAGGGGGAAAGGACAAGTCCTTTAATGAGAAAGGGTTGGGGGTTTTTCTTTTTTTTTCTTTTTTTTTTTTTTTTGCTAGCAATTTTAATTATCACTAAAACCTCCAGCCCATTCAGGCTCTTGAGAATACAGTTGGGCTCTCAGCTGAGGTCTGCATTTATTAAAATCCACCCGTTAGGCTGGGAATGCGGGCTGGTTTCTGTAGTGGTGTCACCGGTGGTGTTACGGGTCTCCTGGTTCTCACATTACGCACCACGGACTCCACCACTCCGCATTAGCGAGGCCCAATTAAACCAAGCAGTTGATTAAACAAGCCAATCAGGGTAATTAGTTTAATCAGATTCCCTTGGTAGCCAGCACTGAACTGCTTGTAAAAGGCAGTTGAAGAATGAAGTGCACCTACTTAAGCTCCTATTTTATTTTATTTTTTTATGCCTGAGGTAATTAGAATTACCCATGGCAAGCCGAAAATCCAAAGGCCCAAATGGGGAGCGGGGAGGACGATTAATGAAGGCGATGATGTGTGAAGCAAACAGAAAGGAAGACAGGATGTGTGGTAAACAAATGGAGAGGAGGCAGCCCCTCTGGAAAGGGGCACAATGCGCAGCCCCTCCGCCCCGCTCAATGGCTCTGTCTGAAGTGGCCGGAGACGCCAGGGCTCTGGGGGGAGAGAGGGTCACGTTCCTCCTCTCGCCCCGCTGCCACCTCTGCTGCCGAGCCTTGCACGGAAGGCTGGGAGAAATGGGAGGGTTTTTGCAGCTGGTTGCTGCCGGCAGGCATCCCGCCCGGTCCCGCATCTCCTTCTTTTGCATCCTTTTAGGCGCAGAACCTGAGAGCTGCTGTGAGTCAGGGGACAGCCCCGTCAGTTGGACGGATCGGGTCCCTGGATCTTCTCCTCCTCCCAGGAAAGCTGGGCAGAAGGGTGGGACACCCGGCCACGCTACTCTATGGGTATTTCCAAGGCTTCCTTTCTGCTTTGACAAGTGCTACACCTCGCATTTTGGCTTGCTACTTTTACCTGCCTGTCAGATGTTGCAATTACACAGAAAAAGCCAAAGCTGAACATTTTACTGTGTCTTTTGTCTCACTAAACAAAGCCCAGATTTTTGCCCTGCTTGGGATAAAAGTAAATTTCGTGGGCTCGGTTTGTCAGCTGCCCAGAGCCACCAGGGAAAGGAATCAAGAGATGGGGATTTTAGTTCTGCTTCTGCCACAGACCCACCATTTGTCAACAGCTGAAGAGGGTGCATAGAAAAGAGCAAAACTTCAGGATAATATGGAGCGATGCTAACCCAGGCAATCCCCCCCACCCCCAGCCATCTGGGACTTGGGAGCTTTTTATTTAATGGTGGTGTATTCCTCTTGAATAGCTTTCAGTGATTTTTTTCACCATATCTAAATGCTTTATAAACTCATTTTCTGCACCCGCTGCTCCTGCAGAAAGGGATTCCACAACTGAACCACAGGTGGGGCAAAGAGCTGTCTCCTTCAGCTTGTTCTGAAGAAAGGGTTCTTTTGTGAACTTAATCCCTGAAGAAAAGCTATTCGCTACCTCTGGCCATCTTTGTCCATACTTCTGCTATGTCCGTTCTGAGGTGGACAGACCCAAACTGCTTACAGTATTCAAGATGTGGGTGCTGTATGGATTTGTACAAATGAATGTCATAATGATGCTTTCTGTTATGTTCCTACTGATTTTTCTGAATGGGTTTATACTCTTGGCCTCAGTAATCTACTGTAGCAATGAGTTTCACGAGTCAACTCAGCAGTGTGGACATGCTGATCATCTGTTATTACCCTCAGAAACTCAGAGATGGAACAAGGTCTTATATTGTTGTTCGGGGCCATGGATTATAAGCAATATGTTGCCATAAAGCATCCAAACCTGTCTACTCCATCTGTTTACGCTCAGGTCATTGTGTTGCAGTGTGCTAAATTAGCCCCAGCTGTCCAGAATGAACAAGAAAAGAGAGTATGACAATATACCCATAGCCTTGCTCTTTCCCTTGGTCTGCAGAAATCCCTGGGACCATCAATCTTGAATCACTAATACTCTTCTAAATGGATACTTTTTTCATTTAAGGCCCCATCCAATCTAATCTCACTCCACTTACAGCACCATACATTTATAAAGCTTTCCCAATATATTTAATGAGTGGCCAGAGCCTATCACCCACAAAAGGTTATAAGGAAAGTTCTCTGAAATATGCACTTTCTATTCTCCTAGCTCATTATTTCCTCACACAATAATTTTCAGAACTGTATCAAATACATTACCCAAAGATATTCTCGCAAAGCACTTACAGTAATTACTTTTACGTAATACACTGCGGTGTAGCACTCAGAAGAGGTAATTTCCCCGGCAGCTCTTGCCTATCAGCAGACAAAAACAACCAGGCATCACCAGACTGACTATTGGAGTCTGAATAATTGAATAATTAAATGTTCTTGGCTTGTTTTACTGTGGAAGAGTTTTGGGTTGCTGCATTCTTTTAAAAACCTTTGTCCACTTTTGCCCTTCTGGTTATTGCAGTGAGAGAAGTGCTTGTAAAGGCTTCATCCAAGCTTTCCAAGAAGGAAACCAGACTTAGATGTGGCATAACAGACAAATCTATCCTGAACCTTAGGTCTATCTGTCTCAACCGCATAAACTGTGTCCACACTTCTCACAAAGGACAGCAGTCGGTCCTTGACCCTGAGACCAAGTGGCATGGGCAGCCCACCAGGAAGGTTTTTACGGCACGGGACATAAATGGGATCTGTGGTGAATACATGGCTTAGTGGCAGGGAACATTTAAAAGTGCAAAGCCTGCCGAGGTACGTTTGCAGGACTGCGGAGAACAAAGGGAGCTAAATCTGGGGCACCATATCAGTTCCTGGAGGGAGCCATTCCCAGAACCATGCCTTGGTTTGATTTCAGAGAGATCTGGCTGGAGCAGTCCAAACCAGTCAGGGAGCAAGCTAACAACAAGGCAAGGCTTCACAGACGTCTGTTCATCAACATAGATGCACCCAGGCAAAATGCTCAGGGCACGGAATAGAATGTAGGTAACGTAGAAAGGCATGGAAATGTGTCACAAGGGAAAGGAAAATGTTTTTCCACTGAAAATTATTTACTCTGACCAGGTAGATCTCATCTCTGGATCTTTGGATGTATCCAAAGGTTGTTAATTTTTTAATGAGCTGGGAAAGTAGAGGGCACAAGTAACACCACGAAAACAGATGACTTCATTAAGAGTTGGCTGAGTCAATGTTTTTTTTCCCCCAGGAGGCCAATAGATTTCATTAGGAAGCAGGAAATGGCTCAGAGAGCAGCTACGAGCTTTTCATTCCAGGTGGAGGTGGAAAGGACCGAGAATGGCTGGTAGAGCTGGGAACACAGCCACAAAAGACCACGAGATGTGACTGGGAGTGGGGATCACAGGCGGTCACAGCTGACTGAACTCAAACTGAGGCAATGTGCCTACAGCCTCAGCCCCACCATTTAAATCGTTTAAGCGTGCAGCTCTTGCAGGAGGGACATCCTGGTAAAGCAGGTCTACGAGCAGGAGCTCCTGTGGAGAGATCTTACAGGCTCCCCTGTTACTAGACAGTTTAAGGTATTTTGTGTGTATCTTTCAATGCGTATGTGGTATTTCAGTGAAGTCTTTTGGACTGAACTTTTAAACTCCTCAGTGCTTACGTGTGTTTGGTGCTAGGGTTTTCCCTCTGGTGGTTATAGAACTGGTGTTCACAAAACCCCTGAAGTTTGAATCCACGTCCTAATTCCTCGACTGTCTCACTCTAGATTTTGATTCTGTGCTTGAAATAAATTTCAAGTCTCCTAGCGCTTCCTTTGAAAACACATGCAAAATCCTCCGTCCCCAGGAACATCTGCACTGGAACGGCCATAGCAAGCGCGCTGTACAGTACTGTGTGTCAGCCTTACAAATTCCCATCAATCCCAGCACCGTGCTGGGGTTTACCCATACGAAGACAACCGCCTACGTGGCAACGCTAGCAAGCCTCTCCTGACCTCATCCTTGTAACCCACAATGTAGACGAGATATCTGTGATGCTGAGAGAATGAAACGCTTCAGTTTTACATGAAAAAAGGGTATTCAGGCTTCTAGGCCCAGGAGTACAAATTATTAATCACTCCTCACAAGGAATCCGCAGATGGATGTTTAGCACTATTCACCGCAACATAACTGCAAATCAATTAGTTCATTTTGTCCTACCCTGGGGCTGTCTGGCAGACAATAGCAATGTCTTGTGCAAACGCTTTTATAAAGAAGACACAGGGGGAAGGAACCACAAAGGCCATTGGTTCTAACGAGCAATTAGGAAAGTGTGCAGGGCTCGCTTTCTTTTTTCTCCTTCTTCCCCCTTTCTTTCTTCAATTCATTCCGAGGCTCTAATTCTGAAAATGATGCTTTTCTTCCCGACTTCCTGTTTGTCAAATGAAGTGCTAATCAGCGGCTTACAGCTCTCTAGCCAGCAAGGGGAGGATGAGGTAAGAAGGAGTTGGGAAAAGTGGAGAGCCAGGGAACAATGCTGGGGAAACAATGCTCGCTTATGCTCTTCAGGCCTTCTGGGCAATGGGGGCTGCACGCAACTCCCAGGAAAAATAACCTGCCCTAAAACACTTGGTGGTGATGCTCAGAGGAGGGAAGCCCCTAGCTTCAGGGAAGGCGGTGAGCGCTACCCAAGCGAGTCTGGTCCCCCACCCGTACGCCTGAAATGCCTTCCCTTGGTCCCTGTGCAAGCAGCAGGGAAAGGAGAAACGCAGACTGGGGTGACCCCATCTGCCCTCTGGGGGTGATGGATCCCCTTCCAGTGCCGGCAGACAGAGGCCAGGGGAAAGACATTCCTAACACAGACACCTTGTTGCATGCCTGAATTTAGGAGCGGTGGAGCCGGGCTTGGCCAAGCTACCTCCACCTGCAACTTTACTTGGGAAGAGCTCAAATGAGAAGAGCCCTGAGGTGTGTCCATCCACTGAGGACAGACAGGTCTTGCTCATGTACTGCAAGCAGCCCCTGCCTCTCTGCTATAGACAGATGCAGAGCAAATACTGTACCACGCTGCAGATCTGCTTTTAAACTTTTGTAAGACTATTAGGCCCACCAGTGAAATAAAGGTAGAATTTCTGCTGGAGAGATGAGTCACCTCAAGTATATGCCCTTCCCGGGAGAGGGAGAGCAGCTTTTAGGATTCCCTTCCCTTTGCTCTTCGGGTTCACCCTCTATCATGGTGCTTATGAAGCGCTCCCAACAGCAGACAGCGATGCCTACCAGGGGCAAACCTCCCTGATTTCCCATGCCCTTGTTTCTCTGCTCTCATACATTTCCTCTGCCTATATTGTGGATTTCAGGAACTGTGGGCGGCAGTGGCAGCTTGTAGAGCCTAATAAAGTGGGCCTGAACCTTGACTGGGTCATTTAGGTGTTATTGCAATATAAATGTCTGGAATAGTGACTAGGTATTACTGATGTACTCTGGGTACCCAGAGACTGGCTGGGATGGGGATCTCTCGCAGTGCATCCCTAGGGGATCCTTAGGCACGTTCTCACCTCTAAGCATTGCCCTGGGCTGAAATGGGACCTAAAGGACTACAAATTGTCTGGCAGTCCTCTTTGCTCTGCTTGGACTAGAGATTGCTGATGCCTCCAATCAGATATCCACCAGCACTGCATCGTTATGAAACCTGCGTATTTACTCGTGTGCTGCCAATCGTATTTTCCTTCTTGCTTTCCATAAGCATTCGTATGGGTGATGATAGGGATTTTCTGTACACAAGCAGTTAAAACCATGCAAATAGTATTTGCATGAAGCTTCAGCAATATATGCAGCCATCTGGAAAGTCTGTTCCAGACCAGTCCCCGCTGGCATCACCTTGCTCTGAAGGTATACATGCTCCCCATGTGGCTGTCTAGTCAGTAGGACTGGTTATTTGACTTGTGGTTTCTGGACAGGTTTCCTAGTACTACCTTTGCTTTTTCCTCTTCTTTTTTCCTTGCTACTGCTTGAACTTTGCTGCTTGTCAAGTGACTGCCTGGTGGCTTTTAAGAAATTTGTAGGAAATTTCAATGTCACTCCTTTTGTAGAAATGCCTCCTCTGCAAAATCCATTCTCACAATTGACGTTGTCTGGGAGCATCAGTAAAAAGACAGGTACCAAACTGTGTATTGGTAAGTCCAGGGCTTCAGCTGGCTGAAACAGATGAACTAGGTCAAATTTACTCTTTTCATGTGATACCCTGTCAGGCTCAAAAACAGTTTATTATTATTATTTCCTGAGGAACAAAATTTATGGCACCTGTCTTTTTGGCTCCTACTGTGTGTCACATTCCTTAGCACAATTATTCTTGCAATCTCTGTGGTGGATAAGGACATCCTATTTTGCCATTTTACTAGAAGAACTGTGAGGAAAGCTTTCAATAGTTCTTACAAGAATAGCTGGGCAAAATTTTCTGTGCAAATATTTTGTTTCCCAAAAATGCATTTCTGATGAACTGAAGCTGTCTGTGCCCTTAAATCTCTTGATCTAGAGGTGAATAATGTTTTAAGCCAAAAAGAAAAAGGAAAATTTCGGAGAAGAGTTTGACATTCATTAAAAATGGTAGATAATTTTGAAAGTCAGCTACCCTTATTTAAAAAAAAAGGGGGGGGGGGGGAACTAAAGACAGACAGTTTTACAAGCTTTTCCACCATCCAGTTGACTACCTGGTGCCAGAAAGGATGGTGGTATTCACCTGTTCTGGCTAAATCTTGCTGCTTCCCTTGTCTGATGCCAGCCTTCATTTGACCTTACTGTACACTCTACCCCCCAAAAATACTAACCTTCACCACCAGTGGCTTGGGGCAGGTGGGGACAATCAGCAAGGGTGAGGCTGGAATAATGCCATCCCTCTTGGTGGCATCCTGCAGCTCAACATAGCTTTGGCTCCTCTAACAAAATCTTTCTTTTTCATTTTTGCTTATCTAAAGACTGTAAAAATTGGTATGAAAAATCTCACGTAAATAATTTTTTAAATGCTTCAGTAGTAAGCCTATAGACCCTGGTCATTCAAGTCCTCTGTCCCTTCGGCACCTAAATACTATGAAATGTTTCAGCATTTTGCTCAAAGTAGCCAGAAGACCTTTGGCACAGCAAGGTCTTAAACAATGAACTTCTGAATCTTGGCTTGGTCCCCAAACCACTGATCATCCTTTCTCCCTGTCAAACTCTTAATATCACAGACTCAGGGGGTCTAAAGTGAAATTAAATACTGCAGGAATGAAAGAATGCTCACTAAATCTCTTCTGTATTTCACGCATCTCATTAACTTCATGTTGGAAATGCTTTGCTAAAATAACAGAATGGAGGATTCCACCTTTAATTTCTGCTGGTTAAACACTATGTTGCTTTTAACAATTGAGTGTTCATTTCTGTCAATAACATTTTATGAGAGAGACCGGAGTTACCTAGGCAAAAGAAGACCCTTTAGCTGAGTTTGATTTGAAAGCCACTGAAGTCATATACCCTCAACCTAACTCTATCAGGCTTTCTGTTGGGTATGAGCAGACACAGGCTTCAAACCTCAGTGGTAGCAGGTCCTGCTTTCTTGTCATCAATAACCTGAGCACAACCACAGTCTGAAATAATGCAAGAGAGGTCTTTTTTGCATAGCCCACCTGCAGCTCCCACATGAGAGCCTGTCACCCTCCCAGACCCAGGGAATTCTGTGCTCTCAGTGCATAGTGCTGCAACCAAGCAGGGAGGTAGAGAAAGCAAGTCCTCTACTGCGTGCAGGGTTTTTACTGCCACCAGTCTTCCACAAATGAGAAATTAAGGCTGATCGTGACAAAACATCTGTTGTCGCTGAAGCTGCTGATTCACCCAGACTAAAGCATGCCGTGGAGGTAGCTGAGTTTCAGGAGGTCTTTGCCAGCACCGGAGCATGCTCCTGATGGAGCTGCACTTGCCAGGCAGGTTTCAACCCTTGCCTAGTGTCTTTGGTGGCTAGTTTGGCAGGGTGCTGGGCACCTTGGACCTCCCAGGTCTGGGAATTATAGCAGCATGGTGCTCCTGAGCTTCTCAGGGAGCCAGACCCAGGCCAGTATGACAGGGGCTAGCAAGCATGTTCGAAGCAGAAGAGGTCTCAGGCCTCAGCTACCCTTGCTCAGGCTGTCCCCAAAATGAGAATTGTGAGAATTGCTACAGGACTGGGCAGAGAAGTAATTTCATCTTCTGCGGAATTTCAGAAGGTTTGATTTTCATCCCACATCTGAATTAATGAAAAAATACTTTGAAAAAAAGACAGCTTTTGAAATCATGAATCCCATTTCCCTCTCGGCTCAAATAAACAAATTACACCCAAAGAAGGAAGGGAAATACTAAAAAAAAAGGAAAGGACAAATAAAAAAATGGGAGTCGAATAAATGAGACTTCCTCCAAGCCCCAGTAAGAAACGCATAAACCAGTCATCCATGATCCTTCTCGGAATATTGCTCCAGAGACTGCATCTATTTGGCAGGACCAGAGCTGGATGCAGTGCATGGGAGTCCCTGGGGGACTGTGTACTGGCGCTCCTTTCCTTTGGAAGGAGTCCATGGCATCCCTACATCCTTAAGGATCTCCATCTCAGTGGACGTCTACTAGACTTCCCGTCCTCCTGGCTGTGGCCAAAGCTTGGGGTTCATTCTCTTCCCTGTGGGAGAACGAGGAAGGAAGGTGTGAAGGAAGTCTGCCAGCATCAGGGAGAATGGCCATCACCCCTGTTACCACCCCTAGCAGCGCTGATGACCTTGCACCTCCTGCTTGCCTCCAGCAGCTTCCTCCTTCTCTGGTCAGGTTTGTTTCTCCGGAGTCTCCCAGTTGGCAAACGGCTTGCATTCAGGCACAGTCAGTATTAGTTAATCAGCACGTTTAATACATTAGCATGCACATATTTATCTGCATCCACTGAGCTTTGTAAGCTGCAACTCTTGTAGCTCAGGCTGGAAAATTAGTTTCACAGCTGCGGAGGGTAGCTGTTCATTTATTTACAGTCCTTGGAGACCTCACTGAATGCAACGGCACAAAACAAAACGAGGCCTCTAATCCAAAAGCCAGGAAGCTTAAGCACCTGTAGAAACAGTTTTGCATTCCAAGGGGCAAATTATCTCTAATCTTGTTAAATGACTGCACTGCGAAACAATCGCAAAATGCTTTCTTCGATGGCCCATAACCAAACACGAGGGGTCCATTACTGCTGTGTGAGGGAGAGCCAGTAATCCTACAGGAGGACACAGCTGATCGCAAAACAAGGGCTGCAGTCAAAAATAAAGAAGAAACGAAATAAAGCTTGAACTGTTTGAGAACGGATGCTTCCAATTTTCTAAATTACAATAGCAACTTGTTGCCAAGCAATTACAATGTTTCATCTGTTTTTTCCTGCTTTGCCCCCCACCTCATTTGTTTTTCTTCAGCAGATGCTGTTTCTGAACTTTGTCATTCATGTCCCTTTCTCCACCCCCTGTAATTTACAATTGATAATGAGCCACCACCCAGACACTGCC
This sequence comes from Vanellus vanellus, assembly GCF_965231255.1. Lineage (NCBI taxonomy): Eukaryota > Metazoa > Chordata > Aves > Charadriiformes > Charadriidae > Vanellus > Vanellus vanellus. The sequence goes on along the minus strand of NC_138909.1, from coordinate 52,118,407 downwards.
ACCAAAAAAAGAGGAAAAGTGAGATGCCTTTGTGCTTGTTCTCACTCTGACCCGGGCAAACCACCTTTGCCAGTCATTTTAAATCACTGCTTTTTTAAGCGGGCTGCTGGATTTTTTTTTCTCACCGTCCAGACTGATGCTGCATGTAACTTTGACAAACTACTGATAACTATTTATCACACCAGTAAAAAAGAGGCCGAGAAAATAGTAATTATGCTCTGTGAAACTCCAATAGTAATTAAAGTCTGCAAACCTCCTACAAATTAAAATTAGTGCTTAATTCAAACAGAGCTCGCAGAAGCATTGAAGCCAGACTCTGTGGGTACGCTGTTTTCTGTGAGGATGGACTTGTTTTTGTGACAGGGTAGTGGGCATGGACAGCTCGTTACTGCTAGAGTAAATTCAGATCTGGAGAGGGTGCACTGGCACGCAACCAGCCCTGGGTGAGGGGGGTGGCACTGGCGACACCCTGCCAGGGTATACCTGAGCCCGACACCCTGCCCGTCAGCAGGGTCCCAGCAAGTCATATAAACTCAGCTATGGCATAGCACTCAAATCAGAAAAGCAGATTTCCAAAAACAAGTTTTCCCTCCATGGAACAGACCCACTGGCTGCTCAGTGCAGTAGGGACGGGGGACAGGGACCCACCTGGAGCTGACAGTGGGAAAGCTACGGGCTGCAGGTCTCCCTCTGTACTTCCTTGTCTAACTGGGCAGATAGCAAGCTTTGGGGATGCACCTTTTTCCACTTTTCTATACTCTTCAGCATCCTTTTAGGGGAGTATCCATACCTTGAAAATGTGTAGGAACTCGAGCTGCAAGGACTCACTGCTTCCCCGGGGAAGAAGTACCACCAATCAGCAGTACCTCATTTTTGAGCAGCCCCATACAGCCTGGAAGGAGATGTCAGTGACGATCACACCTTACTAAAGTAATTTTGGAGAGTTACTCACTTCCTTTCTGAACAAGACAGCTCTTTTCTCCCCTGTCCCAGCACAGTGCACCGGGAGATCAGCAAGTGTAGGTAGACATGACTTCTCCTAGAGCTCTTCAGCTCCGTCTGCTTGTAAAAACTGAGGATGTGCTCCTTTTTCCATCTGCTAAAAGATCTAGCCTCAAGGACAGCTTTCTGTCTCTTTTGAGTCATTGCTCTTCCAAAGTTCCTGCAATGCAGAAACACTGGAAGTAGTTTCTGAGAAGAAATGATGAGCCGAATGAGGCCAATGGTGTTCATGTCTCTTGGAACTGGCTTGGCTGAGCTGTTGGAAATGAAATCACTGAAGCTTCGTTGATCTACATCAGCTGGGGTTTAAACCCAAGAGCAACCAGACTTCACATACTCAAAGTATTAGCCTCCAAATTAACGAGTGGGTTACATGGAGGGGATACAACCCTTCTTGGCCAGCTGGTGGATGTTGGAGGAACCAGCAAGGAGTGGGCATAAAGCAGGGAAGCTGGGCAGAGGAAAGGTACACGGAAAGGAAGCGATTACATCCAGCACATCTGCTATGCAGCGCTTGAACTCACTTTCAGTTTTCAAACAGGCTGAATTTGCACATACCCAACCCACACAGCTGACGGTGTTTTAAGCCCATCCTTGCTTTAAGTGGAATAATGAGGTAGGTTTTAACCCCATATGGCCTCAAAGCCTCTCGTTAGCTCCCGGATCCTTTATCTGCAGCTCTGGGACTCTGCTTTTATGCAAGATTGAAATTCTATGTAAAGTTCAAGAACAGATTATATCATCTTTACAGACGTAGCTGGGGCAGACAGCAGCCTGCGAAACCCAGACTTCTACCCCTCCACAGCTACCCAGAGCCTTCAGACTGGCCCTATGGCTCTTTTTACTCTTTCCTTCCCTTTTCTGCCTCTTTTCATGTTATTCCCCATTTTCTTAAAGGGCCTGAGAGCTAATAGATCACTTCAAAATGAATGCAATTGCTCCCCAGCAGTGAGATGCCGTGTTTCCTCTACACCGAATCTATGCACTGTTCCACTAGATAAACAGCACCAAATGTCATCTGAGAATCACATCCTGCTTTCATTCTCTCCCCTCGCATTCGAGGCTCTAGCTTTGTGTGAGAGTGATTCACTTTCTCACTGAATGCAGAGTGAAAGCCCATTTTCAGCACTCTCCCAACACCCATGCACAACCAGCTATTCATTTCCAATGATCATTTGTATTTCTTTTGGAAGACCTTAAACACCACAGGGGATAAAAGGAAAACCATTCAAGTGAAAATAAGACTGGCAAAGATAATACATTGCCCTGCTGTCGGTACTTGAATACCTATTAATACTTTTTTTGCCTGTTTTTTGTAACGTAGTTGGGATTTGTATGTGCCTCTCTGTGTGTGCATGTGTGTGTGCATTTGCTGGTTTTCCCAAATAACTATTCAGCCAGGTACCCAATTTTAACTAAGCTTTTGAGGATCTCAAAGATATTAAGCGCCTACAAGTTTTTGGAAAACTGAGGAGAAGAGACAGCACTGACAGGAGAAGATGCAGAGTGAGCAGAGCCCTTATTAAACACCAGAAACCCTGCACAGTAACTCATCCTACAGATACTGAATCCAAACCCCAGGGTTAGGTGATCTAGAAACCAGATCTCTGCTGTTCAGAGGAAATTCTTCTAATAACGCAGCAACTGTGGCTCCAACCCCAGCCCTTAGGTATGAGCAGCATGTTACTTTGCTGCTCAAGCTACAGAGATGAAACCAGATTTTAATTCCAAAAGCCACTGTGTGATCCCTGGTTCCCTCAAGCAGCAGAAGGAGGAAGTGAGCTTGGCCAGTTATTCCCATATGGCAGACGTGTTGGGGGAGAAAGCAAAGCTCTCCTCGCTTCTTGTCCATGTACATGCCATGGGGCAAGGTTGCTTATTCATGCAGGCACTGAAGGCCAACCCCTAGTAGGTCCTGAGCTGTACTTTTTGTCAGATCAAGATAAAGAGACAAGATATTTCATACTGATTACATCAGCCCAGGAGGAGGCACATGAAAGGAGGCTGTAGAGAGGTGAGGGTCAATCTCTTCTCCCAAGTAACAGGAGATAGGACAAGAGGAAGTGGCCTCAAGTTATAGTAGGGAGGTTTAGATTGGGTATTAAGAAAAAATTCTTCACAGAAAGGGTTATCAAACATTGGAACAGGCTGCCCAGGGAAGTGGTGGAATCGCCATCGCTGGAGGTATTTAAAAGACGTGTAGTTGTGGTGCTGAGGGACATAGTTTAGTGGTGGTTTTGGCAGTGTTAGGTTGATGGTTGGACTCAATGGTCTTAAAGTTCCCTTCCAACCTAGATGATTCTATGATTCTATGAATATATATTAAATGCAAAATGCCAGGTGATGTTACCTTGCCCTGCAGTACTTTTGTCATTATGTTGAGGTCAGCAAGTGCCTCAAATATTCATCAGGAAGGACAGTTTTGAGACAGTTGATTGTGGGGAATTACTGATGAAAAAGAGATTCAGTGGATTGATTTCACCTCAGTAAAGACAGTGATATTGTAGGATTAAAACTAGTATGTACAAAGCTTACCCGAGGAATTGAAAATGAGAAATAAGGGAGCAAGTTTGGGAGAAATCTATGTAATCCTTACACCTGGATTCAGCACAGAGGAAGAGGAGATTCAGTGTATAAGGGAAAAAATGGTGTGTACTGGGATGTGAGACAGTAGAATGGATTCTGTGGAAAGGAAAAAAATATTGCTACAAGTAATAATCAAATAAACAATTTGATAATAAGTAGATTTTGTCTAATGCAGGTGGAAAAATTATAATGGCCAGTAAAAAGCATTGAAATATTTGTCTACTGATTAAAGAGGCATTAGCAATAAAATGGAGGAACTTGAACTACCAATGCAGGATGTAAGACAGGATATTATAAGGATAATGGAAATACGGTGGAATAACCATCATATCTGGAACGCAGGAAATGAGGGATAGGCACTGGTCAGGAGAGAGAGAAACAAAGATTGGAGGGAGAAGCAGTGCTGTATGGTAATGGTAGGAGAGACTGCCAAGAAAGAAGAACTGGCTACATGGGCAGAGCAAAATACATTTGGGTCAAATTGATATAGGGTAAGCTGGCATTATGACATTTATGCTGGGTCATGCTAGGAATCTCCTACAGGTTCCCAGGCTAGATTGTAATCTAAAGACTTCTTTCATATATATGTGTGTGTGTGTATGGAACAATATATATGCAAGTGAGAATTGTATCATTATGCGAAGCTTTAATTCCAGACACATGTACTGGAAAATAAATGCTACCAAGAAAGGCCCATACAGTCCGGAGTGTGGGCTGATCCACTCACAAATTGGTTACAGTACAAGATGATGAGATTTTAGATTTGATCTTTTGGACAGTAAGATCTCTAGAGAAAAAATGACTTTGGATCTGTGATCATGAGATGAATCAATGTAAATAAAATGGAAGTATTAAAAAAGGGATCCGTAACTTAGGTTCAAAGGGGCAAATTTAAATAAATTTGAGGAATTAGCTGTAAAACCAATGTAGTTGAAGGGATCTAGGACTGTTGTGTGGAGGATGTGCAGAATGTTTTTCAGGCAAGGGTGGAAAAAACCCTTTGCTCTTGTACCCTGCTCAGGGTAGGGATGAGTATTGCAGAGGAAGGCTCCAGACTGAACCAAGTGCAAGATCCACTTCAAAGAGGATGTTTGGAGCGGGCAAAGTGAAAGGTTACAAGGGCTGAAAAACAGACCTGACCAACAGAAGAAGCCACATCTTAGAGGTCAGAAAGCACAGAGGGCTTGTGAGAACCGCCAACTGTCAAGCTGAGTTAAACCTTGCAAAGGAAATTAAAATCAAAACCAGAAGGTTTTTTCAGCTAGAGGAACAGGAGAGAACAACTCAGCAAGAGCAAAGAGATTAAAAATATGGCACCAAAACTGAACAAATGCTTTGCCTCAGGGTGCAGTTCTGTGAGATGGGGCGAGGTGGCTTAAGAGATTACTTATCCCTGCCAGCAAGCAGAGGCTATGCTTTCCCATCTCTTCACCACGGTCACATGGCCTCACCCCATGTCTTCTGCCAGCTCCTTAACCCATTAGTAAACTACCCCAGCAAAGCACATAGCTGGTTTTTCTGCCATTTTAGCAAGTTGAATCAGCTCAGGCAAATGCTCCACAAGTACCCGAGTAGGTGCCAGTGATGAGCGGGACCATGGGGAGATGAGGGAGGAGAAAGGCAAGTTCTTCCCCTTTCAGCCTGTGCAGTGTTAGGGTGGCTCAGCTGCTCGTGACAGGACCACCTTCATTTTGATTAAGGACTTGGGTGAATTAGCAAGTGAAAGCAAAGGCTATAGAAATGGGAATGACCACAAGGGAGACTTGAGGACAGATAGTCTCTGTCCCCAAATTCTGGAAGAAGAAAGATGTGAATTGGCTAGTCCAGTAGCAATGATGCATTCATTCAGTCATGGGTAGCTCATGTAACTGGAAAATAGGATTTGAGCTCCATGGTTAAATAAGAAAAGCAGGCAGAGGACGAGATGTTCTGGGCAACTACAAAGCCATTCTTTTGACCTCAATGTTATACAAGGCTTTATAATAATTTTTTGAAGGAAGGAAAACTGAAAACATGGAAGTTAATAGAAAATGGGATAAAAGGCAACTAGTTTATCACAAGTATGTTGTATCCTTTTCGCCTACTGTGTGAGCTGATCCTCTTTATTCAGATCTAACACAGAAGCCAGGAATTGGCTGGTTTTCTTCCGTCAGGATTGTTTTATTCATTGGCCATTCACCAAAAAAGAAAAAAAATCCAATTTCAATAGCCTTGGGAAATGGATGTTCAGCAACATTCACTGTAGCTCACTTGGTTTCTAAGGGCCTTACAAGCAGTGGGTACAACAAAGTGATATAGCTCGGCAGTGGTATGGTGGTCCTGCATGTGTCCGGTCAATACGCCTTGCAGCAGGATGCCTGCAAAGTCTTGCAGAGCAAAAATCCCATCCCATCACTGCTGTGGCTTTCAAAGTGTCCTTCAAAATACAGCAGAGCCCTCCAAATAACATCTATAATTACGTGTTCTTCCCCGGGCTCCCCTTGGTTCTTTATTACTATTTTTGAAGGATTTTGCTCAGAAAGGTCTTTATACTCTGCAGGCACTGCTGAATTGGAATGGGAAGCGGGTTTCTTCTCATTGTAAGGTAGGCAGGGCTGCCTTCCAGTTTCCCAGCTGCAGAGATTTATAGCCACGACCAGATTCACTAGGTGGCCAAGGTTTTATAACCCAATTGAACAGAATAAAACAATTTAGACTGAAGGCAATTTGATGCAGGACTCAATGACTTTCAGGAACTTGATGTATTACCGTGATCATGTAAGTTACAAATTGTATATATATGTAAATATTTGACAGATAGTTTTCAAAACCTATGTAATTATTTGGAATTATTTAATTAGGGTTGACATGCTTGCAAAGCATCCCTGGGAATGAAGCAGAAAACCTTGAAGAGTATGGAAGTTTTTTGATCTGTGCTAAATCTTTCTCCAAAGAGAGGGGTTTGGTATCCTTCCCAAGGCATCAGACTCCCTTGAATACAAATTCCCTTTGAGCATCTCCCGGGTTAACCTCATCCAGTCCATTCCTGGCCTTGTCTCAGGCTCAGTGCAGTGAAGTGACAGTGGCATTGCAGATGAGACATCTGCTTTCAACATCCTTGGCCAAATATTAGGGAGACAAATCTGCTCAGGATGGCTGGCTACCCCAGCAGCAGCTGGAACGAAGCAATAGGATATCCAAATGCCTCTCTTCCAAGGGGAGATCTTGAGGTAAACAGGCTGGAGGAGCCACTTTTCTGAAGTCAGAGAGCAGACCTTTTCCTAACAACAGAAATTAAGCTTGCCTCTAGCTCATGATGATGGTAGGCTTGGAGAACTTGCAAAAAGCTGAGGGGAATGCATTTATATTTAGCACGGCATCAGATATGCCTCCCTGACCATTACATCAGGTAAACCATCTGAAGGTGTTTCATGTTCAGACAATTATGACAAGCTGTAGTCATTCTCTTTACTTGAGCTACAAAATATGCAAAGCTAATTTGGGTCTAAATCCAAACAATAGCTTGCTGCAATCTTGTTTGTACTCACAAGATGTGAATTTTCGGGGATGTTCCAGATTTTTTCTTGCTGTTGCTTCATCTGCCTGTCACTGTTTGATGGACTTTGTGCAAATGACGTGCTGCAGGCTCTGATACCCGTGCATTTAGAAGTCTCTGTATCCACTTGTACTAAGTATTTACAGGTTGCAGTTCTCCTGTGAATCAGACTCCAAGGAACTCTTGGGGGGTGCTCTGTCAGCGAAACGAAAAGCGTGATGTAGCCATAGTTAAAATAAACCACAGAGGCTTTTCTGAGTTAAGTTTAAGCAAACAGGGCTTAAGCGCATTGCCAGGGTCTGTTTTTCAGGTAAGTTTTACTATGGGAATTGGTACTGGTCCTGCTGCCATCATAGGATGGACTTTTCCAGCCATGTGTTATGAGTCTCTGTCATGCCAGCTTGTGCTGAGAACTACCTCCCATGGGGAGGCCTGTGTATTGGTGGGAGGAAAATACATGTCCTTTCGCTACAGGAATGGGGGTATTTGGAGTGGCTGTGAATGTTCATTGGTGTAGTGGAAACTCTGGGTCTCCAACATGCTTGCTACTGCGACGGCATTTGGTAACAGGGAGGAGGGAGGAATCTGGCATCTGAGAGCAATCGAACAGAAATGAAGATGAAAACTAGAGATCAAAAGCTATGAATGACAAGGAAATATCTCAACAGGAACTTTATCTCCAAGACTGGGATGTCTTTCAGGATAAAAATGGCTGCTAATGAATTCTCTCCATATAGCCAAACGCGCTGGCTGCTCCCACCCCGACGCCTGCAGCTTACGCTTCCCCGCAGTTTTCATTTGCTTTATTGCTTTCAGATGCTGCTTGGTATTAGTTCCTCTGGTAGCTGTGTCATTGCCACCAGCACCGAGGGACTGCGGCTTCGGCTGACTGGGCTGCGAGGCGTCAGCCCTGCCTCTCCGGGGACTGTCTGACACTAAGGCAGAGCTGCCTAACTGCAGCCAGATAATTAAAACCAATCGATGCTATTAAGCAAACACAAGCCCCGGCAGCTCCGGGTGTCTTCTCATGTAGCAGGGCTGCGCTCAGGCGTCGGGAGGGGAGGCTACTAATGAAGCAACTGGTGGGAATAACACCTACAAGGAGAGTTTTTGCTGTTGTACGCACCGCTCCTGCTGCGTTTTTTAGATCTGTCCCTTTGATTTAGTGGTACAAGTTAGCTAAAACGCTGCATATCTTTTCCTTCTGGTTTGAAACACTCCTCCACATTCATTCTGCTCTTGCCCAGGCTCCTCAGAAATCTTTCCAGGGAAAACAATCCTGGATTTATTTACAGCACATCGTTATTTATTTAAAGCAAACCTTTTGGGGAGAAGGCAAAGGGAGATCTGAGCTCTGCATTGAGGACCTCAAAATAAGCTCTGTGCTTCCAGGGTAGGGGCATTTTAATTGAAGGGTTTACAGGGGAAGAAGAATGTGGACCCAGGGTGGGAGCCTGTTTCTCTCGATGCTTTCCATGTGCTGTGTTTCTGTAGTGCAAAATCCAGGAGGACCCCACAGAGAACTGTGAGCAAACTTGCTCGCCTTGGCAATGCTCCCACCCTGAAAGCAAAACCAGGTCGATATTTATTTGTTTGTTTATTTATTTTGTTTTCCAGAGTTGCCTCATGTTATTTATTTTGTTTTCAACCCCCCCTACACACGCACGTGCACCCTTGCTTTTTTCTGCCTTAGCTGAGAAACACCAATGAATTAAAATGGGACCTTTTGATGTCCTGGGATATCCCATGGGAAGTGTTTTGTACTGAGTAATTTAGGGCTTATGTGGAATGAAATAAGTGAGGAGAGAGGAAAAACAGTGCTACCTGTTTCTGCAGCCTCCCCCCCGCCCCCCCGACTTTCCTTTTGCAGTTACCTAAAGAGAAAATTCAATGAAAGCCTGTCCCTGACCAAAATGACTTTTAAAGTGGCAGCCTGCTGAAATCGTGGAGGCGAATGCATGCACTGGTGAAAGCCAATGCTCAAGAGCAGCCACGTCACTTGCTTAGTAATGGTTCATTCCCCACACAAGTTATTTATCTGTTCTTCATCACGGCTGTACTTAGAAGCCTCAGCTGTGCTACAGGCTGGTGATTCAAGCCAAGGGTTTTCCAACTGCAAGTCAATACAACCCTCTGGACTTGTGAGCTGCTCTGAAAAGACCTGTGAAAATGAAAGTCTATTGTTAGGGGACATAATTAGTTGATAGTGGGGCCTGCACGTCTGTGAGAAAATGCATAGGTATCTGCAAATCAGACGGCTTGATTGCTTGACTGGGGAGAGACCCTAGGTTTGGCTTCCCCTTCTTATACTGCGTTTGTGATTTTGTAATTTCTGACCTCCTCTAAAAGGCCATTCCTGTCCTGAGGAATTTTACCCATCAGCTCAGTCAACCTTAGAGCATCAAATGTGTAGTCATTACTGGATGCACGCTCTCAATTCCCACTGCACTAAGTTTATTGCTTGCGACAGCAGGGTTAAAGCCAAACAAGCATGCTGATTGATTTCTGCCCAGCAGAAGGCTGAGTTTCAAGAATGCTGTTTACACAAAGGGCTTGATTCTGATCTACCATCAGGGTAATTTTCATTTATATCGGTATAAGACAGATCTGAATGAGGCCTTTGGCTTGCAAAAAATTTTAGAGCTCTTTGGGGAGTGGCAGCTTTGTAAAAACAGAGATCGCAAAGAGAACAATTGCAGTTCTTAATTCAAAGGAAAACCATGGGAAGATGTGCCTTTGATGCTTATCTTCTGAAGTGCCTAGCATTGCCGGTGAGATGCAAACTGGATCTTCCCTGCCAGTGTTTCAGTATGCCCTGGCTAGACCTGAGCTTTTGACAGTCATGGGGCTCCCTGTAGGTTGGTGGGACTGCCCAAAATTTGCACCAACAGAGATGCTGGCTCAATCTTGGGTTTGCTGGTATAATCTCAGCCCTTGCCTCCCAGTTTAGCTTTGTCTGTGAATGCCTGAAGATGCTTTCATTTTAGAATATCTGTAATTTCCCCTCTGTAAATCCCCTATTGTAACTGAGCTTCTTGGGGTACAAAAAATGTATAAAAGAGCAGAATGACAGAGCAGGAGTCGAAAAAAAAAAAAAAGAAAGAAAGAAAATAAAAAGATTTCGCTCTTTCTCCCAATCCACTACCCAGTGGAGTCAAATATCCCTTCCTGACAGACAGTATTCAGGTGCATATAGATTTATAAAAGCATTCAGGTAGGCTGAGTTCATGCCCCTAAGACTCCAGGACTTGTAAATCTCTTTGTCATGAACTTCATTCACATTATTATAATAATTGTAGCCTGTGCAGTCATCCTGGAGTGAGTTTCTCTGGCCTTTTTTTTGTTTTGTTTTTTAACTCATTGGCACAAAAATCTCAGGCCCTGTCCTGCCTGCTAATCAACATAGAGTGATCAAAGGCAAAAAAAGGACTGAATTTGTCTGTGGTTTTGTGGGAGGACTATGGGCGAAAACCTCTAGGAGAGCAATAGCAAAATTATCAAGATAATGAGTATGTGTTGAGGGTGTATGATGCTTTTGGGAAAGCCAGATTGAAACCCGCAAATTTCTGAGAACTTTAAGAGAGGCCAAAAACTCAGGAAGATTCAAGATTTTTAAAGATATAATCCTACCTCGCTCCACTTCTACAAGGTAACCAGACTTATTAATACTCGCCTTAATGTTGTTGTGGAATCTGCAGTAATGGAAGTCTTTAAAAACTGGTTAGATAAACAAATATTGGTCCTATTTTATGTGGGACTGATCCTTTCCTGTCAATGGACTATGTGAACTCATGAATTCCCTTACAAACACAATCGCAGCAGTCCTATAATATCCAAAGTCTACCCAAAACATGGATTTTTTTAAGGAGAGAAGACAGAATCCAGAAGCCACTGGAGTGAATAGACAGATAATGCGCAGTCATTTTATCACAGGAAATCACTTACCCTAAGAAAATGGCAATCATTGGGCCAGAAGTACAGTGAGCCTAAACAGGTATATCTCCATTGACTCCATCTCAATTATATGCCTTCATATTAGCTCAGAATCTGATTTATTTTCTGTTTCTAACCTGACTGAAGAGCCTGTTCATCAGCAGCTCTGTCATGAAAAATCCATTTGTTTAACACTGTCCTCTTGGAATGGAGAACAGGAGATTCTAAAATTAGAAAGGAAAGCTTAATTCCCTATCTAATAAAGGTCCCAGTCTAGCATAAAAAGTCTTCCTGGTTTTAATAACAAACCTAACAACCCCGACTAAGCCTAAATTACCAGGTTCTGATATTTACATTAAAGAGACCTTACTCCACAGACTCCCACTGGAATCAGTGGGAATGTCTGCAGAAATGCAAGGCATTACCCAGAGGAAGTACAGCATCACGATCTTGTCTCTTTAAAAATGCCTTTAAAGTCACTTTTCTAAGGCATCCCTTTAGAAACTGGCTATATTCTTCCCAGAAACATAGTACTCTCCTCCCATGGAAATTGCAGTAACTAGTAAAGTTGATTTTGCATTCTTTTCTCTATTCCAGCATATCAGGAGGCACTTAAGAGATTTCTGAATGCCTCAATTAAATTATGGGTAAGAGCAACAAAGTCGCAGCACTGAATGATCCAGCACTTAATGCAGTGTCTATTTGGAGCTGTATCGGAGGAGGATTTCAGTCAGAAGGAAAAGAACAAAGAGGATTTGCTGCTCAGCTTCATGGATGCAAACCAGGACCACCACTGGGGTTTGAGGAAATTTCACTGGAGATCCTGGGAAGACAAGCAGGACCCTTATTTTCAAAGCTTAATCCAAAGGTTGCTGAAGTTGTGTGGGAGTATCATCCTTTATCTCCCCTGGGCCAACAGATAAGTTGTAGCTTTAGCTTGCACATTCTTTTCATGCAAATTCCATGCAATTTTACACCATTGTTTCCAGCCCGTTTGGTCAATGATCCTTCGGATTCCTCTTTGTGAGCAATATTTCAGTTGTCACTGGGGCCTGATGCCATCAGGACAGCCTGAAGTACTGAGAAATCTTCAAGTGAAAATAAAACTGTCAGGCTCATCTGGTCTTCTCTAATGGATATAAATGAATCCAGCAACGCATGCCAAGCTTTTTATGAACTCTATGGTGTTGTAAAAAACATGCTGCCAATGAGGTTAGAAACCCCATCCTTTATGCCTTGTGGTTTAGGATATATATTCTGTACTGGAATGTTAGAAATAGCAAGATGTGTTAGTTTAGGCAGTTTAATAAGAATGTCTAGGTTTATGAATTGGCTTAATTTGAGTTCTTCCCAAGCAATATTAGTTCTCCCTGTCTTGAATTGTTCTTTTTTGGTGGTTTAGATACCACTACTATTACTGGCTCCTGGCTGACTGCATACTTGACAAAGTTTGTCATGAGGTCACGATTTTCTGGCATCGCGGAAGAAGTGGTTATGGAGTGACTGCACAGAGATTGCTGCCATCTCAGAACATGACATATTTCCCACCTTTCCTGTGTTTCCACCGAATAAGTACAATGTGAAGCCATCTGATAAAAACACCTAAGCAAGTGGAACAGGGGAGAACTCAAAATGCAGAACCATGCCACACTGAAAATGTCCTTGTGCCTGCTGGTGATGACCCAGCACTCAGTCTGGATCTCATCTTCAGCCTGTCTTTGCCTTGATTCCCATTTGTATAGTTATGGTAGCAGTTATATTGGCTAGAAACTGGGGTTTTTTCCTGGACTGGGTGAGCCTGAGGTCCCATTACTCTGAAGAGATAGCAAGTAGACTGAGAAAAAGAAAGGCCAGCAAAGCTGCTCAGATTTGTGGAGTTTCAAAGAGGGCATGGGCGCAGAGTGGAGCCGGCTGGTGTGCATCCAGCCAGAGATACTCCACCACAGACCTGCTAGATAGTCTGCTTATGTTCATGCCTGGACATCGATGTGGTACGTGTTTCCTTGTCTCTTCCATCTCCCAGGCTTTGAGTGGCATTGCTTGTCTTGGGTTGCAGGACTAGGACAGTGTTTTCATGCTGTTCAGGAAGTGCTAAGAGCTCTGAACCAGACCGGATCTCTAGGATTCTCCAAAATTATCATTACTCTGGTAATATCACTGTGATCTGACATTAAAAAAATCCACAGCAACAACAAAAAAAAACCTCCAACCCAAAACAACCCCCCCCCATTCCCTCTTTTGTGTAGATATAAATCATGAGACATGAAACTCCTAAACTTGAGAAGTTTATGTTTTCTCCTCAAATTTCAAAGCAGGTACATTCTTGCCAGAACCTTGGGTCTTTGTAGTAAGTTAGTTCCAGGCTTAGGTCTTAACTTTTGCTTCATGTTTGTGCCGAATGAGGTGAAATTACTTATTTTCTACTGGTTTAGTTCAGGAAGCTCCAGTATTCTGGGAATGAGTAGTGCCAAATCACTTGGATTTGCTAATACCTTCCAACTCTTTGTTGGAGCTTATTTCTGCACCTCCATGTAGTTAAGCTGTACTGACAACGTATATATCTCTGTATGTCCCGTAAAGAGGTGATTATGGTGACAAAGGCTTGCTTTGGCTCTGCAAGGGTGCAGGCTTTGGGTCTTGCCAGTCCTTCCTCTGTGGACAAGGGGATTACAAATCCAGAGGCTGGAAAGAGCTTTTATAAAGGATGAAAACCTGATCACTTGTTACTTTAGTAAGCATAGGACTTATACAGATCGATCAGTAATGTTGTGACAGTGATGGTCTCCATATACATGAAAACCATGGTTTATAGGAAGAGAAAGTATTTTTCTTTGTCCAAATTGTAGAGAGATGTGGAAAAAACCAGGCAAGCTTTCAGGCATGTGAGACTTGAAGAAGAAACAGCTGAGAAATAACCTATGGATGAATTTAAAGAGTGAAGAGGTTTATCTTTTATTTGCGGTCCTTCACAATGTCTTAGTCTTACTTACTCCGACAGTAATAAAGCTTGTTGGAGCTTATAAATGAGGTGAAAGTTCTCTTTTTACTCTCCTCCCCCTGAGTGGAGGGCATTCATCTCTCTGGGGATGCTATTAATTTCTCCAGTTTGTCCCTACTAAGTGTCCAGTTGTCCCTGCAAGCAGACCTTTGCATAGTCTGCTGTCCGTAACATATGCACGCCGTGGGAGAGGACCAAGGCTGCCATGGAACCCAACCATGAACTACCTTGTACTCTGGACACAATACAGGTTACCTCCTCTGGGGGATATTCATGCTACCTCCTCTGAATTTGAGTATCCAAATGAATAGGCTGAGCTCCTTAGACTCCATCTACAGACACTGGAGAAGAAAGGGTCTTCCAGAGAGTGTTTCAGAGCACCTAATTTATGCTGCACCCTTTGGAGGGTCTTAGGGAAACCAACCCCAGCTGCATCCCACCTAGTCTCCTACCTGAGGTACCAAAGTCCCCCTTTCCTCTAAACACTGTCCCATCTGTGTGTCTATTAGCTAGAGAGGATGATTACGCTGCCACCATATCCACCTTGGTTCACGTGTCTGAACTGGGAAGCGTCAAGTTTAAAGTTTGATAACTAAAACAGAGGAGTTGAATCCTCTCCCCTTTGTTTTAAGGGTGCTGCAGGGACAGCTACAGTGTGTATTGCACTCCTTCGGGGAAAGGAAGATGCTGTGAGTGCACACTGGCACATTATTATGCAGGGCAGACATGTGGTCTGGGTGTTCCAGATTAAGATATGAGCTCCCTCAGCCCAGCTTGATTTCATTTCAAAGTTATGACTGCTCAGCAAGTCACTGTATTTGCTGGCTGCCCATCATTTGATGCTGGAAAGCGCTATTCCGACCTTTCAGCAAGTCTGATGAATGTTGTACTTAGTGACAAAATTTTGGTTTCCAGCTTCCACAGACTAGAATGGTGAAACTTTACCATAAAATAGAGTTTTTAGATAACCTGCTGAGAGGTTTGAATGCCACATTTGTGCTAAAATAGGTAGATTATAACTTTGCTCAGCAAATGGATTGTCTGCAGCCTGCCAGGGACACCAGAGTCTTCTCTTTATGCAGCCAAAGAGTTGTTAGTCACCGTCATGGCTGCTCCTATAAAACAAGTAACCAACTAGAAGTGACCAGCTGTACTAATACATACCTCTCCATACAGCGACTGGAGATAGTGTCATGTACATTCCCCCACCCATGTTGGTGGTGTACCTCTCATTGGTTGGATTTCCTGTACAGAAACAGGTCCATGTGCTCCATCAAACAAGATCTAAAGTATTTAGTACTGGTCTGGTTCCTGATAAAATATCAAGTGGATTTAAGGTCCATAAGGTCCATCACCTGTATTTGATGACTCTGTTGTAGCTCCCATAATCTACCATGATGTCCTGGTTTCAGCTAGGATAGGGTTAATTTTCTTTCTAGTAGCTGCTGTGTTTTGGATTAGTATGAGCACATATTGTTTTAGTTGTTGCTAAGTACTGTTTGTATTAGTCAAGGATTTTTTCAGCTTCCCATAGAAGCTGAGAGGGAGCATAGACAGGACGAGCTGGCCAGTGGAATATTCCATACTATAGACATCATGCTCAGTATATAAACGGGGATTGGACAGAGGGCAGGAATCCATTATCGCTGCTTGGGTCAGGCTGGGAAACCAATCATTGGGTAATTAGAGCGACTTGTGTTGTATCACTTCATTTTTTATATTCTTTTACCATTTTTAATTTTAATTTTAATTTTGATTTTAATTTTAATTTTAATTTTAATTTTAA
Organism: Vanellus vanellus; assembly: GCF_965231255.1. Taxonomy (NCBI): domain Eukaryota; kingdom Metazoa; phylum Chordata; class Aves; order Charadriiformes; family Charadriidae; genus Vanellus; species Vanellus vanellus. Next base: position 52,102,567 of record NC_138909.1, on the reverse strand, counting down.
TTTTCCTCTTCCATTACTGTTCTATTAAACTGTCTTTATCTCAACCCACAAGTTTTTCTTTCTTTCCCCTCCTTTTCTCCCTCTTTTCCCTACGCTACCTGGGCGGGGGTGGTGGGGTGGTGAGCAGCATTGTCCTAGTTGCTGGCTGGGCTTAAACCGGGACACATGACACTGCTAATAGTGCTATTTATGTCCCAGCAAGATGTTTATATGCTGTACTCTTTTCCCCTCCACCAAATCTATTTCAGAATAAGGATTTTAATGCAGAACCTACCTCTATTTCCAGAAAACATCTCAAGCTTCTTGAGCTTAGCTCCAATGTAAATTATTAACAAAAATATTAGTAAATAGTAACACACAATCAAATGCATCTCAAAAGATGTGATGATGATTCAATAAGGCCACAAAATATTGTCTCCTTATAATTAATTTACTCAGCTAAAATCTCCCCAAAACTCAGTCACCTGATTTAAATGACCAACTGGGAAAGGTCCCTGGCACTTGCTGGAGAAGAGTGTTTGAGCCCATGCTTTGACATCATTCCGTTTAAAGACTAAAGAGACAAGTCATGGGCACCATTGTATATCCCTCAGCAAAACTCATAATAACTTTGTCCCTGAAGGGACCATCTGAGTCACTAAGTCCCCCTTCTTGCTGCTGCAGGTGATCTTACAATACGTGGAAGGTCCATAAGGTCTGTACCAATATATACCAAAACATGCCAGAGCTTCAGTGTTGGAGTTTCTTCAAGTCTCTGGAGCAATGGCATGCTGCAGGGGAACAAGAGAGATGTGTTGAGCCCTAGCAATATCAGGGAATTCCCTAAATGAAAATACACCGATGAAGCTGTGTTGAGCCCTAGCAATACCAGGGAATTCCCTAAATGAAAATACACCGATGAAGTTAGGATGGGGACAATCCTCCACTCTGCAAAGGAAGGAACGAAATTCCTCCCAGACCGAGCACCTGGCAGTGAGTTTAACCAGACGTATATGATCCTCAGAGGTGGTTTGGTATAGCTGGACACTTTCAGGCAATCTATGTCCCATCTCCAGCTGTGATCAAGCTCTTAATCTTCAGAGGAAGGTGAAAGAAAGACAAAAAGGCCAGCCTAAAAGCCAAGTAAGGTCTCAACGGGGGAACATCTACATCCTTCTTATTAAAATATTACACAGTTTAATATATGGACACTGTTTGTAATATTTTGCTTCATTTCCTGAGGAAATGAGGGTTATGCAGCTGTGCTGTAGTTGTTTGTTTGTCTGTCAGGCTTACCCCCCATTTAATAATTATTGATGCTGTTGGCTGACTTCAGTGCAATTTGGTGGAAGGGGAAAGGCATCGCAATATTATGTTTTAAAATATTCACGAAAATTAGCAGTGGGGTACAGGGCAGAGACTAAGCTAGTGGGAAAGGTCACTGTGTGAGCTCAGTGTAGTTATTCAACATGAGAGAATCCCCATCCATGGAAGGGAGCCACAGGAAGCCCAAGAAATATTCCCTAAGTCCCAATGTTTAAGGAACAACATGTTAATGCATTTTTTTCTCATCCCACTAGAATTCTAACTAAACTGGCCCATTCCCCAGGATTCCTTTCAACTCCCTATTTTATCTTCCAGTAACTCCACTTTTAGCTTAGTGCATCTCCCCCCATCCCATGACCCTTCCGTCTACCTGCTGCCCCGAAACAAACCCTATTTTTGACAGTACAAGTCACCTCAAAGGATAGCTCTGGCTGCAACAACACATATTTGCCTTTATCCTGAGCTTCAGTGAGCAAGAAGAGAAAGAAAATAAAAAACCTGTTGTTGTATTTTTGGGAAATAATAGCTATTTTTTTTGTTGTTTTGTTGACATTGACACTCTTTTTTTTTCTTGTTGGAAAAATTGTTTCTAGGTGGCAATGAACAACGTGAGCAAAATTTCCCACCTCAGTCTGGGTAAAGCAAGGCATTCGAGTGACTGTAGTCATTGCAGAGTGACTCTCCTGGCACTCCTTTAGAACTGTCCAGATTGTCCTGCTTGACTTCCAGCATTGAGGTGGTGACTCCCTGCTGTGAAATAGCTTCGTGCCTTAAGAAGTGCTGTCTAAGGCACTGAGTCACCAAAGCATGGTTTTCCCCTATGGACAGCTTTTCATTGGCTTCAAAACAAGGAGGGAAAGGTTTAACTGGGCAGACATTCATTAGGTTTGCTTAGTGTAGAGAAGTGAAGGCTGACAGGTCTCTCTAGGAATAAATTAGAGTTTTCACAGTGTATGTGCACGGAGACACATGCCCACACATCCACTCACCTGGACAAAATGTTTCAGGGAAACACCTGAAGGAAGCAGAGCTATTTGAAACAACATTGGCACGAGAAGAGAAGAGTATGAAATGGCCATAAATAAGCTTGAGTCGGGAAATTGGAAGACTTCTAACCATCAGATCACTGACATTTCTCAACAGTGTCCCAGTGGAAAGAGCAGAGACAAAACGCTTGTTGCACTGTAGGGCTGTAAGGTGGGATGGCAGTGAGAGGGGGAGCTATGCCCGCTCTGGCAGTCAGAAGAAGCTGAAGTGTGAGAAAAACTTATATGGTGGCCAATATATTTGCCACTTGACTGAGAAAGTGTTAAGCCCTAATTTAGCTTCTCAGCAACTGGTTTATATTTAATGTAAGTATATGGTTAATCCTGCTGACTGCATTTTGTGCAGAGCTGAGCACATTGCAAGGCATTGGGCTTTTCCTGGTATAGTGGGGGACACAGCCACCACTTCTAAGGCTGCTCGCCTGTTAAATAGTGCTGGCATTTTTTGCAGGAGGCGGTAGACCTTCCACCACCAAAGCATTGTAGTGTTCCTTTCTTTTCCTCCTGCCTTCCTGACTTCATTGCAAATGCAGTACAAAAAAAGTTTCATCTTATCTCCCTGGTGGAGCAGAACAACAGAGAATCCATATAACTGACTGAGCTGGATGAATATCAAAACGCTGCCGTAATGCAAAGCATGCCTCTGGCAGCACCCTCTCCCTTTGCCAACAACAGGACGTGGATCAAATCTGCAATATGATTCATCCTGCATTGGGCTGACTTGTGTCACGCTGTACCTGCTGGCTGTCCCATGGAGAAGTTCTGCCTTTTATGTTACTGCACCAGGAAAAGGGAGAACGAGCAGGGGAAGAACCCAAAGTACAGCATAAGCTTACAATTAAAAATGCCCTCATCCTCTTTCAGCCAGGCAAGTGGGGCAGTGGAGCAGGACAGCTGTCTTTCAGTGCTTTTAAGATGCATTTCAAGCTCTGCACAGCTGGAGCTATTCAGTAGCTCGCGAAGGAACTCTGTACCCTTGCCAAGGCTCTGCAGCTGCCAAATCTGCCTTTATTAGCAGCAGCACTTCTCATCCTCCATAGCTGAATACAGAACAAGTCTGACGTTATTTTTCATCCAACCTTCCAAAGCATGCTAAGAAAATTTCAATAATCACTTAGTGTGTGTATGCATGTTTTATAAGTGTTTTCTTCTTCCTGTATATGTGTATGCACCCACGCACCCACATGGACACATATAGTGGTCTGGATGCAGAATCCTGCTGGAGCGTTGAGCATCTCTTTCCTATTCTGGTCAGTTATATGTCTCAGCTACATTCAAACTTCTTGTTTTTCATTATCTGCAGGCTCTCCCATGAACAGGTCTTTGTCTGGCCCATGCTGCTTTTTGTAGATGGCATTCCCATCCGTACAGATGGTCAGACCAGCCCCTAACTCCCCTTTAAGTCCTATTTTAAGGATCTGAGTAGTTCTCAAGTGCTCTCCGTGCCTCTTCTGGAGTGAGGTGAACTTAAGCCTGTGCAAATACCTGCCCTGTAGAAGTGAGCCAGGGTAACTGTGAAAAAGTAAACTCAGTCTTTCTTCACTCACCACTGCCCGTTTGGGATTCACTGCTGGTCACCTACCGATGTTCAGGTTTTAAAGTGTCTCTTCAGTCGAGGACCAGAAGCAAAATGAGCTAACTTAGAGGCCAGTCATGTACTCCAAATGATGGGAACTCCATTACTTGTCTAAGGACAGGTCTTGGCTTCGTTTGGCACCCAAAATGTTTCAGACAAAGTTTCAAGCAGGCTTGATGTAATGCAGGATGGGAAGGCATGAAAATCGCCTCTTCAGGTTAACAGAAACCTCACAGACAAGTCACAAGCAGCCCATAGCTTGTCCCAGCTCTCCAGGCAATACTTACATGCGCATTTGCAGGAATTATAATCCAGTTGCCAACGGCCAAGTGTTATTTCTAAAACCAAGTTCCCGTGTTGCTCTTACCATTTAATAGCTATTCATAATGTGTTTAAATATGTGTATGATATTAGTCCTCTAAGGACCCGAAGCACATGGCAGACAATGGTGGTGTACACTACATAAACGCCACTGTGATTAGATGAATATTTCGTTTCCATTTTCAGGGAGAAAAACTAAAGCAGAGAATTCCTGTGGCTTTCCCATCCCTGTCGGAGAAGCCTGTCTAAGAACTTGGAATACAGCAAAACTATTTCACTCTTGTGAACTATGTAGATCTTATCACAGAGTCATGGAAGCAGAATAATGTATGTTGGAAGAGACTTTTGAAAACCATGCGGTCTGACCACTTGTTCAAAGAAGAGTTAACTTAGATCAGGTTGCTCAGGACCTACTCCCCAAGGATGGATATTGCAGAACCTCACTGGGCAAATTGCTCAAATATCTGACTACCCCCATTGGGAATATTTTTTTCCAAATATCAACCTGGAATTTCTACTCTGGCGAGTTGTCTCCATGGTCTCCTGCCCACTGTGCACCTCTAGGAAGAGTCTGGGATTGTCTTCGCTATATTGTCTTCTCATAAAAATGAATTATGACCACTTATTTCACCACCTCATAAGGTTTTCGGCTTTATTGCTACATTTTTAATAGCTATGGTAAAGTCTTCATTTTCTTGAAGATTACTTCTGATGACACAGCTAAGTACGTTCCAGGTACTGTAGAAGAAATTGTAGTTGGTGTAGTCACTCACTTCACTCAGTGAAGTGGAAAATCAATGCAATACGTACATCTTGTTAGGCTCTACATTTACTTATGAAGGTTTTCCTGATAAACTCTGGCCATGCTAACACTTTGCTCCAAAAGAAGTTTCTTCTGGGATGCATTCTCTGCAGATGCAAACCGTCGTCACCCTGTTAAGTCAATGGGACCATGATGACTGCACTTGCCAAGCTGCACTGAATGAAGCTTCACCAAAAAAAAAGGCATGAAACCATGTGAGAAAGGAAGTCATGAACACCAGGGAACCCAAACAGTGCATACAGCTTTCTTTTGGTACAATAAACTTATACCTGTTAGCTGTGGTGGGGTCTAATACAATATATTAAACTTGTATAGCTGTCAAGTACTAATGTTGGCATAAAAATCTACTTACTTTCTGTTTCCCATGCTAACTCAATACTAACTGGCAGTTATATATATATAGGCATATGCTCGATGTAAGCCTGTAGATGTCTGTAAGCTATATAGAATATATCATGTATGTCTGTGAGGCATATTTAATTCACCTTGTTGCGATATAAAAATACCTTTTTGGATGGAGAGATGAATATAAATTTGCAAAGGGCATTCCATTAGACCCTAATTATTCTCCTGCTAAAAACAGGCAAAACCCCATACACATACTGTAATCACATAAAACAATAGTGACACCCCACATCTGGAAGGAACCTAAAGGAATTCACAATTTTCCTGCTTTGTGCAACAAATTCCAACAGAAAATGATGGCAGGGACTGGCTGATTTGCAGTGTCATTCCTGGAAACAGCATTTTTGTTGGGTTTGTTGGTGTACTGGGAGCGGCTGTGTGACAGAAGGGCAACATTGCAGCATCATTGGTGTTTTTCTGTAAGTCGTGCTAGCAGGGGCATTAATACAAGCCAAGTTTGGCCCTGTGCCTTTTTAGCTCATCCTCCTAATGCAGGGAATTATTCTGACAACAAGTATTTCTGTGCCTGCTGTGGTGGTGTCCTCCAACTGCCTTTATCCTGCTGTTCAAAATTAGTGACACAGAGAGAAAGAATAACTGCAACAAGCTGAACACTTTATAAGACAAGTTCCTCTAAGCAAATGCTCTAGAGCTGCTTTTAACGGCAGTTTCATTCCATCCATAAAAAGCTGAGCAAGCTAGACCCCTCTCAGATGCTTGCAGCATAGTTGCCCTTTGCTTTTTAATTTTTGGAATAGCTTTTCTTTGGTCCAAGAAAGTAATTTATTGCAACTGACGTTCTTTGGAATACGAGTGAGAATCCATCAGACTTCACATGAACCCTAATTACATTGCAAATAGGTGGCAGGAGTGTTCCCAAGTTTAGCACTACAGCAACCAGCCAAAGAGTGAGATGGATTTAATTTTAGTCCAAGTATGGATTGTTTTGACTGGTTTTATTATTTTATTTTACAGCTATTTCTAAAAAAAAAAAAAGCAAGAGAAAAATTCATAACAGCAAACACATCTGTGCTACATATTTTCCCTGTGTGGCACTGCAACAGCTCCGGTCTACAAAAATTAATGGACTGTAGCAATATGGTTGGAATTTAAATGCAGAGTTGGTGCCAGAATCAGGAAACGGGCAACATTCCCTGGTTGTAGAAATGCGCAGATCACCTTTTCTCACTTACATGACATTAAAAGGAAGGACATCCCTATTGGTGTCCTATTTATATTGTCGGGATTAAATCCACACGTATCGCATATTGCAGTGCTTTGCTGCCTCTGCTAAGATGCACCAAACTGACTCCCTCTGATGATGACATGGTTTTTCCTCAAGTACTAAACATGAAAATTTGTCCATGAATGTAGCTTCCATAGAAAAGAGTTTGGCATAGAGAGAACTTCAACAGGTTTTACTAATCCAAGCCATAAATCGTGCGTTGCAGTGCCAATGGTCTCATGCATGAGATATTGATCTCTCAAACTGCAATCTTGCAATCAGGTCCCACATGGGTAAGGCTTTTTTCTGCCAATAAAAAAATGCAGGAAAAGGGATTGTTTAACCTGCAAAAGAGAAGAGCAAAGGAACACATGAAATGAGTGCTGTGCAGAGATGTTTGTTCAGAACTGCAGCACGACTATGACAAACTGTGGATTTAAATTAGGTCAATAAAGACTCGAGACATCTTTTCAGGTTAAAATAGTCTTTCTGAGGAAAAGGACGGATGCACTGGTCCGAGTTGCTTGGGCAGGCTCCATATATTCTGTCACCAAAGGGCTTTAAGGTCAGGACAGGCAAACCTGTGGGGAATGACCTGCTTTCAACTGATAGTGGACAAGCAGATAAGGACTAGCTGGCTTGTTGAGGCCCTTCCCCATCCTGCAGCTCAACAGTCAAGGACCTCTCTAATCACTTGATTTTAAAAATTTATACATACATTAAAGGATTAATTTTTGAGTGCTGGAAGAGCTTGGTAGTAAGTCACAGAGACACAATCTCTAACACTTGCCCTGGATAGAGTATTACTTGTTACAGGTGCATATTTTTTTCTGATCCAGCCAGATACAGCAGCTCTCTCAGTGTGAATATCCATAGGACAACAGGGCAAGATTAGCAGGATGAGGTGTTCATTTTTATTAGACCATATGGTGCAGCTGGAAAAATTAAACAAGTGTTTGGGTGCACGAGCCCTCCCTCAAGTCTGAAATAGAAGCAGCAGACTTCAAAGCTAAACAGAAATGAGCAAAACATTTGCTTTACTGAATATATCATAGGCCATTTCTGATAGAAGAGGTAGCTGGCACCTGTAAAGAAGAGGTGTATAGCGAAGGAACTTGAGGGACACACATCAGCCTAAGCCTCAGCAAGAGTCCTAACCCAGTGTGTTTAAGCTGTCATCTGCAGCAGCCTTAGAAAGCACACGTGATCCATTACCACGGCTCAGCTGGTGCCTATCGATCAACAGAGTTTTACATATCTAAACCTTAAAAAGGATTTCAAAGCCATCATTTGCAGAAGACATTCACCTTCATGATTTTCAGTGTCTCCTTTCCACAAGGAAAGAGTGGGTGGGAAGTACACAGCTCACATCCCATAGGAAGGACTGGGTATGAGTTTGCAGGTTTGCCCATGTTAATTGAACTTCTTTTCTTTTGACCGCAGAAAAAGGGAGAGCCTTGACTGCCCAATTCTTACATCTGAAGGGATAGGTGAGGCTCTG